>NW_028258297.1:23747500-24372500 GCF_053883595.1 Heterocephalus glaber | reverse complement strand
TCCTCTGCATGCCTGTGGAGTTTTGGGCCTAAAGACTTCAATTTGTTCCTAGATATTGTATTCTTATTTTCTCCAAACATCAAATGCCCAGTCTCCTAGTGTTGTCTTTGTCAAATGTCCTATAAGACAACTGTCTTTTAAGCAAGGTGACATACAATATATGTTGCTGGTCAGATGACTATGATAATCATTGGTCCAAAATACTTTGCCAAGAGGGGGCAGTGCCATGTGTTACTGATATGGAAAAGTTTTAGATAACTTAATAGATTGAATATTAAGGTACTTGTAGAAGCAAAATAAGTAATGTGTTCTTTTAAGATTTGCTTTTCCCATAAATCCTTGTTTCAGGTGATGGTTATCTGACTCTAACTGGTAACTTCATTAACCTAACAAAGTTACCACGCCAGGGTGAATTTACAATGTATATGTGCTTATCGTGTGTCTGTGACTTGTAAATAGGAACTGGAATTGTATTTACACATCAAAGACCATTAGGGATGAGATAATGGCTAAAAAGGATATAAAAAGGAAACGCTGAACAAAGGGGGCACAGATACTAGCCAGACCAGCTTCTGGCATTCCCGCCTGCTTGAGAGAAGAAATTTTATTATTTTATCCGAATTCTGTGTCTCCATGTATTTCTTTCCAAGATTTCTGCAACATTACAAGCCAAGGCCACCTAAGCAGGGAATTATCCCTTAGGACCAGGACTCTAGGGAAGCCATGGATTTGGTTGGTGTGCTCGACTGTGTCCAAGGAAGGAGGCACTGGCCCACATGGAGAGGACTTTTGGCATGCTACAGCAGCACCCACATAGCGCGCAATATGGCTTCTCTCATACAGGATTTGGTGCCATGTAAACACACAGTGTTCACATTGGCTGGGGAGGCAAGGACCCCTGAGGCCCATGGTGGCTCCCACTGCTTTTACATGTTGCACTTGTCCAGTGATGAGTCCTCAGAGCCCTTCTCTTCTACAGACTCTTGATTAGACATCTCCCTCCAAGTCCAGGGCTCCAGTCATCCTCACAATGACTCTAAATTCTAAGTTTCCAACTTAGCTTTTCTCTAAGTTCTAAACTATTACATCCAGTTTTCTCATAGATATCTGCATTTCCTACAGACATCTGAAATTCACAACTGTAAGTCAAAATTATTATATCTTCCAAACTTCTTCCTATATTTCTCAATTTCCTCTTTATTGACTATCTAAAGCTCTCCCCTTGTTTAAATCCAAAAAGTCTTAATAATCTTGAATCTTCTCTTTCTATCTACCCTTCAGATCCATTAGTTGAAAGAATTCAACTGGTTCTTTCAGATACTTCTTGAGTGAGCCCCTCCCTCATTGCCATGGCTTTTGTTTGCCTCACCTTCATTTCTTAACAACTGAAAGCCCTGTCCCATATTTTATTTCTTTCTAACCTATCATCCAATGCCAGAATTATCTAAAGCTTATTAATAAGGTCTGTTCCCTAACTAAAAATCTTCAGTGGATTGTGATTGCTTATAAGATGAATTCTAAATTTCTTAGCAGTTATTACCTCATTTACAGTCTGCCCCTAACTACCTCTCGCGTTTGGCTCCTTTTCACTCCTTGGACCTCATTCATATTCAGTTATCCTTTATCCTCCTTAGTAGGTCAAGTTCTTCTGTAGCTTCATATCTTTGTGTAACTGCATCTTGCCTGGAGTATCCTCACCCTACTTATCCATAAAGGTTCTCAAAACTTGAGAACCAAAATCCTAAGGCATCTGTTTCCTCTTTGGAGCTCCCAAAGCTCCTGGTCCACTATTCCACTGAAGCATTTTGCATATCACATTGGCTGGTTTGTAGATGCTGGTGCTGTCAGGTCCAGGAAGATAACATTAATGTTTGAAAACTGCCCTGAAAACTGCACCATGAAGAGTGCCTAGGCTGCCCCATGTCCTTTGTAGGGGACATTGCTCATCTTCGTTCCCTGACCACATCTGAGTGTTGTTCATATATTTGGGTCATTTCCACCCATTATGAGTCCCACCAGAAAAAACAAAATGTTTCTGGATTTAGCACGTGCACTCATCAGCTTATTCATTGCTGGAACAAAATACCCAACAGCTCCAATTTAAAGTAGGAGAAGCTTATGTGGCTCACAGTTTCAGAGAATTCAGTCCATGGTCAGGGGCTCTAAGGTAGAAACATCATGGTGGAAAGGTGTGGCGGAGCAAAGCTGCTCAGTTCATGGTGGCCAGGAAGCAGAGCACAGCAAAAGGATGATATATATCCTCCAAGAGACATATCCTCCAAAGGCACACCCTCAGTGACCCACCCCTGCCATCTGCCCCCGACTTCAACAGCACATTCAGCTATGAACTTCAGTGGATGATTCCATTGATGAGTATGGGGTCTCCACAAGTCCCCATAATCCATACCCCTCTCTAGGAATCTCTAAATCCAGTCAAGATGACAATTAATGTGCACTAGAACAGGGTGTAAGTGCTTGTATGAGTGGTGTGAGGAAGGGGGCTGACCAGGGTGCTCATGCGTTGGCTGCCTTGGCTGAAGGCACCGGCCATGTGGATGGCAGGTCAAAGCTGCAGGAGGCCAGTCCTAGACCTTCTGGATTCCAGGGATCAATGGCAGCAGTGGCCTCTCCTTCTGGCCAGGCTTCTGCGGTGCAATTGGGCTTCATTCTGGCTGCAAACTTGCTTTAGAATAAGTCTTGCTGGCCATGCCAGTGTCTCTGAACTAGTACTCTCTACTACACTTCTTTCATGTTTTAGCTAACTAAACAGATATTGTCATTTGTACCTAAGAGCTCAAGATTGAAAGATAATGCCAGTTGAGAACATACATACAAATTCTATATATCTGTATATCTATATATGTCATGTTACTCTTCTATTGCTGCTGTAATATGTTACCACAAGCTTAGTGCCTTAAAATAGTACAAATTTATGGTTTTACGGTTCTGCTGGTTACAAGCTTGCCACAGATCTCAAGTGGCTTAATCAGGTGTGGAAAGGCTGCCCTCTTTTCAAGAGACTCCAGAGGGGAACCTCTCTCCTCCATGTTTCCATTTTCTAGAGGTCACACACATTCTGGGTTCTTGGTGCCCCTCTTCTATCTCCAAAGCCAGCAACAGCAAGCCAAGTGCATTTCATATTTCAAGTTTCCCCTGCTTGTCTTGTCTCATGTCCAGCTGACTGAAGTTGAGAAAGGCTTGCTTTTTTAGACTCACTGATTAGACTGGGCCCACTTGGATAATCCAACAGAATCTCCAATCTCAAGGCCCTTAACCTTAATCACATCTGCAAAGCTCCTGCTTTCATGTAAGGTAGCTTACTTACAAGTCCCCGGGATTAGGATGTGGGGGTCTTTGAGGAGCCATTATTCTCACCATTATTCATCATATTCTCTCTCTCTCTCTCTCCCATTTTTGTTTGTAAATACTGGACTGGACTAAAATGTCATGTGCATATCTCCCCACATTTCCAGAGAAATTTCATGACTCTTGGTTTTTTATGTCTGTCACACCCATTCACTACATGTCTCGGGGCCACAGTTCTGTCTTGCTCGTTTTCAAGTGCCTGCATGTATCTGATACTTGCTGACTACACTCTTGGCTGCAATGTCAGCAAGACAACCTTAGTGGAAAGCTGTGGCACCTCTCCTTCCTTGCAGGGGCTGAGGCCCACCGCACAGACATGGCCCCCAGCAGCAGGCAGCTCCTCCCAGTCGAGGCTGTGGTGCAGTGGCTGCTGGATGTTTTCCTGAGGCGCTGTCTTTTACACGCGCCAGCTGTTACCTCAGCTCCTGAGAGACGTCACAATTCACATCCTTAATTTAATTAATCCTTTAGCCTCCTAGGGAGGCGAGGCAGCCTCAGATGTGAAGTACAAAGATGGTGACACAGGGAGTCCTGGGCTTTTCTGTAATCGCCATAGGGGAGTCCTAAGTGGCCAAGAGAGGGATGACCCACTGGCCGCTGCTCAGGCCTCCTCCCGTGGTCCTCACAGCTTCCTTCCTGCCACTCACCATCTGTCACTGTGTACCCAGGCTCTGAGGAAAGACAGACTGTGCGGGAGACAGTCTAGAGGCTTCTGCAGCCCAGGGGCACTTTCCAGTGGACAGCGCATCGCATCTGGCAACACTTCACACTGAGGCTGGCCTAGATTCTGTGATGGAATCAGCTCACAGACATGGAGGATCCTTCTGACTCATAAAAAGATCTTGACTAACTTCCTCCTGCATTTGGGATTCATCCCTCACATATTAATGACCCCCTGCATGATCCGGCTCCTGCTGACTTCTCTCAGTAAGACTTTGCTGGCTTTTAGCACCCCGACCACACCTGTCAGTCCCCAGTTCTTACAGTGCTGGGCCACACTGTTTCTTCTCCCTGAGCCATTTTCCCTCCTTCCCTCTCCTCCTGCTTCATCGAGGTGACTCACACTTTACTTTAGGTCTCTGCCTAGCGTCCCTTATTCTAGGACGGTTTTCCCATCACCCTATGGTAGGTTAGGTCCCTCTGCCATATATTCTCATAAAACACTTCACCACTGTAATTACCTAATTAATTATTGGTAGTGATGTGATTATACTTTAAGGTCAGTCTTTTCTCTTTAGATTATAAACTCCACAAAGAACTTATCTTGTTCACCATTTTATCCGCAGAGTACAGCACACTGCCAGAATAGACCTACTATTTAATAAGAATTCATTGAATTAATAGCTTTCCAGTAAAATCCTACCAATAGCTAGGGAAGATATTACACAAGAGATTGGGAGGTGGCGGGTTTCCAATTCTATTGCAATTTGTGAAGCCAACGAACTTCTCTTTATATTAAAAAA
Source organism: Heterocephalus glaber (assembly GCF_053883595.1). NCBI lineage: Eukaryota > Metazoa > Chordata > Mammalia > Rodentia > Bathyergidae > Heterocephalus > Heterocephalus glaber. The sequence goes on along the minus strand of NW_028258297.1, from coordinate 24,367,671 downwards.
AATCTCTCAAAGTATTATCCCCATTATTCCTTATCCCTAGGTCCTAGCAATTATTGAACAAATACTCAAGGACAGAAGCAAGACAGCAAATAGTCTGCTATTGGTTGGAGGGCACTAACGGAGCAGGCCCAGGCCCAAGACTGGCTTTGTCAATAACCTGCAAGGTGACTCTAGAAGCGCTGCTTACCTCTGGACTTGCTTCACCTTTGCACTTGCTTTGTGCCTCAGCTCTCTTGCTCTTTGGACCAGAAGCAGAAGTTCCTCCATTTTTAAGGAGGTAGGGATGGTAGATGCATGTCTTCCCACAAGTTTGCATTGAAAAGTTTCACCAATTTTTTAAAAGTCTTGCAATTGCTCCCCATAGCGTCTCCTATCCACTCTGATGGCTTGAGCATATACCTTGTTATGGTTTGTATCTAGATGTCCCCCTAAGCCTCATGCAATCACAGCCTGGTGGAGCTTTTGAAACATGCATGAATTATGGGGCGGTAGAGCTGGCTTGCAGGTAGGAGGCAGGGTGTGTTTGAAGGGTCAGGTCCTGTGGTCATGACCTGGAAGGGTGTATCTCCCTCCTGGCTTTTCCCTTCCTTTCTCTGCTTCTGGTAGCCATGTGGTGAGTAGCTTGCTTCTGCCATGCCCTTCAGCCGTTCTGTTTCTTCTTTGAAGCATGACTATGGGCTAAAACCTCTAAAAAAATGTGAACCAAAATAAGCCTCTTCTCCTTTAAGCTGCAGGTGTCGGGTATTGTGTTTCAGTGACAAGAAAGTGACAAAGATACACCTGAACAGACATATGTGAGCAGTGTAATCCATAGGCCTATGCTACCTGGATACCAGCTGGAGTCTCTCTGTCTTCTGAACTGCAAATCCCACCGGGCCGAGACCCATCTGGGCAGTGCGCACATGCCTTGCCTTTTCTGCACTAAGTGATTTCTTCATTCCCCAGAGTGGCATCGTCACAAGGCTGATGTCTGCCTGTCTGAGTGAAGTTCAGCACTGAGGAGGGAGTCTTCTTATTGCCAGACCACCGACAGGCTCACTGTGTAAGACATGCTGTTCCTAAACGTCCTTGGACATTTCCTACTGGCCCCCGCTCCTGGTACCAGGCATCTCCAGTTATGTTACACAGGCTCCTCTTTCCTCTCTTTCTCATCTGACCCTATGTCTTGTCACTTATTTATGCAGAGAAATCCAGCTGTCTCTGACTGTCAGTCTTTAAATCCAGCCCTCAAGGCCATCTTCTGTTTTCAGTAGACATATCAGGTACTAGAACTTGGATGTTTTTGTCTCCTCCAAAATTCGTATGTTTGAATATTTATCCCCAATGTAAGAGTATTAGGAGGTGGGGCCTAGTGAGAGTTGGTTAGGTTTTGAGGGCTGATCTCTCATGAACAGATTAACACTGCTATGGAAGGCTCTGTGGGAAGGGGGGATGTTCTCTTCTGCCTACTTTTCTGCTTTGTGAAGATGTGGTACTCTGCCTCTCCCGAGGGCACAGCATTCAAAGCACCATCTTGGAAACAAAGACAGCAGACCTAGTCCAACCTGCCAGCATCTTGACTTTAAACTTCCCAAACTCCAAAATGTCAAGAGAATAAAGTTCTGTTCTTTATAAGTTTCCTAGTCTCAGATGTTCTGTTATAGCAGCACAAATGGACTAAGACATGAGGGTATTTTTCTAACCAAAGACAGCTTTCTTCCTGAGACTAGTGCTTGTGTGTGTGCGTGTGTGTGTGTGTGTGTGTGTGTGTAAATATATTAAGGGTCATTTGCTCTTAGTATTTCCTTACCTTTCAAGTTTATGATATTTTAATGCCCCCAATCCTTTTATTATGCATGTATTTATGCATGCATGTATTTATGCATGCATGTATATATGCATGTATGTATATATGCATGTATGTATATATGCATGTATGTGTGTGTGTGTGTGTGTGTGTATTTGTTGCATCGGGGACTGAATCCAGGCCTTTTCACTGAGCTACATCTCCAGCCTCATTTTTATCTTTTTATTTTAAGACAAAGTCTTGCCAAGTCACCAAGTTGCCAGGCTGGGCTTGAACTTGTGATTTTTCTGCTTTGGCTTCTTAGTATGCTGGGAATACAGGTGTGCACTACCATGACTGGATCCAAATTTCTTTTTAAAGAGAGGTTTGAGCTCATAATTAGGATCAGGAGGAGAAGAATGCAAATTGCCACTGTACATAGACAAAGGCATATTGCAGAACAGTAGAAGACGCCTGTAAACCACGGAACTGAGCAAAGGGTAAGGCCCAGATTAAAAGTAGCCTCTGGAAGTGGGTGCTATAATGGAACACATGGGACCAGGCTTTTGGATTTGGGACACAGTGTGATGGGTGGGGTACTGGAGGCCCCTGAGATGGGCAGGTATTGGATGGAGATTGGGCAGGAAGGAGAGGAACCACTCGATCAGTAACCCACCACTGTAACTGTTGCTCCAGTCCCCAGAGTCTGGCTGTCAATCATCATTAAAGCAGGACCTTGGGAAATACTTCTTGAGGCCTGGAAGTCAGGGCCATGGTAAGGCCAGAGAAGGGTATTGTTAGTCATTCTCATCACACAGAGTGAACAGGAATGGCAGTGTGAACTGGGAGGATCAACCATGGAGGATTGTTAGAAGAGGGACATGAATACTCAGTGTCTTTACTGCTTCCTTCTAAGATGGGTCCAGTTTATATAGGATAGACTCTTCTGTTTGCAGCTGCCTCAAGGCAGGGGTCACTGCTTGGGTGATTCTGGAGCCCAAGTCTTTTTAATGTTGAAAACTATAATGATAACCAGTGCTTTCAAGTGTTTTATATGTATCTTCTCATAACATTTCAAAGAATGGTATTATCTTTCTTTCATAGGGGAGGAAACTGAGACACAGAGAAGTTAAAAAGCTTGTCCAAGGTCAGAGTTCAGACAGCTAGCAAGTACACAAGCAGGAAACCAGAACCCAGGCTGTTTCGTATCAATGTCTAAGTATTTAACCATGACACCAGCTGCCTTTGAATAGACACTAGAATCACAAACTGTGTATGCTTGGATCAAAGGTAACTCCAAATATAAGGCCACCCATCTTCACAATCAGAAAAATGACAAAATATATAGTTTGGCCCTTTGAGTATATAAGTTTTGAATAAACTGTTAATCTATATTAAATGGATCATAGAAACATTTGAAGGGTCACACGTGTCAGGGTTCTGAGTTGCAAGGTATAGAAACTGGCTCCGAGCAATAAAGAGGATATTGGACAACAGGCAGAACTGAAGGGGAGCTTCGAGGACTGGGCTAGAGAATGCCTCCATTGCACAGCCTGTCTGCAGAGGGCATGGCTGGCCTGACTTCACTGCTCTTGCTAAAGGTCTTAGACCTGGGATGCTGCTGTTAGCCTGATGGCATCGAAGTGAAATCTATATTCAGAATGTGCAGGATCACACGTGTACAGCTCAGTAAATTGACACAGAGCAAACACACCCAAGTATCCTGCACTCAACAAGGTGCAGAACTTTACTAGCACCCCATATGAAATAGTAAATATTTAAAATAATTTCCCCAAATGGTGACCCAATGTGTATTCCTACCAAGAATTCCACTTGCTCCACATTTTTCCCTTACCTGGCACTATTCTTACTTTCACTATAGCCATTCTGGGGAATTTGTAGTGGTATTTCCTTGTGGTTTTCACACACATTTCTCTGATCATTTGTCATGCTTGGTGCAGGGGCCACTGGGAGATGTGTCAAAGCCCAGGCATCTGAGGGCAGTGAGGGCACCTGAGGACACAACTCTGTCATTTAGTGCAGGTGCATGACAGACTTTGTTATATTAATAATGAATCAGCATGGACGACCACACATGTATCACATGGCTATGCAAGGTCATGCAGCTGTTTTGTCTAATTGTGTATCAGAAAAGCTGATAAAGACACGCAGCTCTTGAGCTCTGGAGCTGCAGCTCCCGCTCTCATATTCTGATGCTGCCCTGATGCTGGGAATTAAAGTTTGGCTCCTGCTTTTTTTATATCTCTGCCCCATGCTCCATGCCTGTGCTTTGCTTTGGGGACCTCACCTGACCGGACCTCCCTTCAGCTCATCAGCCTGGACACTTGGCATCTCCAAATCCTGTTATCCCTTGATATTCACTTTTGCACATTTTTTCAATTGAGTTTTCTACCCTCTTCTTACTGATTTGTAGGAGTTCTTTATGTATTCTGTATATAAGTCCTTTAACAGATAACTCAATTACAAATATTTTTCTATGCCAGTTTTATACTCTAACTTTTAGCTGTCTTATGATATTTTTGAAAAAAGTTCTTCATTGTAATGTAGTCATTTATCTGTTTCTTTTTCTTTATTGTTAGAGCTTTTTATATTCTACTTAAGATTTTTTCACATACTTCAAGGTCAAAAGGTATTCTCCTATGTGTTCTTCCAAAAGCATTATTATTTTGTAAAGATATTGCTTTCTAAAATGATCTTTACATGTTTCAATTATGACAATGAACAGTTTGGATTCCTCTGAGAATAATTACTAAATCTGTGTTAAAATGTTTTGTTCTCTTTTATACAAATCATGTCAGGTCAATGTCAAATAAGTTCTGGAAGCACTAAATACTACCATTGACTGAGATCATGTAAGGCTAATGGGTTTTTACAAAATAAGGTGTTTTTTTTTGTTTGAAATAAAGTAGTTAGGGAAGAGTTCTAATGGTAGAGGAGAAAGTATAACTTTAAAGTTGGTAAAAATAGTATAGATCAGTCCTCTTTTGATTGCAAATGTCAAAAATTCAACTGCAAGTAGCTGAAGAGGGAAAAAGGTGAAAAGGAGTGACAGGAATTTGAGCTGGTTCTAAACCCTAATAGCTAAGAAGGACAGGATCAGCCTGACCTCAGGGACAGCTGGATCTAGGCACTGTAACAGCAAGTTAGGGCTCTGCCCCTACATCTCTCTCTGCAACTCTGCATCTGCTCCCCCCCGTGTTTTGGCCTCATACTCAAGAAAAAGAAAAGATGGTCATGAGCAACTCTAAATCTATATTATAATTTACAACCCAAGAAAACAGAGTGGTCATATATTTCAGAAGAGCTCTAATTAGACTTACTTGTGTCCTATGCACATCCCTAAACCTGTTACTGTGGTCCAGGGGATGGAATAATCTATGTGGTCAGGCTGGGCCATGTGCCTATGCTTACGACAATGGGGGAAGGAAGTCAGGATCACTGTAAGGAATGGCTCCCTTTGTACACAGCACAGTGGGCTTCTCCAGTAGGAAAATGAGACAGCATTTTGAGACATCCATTTTAATACATTGTTATATTTAAGTGACAAGAAAAGCACGACTCAGCACAAATGGTTCTCTTAGTCTTTCCTGGCATTTCTGCTTCTTATAAAATTCTACACGAGAGAAGCTGTGTTAAGTGCTGGGAATACAGAAAAGCCATTTTTTGGTGCCTCTAATGTCTGCACAATCTTTCAGGTGGATGGAAACCTCAAAGGACAAACACAAGACAGGGTGATGTTTGCAAATGGAGGCCTGTGTGAGGTGCAGTTAGGCGCATCCGGTGGTGTCTGGAGAATTCCAGATGAGTAGTAAATTGAGCTAACTTTTAAAGAAGTGACTTCTTTTGGTTGATAAGTAGGGACAGGGCAAGGGTGGCTTCCTGGGCAAAAACAACAGCTTGGCAGAGGCAGAAAGACACAACAGATCAGGGCGTGTTCAGTGAAAACCCAAGTTCAATGTGCTCCACGGAAGCCAGGGGAGACATGGGTGTTGGAATGAAAAGGGTCATCTGGAGATGGTGCTTTTGGGGGGTAACATTAAGGCCAGTGTGGGTGCTGTTCCCTATAAGTGGGTGCTCTACTGCCACACTGAAATGGAGTCCTGTTTGAAGAATCTGTTTAGGGCCTTTGGGATGAGGAGGCCCAACCTTCCCATGACTTCTCATCAGCAAATTCATGCACTTGAGCTGCTGCTACTAAGAGGCACATCTCTGAGCTGAATTCAGTGCTGCTCTTTCAGCAGCTCCTAGTCTTTTCTTTCCCCTTCTTCTCTGTGTGTGCACACACCTGCCGCTCTGGTGTCTTTCTCTCACTTTGAAAGATGGCCTGCCCTGTGTCATGTTGACAAGGAGAAGACATGTTGAGAAAATGTCACATCTAAATGGTCCTATGAGAGACAGCTTTGTCAAGTGGCAAACATGTGGGAGAGACAAAGGCCTGCCAGGGTCTGGAGAGAGTGTGACACAGTGACTAAGCTGGGGCTGCCCAGTGGCCTTAGGGCTTGTTTCAGAGCAAGCTAAAGGCAGGATATGTCATTAGGGAAATGTAGAGTGAAGCTCATTTTAAAATTCAGGGCTCAGCCCTGTTAGCCTTAGACTCTGGCAATGATGAGGGAGACTGGAAGATGAATTTGAGCTCTGAGAATATGCAGCCTCTTCTGGGCCTGAAGAGGAGCCTCTCAACCAAGGAAAGTCAAATCTGAATCCTCCCAAAGAGTCTTCAACTGACTGGATAGGAGGAGCAAAGCCTATGGGCAACTATGTGTTCACCAAGGTTTTCAGGACTCCTATTCCATTTCTGTTTTGAAATTCCCAATGAAGTTTTCCTAGATCTTTAAAAATTTCCAGAAGCAAATAAATACAACCATAGGTTCTGCAAAATCAAGATAGGTGGGGATTGGCTGTATTTCAGACATTTCTTGAGCCATATAGTGTCATCTTGTTTTGATAAGAAGCTATGGGAAGGTCGATTCTCTTCAAGTGCTGTTCCCCAAAGCTCTTAACAGATTCTTTAGAGGAGGACTCGATTTTGGTGTGGCTGAAGAGAAGCCACTTATAGGCGCCAGTGCTCACACTGACATTAACATTGCCTGCCAAAGTTGCCATCCCCTCTGGCTCACTCCTGTACTCAGATTCAGTAGGGGGGGTTCTATAAGATGCAATATTCATGCATTTTATAAGGAGAATTAGGTAAACTCTTTCTCTTTATTCCATGTTTCAAAAGTGATCACAAGACTGCTAAGATGCTTGACACAGTGTAAGGAATTCTCTCTTCTCTCTTTTCCTGGAAGCCTGACAAATACTAGGCTTATTAAATAAAGGCCACATCACCTTATTCCATGCATCCCAGCTGGGCACAGGCAAGCAGAAAGAAACTGGAAAGAACTCAGGTCCCAAATAGAAGACTGCACCATCCATCCTTCAAAACAATTACTTAGGCAGAAAATAATCCTTTTATTGATAGACATTCCCAAAGTTTATGAAGTATCTGATCTTGGGAACAGGACAACAGGCATTTTCTAATCATTCATTTATTCATTAATGTACTAAACATATTATAAGACCTTGTGTTCCATGCTAGGGGCTTTGGGGACATTAAAAAGAAGCAATGATATATGATCACTATTTTCAGGAATCTCTTAGACTCACAGAGGAAAGCAGATACTGGTCAAATAAAGATAATTTAATGTAGAGAAAATGAGCATCATAGCAAAGCTTAAAGGGCTGTGTGCTTCATGTTTCATGGGTTACATGCTAACTACTTAAGCAAAAGACACCTACTAGGTTCCTGAGATAACTTATAGAATAAGACTTAGAGGGACAGACACAGGACAACTCCTGGGAACCATAGATGTAGATGCCATGTTCTAAATAATCCCTTGAAAACTCATGTAGGGCGCAGTAGGCCCAGGACTGACCCACCCCCCCTCCCTGGCACCTGGCACCATTATGCAGAGGGCTGTGCCTCCAGACCACTATGCTGGCTGGGATGCTATCTGGATCTGAACTACAGAGGTGTCTGGGGCTAAAGAGTATTGTTCTCAGCTCCAGAAGGTAGAACAGAAGTGAACGGCAGAGAGGCCCTCTCTGAGGCTCCTTGATGAAAATTGAAGCCCACTGGGAAAGTGAAGACAATTTCTGCAATAAAGGCACACTGGACCACCAGGGTGGGTAAGTTGGTGGGATCAGCACCTCCCATAGGAACCTGGACTCACTTTGGGGGGAAGGGCACCTGGAACCTGAGGCACAATCTTGCAGAGTTCAATCCTGCAGGAGGTCAGGGAGCTCAACTTGGGCCTTGCAGCCAGAAATCAGCCTGAATCTCAGCAGACTATGGCCGTCTTGCTGAGACTAATCGACTTAGACCTGCACATTGCTGCCCACGTTGTCTACCATGACACTAGAGACATACCCTGAAGGAAGCCCCCCTTTTTTTCTTCTTTTTCTCTCTCTCCCTTCTTGTTCTTCACTTCTCTCCCTTTTTGTTCTTGTTTCTATCCTATTTCAGATTTTTATTCTCTCTCTTTCCTTCTCTCAATTGTCATTAAGGTGAATACAGCTTCTAGTTTCCCTATTGCTATTAGTTTGTTTGTTCTTGTCTTTGTTCCTTCACTCTGTCTTTTTCTCTTGTCTTCAACAGTTTCTCAAAGTTTGTGTCACCTTCCTGTGTTCTCTAGCCTCACTTCTAATTTTTCCCTCTTCTTCTATCTCTCTATCCCTCTCTTCCAACTCCTACATCCTAATCCCAAAGAGTAAATTTGCTATATTGAAGGGTTTATTTACTATAAACATATTTTGGGCTGGTCCTCTATTTTGACCTACTTTACATGTTTAAAGGTGACAGATTAATAGCTACCACAAATTGTCATTTTCTAAGCTGTGTATGATGATATTGTTGATGCTGATTGTATCACTTTGGCTAAGGTTTCAAGATTGCTCCAATCAGTTGTCCTTCCTGGTATACTGAAAGATTGCCTAAGAGTCATTAGAGACTCAAAACATAAAGACTAGCTATACCTGGAAGACACTTCTGAGAAGCAATCATTCCATAAGTGTTCTAAATACAAGCAATAAGGATACAATAAGCAATATTGAAGTATCAACCCAGGAATTAAACCAAAAATAGCACCAACAACAAAAATTGAAATGAGAAAACACCTAAACAAGGTGCAAACCCAGACTTCCAGCTCACCAAAGGCAAGTTCCAGGGGAAACAAGGTGGAAAAATCTGATAATCAACCACTTGGACATCCTGAACTGATAGCACAGGAAGTAAAAAAACTGATGAATGAGGCTCTAGAAAAATTCAAAACAGAAATAATTACCTAGATAACTACAGAGGTGGTGAGGAGAATGAAAGACATGATTAGAGACTCTAGAACAGATAAAAAATAGATGAGCTCAGGACCATGATAGAAGCCATTAATGCCCAGCATAGGAAAGAAATAGAAACCATGAATGCCCAACATAGAAAAGAAATGGAATCCATGAAACAGATTCAAACAGATACTCAGAAAATTAAAAACTCCATTGAAAGTATTCAGAGCAGAATGAGTCAATGTGAAGACAGAATATCAGATATAGAAGGCAGGATTGCAGTTAGTGACCATGAAAAGAGAGATTTCTTGAAAATAGTAAGGGACCATGAGAAATCAATCCAGGAGCTGCTAGTTGATGCAAAGAAAAACAATATAAGACCAATAGGCGTCCATGAAAAAGCAGGAGAAAGTACAAATGACATAAAATACTGTAAACAAAATTAATGACAGAAAACTTCCCAAACAGAGCAAAAGAATTTGACATACAGGTAAGTGAGCCATACAGGACTCCAACTAGCCATGATTAAAAAAAAATCTCCACCTAGACATATAATAGTCAAGATCCCAGAAACCCAACAGATGAACAAAATACTACAAGCAGTTAGAGAAAAGAAACAAATCACAGACAAAGAAAAGCCCACCAGAATCACAGCAGACTTTTCAACACAAACACTCAAGTCAAAGAGAGCCTGGAGTGCAGTATTTCAAGCCCTAAAAGAAAATGACCTCCAACCTAGATTGATGTATCCTTCAAAACTACCTTTCAAAATCGATGGAGAAATAAGGTACTTCCATGACAAAGAACACCTGAGAAACTTCATGAATACAAAACCAGCACTACAAGCAATTCTAAACAATATCCTAGGAAAAACAAACAAACAAACAATGAGGATCGCAACTCCATGAGCCTAACAGAGCAAAGCCATCAGGCAAGGCAAGAAATTAAAAGAGAAAGGGGTAAAATAAAAAAAAATAAAAGAGCCAACAACAGAAAAATATCATGTCAAAGGTAAGTCAATACATATCAGTTATAACCATCAATATTAATGGCCTCAATTCACCAATCAAAAGAAATACACTGGCAGAATGAATTAAGAAGCAAAATCCAACAATATTCTGTATACAAGAAACACAGTTTAAAAGAAAATTCATAGACTGAAAGTAAAAGGTTGGAAAACAGTTCCCCATGTGACAGGAACCCAGAAAAAAACAGAGGTAGCTATCTTGTTTGCAGACAAAATAGATTTCAAACCAAAACTAATTAAGAGAGACAAAGAAGGTCACTATATCCTTGTAAAGGGAACAATCCAAGAGGAAGAGATGACAATCATTAATATATATGCACCAAATACTAATGCACCCAACTATATCAAACAAATATTAATGGACATGATAAACCAAATAAGCACTAGTACAATTGTAATGGGGAACCTCAATACCTTACTGTCAGAAATAGACAGATCATCTAGACAGAAAATCAACAATGAAGAACTAGACCTGGGGCTGGGGATTTAGCTCAGTGGTTCTGGCGCCTGCCTCCAAAGCACAAGGTCCCAAGTTCAATCCCTGGTACCAAAAAAAAAAAAAAAAAAAAAGAATACCAGGAACTAACAAGAACTAGACCTGAACCAAACTTTTGAACAAATGGACTTATTAGATGTCTACAGAGTATTCCATCCCACAAAATCAGAATATACATTATTTTCGGCTGCACACAGGTCATTCTCCAAAAGAGACCACATACTAACTCATAGAACTTGTTTAAGTAAATGCAAAGGAATTGAAGTTCTCCCCTCTATATTATCAGACCATAGTGCAATTAAATTGGAGATCAATAACATGAGAAATTGCAAGAACTTCACAAACACATGGAAATTGAATAACACTCTCCTGAACAACCAATGGGTCACAGAGGAAATTAATAAAGAAATTAGACAGTTTCTACAATTTAATGATAATGCCAATATAACATACAGGAATTTATGGGACACAGTGAAAGCAATTCTATGAGGGAAATTCATAGCAGTGAATGCCCATACTAGGAAAATAGAATGAGCTCAAATAAACAGCCTAATGCTGAACCTCAAGCTCCTAGAAAAAGAAGATCAAGACAAACACAAATCTCAGACAAGGGAGGAAATTATAAAGATCAGAGCAGAAATCAATGCAATGGAGACTAAGAGAATGACACAAAAAAATCAATGAATCAAAGAATTGGCTCTTTAAAAGAATAAATAAAATTGACAAACCCTTAGCCAACCTTATCAAGAAAAGGAAAGAAAATGCTCAAATCCATGCACTTAGGAACAAAAAGAGTGAAATCACAACAGATGAGCAGAAATCCAGAGGATCATCAATACCTACTTCAAGAACCTGTACTTCAATGAAATGGAAAACACAGAAGAAATGGACAGATTCCTAGATACATATAAATAATAAATTACCAAAGTTGAATGAAGAAGATATGAAAATTCTAAACACCCCAATTACAATCAGTGAGATTGAAAACATAATTCAAAATTTACTAACAAAGAAAAGCCCATGTCCTGATGGCTTCACTGCTTAATTCTACAAGAAATTTAGGGAAGAGCTAATGCTACTACTTTTCAAACCCTTTAATGAAATTGAAAGGAAAGAAATACTCCCAAATTCATTCCTGGAAGCAAGCGTTACTTTAATTCCAAAAGCAGAGAAAGACCCAACCAAAAAAAGAGAGCTACAGGCCAATCTCCCTAATGAACATAGATGCAAAAATCCTCAATAAGATACTGGCAAACAGAATACAGAGGATCATCAAGAAGATCATACAACTTGACCAAGTGGGATTCATCCCAGAGATGCACGGATGGTTCAACATACATAAATCAATAAATGTAATACACTATATTAACAGAGTCAAGGACAAAAAACATATGATCAATTCAATAGATGTAAAAAAAAATGTTCGACAAAATTCAACACCCTTTCATGATAAAAACCCTAGAGAAAATTGAAATAGATGGTCTTTATCTCAACCTGATAAATAAAAAAAACAACAGCCAACATTATACTAAATGGTCAAAAAATAAAACCTTTCATGCTAAAATCAGGAGCAAGACAAGGACGTCCACTATCACTACTCCTGCTCAATATAGTTCTGGAAACCTTAGCCACAGCAATTAGACAAGAGAAAGAAACAAAAAGAATAAAGATAGGAAAGGAAGAAGTTCAACTGTCATTATTTGCTGATGATATGATATTCTACATAGAAGACCCAAAAAACTCTGCTAAAAGACTTCTAGACCTAATTGACAGATTCAGTTAGAGCAGCTGGATACAAGGTCAACACTCAAAAATCAATAGCCTTCTTGTATACAAATAACAGACTCACTGAGAGAGAAATTGGGGAAACAGTCCCTTTCACAATAGCATCCAAAGAAATGAAATATCTAGGAATCAGTCTAATGAAGGAAGTAAAAGACCTCTACCTTGAAAACTGCAATACTCTGAAAAAAGAGATTGAAGAGGGTATAAGAAAATGAAAAGACATCCTTTGCTCCTGGGCAGGAAGAACTAATATAGTAAAAATAGCCATACTCCCAAAACTACTATATAGATTCAATGCCATCCCAATTGAAATCCCAACAGTATATTTCACAGAACTAGAGAAAACAATCCAACAATTCATTTGGAACCAGAAGAGACCTAGAATAGCAAAGGCAATCCTAGGCAAAAAAAGACATGATAGGGTTATCATAATCCCCAACATGAAACTATACTGCAAAGCCACTGTGATGAAAACAGCATGGTACTGGCAAAGAAACAGATCTGAGAATCACTGGAATAGATTAGAAGATGCAGACATACTTAGCCACCTCATCTTTTACAAAGGAGCCAACCACCATCAATGGAGGAAAGATAGCCTCTTCAATAATTGCTTCTGGATAAACTGGATTTCAACCTGCCAAAGATTAAAACTAGTCCCATACCTATCATCATGCACTGAACTAAGATTGAAGTGGATTAAAGATCTAAATATTAAAACAGAAACACTAAACTTGCTGGAAGATAGGTTAGGTAGAACATTTGAAGACACTGGAATAGGAAAAGACTTTATAAACAAAACCTCAGTAGCAGGGGAACTAGCACAAAGAATCATCAACTGGGATCTCATCTTATTAAAAAGCTTCTGCACTGCAAGAGAATCCACCAACAGAGCTAAGAGACAACCTATAATGTGAGAAAAATTTTTTACCAGCTGCTCCTCAGACAAAGGACTACTATCAAGAATATACAAAGAACTTAAAAAAAATCAGGCCTCCCAAATTTAAAGAACCAATCCAAAAATGGGCATCTGAAATGAAAAGACATTTCTCAGACAAAGAAGTAAAAACAGCAAATAAACATATGAAAAAATGTTCAACATCACTGGTCATTCAAGAGATGCAGATGAAAACAACACTGAGATTCCACCTCATCCCAGAAAGAATGGCTGCTATCAAGAAATCAACTAACTGGGCCAGGGACTTAGCTCAGTGGTTCCGGTGCCTGCCTTGCAAGCACAAGGTCCCGAGTTCAATCCCCAGTACCCCCCCCCCAAAAAGAAATCAACTAACAACAAATACTGGTGGGGTTGTGGGGAGAAAGGAACCCTTCTCCATTGTTGGTAGGAATGCAGACTGCAACCACTGTGGAAATCAATATGGAGATATCTGGAAAAACTAGGATTAGAGGTCCCATTTTACCCAGCTATTCCCTTGCTAGTTATCTTACAAAAGATTTAAAAGAATCATACCACAGCGGTATATGTGCACCCATGTTTATAGCAGAACAGTTTGTGATAGCTAAAACTTGGAAACAGCACAATTGCCCAACAACTGGAGACTGGATAAAGATTTTTTTTATAGAATGGAGTACTACTCAGCCATAAAGAATGAGAAACTAGAGATATTTATAGCTAAATGGATGCACACTGAGGCCATACTCTTTAGTGCAATAAATAGGACACACATTTATAAATACTGAATATTTTCTTTGGTGTGAGAAACTTAAAGTGAATATAAGGATCAAAATGTATAATAGACAATGTGAAATAGGAAGAAAAAGTCTAAAGGAAAAGGGGAAGTGGGAGGGGTAGGGCTAAAGGAAAGAAGGGAAAGGAATAAATATGAGAAAAGGAAAAAACAGAAAAAAGTCTTTGTAAATAGGGAGGGATAGAGGTGTTGAAGGTAGGGCAGGAGAATGGGGAAACAATAAGAAACAAGATACATCATGTAAAGGTACAAATTCCTAATGATGAATGTCATCATATTATATACCTAAAATGTACCAATAAACTTCATGGATAAAAAAGAAAATTCATGTAGAAACTTAATTGCTGTGACCATGTCAAGAGGTGAGAACTTTAAGTGGTGATTAGATCAGGAGATATCTACCTTCATGAATCCACTGCTGTCTTTATGACAAAAGTGGATTCCTGTGAAAAATGAGGTGTTTGGTCTGATTTTCCCTTTGCCCTACACTTGCTGACTTCTGCCATCCTATCACACAGCACAAATGTCCTAGGCAGAAGTGGTACCATGCTCTTGGACTTTCCAGACTACAGAACCATGATCCAAATAACCATTGTTTATAATTTGCTCAATTGGCATTATTCTGTTACAGTAGCAGAAAATGGACTGAAGACAGTGGACTTAATTCTTAGGATGCTTCCTTAAATCCCAACCGTACTGCATCTTGCTACTCCTTTTTCTGTTCTGTCCAGACCATCTCGTATCAATCCCTAGTTCTTCTGAGAGTATCTTACCAGAGACTTCCAGAAGTGCCCAGGAAACTCTAAGATCCATGCCTGGAGGGCAGAGGCTCATCTCATTAGTTCAGACTATCTCACATTTTAGCAGCTGTCACATTCAAGGCAGAAGGAGTGAAGCACTCTGCTTGGCTTAGTGTGGGTCAATGCCTGCTTCTTGATCTGAGAGTGAAAAGAGAACCTGTTAGGAGGAGAAAAGGTGGAAGGGAAGGTACTTGGCAGAAAAGGACATCAAGTTGTCACCTACAAGTCATAGCTTTAAGAAAGAGTTGGAATTTGGGCTGAGTTTTTGATGTTGGCAAATTTGGAGTTATCTGCCTGTCATGTTCTGCTACTATGAGAATGTTCTCCCCTCAACAATACACAGAATCACAGCCAAGTTGTATTAGATGACCCTCACCTGTTTGAGGGTGTTGCAGCAGAGCAGAGCAGCTCAGTACTATAGCCAAGTGTTATAGCTCAGTGTTGCATCCAAGTGCCACAGCTCTGAAGCACAGCTGGGCTATACAGCTCAGAGTGGCAGCTCTGGGTCACAGCTTTCATAAATTGAAGACTCGAGAATCTGACGGTCAATAGAAGAGGTGGAAAAAACCCCCTTTATTAAGCCAGAGAGCCCCCAGCAGGCTCAGAGAAGTCTGAGCACTCTACCAGAAATGAGAGCCTCCTTATATAGGAATCCACAGGGTAGGCAAGCATGCTCACTGAAGCAGGGGGGTGGAGTTACAGAACATTTCTGAAGTAAAGGGGTGGAGTTACAGAACATTCCTGAGGGGAGTGGAGCTTAATAACTAACCTTACAGGGGGCAGAGTTTAACAGAACATTCTTCCAAGGTCATGCGGTTCAGTCACAAACCATTTTGATACATTGGGCAGGAGGACTGCCCAGAGCACAAACTTACATTTCCAAAATAAAACATTCTGTGGAAAAAAAAATGGAGGCAAGGCCAGGGTCTGTCTTATTGTATAGCACTTTTCTATTGTAAGTTGAAGAGCTGAGTCAGTGCAATGGGCAAGTTGACCCAGGGAGACCTCCTTCCTCATATGCTGGAAATTGATATACACTATAAAATGCTAACCAGTTGGTCAGTGGGCTTGGAGCTCAGAAAACATGTAAGAGCTCTACATGGTCACATCGGGTCAAAATACATAGAAACTCAAGAAAGCTGAGAATAAAAATAACGGATCAGACCCGTGGGAAACAATAGAGATAAGAGCATATTTGACTGTTGAGGAAGGAGGAAGGAGAATAGAGTGAGAGAAATGAATCATTGCTCCCTACAGCTTTCTGCTTCCTTATTCTGGTTCTTTGTAGGGTCTGTTTGTGCTTAGTGCTTTGGATTGTCATGAGATAGCCTTCTATCTTTCCAACAAATTCCTTTTGAATCAGTTTCTGTCTCTTGCCATCCTTGAAGGACAATGGAACGTACACCTCCAGAAATGGGCCAAGAGGTGAGGAAGGACACCATGGACAGCTTGGACAAGGCCTAACAAGTCCTAAAGGTGGGAGAGTATGGGGCTTAACTTATCGAACAGTACGAACATTTTAGCTTGACTTGTTCATTTTGTAAACAAAGACTGGGAAGCAAGATGGAAAAGTAGGTAAAGCTGGATCATGAAGACTAAAGAAAAAGAATGATCAGCCCTGGCCTTCGGGAAGATCCCAGAGACTAGATACCACTTTCGTGTCCGAAGAGGGTGAAAACTCCTGCTCTCTGGGAGAGAATAAGGAAATCCCTTCCATCGCCTCATTTCCATAAGATATGATGGGGACAGCTCATTTCCAACTGGATATCTTCCCCCCTTAATGAGTGGTAGCATCCAAAATAAATCCAAGAGCCTTGTGTTATGCTTCCCAGATCAGTCTCCTGTACCTGCAATAAGCAGGTTACATAAAACAATGCATTCTGAAGTCTTCTGGTTTTGAGAATGTCATTTGCGTAACCTCAAAAAGGCAGAGAAAGGTTGCTGAATGGTTGTTTATTGCTTTTTCTTGCTAAAGGCATAGAAAGTCTTCATCCTCACACCTAGGATCATCCACTAGAGAAAAGTCAGGTGGTGGATCTGCAGCCACCAGCTTCTGCAGACTGTCACCGAATGCTTGCTCCCTATCATGAATCCTCTGTGACAGGAAGGGAAGTATAAGGAGTACAGGAACAGGGAGTACCAACTAATTTAGCAGCCAGCCTGCTCTCAGCAGCGTTGGTAATAACCCAGTTAGAAAGCAGAGATGATTACAAGTAAAAATGATGGCTGAGGGTAGTGGAAAGAGTCCATAATAGCCTAGTTAGGCAGGTGTGTTCTGGGGAGCCATGATGGGCCTAGTTTGAGATGGCGGATTGCATATGGGTAGGATAAGAAGGAATAAGCCAGAGCTATAGGAGTCACGCTCTTCACTACTGCTGCTTGGAGGCAGTGTAGCAGTTCTGGCCAATTAGCTGAGGTTTCCCTCACTTCTCTAGTTTGACATCGCTGCTAGTGGTGGTGGGGTCAGGAGGGTATCCCTCACTTCAACATCCACCTCATCATCGCCTGACTCTACTCACTTTCAGTCAGTTCTGCAGTTGACACTCCCCGGCAGCGTGCGTAGAGGGGCCCATGGCAAGGGAGCATTGGCAAAAGGCACGTGGAGAGAGGTCAAAATGCTGGCGAAGCAGAGGATTAAGGGGGAGTAGGTGGCTCCTTTATTTCTTCCCAAGTTGTGTGCAAACAGGGCCTCGCTGTGGCACAGGGGAAGGAACCTTGCTCTGCAGCTCAGTCTGTGGCCTGTGAAATATGGATCTTGGAGCAGAAGCTCTCAGGGCTTATTCCAGTGGTTGTGTGTGGATATCTAACCCCACCAGAGCTTTTTCTCCACCATTTGGAGAGGAACCAAGAGGTCACCATGGCTCCCAAGGAGGAGGCCCCTTTCTATCCAGAGAGACTTGGATCACAGTTGAGGAGGCAAACAGGCACAGTAAGGCCGGACTGGCATTTTAGGGACTGAACATGGTGGCATTCTGATACCTGACTGAGAAAACTAGGTCTTTCTCTGTGTTGCTTTTTCAAATGTGGGCCAAGAGCCAGCACTCCTCTCAGCTGTTTTGGCAGAAAAAGGATGAACCCTGTAAAATCAAAGCGTGGAATGGACGGGGAGGGGAGTACTCCACCTTCACTTCCTCAAGGTTTGAAATCAAGTGCTTCGAGGTTTTTTGGTTTTGAACATCTTTTTGGTTTATGTGATCCTTTTAGCTCATGTGATTTAAATTAATAGTTTCAATTAGTCCAACCATAACAACAAAATGGAAATCCTGTCTATACTTTATTCTCTTCTTCCTTTCTCCACTGCAATAGACATTAACAAATGTGTTCAGGACAGGGAAGGGCAATACATAGACATTCAAGTGGTCCATACATCCAGTGAGGGGAATAGCCTGCTGTGGATCAAGACACAGGGCCTGGCACATGATAGAGGAGTTTACTTAATATGTTTTTATCTTTTAAAAAAGAAGGAGAAAGGAAAGAGAAAAGAAATAAAACAGCAATTTTGCTTTCTCTGCTTTTGATTGGGAAGCTTCCATCTATTGAATAATTCTGTCATAATATTTTTTGTTTCTTCATTGAACTAAAATCAGTGTCCTTGTTCATTTCTGATCTTTTCCTCAAAATTCTTTTCACTCTTTAAAAGCCACCTCAGCCTCACCTTCATTTGTCTTTATCATTCTGTATTTGTCCTTCTCTGCTGGGCAGGAGAAGGACTGAAATAATACCTGCAAGATGCTCCAGGCTGTGAGTGTTTCAGGTGTGCTCTGCTGCCTTTGTGAATCTCCTTTAGTGGAGTTTAATTTTGTAGAGGCAAAGGGTCAAAGAAAATAGACCTGAGATGGGCACTGCTATGCTGGGGCCCATGCACCCCTCACCTGTAACCCTGTATTCCAATTGTAATAAATCTCCCGAGGGAAGGGCCATGCTTTACTTCCATCAGAAGCAGTCTTGTTCCTTTGCTGTATAGAGCATTCAAGGATCCATCACAATTAAGAAGTAGTAAAAATGTCGCAGTGTACAAGCACATCCATGCAACTTTAAGACCTACCTCTTTTTGTACAAAGTGAAAGAGAAATGAGCAAGCTGTCAGTTTACAGTGTTAAATGTTTTTGAGGAGGATTCCCACCTGTGATCCAACTCTGGCCCTAGATCTTTCCTCATGACTTTTCAATATGAAACAGTCCTTATTTTCCAAGTCAGTCTCTTCGGTGGCCTTTCGCTCCTTTACTAGAGTTTGTGTGCACTGTCCAACTTCTAAACCCAAGCTTTTAACCTGTTTTTGATCATTTAAATGTCGGTTTTTGTTCCTGGGAATCCATGTTGGTTTATTAGGCCACAAAGATCTTTAAAACTACATCCAACATTTTCAAGTTTATGAGGCTGAATTTCTTGGCTATTGATCGGTGATAACAGCAGCAGAAGGGAATCAAGATTTTAAACTTATTCTTAGGTGTTAAACAATTGTATTTGTAGTGATTTTACAATCTTGTGGGCATTTATTCTCAAATTATCATCCGATGCCATGGATTGGGCACTTACACTTTCTCAATTGATTTCTCCTCTAAGCTTTGTGGCTCGGCTCAGCACAAGAGAGTCACTTTTAAATAGGACAGTCTTTGAAATAGGGCAGTGTTGGTTCTTATATTGGTTTCCTGTCCCCTAAGGTTGCAGGATTTTAACAGCTATATTCAAAGCATGCTGTGCCCACAGACTGAGGAGGCAGCCCCTTGCCAGGGTGGTCTCCAGAGTCTGAGGATCCCCTCTCCCATTCTCTAGCCCAGACACGATGGGGGTCCTGTATCCCTTCCTTTCAAACACCACAATCCCAGCAGTGCAGCCTAAGGAATGCGGCAGTGGAATCAGACAGTGCTGGCCTCATGCTGGCACACATACTCTGAACTTTGGGCTTTGTGTCTGTTGACAAAGTAGAAACTCTTAAAAGTGTGGCAGACAGGAAGGCAAGCCTAGGCCAACCCAAAATCAGAGAGCAAGCTAACCCAAGTGCTATTTAACTATTGGCCCTGTGGCTTGAGAAGATCCTGCAGAAATATTATTAATTCTGCTTTTGAAGATTTCAGTTTTCCATTTTGATCTCTCCTCCCTTTCAAAGGACTCCTTAGGTCTTTATTGGCATGAGAGAAGACTTAATCCATATACTGATGATGCTCCAGCTAATATTTCCATTCCAGACCTCAAACTGCCTCCACAGTGTTCCCATCAGATGATTAACGCATAGCTGAAATTTGGCATGAGCAGCATTAAGATACATTGATCCTTCTTCATACTGCTTTTAAATTCTTCCTCATCTTAGTAAATGCTAACTCCAACTTTCTGGACCCATCCCTTGGGGCCATCCCTGAAGTTTTTTGTATTCCATGTGGGACACAACTGGGAATCTCATTATCTCTATATTCAAGACATATCCCAAATCGAATCACTTCCCTCCTCTTCTGCTACCATCATTCTTACCCAAGCCACCATCACCTCTTCCTTGGATTTTTCAGTGGCTCCCAGCCCACCCACCCGCTTCCCCTCTGTCTCTCTACATCTTATTCACAGCATTGGAGATTGGAGGATCCTTTCAAAATTAAGTCGGATGATGCTACTCCTCTGGGGTTGCTCCTGGATGTGGCTTTCTTGCTTTTTGGAACGTGTGCAACAAAGCCTGCCTCAAGACTCCTCGGCTTTCCTCTCTCTGTATAAAGCCCCTCCCTCAACATAAGCAGAGTCAGATTTCCTCCTGGAATCCCCCTCCTCAGAGTGTCTCTCCCTGACAACTATTTCCAACATAGCCCCTTTCTCTTTATCTCTCTACTCTGTCTCCCCGGTTTGTGTAATATTTGTCACCACATAGCATTTTGTTAGGTCTCTTCTCCAAGAATCTCAGCTTCATGAGGGTAGGTCCTTTGTCTTGTTAATTGTTGAATTCTCAACGCTTAGTATAGTACTTGAAGCCTAA
The DNA here is from genome assembly GCF_053883595.1 of Heterocephalus glaber. Lineage (NCBI taxonomy): Eukaryota > Metazoa > Chordata > Mammalia > Rodentia > Bathyergidae > Heterocephalus > Heterocephalus glaber. Next base: position 24,346,801 of record NW_028258297.1, on the reverse strand, counting down.
GAGATTTTCAGTAAAAACTATTTGCTGAACGAAGATGTGAGAGGCCTAACTAGGGGAGTATCTGGAGGGGAGAAATTCATCCTTGCATTCTGTAGTATTATCCTGTAATATGCATTTATTCAGGGCAGAGATTTTTTGTGACATAACATCAATAACTCTGGATTTTTGTGTTTTTTATTTGCTCATAAAACAGTCTGTTCTCCTGTAAGAAAATCTCTGAATTTTTCTTGATACTGCATGTGATGTTTTAATTATTTTTGAAGCCGTTCTCTGAGCCTGTAATATATCTGTGCCTCTTGTCTGCAGATACTTTGAAAGTGGTGGAGTTGAGCTAAAAATATTCAGAAGTCGCCAAGCAGTCAGCCTTGCCTCAACCTTACATACTGACTGCTTTTGTGTCTTATTCTTGCTTCTGGTATCAAAACAAAAATCTTTAACATGGGAAATATTCTAGTTTAAAGGCAATCTATTATTGTCACAGATAATGAACAAGGCAGCTTTTAAGAACACCCAAACAATTCTCTAACCTATCTCTCCAGGCACCTACCTTGGTTCTACAAAGAGAAATTACTTGCCCATCAAGTTCTTGCCCTTTTGATTACTGCAGTGCTCAAGCAATATGATTGGGTTTCTATCTGGAGCCCTGTCCTAAATACCAGACCATTTGCCTGGGACCCTGATGCTCCACCTAGCCTGTACCGGTTCCCATCCTGAGAGGGTGGATGGGTTTTGTTTTCTGTAGACTCAGGCACTGGTTGGGAACATGAACTGATTGATTGCTGATAATGTTGCCACAACTGCCTACTTGACTTTCAGCATGACCTGCAGGATTCACTGATGAAGTCTTAATGCCTTATATTCTACCTAGAACCAGTAGATTGTCAATGAAGGAATGAGTGAATAAACAAGTACACTCCCTGGATTCCTATGTGCACTCATCAATGAGATCCTTTTTAAATAGAGCATCTATCTAGGTTGAAACAATGATACCATCCTTTTAGATTATGAGTCTTGGGCTCTCCTCCTCAGCTCAGGCGGCTCATTGGCAGCAGATCCAATCTTCCTACTTCTGGGTCTCCAAGTCACTTACCCTTTAGTACAACATGATGACTCACATTCCCTCCCTCCACCACCACTGTGTGAGTGTATAAAGACTCCCCCTGTCCACTTTTGGTGACTGTGAAATCCATCTCAAAGACCAAGCAGCATAGTCTTACTAAATGAATGCTGAAATACTTTTTGAGGAGGAAAAGGAAGGAGAAATCCCTGGCTTATGCTCAGTATTTTGAAGGCAGAAATAGATTTGGCAGTAGGAAAAATTCAATTCCACTTAACAGAAATTTATTTATATTTAAAGTACTTATATATGCCTAGAACCACTGGGATGAAACAAGCGGAGTCAGTCATGGGCTGTGCTCTCCAGGGATTAACAATCTGGTGACCTGGACAGAATCCAGCATCAGCTCAACCTAGCCAGTGCTAATGAGGAGAAACACAGCACAATGGGGCTCAGTACTCATTTAGTATTTCTGGGAGGCTGAGGAGGGACAAAGACTTGGAAGGTGGTAGCTTGTCTTGGTGCCTTTCCATTTCTTTTTTGAGATCCTCTCTTTTATATTAAGAATTTGATTTGTCAATACATACCAATGTTCAGAACCTCAAACGAATCCTGAAGTTACACCTGAAGAAGTCTTGGTCTCACCATGCACCCATCCATACCACTCCCTCCACCTGTTTCCTGCAGGCAAGCATTTGTGTGGATTTCACATACATTTTTCCAAGGTGGCCTTATGTAAACAAAGCAGGTAAGAAGAGATGCTTTTACTTCATCCCTTTCCTTATGCAAAAGTCAGTGTAGTTCATACAATCTTCTTGCTTTTTTTCTTCATATTATTAATCCCAGAGATGATTATATTGTCAAAGAATAGTTTCTTGATTAATTTTAATAAATGCAAAGAAAGTCTTGTAGTTTATTTTAAAAATCTCTTATGGACGGATATTTGGAATGTTTCCAACAGATTGCTATTAGTGTATTTTTGGATCCACCATTGTATACAATATTTCACATATGTACAAGTGTATCAGTGGGGAAAAATACTTAGTGGACGCACTCACAGACTTGCTCTCTATTCTTCTCTTTTCAAGTCAAGCTCATTAGCATATCAAGTCTCAGAGATATTTGTTTTGCTATAGAGACTCTCAAAGAGCAAAGAATGGATCATTTAATGGCTGAATTCTAGTCCTGTGAGGAAATATTATCTGAGATCTTAAGACACTTAAAACATATAGGAAGCCACTTATTCCTATATGATCTACTTATATGATAGACTCCATTGTCAGATTCTGATTTACAATTCCACCAGGATTTGTTCTGGTTCAGTTAGTAGCTTGCTCTGCTCTCATTCGTCTATTTAGTTAGCAAATGTTTGTTGAGTTGATCTCAAGTTCTGATGGACATAGGAGTTAGAGTGGACTAGTACTTGTTCCCTGGTCTCTAGTTCAGAATGTATGCAGAGATGTGGGCAGCTAATCACACACTTAGTGTGACAGGCATTGCTGTAACATATATAGAGGAAGAGCCTTCCCTCAAACGGCCCTACCTTCTCCAGGTGTGTTCTCAGCAACTAGTAGAATCCCTCACTGCCAGTTGCTGTATGCTCCATATAAAGCACAGGAACTGGAGTCTGAAAACTTGGAGTTTGCTCTGATCTTTGTTACAAATGAGTGTGTAGCTATTCTGAATATTAAAATCTTTATCTGGAATGTGATTAGCAAATGATGTAAGCATTTGAAAGCATGTTGTAAATTATTGTTTTTATCTTTTCTTCTCCAGCAAACAACTCTGTGAGAACAATTAAGGGCTGTGGGAATAATTTCAGTGGTAGTTATTATATGTGTCTCTGGTCCTTCAGAGGCTTTTAATTCCCTTCCCTGCTCCAGGCAGATTTGTCTGCAGCTGTCCCCTGCAGTTTCTCAGCTCCACCAGGTGGCTGCTTGGTATGCCACTGATGGAGGCACCCATGGTGACCCAACTGTCCCTGTTGCTGTCAGTGTTGGGTTCTTCACTGTGAAGCTACAGAGCTTGATGATTGCTTTTAACAATGTGGAGAGGGCCCTCTGAGGTGATGACCATGGAAAGTACACTAGAAGCTACTGGAGTTGTAGCTGAAATATTCCTTTATAAGGATGGTGCATCAGTGTGGGCATATGGTTGGAATCAGGCACCTGTATCAGCCAGGGTGAGGTCGGAGCAGAAAGCCCATTCCAAGAAGTCCAATAGAAGACACGAAGCATGAGGAGCTCAAAGGTGCTCAAAGGGCTGAAAGGTCAACTTGGTGCTCATGAGGAAACTTAGAGATTGGCATCACTTGCAACCTCAAATGAGAAGGAGGTGGTGTCATAGGACTCCCAGAGCCAGACCTGTCTGTGGGAACTTGGATCACAGCGAAGACATTTGAGGATGAAGCTTCATCTTTAGGGCAGACAGAGGGAGACACTTCTTGCCTTCTTTCTGCCTGCTAACTCCAGCCCCTTGTTAGAGCCTCTTATCAGCCAAGCGCAATGGGAAGAGTTGGTAAAGGAGCCCAGGAAACACAGTTTGCCGGAGAAAATGAGGACTGAATCTAAGAGCATACAAGGAAATGACCAGCTCAGAATCTCCCATCACTCTTAGAAACTTTTCCCAATAACTGGAGAAGGTTGCTTTAAACTTCCTCTTGTTCTGGAGGCCAAATTATTTGGTTTGTGAGATTTTACTATAAGCTTTCAGGTTCTTCATTATTCTTTTTTCCAGAAGATTCATTGAGTCCTATGGGGATGCTCCTGCCAGTCTCCATCTGGGACCATAACATATTGTTCTTCTTATTCTCTTTGACATCTACCCTCATTTAGCCAGTCCTTGCCTCAGGGGCTTGTTCAGAAGCAGAGGTATCAGAGGGTCAAGCCAAAATCAACAGGTCACTGACAAAGCCAAGTGCATTAACTTTTGAATCACAGGAAAGACAGAATTCTGAGAAGGACATCCATAATTAGAGGCTCCCTATTGGTTATTATCGTCATCCTCATAAGAGCTCCAGTGGGTTACAGGGAAGAGCTCTCTAAATACACTTAGCTTTAACCACAATCTTCTAGTCTTGATTAGAATTATAAGTTTTAGAACTAAAAATATTGTCAGAAATCATCAATCTCAACATTTCTTTCTCCTTTATTTTATAAACAGCAAAAATGAGGCTAGGTGAGATTAAGTGACACTATATGATCAAGATCACGTAATGAGTTAGTGTTGTGAGTGGATTTCAAAACATTCCTTTTTTCTCTGCATTCAATTTCACTTAAGTTCTGTATTGATTCACCATCTTAATATATTCTTCCGAAAATGCTTAAACATCTCCTTTCCTACTATTCAGAATTTCTCAAGTTGATGATCAGTTTAGATAGCCTCTGAGATTTCATTTGCAAATCACTTTCAGCAAATTTTTATTTTCTCAGTCTGTCTCCTCCTCATATGTTGCAAATGACACTCAGTTTAGGAGCATACAAAATGAGCACTGCTTTGGATTCGCTTGTGATTTGCTGTATCAGAGAGTGAGGTTGTGCGGCTTTCCCTTTTCCATGTGTTTTGGTATAAGCATGCTGTTCTTTGTGTGAAGAGAGGTTCTGGGATTTTATTGCCAGTAAAGTAAAATGGAAAACCAATGCTATCATTTTCATTGTAGGTTTTATTTCCCTGGTGATGCATGAAGAAATTGGTTCAGAGAGAAGCCAACTATGTATAAGTATGAAATCTGTAGACTCCAGGTCCACTAGAGCTCCAGAGAGGATTTGGGATCAGGGAAGGGGTACAGCAGCTGGCTCTTGGGTGGCAGAGCTGAGTACTGAGGGCTTCTCACCAGGTTTAAACAGTTATCTTTTGTAGTTTAGCTTTATCTTCACTGAGAAAGAGAAAAAGACAAAGATGCCAAGAAGATAAAGATGGAAGGATGTGTAAAAGAGACAATAAAGGAAAGGGAAATGGAAGAAAATGCTCCCATAGGAGCAGAGGCCAGAGGAGAACAAAAATCAAAAAAAGGAGTTGTGTCACTCCAAAGTACACATAACAAAATGCTATGTATTTTAGGTCAGTAGCACAGGATTGATTATTTTCATCATTGTGAGATGATCAAACTTGGGCCATATATCTTTGAGTACTGAGAAATCAGAATACTCAGCCCAGTTTGCAGCTGCAGGTAGCACACTGAGATCTCCCAGAGCATGGGAAGTGGGATGGGACTGAGTGGGAGAGGAAAGAGAGGTGAATGGATGGTGAATGGAGCCTCCAGTGCTCAGTAAGAACCTGCCAGTCTTACTCCCTTTCATATCTGTTCTGATGCATTTATGGTGACACAAACTTGGAACTAGTACAAAAATTGAGCAATACATTAGCATAAAGTTTTTCATATTTTTTTGAGACAGGGTTTTGCTCTGTAGCCCAGGTTGGCCTTGGACTCAAGGTGATCCTCCTGCCTCAGACTCTTGTGGGCTGGGATTACCACACATTTGAAAAACTTCTATGGCCAATACTTGGTCAAAAATGGGCATCATTTTTCTCTTTGTTTATACTTTTGGTTTCTCATATAAAAGAAACCGTGCAATATTTAAGCATTTAAGCTTATGTGTCTAATTTACTTCACTTAACATTAAGTTCTCAAGGTGCATCCATTTTCCTACAAATGGCTCAAGTTTATCTTTCTTTATGACAGAGTATACTCCATTGTGTATAAATACCACATTTTCTTTATCCATTCATCTGCTGATGGACATATAGGCTGCATTGAAGATTTAGCTATTACGAATTGTGCCACTATAAACAGGTGTGCATGGATCACTCCAACATGATATCATTAACTTTTTGGGGAAGATATCTAGAATGGGAATAGCGGAATGAAATGGAATTTCTAGTTTCAGGTTTTTGATGTATCTCCACACTGATTTCCACAGTGCTTGCTTTGGTTTACATTCCCTCCAACCATGTAGAAATGTTCCCCTTCCCCTGCAGCCTCATCAGCATTTATTATTTGATTTCCTGATGGCCATTCTTTCTGGGGTAAGATGGATTCTCAGTGTTGTCTTGATTTGCATTTTTCTAATGGCCAGTGATTTTGAGAGTTTCTTTGTGTACCTATTGGCCATTGATACTTCTTCTGTGAAGAGTCTATTCATTTCACTTGCCTATTTTTTGATTGGGTAAAATAAAAGATAGATAATAGAAAATAGAGAGATCTTTCTGAAGGGGAAAGGGATCAAGAGATGTAGGGAGAGGGTGGGCAGGGAGAGACAGGGGATGAAAAAAGGAATTAAGATGTGTCATGTACATGTATTAACTCCCCACAAGAAATGTAAATATTATGCACTGCAATAATGTACTAATAAAAAACAAAATAAATGAGCGTCATGAAGGTTGAGAGCTAGTGAAAGGTAACACTTCTTAACATAGTGTTAGAAGGTGTTGCTCTTTTGGAAGGTAATCGGGGAGGAATCTTCTGGATCAGGCCAGTGCCAGTCTGGTGGAGGGGAACGTAGAATGGGAAACAGATATATTTTAATAATCTAGAAGGTGAAATGGGGTAACTGGTTTAATATTCTCAAAGCACTTTGCAATTATGTTTGTTGGTGGGTCTCTCAGCCATAATGTCCCAATGGATTCTCTCCTAGAACTTGAAACCACTGGCAGTTAGAAAAGAAAAAGATGAAGCTCATTTATCCTATGGCTACTCCCTAACAAAACTACCAGCTCATGTCTCTTACTGGATTCCCAGGGATGCTTTGACTTCTGGTTCTCATCAATCTGTTTGGCACCTTTGTACAGCCTTTGATTTTGGAAGATACTGCTCCTTCAAACATGTTATCTTCCTCCTTTTATTCTTTTGCTCTGCTCTCTTTAAGTGAAGCTAGAAAGAGACCATTTCTGTTGTTTGCTGTTGAAGACCCTAACATAACCATAAGCTCCAACTTCCTATCAGACTACTGACATCTCTACCACACCTTCAGAATTTCTAACTTTTCTATAATAAATACTTTCTAGATGTAAAAATATATGGATGCCACCTCATTCTAAGGGCAAATCTCATAAGCCTCAGCCTCTCTTGAAGTCTTGAATGAACCATTGGAATGAACCATTCTAGAAGAAGGTTTGTAAAGTGCAATGGGCTGGCTGCCTGTGCCCCTTTGTGACCATTAAATGTGATCTGTCAGCCTGATTGGGTTAAAGTGATGTCTAGCAAATCAATAAAGCATAGTTCTGGGTGTATCTGTGGAGGTGATTGGCCTGTAGGCCAGCAAACTGAGGGGTAAAGACCCATCCCAGTTGTGGGTGGCACCGCCAATAGGTTTGTAGCCTATAGATGGAATAAAAAAGGAAGGCAGAAGGAAGTTGTGCATTTCCTAAAGAGCGCCAGTCTGCTTGATTGAGTGCATCTTTTGCTGCCATTGCCTTCAGACATGGATCTCCAGGTTCCTTAGCCTTCCAACACGGACTCACAGCAGCAACTCTCCAGGGAGATTCCAGGCCTTTGACCTTGGACTGGTGCTTCATCCTTGATCCCTCTTGTTCTGTGGCTTTCATCTTCTTGAGTGGAGCAGCCACTGAATCCTCCAGCTCTCTGGCATGTAGATGACCATTGTGGATTCTCCCACCTCTGGTTCTGTAATAATCCTCTTGCATAAATAAATAAATATACATATATACTTATGTGTGTATATATTTATTTCTACTGATTTTGTTTCTCCAGAAAACTCTAGCCAATATAGCTCCTGAAGTCATATTTTGAAGCCCTAATCTCCAGTATGGTATTAGAAGGTGGGAGTTTTGGAAGTTAATCAGATCATGGGGGCTTTGGGATTAGTGCCCCCATAAGAAGAGGGAAGAGAGCCAGATTTCTCTTTGTCCTGTGAGAATATGACAGGAGGACCAATGACTGTGAACCATGAGGAGAACCCTCACCAAGGACCTGACCCTGCTGTGGCACCCTGATTTCAACCTCTACCACCATAAGAAATAGATGTTAAGTCCAAATGCTCAGGTATTGGTATTTTGTTATAGCAGCCCAAGCTATTTTGGGCTTACACTTCTACAGACAAACAGGTGGATTAGAGCAGGAAAGACAACAACATGACAGGAGAGGTGACTTCTAATTCTGCTACTAGTGAGTCTCTTGATCTCATTGGGCATAGTTTAGCTTCCTTTGCTGTGACATGAACTTTACACACCCCATAGGGTTGATAAGATTGAGGCTGAGTTCATATAAGGGCCACATAGCACCCGACGATGATAGGACCAATCCCCTTATTTCCATATTGAAATTTAAGGGCCAAACACAAAGCTTGTGTTTTGCGAATTCACTTAGCAGTGTCCATAGTGAATTAAGATTGTGAACTTCACAATCCCTGGAAAGTAGGTTCTTGATCAGAGTCACTAAGATCAAAGCTTCTGACCAGTGGAGACAGAAAAACACCCAAGAGCTTAAAGATAATAATAGAAGGGCAAAGAGGTAGTGACATAGAGATTATCAACATAAAAGGAGGAGGGGAGAGAGAGAGAGAGAGAGAGTAAGAGAGATGCACAAATTAAAGGCAGACTATGTGAGAGAGATACAGAAATTTATGGCAAGAGATAAAGTGTGTGTTTTGAATTTTCCATGGCTATGAACTCCCAAATTGTTCTGTGACCTAACACTCGAGGACTAGAGGAAAGTCTGAAATATAGCACTGGGCTAGAAAGGCCAGAGCTGGCATTAGCATGGAGCAGAGGCTTTCTCCGCAAACCAGGATTTCTGCAAGCTACCGAGGCTCTTATTAAACACACTTTAATTTCTCTGTATTCTCTCCACTGTACCTTAAAATAAATGTATTCTGTATGATCTGGAGAGATACCTACTCTTCTAATTTGGAAGAAAAATATAAATGTTGGTAGGATGTCTCTGGAGAATGTTACTACCTGTCGTCATTAAGGGAGAAAGTAATGAGAGAGCAGGAGATTAACTAGTTAGTTGGGGAAATCTACTATTTTTTTAAAAAAGAGAATTGGTACCTCAGGGCCTAATCTTGAAAATTGTTCTGGCAGAGACAGAAACATGCTGAGCAGAAGAGGAATGGGATTGGAAATGAAAATAAAAAAGTAATTATCAGAATTGCTAATCTAAATATAATAAATATAAAGTGCTAATTTATTTTAAATAACAACAGTATTCTATGACATCATTATGCAGTCATATATTGCATTTATTTAAAATGTTGCTATTACTCCAAATTTTCAACATATAGGCTAGATAGAGAAACTCAAGAGTTAAACTGGTAATGGTTGCAGCAAAATTCCTTATATCATGGTGCTGTGCAGGATGCTATTCTTGATGACAGCAACAATAGCTAAACACACCTCTGAACTGTAATTGTCACAGGGCGCTTTCCTGGGTTCATCTACCTTACTTACCATTTTTAGTCTCTCCTGCTTAATGAAATGTCATCTTTTCATATCTGGTGACCAAATAATTGTTTGAGATAAAACACAATGTGAAAACTGGAGGTGTTTATAACTCAGAGCATAATTCACTGTGATACTCAGACACATGCCTCTAGCTCACTAAAAGTCGTCATCTTGCAGGACGTGTAACCTTTCACTACCCCACACTTCACCAATTATGCAAATTTCCCTTTATCCAGAGTAATTGGTGAGATGTGATTTTATTTTATTTTTTTCCTTACATTCTTTCATTGGTACATTTTAGGTATACAATATATTTACATTTATCATTGGGTGCTTGTACCTGTACATGATGTATCTCGGTTCTTATTTTTTCCCCATTCCCTGCCCTCCCTTCAACCCTCCGCCCTTCCCTATTTACAAAGACTTTGTTTCCATTTTTTCCTTTTCTCATAATTTTTCTTTTCTCTGGTGTGAGGAACTGAAAATGTAAATAAGGATTAAAATGATTAAAACGAATAACTGATAATTTGAAATAGGAAGAAAAGGTCCAAAGGGGTAGGGGAAGTGGGAGGGGAAGGAGAAAGGAAAGAAGGGAGATGTGATTTTAATTTCCAGGACTCTGATTAACTGGCTATCGACACATAATGGATTTTTTCAGAGTATAAATTCATCTTCTTTGGGTGATAGTCATAGCTTTTTGACCTTCCTGTTCCCTCCAATCTCTCTCTGGGTTAATCTTGAAGAGTAACTCATTTTTCTCCAACTCAAAACCTTCAAAACCTATCCATAACTTATGGATAAAGCTGCCACGCAAGGTTATTCATGATCAACCTCAACATATGGATTTTACCCCCATTTACTTGCCATCCGCACCCCTCCCACTCTCCTCTGCAAATGCCCTGACCTCTCTCCATGCTGCATGGTCTCCCACACCGGATGACTTTCTCCTCTGTTTCTGCTTATTTCATTGCTATCTACCCTTAGGGACTCAGGCCAATTCTCTCCTCTTTGAGAAGCCTTTCTGTCTTTCTTCTCCCTGCCTCCAGTTTTACAGGCATCTTCATCTTCTGAAATCTCATATTCCTGATCTCTGCATTCCTTGGGAAATGACTTTCCCTTGTAAACTATTTTCATTAGCACCAACTTTATCTTCCGTATGAATCAGTTTTTTGGAATGTGTTATTTGTGACAGATAACATCTCTTGTCAGCCTCCTAGGTTGTTCCATATGCTACGCACACAGTAGGTGTGCATTAAATGAATGAACCAAAGAGTAACAACTTTGTCTGTAAAATGGGTCAGAATGTGCTTTTCTTTTACTTGGATGATTCATAGATCACTTCAGGAGTTCACGGTGCTTTTGATTTATTATGATTAACATCAACCATCATCCAATTAACATCAACCAATCATCAAGTCTAATACTTGAATTTGCTGGTTTGAATTTCTGAGCAAAAGTGAAAGAAAAGACATTTAGCAATAACCAGGGAACTGACAGATACTAAAGGAAAAATATGAGTGTTTATTGACCTCACATAAAACACAATAAGCAGGGAATTAGAAGAAAATTAAATCCATCTATGCTTAGAGTAATTTTGTCCAAAAGAGTCTAATTATCATGTTAGTATGATCAGAACCTCTCTTAATATCATTCATTCTTCCCCAGGATTATGACTTTAGCAGAAAGTGCTACACCAAGGAACAGTCCTGCCCTAGTGCTGCCAAGGAATTGGCAGAAGTGAGGTGACTTCCCTCTCAATGTTCAGAGCCATGATTGGGGATTGAAATTTTGCTTGGTTCCTTGCCCCAAGGGCTACAAGAAATGGCACAGTCTGTGACCAGGATGCTGTGTCTGTGCTGTGGGAGCATCCATGCAGAGTCATACACTTGCAGATAAAAACAGAAAAGAGGTCAGTCACCAAACATAGGTGAGAGGGCCATGTCCATGGGGACAGCCCATGCCATGAGCAGGATCAGTCAAGGAATCTGTGGAGGAAAGAAAAAGGGGAAGTAGGAGCTCATGGAAAAATATGATCAGGTAGCAAGATGCCAGCTGCTAAATAAGATCATAGAAATCAATCAAGAAATCAAATCTACTCAATAAGAAGTAGATACTAAGGAAAAAGAGTCTAGGCAGAGCCAACACTTCTGAAATATGGAGACAATGAAGGAACAAAGCAAGATGGGTTGCTACCATGGAGCACTCCGGAGGATTCTGGACTTTTCCCTCCAGAAAATAGCTGCATGATTCCAGGATCCAGAAGAGGCCCTGGATGCTAAGGGAACCTGCTATTCTAGCCCCAGCTGCATCTCTCACTCCAATAAAACCCAGTCTGAGGTCCCCTGTTCTGAAGTTCATGAGGGATGCTCACTGAAAGTCGGTGGCAGGAGGTGTTGGTGGGACCCCCTGGAGGTGATTCTCCAGACAGAGTCACAATACAGCGCCACACAGCTGTTTGGAAATGGACACTTCTCTGGAGAAGTAGGCTGATGAGGACTTCTACTTGGGATTCTCTTTCTTGGACTTATTTGATCACCCCTCAAAGGCTATGGAAAGAGCATTCACTTGGAATCCTGCTCTGAGTTTCTCTGTGCCAGCCTCTGACACTGACCCACTCTGACTGGTTCTTCCAGGAGCTGCTCACAGTGCTCTGGTAACAGCTGCTGACGCCAGGAGTCAGGCTCATAAGGCCTCCCACAGGAGCGCAGGCTGTCCATGGTAACTCTCTGGTAGACAGCTGAGTGCGTTTGGTGAAGTCCTGTGGCCTTCTAAATGACAGACTCTGCAAATTAAAGCTAGAAGAAGACAACTTTGTATGTACAAAGATACAAGCTGAGAATTGTGAAGTGATTGGACCAAGGTCGAAGAGCCAAACCAGGGAAACCGGGTCTCTGGAATTCTTCTCTATTAAATTATATCTATATGATCTTCAGAGAACATGCAATTTCAAGTCAAGCCTTTATGTTCTCATTAGACTTTGAACAGAAAATTTGGATTCATCTTCTATTCAGTGAAAATTGTCTCACCATGGGATCTGTGCAAATGGGAGAAGATGTGTAACATTCAGTAATTTACCAAACCATTTTGGACCCAAGCTTTACTACTTAGGAAATGGGGATTTATTACCTCCTTCAAAGAATTATTGTAGGGATTAAATGAATGAGAATATAATAGAACATCAGTTACATTGTCAGTTCTTGAACTATCAAAAAAAAAAAAGATTCAAGAATCTTTGGTTTGGTGCTGTGTGTTTTGTTACATTAGGATTCTTGGAGCTTAGTTGACTCCTATAGGTTTTATCTTTGCAGTGCTCTGCTGGCCAGAAAGAAGGACAACACGAGAGAAAAAAAAGCACTCACTAGATCAAGAAGCACGAGCTCTAGGCTCTAGCTTGCTTACCTGCTCCTGTGTGAGCCATTTAGGGTTTATGAGCATCAATTTTCTTCTCTCTAAAATTCAACAATAGACTGTTTTCCATATCTGCCTCACAGGATTGTTGTGAAGATCAAATAATGCAATAAATGAGTAAGTTTTCTGTTAATTAATTCAGTGGCCATGTATTGAAGTTAGCAGGTTCCATTGTTCATTCAATCTGCACTATAATCCAGTGCAGCAGAGGTAGCAGGCTTTATCTGGAAACATGAGCCCAGTAGATATTCAGTGACTTGCTAAAACTTTACAGCCACTGTGCAAGAGAGCCAGGATTCAAAATGAAGCTTCCTGACTGTGAGTGCTTTTCTCACTATTATGATGAATCATATGAAATTGTTATGTTTGTAGGTCAAAAAAATCGAATGTCAGCAATTTTATGTGATTTTAAACTTCTGTAACACATCTGTACTATTGAATTTCAAGAGAACAGAATTATTGACTCATGATTTCAGCTGTGATTAGCACCATTCAGGAAGTGTTCCCTTATATCAGGTAGAGGATCAGAAAGTGGTCATCAATTTCCAGTTCACCCAAACCAGAATTGGCAGAACTTTGCAGGGCACGGGCACACAGTGCTTTAGCCATAGCTCATGCAATAGGTGGCAAGATAATCATCATCCTCAAACGAGGGTCTGGATCTGGCATATATTGTACAATATCTACTCATCATATTACAGAGAACTGAGGATTCATGATAAATTTGAACTCAGATACAGACAGAAATTGAATAATCCATTTTGTAATCTAAAATGTGTGTCTAGCAAAATTTGACTTTACATAATCGAGATTTTTTAGCATGTTGATTTAGATGGGACTGTTCATGAAAATGGCTTTATTTTGCTGAGATACAGCAAAGAATTTGCTCACAGATCCTGGGCCAGCAGACAATGCTAGGAGGAGTGCTTGTTTCAGTTTTCCTTCAGTTATACTAGACGCATGACTGTGAACGTATTCTGGAACGGAATTACCTCAGCACTGCTTGGACACAAATTTTGATGCCCCTGCCTGTGGTGTGATAAGATTGGAGAACCAACTAGTGAGGAAAACGTACAGAGCATTGCAGCTGTTTTGTCTGGATCTCAATGGCAAGATCGCACCCCATGGATGAGAGTGGGGGTTTCCCTGAAGACAATGCAGATCCCTACCATTGGTCATCTTGAGGCAGGGAAAGAGGAAGGCTTTGGAAACAGGAAATCTTCTTTCTGAGGCTTGAAAATGAGTTTGGGGTCAGGATTCAAACTGATGAGAAGTTGTCTGGACCTCCCTGGACAGTTGAGTTCAGCTGGCTGCTGGCAGGAGTTGGGGTGTCTGCAGCATAACATTTACAGAGCTTCCTCTTGGAACTGTGCATCACCTACATCAAACCTTCAAAAATGTTTCCTCTAATCATTGCAGGTTAGCTTCTAGGTAAAGCAATGGGTTGGCCAAATGAATTTACTTTCACCTTTTTCTGAAACCTCACCAAAGTAATAGGAAAGGATCAATGAAGAGAAGAACAGAGGAGACCCACTAGAAATTTTGGAAGCTGGATACAAGCTGGATAACTGACTTAGCACACCTGAGAATGTGGGAATTAAGTAAAAAAAAGCAAGAGGTAAAACAAAAAGCAAGAGTTACAGTGACGAACTCCCCGGAGGGTCAAAGATTGGTGTCACTATGGAAGTGGGCGAGTAAATGGCAGTGGATAACAAACAGTAAAATTTGTTGACCATCTATCTAGGAAGCTCTTAGTGCACTGGGACTACTGTTTCTCTTTTGCCATGGAGGAAGATGGGAGAAGGTACATCAGAAACGTCATTTGAGAGATGCAGATGAAAACAATGCTGAGATTCCACCTCACACCAGAAAGAATAGCTGCTATCATGAAATCAACCAGTAACAAATGCTGGTGGGATTGTGGGGAGAAAGGAACCCTTCTTCATTGTTGGTGGGAGTGCAGATTGGTGCTCTACTGGGTATCTTCCCAAAAGAATTAAAAGAATCATACCACAATGATATATGCACACCCATGTTTATAGCAGCACAGTTTGTAATAGCTAAAACTTGGAAACACCCCAATTGCCCATCAACTGGAGACTGGATAAAGAAGATTTTGTTTTATAAAATGGAGTACTACTCAGCCATAAAGAATAAGAAACTGGAGACATTTGAAGCTAAGTGGATGCACATTGATGCGATATTCTTAAGTGAAATAAATAGGACATACATGTGTAAATACCAAATAGTTTCTCTGGTGTGAAAAACTAAAAGTGTGAATAAGAATCAAAATGTATAATTGATATTGTGAAATAGGAAGAAAAGGTCTAAAGGAGTAGGGGAAGTGGGAGGGGTAGGAGAAAGGAAAGAAGGGAAGAGAAATAATAGGAGAAAAGGAAAAACATGGAAACAAAGTCTTTGTAAATAGGGAAGGGTGGAGGGGGTGAAGGGAGGTCAGGGGAATGGGGAAAAAATAAGAACCAAGATGCATCATGTACAGGTACAAGATCCCAATGATGAATGTCAGCATATTGAATACCTAAAATGTACCAATCAACTCAATGGAGAAAAAAAGAAAGCCATTAAAGCAGGAGGACAGTGGGCACAGTTGAGAGTGGTAGAACAGTGTAAATGAGAGAGAATGCTGGTCACGGTAATTCCCTCCACAGGAAACTCTGCTGCCAACAGCCTGCAAACTAACTTAGAGCCATCCCTTGGCATTTGCAGTTCTCACTTTCACATATAAACACCCAGATCACCATGTATGCCAGAGTGATGTCTTTAACAAGGACACAATAGATAAGAGCAGATGCACAAAGAAAATTAAAATA
The DNA here is from genome assembly GCF_053883595.1 of Heterocephalus glaber. Classification (NCBI taxonomy): domain Eukaryota; kingdom Metazoa; phylum Chordata; class Mammalia; order Rodentia; family Bathyergidae; genus Heterocephalus; species Heterocephalus glaber. The sequence goes on along the minus strand of NW_028258297.1, from coordinate 24,331,105 downwards.
ATTTGGAAGAAGCAAGATTACAGAGGTACCAGGACACTTAAAATATTTGATATTCTCTGAGCTGTGAGAGAGGACAATGTATCTATGGAAAAAGGACACAATTTCATATACAACAGAAACACTGAGGGAGCAAACAGAAATCTGTCATAAGTAAAAATGATGTAAGAACAAAAAAACGTAGAAGAGCTGAAAGATGTTTGAGCAAATTTTCAGAAAATACAATGATGCAAAGAAATGTAAAATAGAAAGAAAAGAGATAAAAAAATTACATATATAATCAGCCCAGAATGTCTAGCGCTCAAAATATAGGATCTTTGGGAAAAGAACACAAGAAAAGTTAGGAGAAAACATCATTAAAAAGATAATTAAAACAAATTTCATTAAATTGAAAGACATGAGTTTCCAGATTGAACAGTCCTGCATCAAAGTATATGCTGAAATTTCAGAACACCAGGAACAGAACAAATCTTTAAATGGCTCCAGAGTAGAGGGAAAAAGGTCATACAAAGGGATATGAAATCAGGATGGCCTGGACACCTCCACAGGAATTCCAAAAGACAATGGAAGAATGCCTAAACATTCTGAAGAAAAAAGTGACTTTCATCATAGAATACCTTGCCAAACAAATTGAAGCTGGGGAAGAATGAAGACATTTCAGACACAGTCTCAAAAAATTATCTTTTGTATACTCTTTCTTAGAAAATGATGACAAGAGACTACATCCAGAAAATGAACAAGTGTCTAAATTCAGAAAGATAAAGATATCAGACCTAGGAGATTAGCAATACATTATAGGATAGGAAAGAGAATTCCTGAGGTGATTGTCTGAGTCTATTTTGGCTGCTGTGACAAAACAAAACAAAACAAAAAAAACTTTCACATATTGGGCAGTTTATAAACACACAAGATTTATTTTTCATAGTTCTGAAAATTGGAAAGTTCATAATGATGGCACCAACAGATTTGGTGTCTGTCAAAAGCCTGTTTGCTGATCTGCGCATCTTCTTGCTGTGTCCTCATCTGTAGAATAGAAGAATGGACCCTTGGGGCTCTTCCCTAAGGGCCCTGGTATGGACCATCTGGAACGACCTCCAAAGCCTCATGTGCTTGGATGGTGATGGGCTCATGGGGGTGCTATCACTGACTGCTTTTGAGTTGGGATCTGTGGGGAAGAGGTGGGTCAGTAGGGGCCTGACCTAGAAAAGAGTGTATCTCCCTTCCTGGCTGTTTTCTTCACTCTCTGCTTCCTAGCCACCATGATGTGAGCAGTTTTCCTCTGCCAGACTCTTCCACCATAACTTCCTGGCTTTCAGTCAGTCAACTACTGACTAAAAACCTGACCTGAGCTAAACCAAACCTCTCCTCCTTTAAGTTGCATATAACTGGTATTTTGTGTCCCTACTAAGAAAAGTGACTGAGACAAGCCCTAATCCCATTCATGAGGGCAGAGCCTGCTGTGAACATTCACCTCCCCAAAGGTCTTGCCTGTAAAAGCAACGCATGGGAGTTAGGATTTCAACATGTGAATCTTGGGAGCGGGACAAAAGCACTTTGCAGCAGCGATAGTAAAGGGAATTCTCAAGATGATAACTGCACCAGGTATACAAAGACTTACAGTTCCACACTGGGGCAGATCAGAAGACTCCAGGTGAGATTTCATTAAGACAACATTGATAGAACACTTCAGGAGAGGATTTAGATAATTGGTGGAGGGTTTAAAGCAGAGATTGTGATAATTACTCAGAAAACTAACCAAAATAAAGAGTTATTGACTTTAGGGAAATAAAACAAATATGTTTTTAAAAGTATTTGTTTTTGCTACAAGCAATCACAGACTAGGTGGTTATAGACAATAGAAATTTATTCTACATAGACCTAGAGGCTGAAGATTTTGGGATCATGGCACCAGCGGATTTGGTATCTGCTGAGGAGCAACCTGCTGGTTCACAGATGGCCACCTTTTGGCTGGGTCTTCACCCAGTGAAAAAGGAGTTTGCTCCTGGAGCATGTCTTCTAAGGGCATTAATCCCATTCATGAGCCAATCATGACCTAATCTCTCCCAAAGTTGCCACCTCCTAATAGCATTGAGTTGGAAATTAGAATTTAATATATGAATGTCAGGAGGATACAAATATTCAATCTGTAGCTCAAATATAAATAACATTTATAGATCCATAATAGTGTCATTACTGAGGATTGTTATAACTAAGATTGTGTAACTATGCTAAGAAGATGAGAGAATGGGAAAAGTATATGGGATAAGAGGTAGGTGGTACAGGTTGTAACTAAGGAGAGTAAAATATTAGTTACTTATGATTGTAAATTAACATATATATGCACACGTGAATACATATAATATGTACACCAATATATTAATGTAAACATGTTATTAATATTATATATATGAAGTATTATATATTATATATGGCTGTCTGTGGGTGGGAGACATTGATCAGAGAAGATAAGGAGTGTGAGGATCACTTATTTTAATTCTTTGCATTGTGATATTATTTGGTTCTTCAAGCTATAAACATGATATAAATGATCAAAAGTTTTTAAAAATGGTTACAGGTCATCCCTAGCTGCAATTAGAAGGCCCACTAGTGTGGTAAAAGGAGGCAGAGGAAGCAGTAACACCATGAAGAGGTCAAGTTCCAGAAGTGCACCTGTGTTTTCTATTATTTAATCCTCCCATTCTTGTTGGCATAGGAGTGGGGGTTTGCCTCCAGCAGGCAAGTCCAGCCAAGGGGTAGATTTGGAGAGCACGTGAACATCTTTAAAGCTTCTGGGAAACAATATGGAGAAGCAAACCTCTTGAAGAATAAATTTCTGTGGTATCCAAGAGTCAGTATAATTATTGATATTTAAGAATGAAACCTATAGTGAGTGTGATGGCACATGGCTGTAATTCAAGCTACTTGGGAGGCTGAGGTGGGAGGATTGAAATTCAAAGCCAGCCCGAGCAGCTTAGCAAGACCCTGTCTTAGAGGAGGAAGAGAAAGAGGAGGAGGAAGAGGAAGAAGAAAGAGGAAAGGAGGAGGAGGAGGAGGAGGAGGAGAAGAGGAAATGGAAGAGAAAGAGGGAAAGAGGGAGGGAGAGAGAAAGGTGGATGGGGAGTGGAATGGGAGAATCCATAAAGGCTGGAGAACATGTGTACATCTGGGTCACATGCCTATAAGAGGAACACTACTCTAACATCTATTTACATTACAGAGTTCATGATATATACACACCAGGGTGCCTTACAATAGTAAGGATCTCTTAAATACCTGTACATATACTGATTTTCTGTATGTTAATCCTCATGCCTCTGAGATTTCCCAGCTCATTGATGTCTCCGTTGAGATTCAGGCCATCCCCCCACCCCAGGTGACTATCTGTAATTTTACTCATTGATGCAGAGGAGGTTTTAGTTGTTCATTATATGCTTAAAGCAGAGTATGTCTATTTTTGCAAATGTTATTTAAATTCCAATCAACTCTTCTATTTTAGCATGGAATTATTTATGCCAAAGTGTTTACAAGTCACAGGATGGGCATACACTCTAGGGATACAGAACCAATCTGTTTAGCCAGTCATTTTAGCAAGGGTTAGCTGCCCATCAGAATTGTAAGCAGGCTTTAGGCTTCCCCAGAACTTAATTTGTGATTAACACATGTGTATGCTGGGTGGGCTGAAGGCAACCCCCCACTCCCATTCCAGTAAGAATGGGAGGATTAGATAATTGAAAACACAGAACAATACATCAAGGTACTATTCTTTAAGGTACTTATTTTCATATCCATGATATTATCGATCTTTTATTGAAAATATTCAAACTCCAAGCTGGGCTTTAGGAGCCTGGGGCACTATTCCTAATTTACCATTGGGTAGATAAATTAAAGTATAAACTGGATGATACCTGGGAGTCCCTTCCAACTCTGATAGTCGATAAACTATGTCCATTATCCCATTTGAAATCTCACAACTACTTATGCGTAGAGCTTAAGTGGCTTACTTGAGACCACACAGCTAAGGAGTGAGAAGCAGAGCAGATGCCAAGCGCTAGACTTCTCAGGGTACAGTTAGCCTGGAGAAAATGAATGTAATCACAGGACACACCCCTCAATGTCTCTGTACTATGTCATGCTTTACGGGAAGGACTTGTTACTCAGGTAAAGACATAGTGTGCAAAGGTAGAAGCAAGAGGGTTCATTTATTCATTCAGCATGCATTTATTAAACATAAACACTGGCTACTATGACTTTCCTATCATCATTTGTGCTCATAGTCTAGTGAGACAAACAGAAAAATAAACAGTGTGCTAAGGGCCACGATAAAGGGAAACATAGGCTGCTTCAAGTGCTGGATTTCTGGGTTTCCCTCAGGGCATGCCATAGCTGGGAGATTTGTTAATGACTCAGGGCAGTCTTGATAGGAAACCTACAAGAGGTGACACAAAGTAATGTTCATGCAAGGACCTTATTGTGACCCATGGCTGCTACAGGGAGTGTCATTTGAGTTTAGCTCCAAGAGGATCCCCAACACATACCAAGTATCTAGGTGTCCTTCAGATAACACTGTGGTCCTGACATGCAGAGTTCTTCTTGGATCACTAAGGCCAACAAAGCCTCATTTGACAGAGCCAGTGTATGTCAGTCAAGATAGGTTAAGTTGTGCTATGGTAATGAGTAACCCCCAAGTACCTGGTTTAACACAACAGAAGTTTATTTCATGTGAATTGGCCAGGGTTATGCTTTATAATCACTCAGGGACTCAGACTTTTGAATGCTCCATTTCTGCATATTTTTCTACCATTCCTAAAGAAGAAAGAAATGAGATACGGTAACACACATCATTTTAAAAGATTTCCACATGTAAAGCATACGCCACACTTCTACTGACATTTCATTGGCAAAAGCAAGCCACAGGTCATGTCTAACTTCTCTGTGAGCTGGGAAAATGCAATCCTACTTTGTACTAGGAAAGAGAGAACTGTTTATGAGGATATCCCTAAAACTAGTAGAGTTGTTAAGCGTCTCCAGCAGTCCTCTTTTTCTTTTTTTTAGGATTTCTCACTAACTTTGAGCTCCTGGAGGCTAAAGATTGTGCTTTGGGCATCTCTCTATTTATGAGGGGGTAGCACAATGTCTGGCATGGAGTAGACTCTCAACAGATGCCCACCAAATGATTTAGTAAGTAAAAGGACAGATTCTTTTCTTAAAAATCCTTTCCACAGGTAACCAGAAACAGCTGTATTACCTTTCATACTTTTAAATCAAGCTTCAGGCCGAAGTTTCACCCCGACTTGCTCTTCTAACATAGTTAGAAAGATTCACTGAAGGGCTACTCAGGCCTGCCAAGAGGCACAAACCCAGGTAACTGCATTTCAATCCTCACTGATGAATTTTGGGAATCACAGCTGGTGCAGCTCCCTGTGTGCAAGTCAAAGGGAGAGGGTAGGGGAAAGGTGGGCAAGCAACCAAGCAACCCCCTCCAAATGTGCAAAATAACTACCAGAGCATGGCCCCCAAAGGCCAGGGAGGGACCTGGATTATGTTCCCCCAAACTGATGCAAGGCTGTAGCTGAATCTGCCGAGAATCTGCCTGAACTCCAGCTCTGTTTGAATAGATGTCCTTAGAAAGGCTCCCAGAATGAGATACTCTCTTCTCCATGCTGGCAATGCCAGCGCCAAGTTTCTGGGCCTGGAGGAGAGGGCATAAAAATCAAACAACATAGCTACAAATTTACAAGACAGCCAAGGTCCTGGATGACTGCTAAAGCATGGCAGCCACAGAAGCTGCTAGAACAGGATGGGTAACCAATAGGCTGTAATTTGATATGCTACTCATTTATCCTTGCCCTTCATGTTCTAACATCTGGCAGGGTTCTCTATCTTTGTTGCTGTATACAAAAAGATTAGTGCATGGGCCAGGGATTTAGCTCAGTTGTTTCGCCGCCTGCTACGCAAGCGCAAGGACCTGAGTTCAATCCTCGGTACCAAAAAAAAAAAAAAAAAAAAAAAAGAGATTAGTGCATGACCATGAGCATGTGTACAATAAAACTGAAAAAAGCTTGTGGCTTGGAAGGAAGAACAGCATTAGCTCAGTATTGTGTGGAGAGTGTGAATCTGAGGATGAGGCACAGAAAACAATTTGGAATGTCTTCCTTTGATAGCAGTGCTGGTGGTAAGGTGGGATTGGCATACTGCATGGGATGAATAACGTGCAGGTTTTTCTTCAAGGGGAATTTGGGACCACCCCAGTGATTGAAAGGTGGGACAGTTGCAGCTTGGGGCAGCAGCACTCTTCTTAGCATGTGTGTCTGAAGTGCGCTGGCATCATTTGGGGTGTAAGAAGATCGAGGTGGTGCATAGAGATACGTATGTAGAGAAGGGGCTTTTGGTCTTTCTTTCAATCATTTTTCTCAAGTTACATTCAAAAGTGTTGGGACTCCCCAGCCTCACGTTGATGGCACAGTTTGACAGGTGGTGCCCCCAAACTTCCTTCCAACAGGCTTTGCTGGACCTCTTGGGCCACTCCCAAGTGGTTGTCTTCCCCTAATCCTGGTGCTCAAGATATGAGGTTGACACTGAATCTTCAAAGAACAGCAGCCTGTAACCTTTGAGGGGTCACCTAAAAATCCTACCCAATGCTACAAAAACAATATTACCTTCCTAACTTCATGAGCTTTCAGTCTTAGAAAATAGTGTGAATTTCAATTTCTTCTAGAGACAAAGGATAATCTAGTCAGACCGACCTGTTTTGAATAAATCCCTGAAGATAATAGACACTCTCATCCAAACTGTCTTATGAATTTGATACAATAGTGTCTTCTTTATGTTTTCTGAAAAGAGACAGTAAATATTTTGGATTTTGTCTACCATCTATGATTTCCATGTACATTTCTTTCCCTTTTCCTTTCCTTCCCCAGTCCCATTCTTCTTTTTAATCCTTGGGGTTACTGACGCACTAGCTTCAGTTTGTTGGCACATGCTTTAGAACATAAAGTTAAAAAGACTACCTACTGCCATGCAAGGCACCATGGCAATTTTCAAAGACTAAGCCAAGAGGGACCACCGCAAGTCTGTGATTCTGAACTGGGTCAGTTGCATTTATGTAGGTCAAGATGATTTAGAAGGAACTGCCAACCCCAAAGTACTTCTCCATCAATCTGACAGGAAGAACACAAAATTCCACCAGAGGTATGTTCAGGTAGGTCAAGGTTTACATATCCAAGAGTTCCTAGGTGAAAGAGAAATAGTCTGGGTAGATTAGGACTCATTCCTCCAGATGGTTTCCTAGAGAAGTGAGTTAAGAATAAAAAAAATAAGAGAAATACAAGACAGATAGGTTGGCATATCTTCTAGACAAGGGCAATAAGGATAAATGTTTCTATAGAGGAGGAGCTAGGAAAATAGACCAATTCCAACCATCATCACAAGCAGATTAAACCTCAGAATTCAGTGTATGGCTGCAAACATCCAGATAGGTTTGGGCCAATTAGAGAGTAACGTGGGCAGAGCCCTGTACAATAGGAAAAATGGTGGAGCCAGTGTTAGGATGGATAGACCTGGTGAGATAGTGCTCTGGCTGGCATAACTTGTGTGAACTACCATTTGTTCTCATAAACCTCTACTGGGCACTGCTGTAATACACTACCACAAACTGGGTAGCTTTAAACAGCAGATAGGTATTCTCCCACAGGTCTGGAGGATACAAGTCCAAAATCCGGGTGTTAGTAGGGCCACTATCCTCAGGAGATCCTGGGTGGATTCGTTCCTGCCTCTTCTTGGCTTTTCGTGGTGATGGTTGATCACTGGCACACTGTGGCTTACAGGTAGGTATACCATGTCACTCTCCGCCTCTGTCTTCACATGACATGTTCCTCCTTTACAGGGACATTCTGAAGACCTTGTTTACATTCTAAAGAAACTTGTTTACACTTTCAAAGACCCTATTTCCAAATAAGGTCTCACTCAGGGGTATTGGGAGTTGGGACATCAACATATTTTGAGGGAGCACACAATTCAACCCTCAACTGAGAGGAAGAGCAACATAAAGATTATTAGCTAAGGGGTGGATCATTCAAACTGATGACACAATTGGGTCTGGATGTGTATTGGTCAGTTTTCTTGTCTCTGGAACAAAGACTCTGACATGCAGAACCTCAAGGAGGAAAGTTTTCCTTTGACTCATGATTGTAGAGGCTTCAGTCCATGGTTCTCTGGCTTGAAGGCAGAAACATGGCAGGAAGGTATGATGGAAGAAAGCTGCTTGTGTTGTTGAAGCTGAGTAGCAGAGAGAGTTGGAAAGAAAGCCAGAGAGAGGAAGGACCTGGGAACAAGATATACCCTCCAAAAGCATGCTTCCAGTGACCTATTTCCTCCAACTGGGTCCTCCTTGTAACAGCCTATTCAGTGAATGAATTCATCAATAGATTAATCCATTGATGAAGTTAGCACCCAAGGACCCAATCAATTCTTTAGGTCTCTGCCCAAATGGGATGAGTTATATTCTCCTTTATCTTCCTGTGCTTAGTACATGCTTGGCGTATATATATTTTCTCAATAATCCCTGTGAGTGAATGAATGAATGCAGGAGAGTACTGTGGGAGTGACTACATACATACGTAAAGAAACCATTCCTGAATATTTTTTGGTTTATCTGAAATTCTCTCTTTTCCCCCAAATCCTCTTACATCTTCCCCAGTAGAATTACACTCCCAAGAAGGATTTTACTTCTTCCCTCCTTTGTGTCTCAGCTCATCATTATCCTTTCCTCTCATGACATTTGCCACCTAGGAGAGCTCTGACTCTTCTAGTATCAAAGCCAACCATTGGCCTTTGAGGGGAAAGGGAAGGCATCCCCCATGGGTGCTCTGCCTCCTGTGTGGTGGAGACTGGATATTCCTCATCAGCCCACATAGAAGTACCCTCATGACTAAGGCAGGGCAGAGCCACACTGCTCTTGCATAACAGAATCTTATTAATTTCTGTTTCACTGAAAGAGTCTAAGGAGGCAAAATGCTACACACACACTCGCTCCTGTTGAGAGCTATTCTACATAAACTTTGGGGAAATTCATTTTATAATTAAATGTACAACTATAGCTGTCTAAGGCCCAATGTCATCTTGCCTGTGAGCCAGCTATGGCATATGGAAATATAACTCCGTTTTGCCTCTAGTCACAAGTTGAGGCCTCCATGTTCCAGTGATACTGTGATGCTCAAGGGCAAGAGTACATCAGCTGAAGGCATCCTGGTTCTTCAAGAATGAGTAGTAATAAAAAAGAAAACTTTCACCTGGGGGAAGGACAACTTTATTAGCCTGCTATTTTGTCCCACCTACTATTGTAAGAACGCTGTCCTTACCACCTTCATCAACATAAGATCCTCATCAACATAAGATTCACATGACATAGGATTACCTTTGTCCCCTAAGTCACCCGATGCTCCCTCCAGTTATTGTGTGTACTTGCAATAAGTAGTGGCTAGCTCACAGAGTCTTTGTCTTTGCCCACTCTGAGGCACTGACCTTCTGCGCCGGCCCCCCCATATACTTTGAAATCACGCAAGTCTCTATGGCCTTATTTTCTTTAGTTCTCACTATCCCCCTTTCTAGATAGTTGGAGGACTGATCACCCTGCAATAGCTCCAAATGAGGAACCACTGGTTCGTGTGTATGAGAGCAAAGCAAATAGCTGTGTGGAATTGCTCAAAGCAGCACCATGGCACCCTCAGGCCCTGGGACCTGACACAGAAGTCTGTGTTAGTACCTGTATGGAACAGTGCTGTTAGGGTTTGCCTGTAGGGTATCTTCATCTTTCCATCTGGGTAGAGCACTTCTCTACCAGTAGGCAGCTCACTCTTTCAGGGGCAGTGCGGATGGTTGGTTTGAATGTCTTGGAGATTTCTTGTGGGTTCAGTAATGCATTATAAAGTGTGTTGTGTCCTTGTCACCCCACCTTTAAAACTGTAACAAGTGTGTTGTTTGATAGCAGACAGGTGCTTTCAGAATATTTAACTGGCCACATTGCAGGAAATTGGTCTTTATGTATCTCTCTCTCTCCTTCCTAGACTATGAGCTTTTATAAAACCTGTGCCTACCTCTCTCTAGTGCCTAGCATAATGCCTGGATTATGATAACATAAAATACTACCAGAATACTCCTTCAAAATATTACCAATGCATTCTGAATCTTACAACATAACATATACTCCTTAGTCAGAATGTCTGGCTATTGTCTTAATATGTATTTTCTGAATTCACACTTTTATTAGTAAAAAGAGGGAAAGAATAATCGAGATTTGTTTCAGGTTTAGATGCTGCTCCTAACCTGTCATCCTCCTTCCCATCTCCTAGGAAGAGTAGATGATGGTTATTACTCTGAGACTAAAACCTTGTGGAAAACTTTTAATGAAGTTCAGTCTTCCAGGTGCTTGGGGATGCAATTGGTATACATATTTTAAATGTTTATATTACTCACATTGATCACTTTAGGGATCTAGAATCCCCTGCAGTTTTCTAGTTCAGATATCCTGATCTGTCCTGCATTCCCCATTCCCCAGAAAAATTAAGATTCTATGCAACTGGAGTCATAGGAATTGGCAGAATTCCAAGGTGGCATTATTGCCAGGCTAATAGTGCTTAATAATCAATTAGGCTTATTCATTAGTGTTATTAGCCCTTTTTCCCAGTACTACCTGCAAACAGGTACACGATGGCAGACAGATGCTTTCCAGATGTTTTCACAAAGCCATCTTGTGATTTTTCTCAGTCTAACCAGGCAGGCTGTGAAGATGCCTGGGGTGGGAAGACAGTGGTTGGGTTGCGTGTGAAAAGATGAAGATGGAGAGAGCAGTGAAGGAGCACACATTTTCCAAACAGAAGTTGTCTGAGCCAGGTCTGCTGTTAATTAGTGTTGGGTTTGCTGAGAACACAACGTCCAGACTGTGGCAGACAGGATGCACCCCATCTGTGAGTAGCTCTGGCCAGGGGGGCTGGTTACAGAAAGAACCCTTCCCTGTGGGCCCCCTTCTGCTGCCTGATGAGCACATTCACCCCCAAAGAGCAGAATGGTGGTGGGTTCCAGGATGACACGATGCGCTGCCCGGGTTGTCTAGGAAGAGGGGGCTGTGTGCGTCTGGGAAGTCACAGTTGAATCACTTGTATGTAGACCTAGTGATAGCTTTTCTAGAATGTGAAAATGAAGGTCGTATCCTAGCACCTTGGATACATTACAGCTTGCAGAGCAAAACCGCTCTGTCCCAGTGAAGGTCTTTGGGCTGGTGGAGCAGGTTCCAAAGCCCAGATTTGTGCCCTGCCCGTGCCTTTGGCTGCATGCAGCCTGGACACCAAGCAGGGCAGACAGGGCTGTGCTGCTCCATCACCACAGCCAACTGTGTATTCCCGGCCCTGGCTGCCTTTCCAGAGCTACCCTTCCTTGCTTCTGACGCAGCAGATGGAGAGTGGGAGTGAGCACACAGCTCCAGCAGCCACTGGGCCTGGTGCTGGACGTTTGTGGTAATTATCATAATAAAAATAAAATTGTCACCAGTGAGGGAGGGCATGCCAGGGGTGCATTTAATGCTTGCAACAGCCCGATTGGCATGGTAACACCAGTGCTCCCATTTTACAGAAGCAGAAACAAGTCCAGAGAGCTTAACCACTTACCAGTCCAATGATTTAAATACAGGATGACAAAAATTGCATATTTCTCATTCATTTTATAAGATAATATAAAGGAAATATAAAAATGACAACCTTATCAAGTTTATTCAATGCTGGAATCGACTGGTTGAAATGACCCCTGCCTGAGAGGCACTCCACCCGAGTGAAGCTCAGGGTAAACTGTTAAGTGGTAAAGTCCGAATTCAGGATACCCAGTTGTTAAAAAGTTGCACTGTCAGGTTTCAAACTTGATTGATTCCTAATTGGACTTTCACTTCCCTATTGTACAAAAACTATTTTTGACTCTTTATTTTTATATGTGTGTGTGTGTGTGTGTGTGTGTGGATTATGGTGGGTGGTCAAAATGTTTAACATTGTAGTAAATAGAAAAGGAATTTTTTGAGCCAATGATTTGTGAGTTTATGTGTATAAATCCTGGTAGAAAATAGGGGGAAGCATGTCATTTTTTTTAGGATTTAGACTAGAGAAACAATCTCTCTCCCTCTCTCTTTCTCTCTCTCTCCTTAATGAATAACACATTTGACTTGTGGTATTGTTTGCCTTGCCTGCCTGGGAGCAAGACAGGCCCTGAGAACAGAAGGTTCAAACACAAGAAGGGCTATAGTGTCAGGAGAAGCCAGGGTGTGTATTTCAGAGACAAAGCCCTTGCCTCAAGGGCTGCCCTTTAACCTTTCTCTTCTCAGGGAGAAATCTGATTCTTTTTTCCAGGAAGAAGGCCCAGGAGAAGGCACCCCCAGGATACCTTTTCACTTGAAAATCCCTTACATTCCTAACAAACTCTTCAGAGAAAGTGGGACGCTTCAGGGCTGTGGGGCTGTGACCTTAGATAGGGGAACTGCTTGAAGGACTCCCTTGCTCCCCTTAGATGGGCTCCAAGCCCGAGGCACTCCCAAATACTGTCTTTGCTGAGGATGGTTCACAGGTTCATCTCTATACCATTCTCCTTAACATGCCACACAGGAGACACACATAATCGTTGCTGGGATGAATTACCAGAGGTGTAATTCTTCCATGAGCGGCAAGGCAGAGAACAAGGTGTGGAAAGATACTTCTCACCATATTTAATAACATTATTTGTTCAGTATCTGTTGAGATCCTTTATACATGGACCTGAACAGAGCACTTCTAGAGAGACACAAAACAAAACAACAAAAACACGGTTCCTAGTCCTAAGGAATAGAAATCAGTTGAGAAGGCAATTGTTAATTTAATATTCTTCTCTTTACCTGGACCTCTTTCCCCTAATCTGTTCAAGTCAGGATTTTCCCATTCTTCAAGACTCTCTTCAAATGATGGCTCTTCCATGAAGCTTCTTCCTCCTCCAAATTTCCTGATTACTCTTGTTTCTGAAAGTGCTTTACCTCCTATTTTAGCCTATATGCTTCTTCATAGTATGCTTGGCATGGCATTTGAATCATTGCTGTATTTTTCTCATCCTAGAGCCTAATGAGAACCTAGAATATAGCAAGATTGCTATATGTTTTAGATTTGTGAACCATGGAATAAGTAAAAATACACATAACAAAGAGGACACAATTTGAGAATGACAAAGATAGGGTTAGGCAAAGAGGGAAGGAAGAATTCCAGAGTGCAGGAAGGAATCTGTGTTTCATGGAAAGGAATTAATGATGAAGTCTGTCTAAGTTGGGGATGAGTCAGAGCTGGTGATGAAACAGCCTGCGACTGGGCCATGCTGGCTCATGTAAACCAGTGATGTCATCAAGAATGAAACCTTGAAGTTAGCATTTTAAGAAACTTCAAGATAGATATTGAAGTCATCAAGAATGTAATATAGGCTGGAATAAAGAAAATTATCTTTCAGCTGCTTTCACGATCTAAGAAGCTGTGCATACGTCAAGAGTAGAGCTGAGAATCCGAGTGGATAAGAGTCACTAAAAGAGCAATGATTTGGCGAGTTAAGTGGGTTATTCCATGGATGGAACCATTAAAGAGATGCTAGTGTATTGGAACTAATAAGTGGGGAAAGTGAATGTGTTACTCATGAGAAAATCAACGTAAAAGGAGGAAAGATTTATTTTGGCTCATGGTTTCAGAGGTTTCAGTCCACGGTCAGTTGGCTCCTGGGCCTGAGGCAAGATAGAGCATCATGGCAGGGAGTGTGTGGTGGAACAGAGCTGTTCCCTTCATGGAGGCTGGGAAGCAAAGAGAGTGAGGAAGTTCCAATGTCCCCGTGGAGGGTATGCTCCCAATGACCTAACTTTCTTCCACCAGGTCTTACTTCTTAAAGGTTCTACACCTCCTAGTAGTGTCACAAGCTAGTAATGAAGCATTTAACTTACCAGATTTTGAGGAACATTTAATATCCAAAGCATAACAGTTAGCTGTTCAGCTGACATCACAGATTCAAGGAGAGTAGAAAAAGCTGAAGGTGTTCAAAGAGAAATAAATGGGAGGGCTTAACCTGCACAGAAAGGTTAACTACATTTCATTCTGAATAATGAGATCTAAGATAGAGCTGATAAGTAGACTTAAGCTATAAACAGATTTAGGAAATTTCTGCTCAAGAAGGCATTGAAAGTTGACTCTTTGTAGTCTCCCTCTCCTACAGAGAAAGGTCTCCCCATCTCTCACATTAAAAAAACACAATTCAAAGGCAAAGTTATGTTCAAACACAAAATAAACATCTCTGTGTGGCATAAATAAAACAAGAAATGTAAAGTGGCATGAAACTAGGCTGGGACCTGCTGGGTTCTGAGTTCAGAAATAAGCAGAATCAGCCAGCGAGTTCAGATATTGAAGAATAACAGAGACAAAAGTGGGTTCTTCTCCAGGTGAGGTCCTGAAGCCTGTGCAGGTCAGGGAGGGACACTACCTACAAAAGAAGGTTAGCAAAATATTGTCTCACTCTTTCCTAGGCCTCTGGAGTACATTAAGGTGGGAAGAAACAAGCAGACTCAAACACCCACCTAACTTCAAAGCCAAGTATGTCTAGTCTGGAACATGCAGTGCAGATTCTAACTCCATAGTGGGAGCCCCAGAAGGCTGCATGAAAACAGCCATAACATTCCTAAACTAGGAAGCACACAAGGAGAGGGAGATGGGAGAGGGAGGAGAGAGGAAAAGGGGGTAGGAAGGGAGAGGGAGGGGAGAGGGAGGGGAGAGGGAGAGGGAGAAGGAGAGGGAGAGAGATATTTTTAATATAAGACTGAAATTCTGAAACTATGAAGGGGAAGTAATGGTAAGAAAAACAGATAATAAAATCAACAATTTGGAGATAGATTATCTTGATGAAATGGAAACAGTGTGTTGTGGCTTGGTTTGAGTGTGTGCTGCAAGGGTTCATGTGTTGGAAACATGATCCCCAGTGTGTCAATTGAGAGGTAGGGGGCCCTTAGAAAGTGGAGCCCTATGGGTGAGCCTTAGGTGGTTGAGGGTGGTGTCCTTGAAGGGGTTAAGGCAGCTCTTGTTGGACCCTGGATTAGTTCTCAAGATAGTGGGTTGTTCGAAAAAGAGCCCTCTCCCACACTCTGGTTTCTCATTTCTCCATGTGATTTCTCTCCTGTACACACTCCTGCCATGGGTGTTGGTGCCAGCTGCCATGAAGTCATGGATCCAGGAGAGTCCTCACCAGAACTGGTGCTATGCTCTTTGAATTTCCAACCTCTGAAACTGTGAGCTAAATTCTCTCTTTTCTTTATATGTCTAGCCAGCCTCAGGTATTTCATTATAGCAACTCAAAGTGGACTAATACAGAGAAAAATTCTAAGTGGACTTTAGGGCATGTGCACACTGAATCTTTAGATAGAGAAAGAATAACCCTCAAAAGAGTGAGTGAGGACATAACAAAAGCCAGAAATAAAGCAAGAAGATATGTTTATAAAATGAAATAATTACAAATGCTAGAATTAAAAAATAATTATTGAAAGGAAAAAAATCTCAACAAGATAAATCTCATTCTGGACACAAAGGGAGAATTAGAGAGAAGATATTTAGTGAGGAAAGCATCCAGATTAGAGCAGATAAAAATATGAATGCACAGATGAGAGAGGTGAGTAAGGCACATGTCATATGAATCCTAGAAGAACAGAGGAGATAAAGAGAACCAGTGTTGAATGAGGTAATAGTGTCTGGGCTTGGTGGTGCACGCCTATAATCCCAGCACTCTGAGAGGTTGATCATAAATTCAAACCCATCCTGGGCAACTTATCTAGACCTCTCGTAGAGTATAAATAGAATGGGCTGTGGATATAACACAGTGTGATGGTCCTGGGTTCAATCATTAGTATTACGAGAGAGAGAGAGAGAGAGAGAGAGAGAGAGAGAGAGAGAGAGAGACAGAGAGACAGAGAGACAGAGAGAGAGACAGAGAGAGAGAGGGAGGAAGAAGGAGGAAGAGTGATGGGGAGGAGAAGAGAGAGAGAATAGAAAAGGAGGAAGAGGAGAGAAGAGAAGAGCAGGGGATAAGGGGAAGAAAAGCAGAAAAACATTTTTTTTTAGAATTGACTGGAAGTACACAAAACAGATTAAAACTAAATCCATATACAGACACATTCTGACTTATTGAAACATGTACAGTATAAGGGACATTTTTCTTTAAGAGTAAGAAAACTTTGTTGGGAGAAAGGAAGCTTCTGCCTAAGAGAGCCAGAAGGGGGACCAGAAAGTGGGTTGCCCACCCACCCCATGTTTCAAAGATGTTTTATACAGCAAAGCCATGTGGTGAGGTAGGTACAAAGTGGGATAAAACTATAAGACCCAATGAAAATTTACAAGGTGGGCATGAGGTGGGACAAAACCATGACCAACCGATAAGATTACAAATACAGTCACCCAGGTAATATTGATTTAGTTACTGCTATCTATCCATAGGGGAAGTAGTACTTCTTTTCCTTTTTATAATGCTAACCAGTGAAAGTACCTCAATTGTTCTCCATGTTGGCTCCTTGCTGTATTGGCTCCTGGTGGGCTGGTGCCTTAAGGGAGGCTCTGTCTACCTGCCTACTATATCTAATTAAGTTACCTCTCTTCAGTATTCTCTCCTCTGAAGAAGTACCCCTAACTGCTGTGAGGGAGCAAAGGGCAAAGTGGTTACTTCAGGCTGAAGAAGGTCATAGTTGTGATCAGCAGTCAGAGTTACGCTACAAAGGGTCTATCTAAAGGCCTTCCATAGGCACCAGGCATTGTCATCTTGGGTAGCCTTATAGCTTTAAGTCATTCTGGAATCTTTGTCTTGAAGTCCAGCAGCCACAAAAGAGGGAAGTGCCTTGAATCAAACTGTATAATTTCTCAGGGGCAGGGCCGTGGAGAAGGGACAGAAGAGTGCCTTTAAGTATGGCACAAGAACTAAATCTTAACCTTCTCAGGTGTAGAAGGATAATTAGGATCAGGAACTTTTCTAGAGTGGATCTTTGATCCTTAGCAAAATATGTCTCCAGAGACAAAAGCTATGATTGACTCCCACTGCATTGCCAAGCAGAAAAATCAAACCAATAAGCAAAGAACTGGAATGGCTGCTTTTTGCCTCTTGAAAGAGAATAAAAGTGTTCTAACTATATTGTTTAGGGCTTTTATTTTTAAATAAATTATTTTGAATCTATAATATCTAATTTATGACTTAAGTACCCGACAGGCTGTTGAGCAGCTCCCTGATGTTGTAGAAACACTCCCAAAGCCAGGTCTCATCTTGTATTAACATACAAACTGAAACAGTGTCCTGTAGCAGGCACTTAGAAGTGCTTGTTTGAGCTTCTGGAATGTGGTCTGGGAATGAGGTTCCCAGGTTAAAATATGGGTATCTGTCTTTTGGGTTTCTTTATAAGCTAATAGAGGGGTCACGCAATCTCACTATATCCGCTATCTGAAGGCCACAAAAGCGTGGAATTTCTAGGAATGTACTTAGCTGTTTTAGAGTCTTGGGATATGGAAAGGAAAGAATTGGTTTAATTCTTTCTTCCCCCAGTCTTTGGGTTCCCTTAGATACAATAAGGCCTAAATATTTTACCCCAAGTCTGCAAAGTTTTGCTTTAGATCTAGAAACATTGTAACACTTGTCTGTCAGAAAATTCAGCAGAGCGGGAAGTCTTGGCTAGAAAGCTCTTCTGAGGGGGCACATAACAGCATACCATTGTTGTGCCCAGATCGCGAGGTCCCCAAAGACCACCAAGGAACCGATTCTGATGCAAACACACGAGGGTCGTTTATTCAAGCTCGAGCAAGGACTCTCAACTGTCACCGACGCAGCGGGTCAAGATTGAGAGCCCTGACTCTAAAACACCAGAGGTTTTTATAGAGGTTACAGCAAGGTGCGGGGTTTCGAAAAGGGCGCGGGGTTTCAAATCACACGCAAATCACACAATTGGCTAGCATTTAGCAAGTTTTGAAAGTTTAAACCTAATTGGCTGGGCCTTGCGCGCTGAACTGCAAACAGCTGCTCAAGTCATGGAAAAGAACATCTGGGATACTGGGGTATTGGGATAACTACTGATTAGCTGTTGCAGGCCATCGAGAAGAGCATCTGGGACATTGAGGCAGCTACCGATTAGCTGTCGCTAGGCTAGTTGCTAGGGGACTGCTGGACATTATCACAGGCAGGTGGCCAAAGTGCATCTTGTGGTTTTTCTCGGAACTAGAATTTATGTCCAGGCCACCTTTACTCTAAAATGGGGCCAAAACTTTAAAATGGAGTCACTCAGGTCTCACCATCTACATATTGCAAGATTGATTGGAAAAAACTATAGTATTTCCTTTTATCAAATCAGGATCTGAGGATGTCCTCATCTTTTTCCTGATAAATACTTGACAATTTAAATTAACTGAAGGGCTTAGTTCTCATGTTTCTTAGATCTTCAAGAATACATGCCTGAAAATGTCTTCTATTTAATCACCTATTTGACCGGCAGGCCAGTGGGGGTCTTGTATAGGAACTGCTTGTTTTCCAGTAGGAACCAGTTGTTCCCCTGGTTGCCTGTCTATTGAGCTTCCAAAATTAGGATAATATGTCTCTATATCCTGTAGCAGCTTGTAATACTAATTGTCTCTCATTAGAAATCAATGTTTGATTTAAGAGCAATGTTACATCTTTCCAATCTAGTCCATAGGTCTGAGTAAGTTCTCTAAAGACCTCAGTATACATATGAGGGTCATCTGAAAACTGTTTTTGGTCTCATTTAATCTGTCTTAGATCACTGAGAGAAAAAGACACATGAACATAGGTAGTCCCATATTTGTCATGTACTTCCTGTAAGAGATGTTGTCTTTGAAGGACCTGAACAACTTAGCTAAGGATGGATATAGCCTCATAGAGATTAATTATGGCTGGCCTAGAAATTCCACCCTCGGCACCTGGTGGTCAAGGCTTAAAATTGTCTTGGAAACTTTGTTCTCAGGTTCTAAAGGGTGACGAGTAGCCTCAGGCTTAGAGGTATTGAATTCCTTAAGGGTGAGGTGTCTTATTTTTCTATGGCCCTCATTTACATTTGAACACAAGCAAGGATTACTTCTTAATGTAAAGAAAATCTCGACAATTTTGACCATTTCTCTTTTTTAAAGTATAATTCTAATTGTGAGATAGCATCATAGTACTTTCCTCTGTGTACTTGGCTTTAGGAGGGGAGCACACCATGAGTGGGAAGTACTAAATTGCTAGTAGAGAAATACTAAATTGCTCCTTAATACATCCCAAAGGAGTAAGAGGTTTAGATATGGAGCTCCTAATCTCCAACCAGTAATCTTGGTGGAACACCTCCAAAATGATATAGGGGGAAGAGAGGTAACTCCCAAACTTACTAGATATCCAAAACTAGATATCCGAAACACAAGTTTGTGTTCTCCAAAATTGAAGAATGAATTTTAGGAACAATGGAGGTTAAGAGTAGGAAAAATTTATTGGGAGAAAGAAAGCTTCTGCCTAAGAGAGACAGAAGGGGGACCGGATAGAGGGTTACCCGCCCCAAGGGACATTTTTTTTTTTAGATCTATTCAGGGGGTGGTCTTTGTCTTGCTAAAGAGGATAGAAATAATACCTTTAGGCTGTAATAAAAAATACAGTTAAGTATATTTGTTAAAATTTTAGGAGGTAGGGGATTCAGCTCAGTGATGACATGCCTGCCTGGGAAGAGCAACATCCTGAGTTCAATCCCTGGTACCAAAGGAAAAAAAAAATTTAGGGGATAGCAATCAGAAGAGTAGAAAAGTAACCCACAATTCCAAACCAGCCAATGAAGTAAAGTAGGACTATAGAAAATTTTATTGATTCAACGAAGATCAGGAAAGGAGAAAAAATGAAGCAGAAAGTATAGAAAACAATAGGCAGAGTAAGATAGAAGTAAGTTTGAATACACAGCATATGAAACCAGACTGATCTCATCTTTTATGGATCTGGAAATAGCAAATTGCATTGTGATATATGAATGTAATATACATATATGATAAGATCATCTATGTAAAGATCAAAACATCATTACCTATTATATATCTATGGACTCTTTGTTTTTTAATGAGTATTGTTTTTGTGTAAATATGTGAACAGTAAATATCTTAAAACATAAGGAAAGGACACACACCACTTTTAGGATAGCAGTTTGCTCTGCACTTGGAGGGAGGGAGAGGAGACTAGAGAATAGAACACAGGGGACATCAATCTTTCCTAAGTTCTTTTATTTCAAAAGAGGAAAAAATCTGAAGCCAATATGGAGAAAATGTTAATAACATTTGGGTAGCTGGGACACAAGTGTTCATTATATTAGTCTTTGTACTTTTCTGAGTGTTTGAAATATTTTTACACATACATCACTATAAATGGCTTATAAAATTAAGGCTGTCCCAGAAAAAAATGAAAAAAGTCAGGATGGTGGATAGAAGAATTTTAGAAGTAAACCTACCTTTTTTTTTTCTCTGTAATGATGTTTTCTTGCAAATCTAGTTTCATTGCCTGTTAAATATGTGACCAAGCCGTGATTATTTTATACAGTTGCATTTAATTATTTATTTATCTCTTCTTTTTCTGTTAGGGAGATACATAGAGTAAAGATGATAATTTATATAAAGTGAGACAGTGAATAAATAGATCAATGAATATATTCACAAACAGATAAGTACAGTAAATGGAAAACACATGTCAAATTCTCCAAAGGGAGAAAGTAGTGGCCCACAGGACACTGTGGCAGAAACCTGTAGACATGGCCCTTGTAGAGGAAAGAAATCTATTCCTGACCCAGCTCTGCACTGGAGGAGTGTGGGCAAGTTGTGTATGTAATGTATATGCAGTCTTACTGGGAGTCATGCTTCCTTGTAAAATCCAAAAGAAGTAATACTTGCTTGATATGGTTAAAATGATGAAGGAGAATGTACTATGCAAATTTTAACAGGCAAAGTAAAATATCTGAAAGAGGAGAGGAGGGATGGGCTGAGTTGATTGGAAACCCAGCCAAGGGAAATGCAAAGAAGATGTTTATGACCCAAATGGTGGGTGTATAGAAAGGAGAGGTGCCCTGAAAGTAGAGGTGCATTTCCACCCTCTACTCAATATCCCCCTCAGGGTAAAGGACACTAAATCTAATTCTAAGCACTCCATTCCAGAAAGGATCTCCCTACTTGCTCTTAGAAATGGCAAAAGGCAATGATCCAGGGGGATTAATAGGAAATAGTGATTCACTAGACCAGCTGGATAATGAACATAAGTGGACTATGAACTTTACATATATATCTAATGAAAGTGCATATGTATCAGTGGAAAGTAAACCAAGAAAGGTAATTGGTTTAGAGGCCACCTCTCCAAATACGGACCTAACCTGGAAGAATCAGCATAACTATTGTGTCTCAGTACCTGGGGAGATGGTAGGAATACCAGCCACAGGCTAACCTAGTGCTGCCTACAAATCCTTTGGTCCTCATCAATCCAGCAGGTACTGCCATGCTGGTCTCTACGGCTGTTGGGCATCAAGTTAAATTGATTTAATATAGTCTATAACACTTTTCATTTTCCCATGTATCCCAAAGTGCTTAGTGTTTAGAGAAATGAAGTCAGTATTTTCTCTGGAATATAATTGGAACAGCAGAGAAGAAAAGGGACCCCAATAGCTGCTGGTGGGAATTGAAAGGGGCCTCACGCAAGTTCTCAGCAATCCATAAAAGAGGTGCTTGGGCAGCTACAAGCCTCCATCATTCCTAACAATAGCAGCAACAACAACTATAACAGCATTTAGTGTTGATTACTATGCAGCATGCATTTTGTGAGTGTTTTATATTTACATCATTTACATCTTCCAACAGCCCTCTGAGGTGATTATTATTACTATATTGGTTCTATAGATAAGGACACTGAGGCTCAGTGATCATACAGCCAATAGTAGCAGAATGGAGATTTGAACCTCTTTTTGTGGCTTCCCAGAGCCCAAGCTCTTAAATGCTGTTTAGAGTTTTCTGAATTCTTGTCAGCCAAGTAACTTCACAACTTTTGCCACATCCAGCTACTATCTAGTTAATTATTTTTTGTTTAATATAATCTCCCCTTTAAAAAACATTTTATAGTCAGAACAAAGATATAGAAAATCCCACAAACGAATTAGTAGATGCAGATACCTTCTGTTCATCAATGAGGTCAAGAAACAGAATTTGCTACTCACCTCAGAATCATCTTCATGGGCCCTTTCTCAACTGGAACCCTCTCCCTCCCCGACAAGTAGTCAGTGTCTTGGTTTTGGGGGTGTTTCACTTTAGTTTTATCTCTTGTTTTTTTACAGTTTTATTCCCACAATGTCCATCCCTCTATATGATAGTCTTGCTCTTTATTTTAAAAAATATAAATCTTTAGATATTAGATCCTGGGAAATCACACAGAACTGTATCCCCAGCCTCCATTCATTCATTCATTCATTCACTTGTTTGTTTGTTTATTTATTTATTTATTTATTTATTTATTTATTTATTTATTTATTTGAGACAGGGCCTTGCTAAGACACTGAGTTGCCCAGGCTAGGCTTGAACTTGTGATCTTTCTCCCTCAGCCTTCCAGAATGCTGGGATTACAGGTATGTGGCACCATACCTGGCAAAAAATATGATGTGGTTTTAAAGATTTTTTTTTTTTTTTTTTTAAATTCTCAGGTTCTTCCTCCAATCATTTATGTACTTTTTTGGGGGTCATAGATCTGGGCTGTTTGTCTTGCAGTTTCAGTGTGGATTTTGCTGATTGTATCTCAAGGTACAATTTAACCAGTTTCTCCATCTACCACATTTCCTCCCAACTGGCGGTTAGATGGAGAGGCTGGGTTAGAGTCGGGCTCACCCCATGTGGCAGAGGTGCTTTTGTGCTCTGTCACTGGGAGGAAGCACGTAGTATCTGCTGACCTCAAAGCTTAGATAGTTTAATTCATTTAAAACAATGATATTTTAATTATATTATTTTATTCTTTGCAAGTGACCTATTGGTTTTTTCTTATTATCATTATAAACTTGTAAAGATGTATTTGAAGGTTTTATATCTGTTGCAATTATTATACTTAATGAAGCTCAGAATGTTCTATCTTTGGCCTATTGGAGCCTGTTCAATTTGGCTGGGGTTCTTCTGCGATGACCTGCGTAGAGTTTGATGTCTTTCTTGCTGTCTGAGGTGAAAAATACTCCAAGATTATCTTGTGATATCCTGCCTCAGACTTAGATTCTTCTGTTTCTCTAAGAAGCCCTGTTACTATTAGTAAAAAAATGATACTTTAAGACCGTAATCTGGGTTTTAGGAAGATTTATTGTGACAAGATTGGTCCTAGTTTTAGAGCTAAGAGTTAGGATACTAATGAATAAATAATCAACTAAATATACATATATTAAAATATATTTCAGTATGAAATATCACATGAATTTGTACCATTTCCAGTTCCAACCTAAGACTGTAGAAGTTTTACTCAACCTTTTGTATATTCCATTTATATCTCATTTCTTCCACACTGAGAATTCTCTTTCCCAAAGACTCAGTGAGTGTCAGTATTAGCACTCCCTATTGTTTATTCCCTTTTTCTCACATTACACATGTAGCACACTCAGTGCCACAGTGGGTCTGACTCTTCTTCTGAAGCTTGACTGCTGAGAGCTACCAAGCCCCACTCCTCCTTCTTCCCTCTTGCCTCAGACCTGGCAACCTAAGAATGTTTGCACACTCCATTCCTTGGTGCTGATGGAAAGTTCAAATCCTGCAAGCCCCTCACCACCCAGGGCACTCTGAGCTGCAGCCTCACCTTTATTCCAAGCCAGGCGCCTCTCCTTACATCTTCAAGACAGTTTTGGACCTGCTGGAGCCTGTGCTGCCCTCCCCAGGAAGCCTGTTAATGGGAGTAATAAATGTTCTCATACTCCTTTTGTACCTGTGTGACATCACCAGTGTCCACATTTGGCCTGTTAATAGCAAAGGAGTCCATCCTATCTCTGAAGAGTGACCTAAACACTCAGAATAATATTAACACTACATTAAAAAAAACCTAGAAAATGTTAAAATTGTTTTATATGCACTTCCCAGTCTCCCTACCTTCACTTTTTGCAGTTACATTATGCTATGGCTTGTATCTAGATTTCTCCTCAAGGTGTTATGCAGTCATAGAGGGGGCTTTTCAGAGGTGGCTGGATCTAGAGTGTGTGGTGCTGGGAACAAGAGCGTGTGATTAGTAAATTAGTCCACTGATTGGTTTGGCATAGTTCTGGCTAGGGTTAAGGGTGTGAGTGCTACACCCATCCTAGGGCAGATAGCTTGCATGAAATATAAGGGACAAAGAGTGTCTGTCTGCTTGATGTTGGCTATTTTTCCTCTGTCATGCCACCCTGCCTTGTAGCCAGCCAACTACGGACTGAAACCTCTACAAACTATGAGCCAAGTAAGCTTTCCTATTTCAACTTTGGGTGTCAGGTATTTTGTCTTAGCAATGAGAAAAAGAAAACACTACATCTAAATTGTCAGAGATGTAGCCATTTCACACTGTACTTTTTATTTTTCAGCCCCCATTTATTCATACTTGTTGAAGTGATTACATACTCAATGCTGGGTCCATGTATAGAAGTTGCTGTGGTCATTTTAGCTGACTGAAGCTTCTTCTCTAGCACGTCTCGGAAGCACTTGTGAGGACAATGTTCCCTGGGTTCTTGCACTTTACTAGTGATTTGTGCTCTTCATCCTTGAAGGCCAATGTTGCTTGATATAAAATCCTTGGGTCATGTTTTCTTTCACTGAGTGTACTAATGTTTCTCCATTATCTTCTACTAACCATTTTCTTTTTAGTTCAGTTTTGAAAAGTAGAGGTATAATTTACAGGGAATAAAATTTGCTAGTATTCAGTTTCTTGAGCTTATGAAAGGATTAATTTCAGGATGATTTTATTGTTATCACCTTGTCTGCTGTTTTTGGAGACATTACAGACTCACTTGGTATTCATTTCTTGTTAATGATTTTTGTCTGGCATATAGTGTTGCTGGCAAGAAGTCTTAAGATATTCTATTTTAATTTTCTTTGTAAGTGATTTGCCTTTTTGTTATTGCTCAAAATGTTTTGTTTTTTAAAATCAAGTACTTGTATAAATAAGTGTTATTTTGAGTTGATATTTTCAGGTATGAGTGGTGCTCTTTCAATATATAGTAATTTTTAAATTATAGGAATATTTCCTTGGATTATAATCTTTGGTAATTGTTATGTTCCCTTTGTTTTAGTTTTCTGTTTTAGGAATGTCTATTATCAGTGTAGTGCATTTTCTTTGTCTTTTTTTTCTTCAGTAGTGGGGATTGAACCTAGGGCTTTTGCAGTGAGATATTTTGAGAGAAGGTCTTGCTACATCATTTAGTTTCTCAGGCTGGGTCAAGCTTGGGACCCTCTTGTCTCAGCCACCCAGAGTGCTGGGGTTATAGGCATGTGCCACCACGCCCAGCTTCTCTGGTTATTTTCAATATTTGTCTCTATCTCAAATAATTTCCTCTTCATTTCCACTAGAATTAAAATTTTTTTCTTCTAGCTCTTTTAAGGAGTTATTTGTGTATTTATTCATTCATGTGTTCTTTCTTCCTTATTTTTGAGAAGATTTTTTTTCATTTTTTGGTATTTAAAAAGTATTTATTCATATTTTATAGCACATGTCTGCAGTACATGATGTTTTCATCCCTTGTGGGGAGGTGGTCCGTGTACGTAACGCATCTTAATTCCTCTTTTTCAAACCCTTTACCTCCCCGCTTTCCCACTTCCTCTATGTCTTGGTCCCTTTCCCATTTAAGAAAGATCTATCTCCATATTTCCTATTATCTTTTATTTTGCTCTTTATCTATAATTTGCATTTTTCATGAAAGAGGAACCATGTGAACTTTAAGCTTGTGTGTCTGCTTTATTTCACTTACAATTGTGGCCTCAAGGTGCACCCATTTTCCTGTAATGACTCGTTTGTATCTTATTTTTTCTGATTTCTCAGACCCATTTCTGACTTTCTTGTAGTTTTGATTTATGCTATTCTTTTATCTTTTTAAAAGCACTGCTTAAATGTCTTTTAGTTTTGAAATAGAAAGTTATAGTTTTGATCTCTTTCATGGTTTATTTTTTCCACTGGGAAGGATATCATTCTGCTCTTTATTTTTATTTCTGCTGATTATTGCTTTGTGTGGGATTTAACTTCAATACATTACTCATGCTCTTACTTATATGAAGTTAATTTCCTCGAAATTGTTAGGAAACAGCTCTGTTCAGATCTAGGTACATTTTCTAACTTCACTGAGCAACCTTTTCTGTGGTTTTGAAGTATGCAGAGAAAAAGCAGCCATTTGGGGGTGGGGATTTAGCTCAGTGGTTTCGCCCCCTGCTGCGCAAGCATAAGGACCCGAGTTCGATCCCTGGTACCAAAAAAAAAAAAAAGCAGCAGTTTGCTTTTTAAGGTTTCCCGGATGTTATTTTTCCAATCCTATCTGCATTCTTTCTTTACCTTTATTTTTCATGTACTGGTCAATTTCAATTCCATTCCAGTTTCTCCAAAGTCTCAGGCCTTCTCCTAGAAGGGATCCCCATGTAGTCAGCTCTGTGAGTTTACAGGATTTACAGCTTGACTTCTCCAGTCCTCTCTGGTCTCCCTGCAGCTCCCTTGGACTCATCCACAGCTAAAAAGAAAGTCACTCCCAGTTTCCGTGCCATCCTCAACCTGGCCGGCCAAGCTTTCTAATGAGCACCTGTTGGCTATATCATGTCAGTTTGTAAGTTTTGGGCCTTGCCATCCAGTTGCTTTCTTTCAGTGAGATGATTCCAGGCAGATTAAAGAACTATGCTCTTGCTCTCTACTGATCTTCCAGAATCTTCTACTAACTTATTTTTGGAAAAAATTAATTGTCTTAAGGTGAAATTTACATGTAAAACTCACCAAGTTTGAATTTCTTAAGTAATTAGAAATATTGTTCCACTATTGTATTGTTTTGGGGATGATAGAGGTTAACTTCGGTATCCATTAGTTGTAAGTGACTAAATCTTTTTGTCTGAGCCTTCTTTTTTTTCCTATTAAATTTAGTGTCTTAGTAATTTTACTAAGCTATGTCCTAGTGCTAATTATTTGGTATCAGATTTTTCTAAGGTACTCTATGTCTATCAGTTGGGGTTCACTAGAGTAACAGATTTAAACACACACACACACACACACATATGTATGCTTACAATGGCTGCCTGCAGAGTCAGGTGTGGAAGAATGCAAAGGGGCCTTCTGTATGGTGGAGAGCTGGGTGATCCAGTGAAAATGGGAAGGCATGGAGCTCACTGCAGAGTCCTGTGTGAGTCTGTATCAAGAAGTCGGAGAGTCTCACTGGAAGGCCCGAGACAGGCATCAAAGGGGACTGCGAAGACAGCAACTCCTCTGCAGAAGCAGAAGCAAGACTTCTTCTGTCCCTTTTTTTCCCACCCAGGCCATAAGCCTACTGGCTGGTGCCGCCCACACCCAGAGTGGGTCTTCCCTCTTCAGCACTCCATCACCCAGACACACCCAGAAGTGTGCTTAACCAATCAGCCAGTGTTTCTTATTCAAGTTGACACTACAGTTAACTACCACACTACAGGCTCATTCAATATCTAAATTCAAGAAGTTTTTTGTAATATCTAGAAAATTTTTATATTATAGTTTTAAAGATTTTATTCTGCTCTAATATCTTGTTTTTCTTTTGGGGCTTTATTATATATATGTTCAATTTTCCTGTCTTATCTTTTATATATTACTTTTAGTACTTTTTACCAAATTCTTCATTTTCTTTTCATTCTCTTGGCTTTTAATTTCTCCTTTTAATGTCACTTAATATATTTTTAATAAAATCTGTTTTCATCAGGGATCTTTATAATTTAGTTTTCAATTCTTGGATGATTTTGTTTTTTTTCTTCAGTTCCTGAGTTTTCCTGAGTCCAGACAATCTCATTTTATGTTTTTTAAAAGTTTTGATCTATTTCTGATATGAGCTTTTGAATTTCTGGGTGAAGGATATCTTTCTTCTGAAAATGCTATTTAATTAATGTTGGAACATTGTGTTATAGTTTTCCTCTTCCATGTGTTTTGTTTGGGGACAGTTTTCTTAATTACTTGAGAAGTTTTGATTATCTCCGTATTCTTGTGACTGCTTTGCTTGGATGTTTTCTGATATTTTCCATTTGTCTTAAAATGTGTTTTAGTTTTTCTGGAGCTGCAATAGCAGCAGGTCTTATGGAAGAGTGAGAAGAGTTAGATGACTTGGTCAATCTCTCTAATTTTGTACAATGAAGTGTATTTTCTTTGACAAATGGTCTCTCTTTGGGCAGGAGGCTCCTGGATTTCTGATTGCCTTCTATTATTTCTGTATTTGTCCCTTCCTTCATTTTTGACAACTTGTTTCCTGCTTTCCCTCTACCACGAAGTCACTCCAGAAAACACTAAAGGCAAAAAACAAAACAAAACAAAATGCAATGGTAACTGGAAATTGAAAAGTCAGTATAAAGAATTGTTAATTAGTAATGGGTAGTTGACTACTAAAAGAGATATGAATAAAACTCTAAGGAAGTAGCATATTAAAAAATTAAGTATTATTTTTAGACTGAGGAAAAATGGTAGTGGGGAATGCAGGACCTAAAAGAACATGCGATTCAGGCCTCTCTGAAGGGGAACAAACAGCCTGCATGTACTGACAGGACTTCCCAGAAGACATGGGACAAGCTGAGCCACCATTGCTGAATCTGTAGCTGAAGCTGCATAAAGTCAGCTTCCAAGTGGGCCAAACAGAGTTGGAGGATGCAGCTGGAGATTTTGCCAAGGTTGAAACCCACTAGAGTAAGTCGTCAGTGGCCACCAGATGGGCACAGAGCAGCTTGGGGGTACAGTCAATGCCAGTCTGTGAGGGTCACTAGACTGCAATGCTGAAAGAACATGGCAGACTAGAACCTGGAGGAGAAGTGTCCCTCTGTGTGGCTATCACCTTGAAGAATTACTTTAGTTTGCTCCTTTGATAAAGTCTTACATTGTGCTATGTTTAAGATGATCCTCTTTCAAGCACTGTATTTTCCATTCCTAGTTGCCAGTGGTGTTATCTACCATTTCAGATATTATCTCAGTAAATCTCAATTTGGAGGAATGGAATCATCTCTTTTTGGAAGTGAATTTGTGTTTCCTAGCATATCCATAGCTTTGGAGCCTCCTTTTCATACACTTTCCCTGAGTCTCTGCTGAGGTATGAGGCACTGCTGCGACTGTGAATTTCAGATGTTTACTTTCCCATTTACCTGAAAAATCAGGTTTGTATCTTTCTTAATATACTGCTTAAACTACTGCTGTGTAAAAAAACCATTTAAGGGACATTTAACAATACATATTTATTTTTTGCGTATCCTTCTTCCAGTCTGCTAGGATTTGGCTGATCTGGGCTGCACTTGACTCAGATTAGTTATAAACCATGAGTTGGGTCCAGTTCTCTGTACATTTTCATTCTCCACCTTATTAGTCATTGCCACCACAGTGTGTCATTTTCACGACAAAAACAAAGAGTACAAGAAACCAAGACCCTCTATGAGAACACATTTATCTCTACTTGCAATACATGCTGTTGACTGAAGAAAAGTATAGGAGTATTGCTAAATCCATCATTCCTCACTATTTTGGGAAGATTTACCCTTTAGGAGTTTCTTCTTGTTTAATTATTTGACTTCTGTTAACACTAGTACCAAAAGTCTCTCTCTCTCTCTCTATCTCTCTCTCTCTCTCTCACACACACACACACACACTGATGTATCTCTGTCTCTTTCTAGAGTTAAATTGCTGCAAATTTGGACACACTATGCTTCTAAGAGTTCATGTTCTCAAGTTTTCTAGTTGTGCTTTTATTTAGATAAAAGGATCTACTAGTTATTAACTCTCTTTCCAGAGAGATGAGCAAGTGCTGTAGCTACACCCTGATTTGATCTGTATTCTGAGGGCTGTTTTACTGGAAGCACCATGGGTTTTGGCTTTTCTCTGAGGCTATGTCATAATGCCAACACCTTTGATTTAGTAATAAGCACTTTTATTTATTTATTTATTTAAATTTTATTGGTACATTTTAGGTGTACAATAAAATGGCATTCATCATTGGAAATTTGCACCTTTACATAATCTCTCTTGGTTCTTATTTTTCCCCCTTCCCCTGCCCTCCCTTCAACCCCTCCACCCCTCTCTATTTACAAAGACTTTGTTTCCATTCTTTCATTTTCTCATATTAATTCCATTCCCTTCTTTCCTTTTCCCTACCCCTCCCACTTCCCCTTTGCCCCTTTTCATCCTATTTCACATTATCTATTATACCTTTTAGTCCTTATTTACACTTTCAGTTTCTCACACTAGAGAAACTATTTGGTATTTACACATGTGTGTCTTATTTATTTCATTTAAGAGTATCGCTTCAATGTGCATCCATTTAGCTATAAATGTCTCTAATTTCTCATTCTTTATGGCTGAGCAGTACTCCATTTTATAAAAAAAACCACATTTTCTTTATCCAGTCTCCAGTTGATGGGCATTTGGGCTGCTTCCAAGTTTTAGCTATTACAAACTGTCCCGCCATGAACATGGGTGCACATATATCACTGTGGTATGATTCTTTTAATTCTTTGGGGAAGATACCCAGCAGGGGAATAGCTGGGTCAAATGGGACTGCCAGTCCTAGTTCTTGGAGATATCTCCATTCTGATTTCCACAGTGGTTGCCCCAGTCTACACTCCCACCAGCAGTGGAGCAGGGTTCCTCTTTGGCCACAGCCCCGCCAGCATTTGTTATTGGTTGATTTCATGATAGCAACCATTCCTTCTGGTGTGAGGTGGAATCTCAGCATTGTTTTCATTTGCATCTCTTGATTGACCAGTACTTTTATTTTTCAACCCTGTAATTTTCCTCTAGATTTTGCTTGCAAACTGCTTAGTATTATTCAGACATAATCTCCTTCATGTAGTAACTTACTGAATGTAGCTAATAGCAACCAATGCACACTTTCAAAATCTACTTAAAATGTCTTCATCCATCATGAAATATTAAGTATGTTTCCTGTCTTCTGAGATACTGAATGTAATAGTTTACCAAATAATTTGTCACTGCATGATTTAGATCACTATTTTTCATCCTTATCTAACAGTTTCCTCATTGTCTACTTTCTAATTCCAAAGCTAATATCAAATATTATAAATGCTTGTTAAAGCAGTAGCTTACTCCTGGTTCCAATTTCTGTATTTGTAGTCTATTGTTTCAAAACAAACAACTTTAAAACTCAGGAGCATAAAACAATTTACATTTATTTTTCACTGATGTTTTTGCAGTTTGACTGGGATTCAAGTGATCTAGGCTGGGTTCATTTACATTTGCTTAAAAGGTGCAAGTTATATCCAGATCCTCTTCAAATGTCTCTACTTTTTTTTTTTAATGACCTGCTGCTAAGTAAGGCATACTTTTCTCATGGCAAAAGACAGGAGCGCAACAGACCAAACCCCACTGTGCAAGTACACTTTCAGCTTCTACCTCCATCAGTCCCAATAATCCTTTGGCAAGAGCGATTCTTACCACCACACTCAGGAGGAACGGTGGTGGAGGTGATTATTAGGTAGGAGGGTGATAGTGAATATTTGCTGAGTAGAAATCAAATCATCTAATTTATTACAATTTGACTCCTGGTTATGCTCCTGTGGGCTAGGGTTTTAGCTATATTAGTTTCACTTGTCTATTCGGTTTTTGGAAAGGATAGGAGAAATTTAGATTTAGGCAGCTCCCATTATCTTGCGGTAACCCAAAGGTCTTCTGTCTGAATAAACATAAGACTTTTAACTTATTCTTAAGTAGTAATATCCACAAAATAAAGATTTCATGTGTTAGATATATTTTCTTAATACACTTGGCTTTAAATATGTAACTATTAAAGATTTAGGAAAACTTTCCCCCTTACTATGTATAGCCCTCTGGTTTACCAACTGGGATACATGTATAAAACTTTGGGGTAAACGTTTATGTTTGAAGATTCCCTAAGCCTCTGAGATAGGTGACTTTTGTCTTTTCCACCTAGACAAGAAATTCACTCCATTCAGTAAATTTTCTTCATCCTATAGGTCTTGATAGCCTGAGTGAAGGTTTGGTTCCAGTTGTTGGCAACAGTAAAAATGAACCTTACATAGCACTTCTGTGTCTTAGAGGTATTCTAAGTACTTTAAATATTAGTTAAGTTAGTCCTCAGCAAATTTCTCACATTGGTACTGTTATTTCCATTTTACACACAAGGTAAGGGAGTC
Source organism: Heterocephalus glaber (assembly GCF_053883595.1). Classification (NCBI taxonomy): domain Eukaryota; kingdom Metazoa; phylum Chordata; class Mammalia; order Rodentia; family Bathyergidae; genus Heterocephalus; species Heterocephalus glaber. Next base: position 24,298,730 of record NW_028258297.1, on the reverse strand, counting down.
AGAGAACATAAACGACTTGCCATTAATCACATAGTTAGTAAGAGGCTAAGTCAGGACTCAGGCCAGGCTATAGTTCCAGGTCTATGTTTTTAATTAATCTGTTATTCTACCTTTAGTGCCAAGTATTCAGGAACTGCTGAGCAAATGGATGAACTGAATTGATTTTATGGTTTCTTAGTCTGTTTCGTGCTGCTGTCTAACAAGTATAACCTAGACCAAGTTATAAATGACAGACATTTATTTCTCACAGTCCTGGACCTGGGAGTCCAAGACGAAGGCTCTGGCTCGTGAGGACTCAGTCTCTGCCCTCCCAGGTTGCTTCATCCTCTGGAGGTGAGAGAACTGTGTCTTCCCATGTGGAACATGGAAGGGGAAGCTTGCTGAACTCTGTGTGAAACTTCTTTGTAATTAGAGGGAGGAGTCCTCTTGACCCAACACCTCTTAAACACCCCATACCTATTGCCTGCATTAGTCCATTTTTCATTAATATGATGACCTACCTGAGGCAGGTTGAAAAGTTTTATTTAGCTCACAGCTTTGAAAGTCTGAGTGCTAGTGGGATGCTGAAGTACTGTGGACTCTTTCCAGGGACCCTTTCCAAGCTCTTATTGTCCTGTTCAAAGAATTGGAGAAGACAAGTGAAAAATGTAGCAAGGTTTTTCATTTATTATTAATGGCATTAAAGGTAAGAAAAGAAGGGAGAAGGACTGCTCTGAAAAGAAGAGCTCTGCAGAGTAAGTGCAGCCCAATTAAAGTAGGAAAAGAAATAGAAAAGAAGTACACACTGCAGAGTGCAGAGTGGGTCAGTGAAAAGGCTCAGAGCGGCCACAAGCTTAATAGCCTATTATATCCCCATTTTGACATCTTATCTAGGCAATCCTATCAAAAACCTCTTGATCTTGTGTCAGAAGGACTGAAGATAGTGCTGTCTGATTGGTACCAGGCAGGGTCTGCACATGTCCTGGATCTCCATGTTGACAGATCATGCCCACTTACCCAGCCAACTTGACATGTCCTAATCTCCTGCCTCATGAGGACATGGCACTGGCATTGACTCAGCTCTGCTGAGGGCCTCTTTGGCTGTGTCATATCATGATGACTGATCATGGTGGGAGTGCAAGCTAGAGGAAAAGATCATATCGCCAAACAGGGACAGGAGAGATGGGTGGGGTCAGGCTTGGGCTTCTGTAACAACCCTCTTTGGAGAGAGTTACCAAAACTTGCAAGAGAACTGCCCTAATCCTTCCCAAGCATATCACCTTCCACTAGGTCCTATCTCTTAAAGGTCCTACACCACTTCCCAAAACCTCTATCCTGGGTTCCAAGCTTCCAACACATGGCACTATGGAGGCACATTAAAATCATACCAAACATTGACCATTAAGTTTCAACACTTACAATTTTTGGGGGACGACCATAGCATATGACTAAGTAGAAAAATCTAGTCAGAGTTTAGTTCTATTATGTGATGTTTCAGAATTATAAAATTCTTGACAGGATAGTCCACCTCTCTGAAATGTGAGGGTCTGTTTGTTTCAGAGGTGGAAACCGAACAGCCCCATCCTCCAGGCAGCTATCCAAGCAGTGCTCTCTTTAAAAAGAAAGAAATGCAATATGCTATTTATTTTGTACTTTACATGCAGACCAGTATTAAATCACCACTAGGCAGAAACACACACTTTTCTTCTCCCTACCCAGCTGCTTTTCATGCTGAAACTTGATCAGATCCTTCAGTGAGAGACTGAGGTGGCTCCTGAATGGGTTAAGAGCTTCAGGCACAATCCCAAGGCACCCTTAGGAACAGATGATCTGCTTTCTTTTCTCTTTTTCCCCTGAGGCAAATATTAGCTCAGTTGGCTCCTAGAATTTATTTGTGCTTAAGATAAATTAACTAGAACCAAAGAGCTTTTCTCAGGTGTTGGTAGCAGGCTAGAGTACCCTAAAGACAATAATGCATTGCAATTCCAATATTACTGCTTGTTTGGCCACATGATGGGAACCCATAACATTTGGGCAGTATTTGGGTCAAGCACCTTGTGGGCTTCTGAGCTGAGGGCCCTCACACTTTGAGGCTGTAATATAGATTTCTCTGCCTGCTCACCTGTACATAATTGTGAGGGGCACCAGAGCAAGAAAGAATAATGTGACCTTGCAGGGCTGTGAAAACAATCCTCTCTATGAATTTGTAGGTTGAGTGATGATGCAAATTAGGCTTTAGATTATTCTTCAGGGTGAAGTACTTGAGACCTCCAGTTACCTTGATAACATTTTATCATTATTTCCCAATACCCAGTAAGAGCAGCGTCCTGTCCACTTCTTAATTAAGGACTTCTGAAGTCCTTGAAATAAAATTATATTCCATGCTACTATCTTCTACCCCAACTCTGCCCTCATCTCATCTCAGTGTAGACAGGATCAAAGGCATATCTTAGCCTGAGCAAAAAACAAATAAAATAATTCATTTCACATCTATTTGATGTATATTTATTGAGCATCTATTAGACATTTGAAGAATTGTAATGAAGCCTTTCTGTTCCATAGTAAGTCCTAGGCAGCAGGCAAACCAGGAAAAACCAGGATTGTATTTCAGATCCAGTTCTGTGACTGGATAAACTGATCTCTTAGTTGCTGCATCTGCAGATGTGTGATTCTAATGTTATGCTGTGAGTTTTAAAAGAAGTCTGTTATGTACTGTGTGTAGCTCAGAACATTTCACTTAATAGACAGCAAAACGTTTCTGCTACTACATTACACTACTACCATCCCCTTTCCCTGTCTTTTTTTTACTCCTTCCTCCCCAGGTACAGAGATAATAAAGATAACTAAGGTATAATCTTTGTTCTTGAGGGACAAGTTCAATGAAGAAGTAGACTTGTAAAGAGATGAACTCTAATAAAATGTGAAAAGTCTACAGAGAAGTATGAAGAATTTGCCATGGGAGTCCAGATGAGCAAGCAACTGATTTTCTAATAAAAATTAAAACCAAAGAGACTAGGAAAGTAGTATAGCTCTGCTTTCTTATCTTAAAGATGAGAAAACTTAGGTCCAGAGACATCACATAACTGGTTCACAGCATAATTGTGGCTGCAAGTAGAATTCAGTCTCAGGTTTGCTGCTTGATGCATATGTCACACAGAATATAGGATAATCATTGGCACAGAAGAGAACAGATTTCATTTCAAACAGGAAAGCACAATGCTGAAATTAGAGTAGACAGATCTAGAAGTTAGAAGAGAGTTTTGGAGCTGAGAGAATCAGGAAATGAACTTGCATTGCCAGAGCCTGCAATATAATTGGGAATTTGAATATATTTCATGCTCTGATGAGACCCTCGTCCTCTCAGAACGCAGCCTCTCTGCACCCAAAGCCATATTTTAGAGTGAATTCCACAGGGCAGTTCATTCTAAGGAAGGGTAGAGTTGAGGGGAAGAGCTAGGAACAAAAAGGGATATGTCCTTACCAGTGGAAACCACCAGGAGGGGCATCACTTTGGCAGTGAAGGGAGCTGCAGTGAGAAATACAACCATATTTGAATCTGGGATGAGAGCTTCATTTCATAGTGATCCAAATTAAGTCTTTAGATTATGCTGCTTTTTAGAAAGTGTGTAAGAATTACCTATGTCTAAGGAACTGTCTTCAGAGACTCTGACCAGGACCTGACGTTTCTCTCTCACTCCCTCTTGCCCAGGAAGGGCTGAGGAAATGAAGTATATGTGTGTATGTGTGTGCGCGTTGGTAGAATTGTCCACGGATTTTTCTTCACACTGCTGCAGGTGACTTCAGGATTGCCCTGAGAAATTAAGGACATGTTTATTTAGATTCTCTCCAGCCTGCCAGTATTTCAGTTGCATTGAGTATTTTAAACTCTAAAGCAAACGAGAAGAAGCAGCTTAATTATTTGAGTGTTGGAAATGAAAGGAAGAAACAGTGATAATCACTCACTTTGCTCCCGATCTCCTACCTTTGGTTTTACAGTTACAGGACATTATATTTCAGGTGTTCTAAGAAAGGCATATTCTCTTCTTTTGTTTTAGAGGGAAAATGGTTGATGTTGAGAGCCACAGGAGAACAAAGGTGCTCTGCCTGGGACCCTAACTCCACAGCCAGAGAGCAGCTTTTTTGGGGTGGTTTTGCTCCTTTTCATTTTTCCCTGAACCAGTCAGTAGTAGATGTCCTCCTCAGAATGCGGGCTTTTTCATTTCTAAGACTTTCTTATTCTTAATACTAGAGTTTAATTATTATTGATGAAACTATGTTATTTAAGAAGTTAGTGTTTAACTAAGAGCAACAATGAAAATTATGTATCTGGCTAGGTTCTGCTGACCTTACAAGATGGTCTCTTATTCTTGCCACACTTTAAGACAAAGCTTACTGATTCTCTGAATCCTAAATACAGTATTAACAAGATTTGCTTCTTTTTTGTAAGAAGAAAAAGAAAAGAAAACAATATCATTTTGGGAAAGTATCCAATGTTGAACCTAATATCTACTTTACAATTCCTCATCTTCCAAGACCACATAATTACAGGGAGAACTTTAAGAAATCCCTGATGTATATATTTGTTCTTTTAGCTTAAATTCTCTTCCTCAGCAAAAATGTCAGGGAGGGCAGGGCTGTCTGCCTTCAGAAACTTCTTCCTGCGTCCACCTATATTAGGATAAGATGTTCTCAGCTTTGTAAATTCCCTCCTTGCCCCTCACTAGGCTGCTCCTATATCCCCTGATGGTGCTACAGGAAAAAATATGGCAGGGTTCTATGCTTTTGAAATTCCAAAGCTCTTCAGAAACTCAGACAGAGGCTGCAAAATTCCGTTCTGCTTTCTTTGGTGCTAGCAAACGTGACAAGTGAAAATGGGAACCTTTCAGCTGTCTTCAAACTCCCATGGGGCTGGCAGCCTGTGGTGTCTACGCAGGTTGCAGACGCACCTGAGGAGTTTGCACATCTCCTAATCTGTCACCACCTTGGAAAAACCAGAACAAATAGGAAAAGGGAGCACAATATTTGCAAAAACAAAGTGTTGGGATGAAAGATGATGATCATGTCACTGAAGACTTGGGCAAGACAGTTAACAACGGAACATGAGTTTTTCAGCTGAAAGGGTAGAGGGGAGATTCCTTACTGGATGGGCCACTCTGAGAACAGAAGCTGGAGATGCGTAAGGATTGTGAAAAAGTAAAAAATATGAGTGTTTCAAAGCTGGCTAATGCTGAATTATGGAAGAGGTCTTTGGGGATTCTTTTCACTCTGTATAAATGACAAATTTTGTGTGATTCATATACCTAACACCTGTCACATGTCGTCTGCTGGCACTGATGCCTCACATCTTCTTTTATTTTCTGCTCCTTGTCAATTAAGAGTCCTCAGTTCAATTGCTAAAGAGCCTCTTTCTCCTCCTAGCAGTTATTTCTGGGTGGATTTTGTTGGTCTCTGGCACCCCTAGGGAGGACCTTGTGAAATCAAGCAGAAGGTGTCCAAGAGCATTCAGACTGTCCCAAGGAATGCTTCCTAGTTTCCACAGCTGTTGCTAGAGATAAGCAAAAGGTGGTGCTTTCCTGAGCCCTGGATGTTACTTTGAATACCCAAGTATCCAGGAAAAAATCAAAAATACTAAAGGTAAAGGGAAAAAAGGGCAACAGCAACACATCTCATTTGCATCAGGGGAGCTTTCCGAGGAAATGCTGTCCTTTGATTACACTGAGAAAGATGGAAAAGCAATATGAAATGGCATTAGTGAGCCAGAGCCCTGGCTGGGCACAGTGGCACCTGCCTGTAATTCTGGGTAAAGATGAGGTAGGAGGCAGGACTCTGAGGCAGGAGAATTGCAAGGTGGAGATCAGCTGACTTAAAATAAAAAATTAAAGAGGGCTGAGGATGTAGCTTAGTATTCTGTGGGCTTAATCCCTAGTAACAAAAAAAAAAAAAAAAAAGAGAGAGAAAGAAAAGAAAAAGGAAGAGCTGGACGGTTCCTCATTTGTTTCCTTACTTCAGATGTTACCCAAATCAGTGGCCCTCGGATACTCAGAGGTGGCACCTCTGCAGTAAGAGTCAGAGCCCAGAGGGCAGTCAGAGCCCTCAGTCCTGACCTGCTTTCAACACTGTCTGGATGAGCCATATCCAGAAATGCTCAACACTACCTCAGTTCCCTTATCTGGAAAACAAGGGGCTGAAACTAGATCTGTGGTTTCCAGCTCTTCTCTAATAGGAGCAAGAAGATTCTTCAATTCTATGTGTTTCCCCTGGTTATGTTTGTCTTCATTGTCTCTGTTTCCCTCATGGTCCCTGACACCTACTTCAGTAGGGTGACTTGTTCCAGCCCCATCTGTGGAACCAGGCCAGAGACTGGTAGAGAAGGGCATTGCCTCAGTTGTGTGATTTAGGGTGTGTGTGTGTGTGTTGGGGGAGATGGAAATGGATTCATTCTCCAAATATCTCATGAAGGCCTGAAACTTTATCCTTGATTATTTATTCCTCTTTCTTTGTAAGAAAATTTGCCAAGATGTCAGAAAAATGAGAGCAATCATACAGGTCTAATCAGTCATGGACTCTTTCAAGTATGTAAATCTTTTCTGATAGCAGTTTTGTGGAAGATATGGAAAGATGGGAGGGAAACAACACCTTCACGTTTCAGTCCAAAGCTGGTGTCCACTGGTTATTTATCTGGTGGCCTGGGTGCCAGCACAGTGGCATGCTCTCATGCCCAGTTCTTTTTTTTTTTTTTTTGGTTCCGGGGATTGAACTTGGGACCTTGTGCCTTCCAGGCAGGCTGTGGAACCACTGAGCTAAATCACCGGCCCCTCTCATGCCCAGTTCTAAAGCTCAACTGTGCCCAAGTGAAAGCTGACACTTTCTTGTTATCCCAGAGCTGGGCATATCCAGTGCCTTATCCTCCTGGGAGCAAAATTAAAAAACCAGAGAAGCAGAACACAGCTCATAGTAGCTGTTTTCTGGGTTTGGAATTTGAAGAATCTTAATTTGAACATGCACTATCCATAGTTGCTTGATAAAAAGAAAATTTCAGAAAATTTCCTTTTGCTATCCCTAAGGAAGTCTGGTTCAATGGAAGTGGGAGCCTCTAGAAATTTCAGGACTTGCCCTTCCATATCTGTGCAGTATATGAGCAAAGCATCATTTTAATTTGCTATTGCCCTTGTCCTGGCTCTAGTATTCTAATACCCAGTAACATGATAAGGAGCAAGGGAACTAATTTTCAAATATTAGCAAAGTTATTCATGGCAACCACACTCTCTGCTGCCGCATTGGCACATCTTCCTCGGGAGCCTTGCTTGTATCTAGCTGGCAGCCTGCTCCAGTCCTTCGGTGACGGAGAGCAGGGCTAGCAGGATTCAAAGGGCAAATTCCAGACAGGCTATGGGCACCAGTCTGTGAACTAGGGGAGACTGAGGCCTGAGATGCAAATCAGAGGATGAAAGTATCCACTTTCAGAATGAGGGGATGTAGCCAAAGAGAATCTTTGAGGGAAAATAGATGGGAAGCAGCTATGAAAATGTTTGAAATGAGCATAGAGGAGGTTTCTGATTACCCCATGTGGCTGCATATGAAAACCCACTTCATTAACAGAGCTGAGCCTGTAGGGAGATGCTGAGGCCCAACCTCCTTGGTATTAATCACCTTTCTGTGTGTAGTATGGTAGAAACCAATGCTACTTTCTCAGCAAGCCCCAGGTAATAGAATTTTAGCTGGGAAGTAATTATCCAGACAAGGACTAATTTCTGCCTCCTTTTGGAATGAAGGGTGGGTGTATGACTAAGACCTTGCCAGTAGGATATGAGTGGACGTGATGTGAGCCACTTCCAGACCTGGCCAAGAGACCTTGTTCCGGTTTTCCTCTGTGCCATGTCCTCAGCACCTCACCTTCCTGATGGCTGCAAAGTCAGCTTCATAGGAGCCTTGCAAGTCACGTGGGGAAAATGATAGAGCCACCATCTGCTTGGGCTCTTGAAAGAACGTCTGGAGCAGAAGGCCCACCAGCAGGCCTGTTCTAGATCATTCATAGGAAAGAGAAAAAACCAAGAACTTCTTTTCTACCAGTTATAGCAATTTAGACCACATCAGCTAATACACATGATAATTGAGAAAGGAGGTGAAGTCACCATTTTATAGGTAAGAGACTTATTGCTCTTAGAATTTATTGTATTAGTCAGCTTTCTTATCACTGAGACACAATACTCAAGGCCCCCAATTTAAAGGAGGAGAGATTTATTTGGCTCACAGTTTCAGGAGATTCAGTCCATGGATGGACTTGGCTGGTTCCAAGGCAGAGATATGGTAGAAGGCCATGATAGAACAAAACTTATTTCATAATGGCTGGGGTGGTACAGGGTGAATGCCAGAGAAGAAGGGATGAGAGACCAGACTTAGACCGAAAGGGCATGCCTGCATGAGCCACCCAGACATACTTAGAAGGGTGCTCCACTAAGCTTTGGCACAGAGCCCAAAGCCAATCAAGTTGAAAGGCCACCCTATCTGCTACATTTATTTACTTACCTAATGTCATGGTTTGAATGCAGAGTCATGATTTGAACTGAAGTCTCTCTAGTTTAAACCTTTAGCTTCTAGAGTTGAGGCCTCCAGAGAAAAGAGGTGGATGCAGATAGTCTGGGTGAGAGGGGACATCTGCAGCACAGATTCGTGCCATCCCTTTCTACAGCTTCAGCTGCTATGCCCCCAACCTGCGTGTAGGAAGAATGAGAGCCTGAAGGGGTCCTAACAATCTTCCAGCTCCGTGGCTCTCTGGTTTCATTTGGCAACAGGAAAGCTCCTTCTCATGAAATCTTACTCAGAAGCCCTGTGTGTGGAAGAGTTCAAAGCAGAGCTTGTCTTTGAAGGAAGGATCCAGAGCCTGGCATGTTCACCACTCACTTGTGCAGCCTCTGAGGATCTCAAGGAAGATCAGAGAACAGCTGATCTGCTCTGGCCCTGTTATTTCGGAGGTGCAGAGACAGGAGGGTACTGGGAGTCTTCACTGGGGTGACATGGATGGTAAATGGCAGAATGGGAACAGGGATCTAGGCTCCTGACTTTCACATTGAGAAATTTCCACTGTACAGGTATAAGTCAGTGTTCTCTAGAGAAATGAAAGCAAAAGGAGACGGATGGACAGATAGAGATTTATTATAAGGAATTGTGACGATTTATTGTGAGGAACAGGAGCTAAAAGGCTCTCAATCTGCTTTGTACAATATGGTGACCAAGAAGAGCCACTACCATAGTTCCAGTCCAAACCCTAAGGCTTGAGAACCAGTAGTTTTGATAGCCCAGGCCAGGAGAAGATGACTGTCTCAGGTGAAGCAGACAGCAAATCTCCCTTCCTCTGCCTTTTTGTTCTCTTCACAGCTTCAATGGATTGTATGATGCCCACCTACGTCACTGAGGGCCATCTTTTTTACAAGACCTACTGACTCAAATGTTAATCTTTTCCAGCAATACTCTCATAGACACACCCAGAAATAACATTTTGCCAGCTATCTGGGCATCGTGGCACATGACTCACAAAATTAGCCATCAAAATCAGGTTTTCTCATTTGAGATACCAGCCCTTGAATCAGCCCCAGATCCAAGATTCCTGGTAAGGACAGAGTGGGAGACAGGTCTGAGTTACTTGTATTAATTGTTAAATTTCTGTGTAACATGTCACCATAGATTTCATGGCTTAAAAACACACATTTATTATCTCAGAGATTTGTAGTATGGGTGGGTTCATCTAGGTTCTCTGCTCAGGGTCTCAGAAAGCTGAAATCAAGGTATTGGGTGGGCTGGGCTGTTGTCTGGAGTCCTTGGGGGAAGAATCCATTTTCACACCCACTCGGGTGGTTAGCAGAATTCAGTTCCTGTGGTTACAGGACTGCAGTCCTTGTTTTCTTGCTGGTCATTGTTTGATGGTCATTCTCAGTTTCAAGACACTGGTGTCTTGGTGTTCTTCCTTGTGGCCTCTCCATGTTAGCAACAGAGCTTTACTCTCATCAAATCCCTCACTCACTTCCTCTTTCTGCCACCATTTGGAGAAAGTTCTCTGCTTTCAAAGGGTCCATGTGATCAGGTTAGACCTACATGGATAATCACTGGATAAAGTCAACTGATTAGTAACTTTAATTACACCAGAAAATTCCTTTTGATATGCAATGTAGCATAATCACTAAAGTGATTATGGCATGGGGCCAGCTTAGAAATTTGTCTGTCACTCTTGCGTACTACAAATAACTCTAGAACACATCACCTGCTCTTGGTGCCTCTGATGACAAGGCAACAGGGCTCTCTACTGACACCTCCCTAAGTACTTTTTGCCACATTCCCTCTGCCAGCTTCCTGCATGGATGAAACAGCTTGGCACACAGTAGGTCTTTTGTTTTTTAATCTAAGTGGCAGAGGTACGTACTAGCATCAGCAGCATGTGTTTCTAGCAATAGCAGCTTTGCCAGAGAGAGAGCTCAGAGATTGGCCCTTCACACAGGCTGCCCACATTGAGAAGGCATGGGATCCTGGGGCTATCAGAAAAGACAGGAATGATGAGCACAGTGTTCTCCTCCTTTTAGAGATGAGTCCAGAGGGGTGACAAGTTTTAAAACCAATATTGAGTAGTTAGAGCTCTTAGTTGAGTGTTCCTTCTACTACCTTCTGTCACCACAAGGGTCAGATGTCTTACTCTGCTGGTTCTTTGCCCTGGCCGCTAGGTGATCTCAGAAAGCTTTTCAGAGTGCCTTCAGTTTGTTTTCTGCCCTGTAGTCTAGCATGTAGGGTTACTGCTACATTATCCAGGTCTAGGAAGCAAGGAGCACTCCAGAGTCCAAATATCAGGCTGGCAGGCTCTGACTGGGCACTCCAGGGAGTCTGCCTTCCACCAGCTGTGAAAGGAAATTGAGATGAGAGAGATATGAAGGGCTGGGAAGGAAGCTGTGGACAACAGTAGACAAGATAGTTAATTCCCCAGTTTCCAGTTTTTCTGTGCAAATAGGTTTGTACTGTGTACCTGAGGCCAGCCCAAGGTCTGGGGTGAGACTGAGGCTCCCAGTCTTGCGGGGGGTGTCTGAGTGCAGGACCCAAGCAAGCAGGTGGCTATGAGATAGGAGAGTTAAGGAATATCTGCATATATGTTAGCTGGTTATTTTTTTCAGAAAGAATAGTTAAGCATAATAATTAAGCAAAGAATAGAGGAAATGATGGAAAAACAAAGAAGCAATCTTTAAATCTGAGACTGGATTCCCTCCTTTCAGAAAAATCTCATCTGGCTGGATCTCCATTGGCCAACTAAAGGACTGGTTAAGAGATACTACTCACACATAAAGAAGGATAAATTGGAGTCATTTGTAAGAAAATGGGTGCACCTCGAGTTCATAATGCTAAATGAAATAAATCAGACACAGAAAGTTAAATATCACGTGGTTTCTTTTATATGCAAAACCCAAAGTATAAATAATTTAAAGAGCAAAAGGAAAGAAAGATGATAGGAAACAGAAAAGGGGAGAGAGAGAGAGAGAGAGAGAGAGAGAGAGAGAGAGAGTTTGTGGAGGTAGGAAGGGGATCTGGGAATGGGAGGGCAGGGAGGAGGAGGAGGGAATTAAAAACAATGAAGATGAGATATGTACATGCACTGATAACTCATGATGAATATATTTGTTACCTGTTGCAGACATAAATTAATTTAAAAAAATATTTGAAACAAAAAAAAGAAAAGCAGATTTGTGATTACTTCTTTTTCAGTTACCATTCAATTGCCAATTACGCTGGTCCTTCTTTGTCCGCTCTCGGTGACTGTCAAGTTGCTGGCGAGGATCTGGCTCTGATAGCCTTGCCTTTCTAGGGCTTGTCCCGAAAAGCACAGGCAGAGGCCATTCATCGAGTTTGCCTCTGGGTCTCTTGAATCGAGTGAGGCACCTGTGTGCCCACTCCTCTACTGAACATCTCTGTGAGTTCCAAATCTTGAACTGTCTTTAACCAAAAAGCACATCTTGGAGGCAAAAGGTGGCAGGGAGCATGGAAATGGACCAGGGGCTGGAGGAGGTGGCTGCATGAGCAGCCACCTTTCTGAGTCAGGTCCTCTGTGCTTGGGGTAAAGACAGCACTCATAGCTACAGGCTGGGGAGAGCAGGCAGGAATTGAGCCTCTTTTTGCAACAGAGAAGGTCTACAGCTTCCTGCCCATGTCCCAGGCCCACTGCTTTCTACAGTCTGATATGCACCCACCCTCCTGTCTTCTTGTTAATCCAGACCTAGGGCACCCCAGTTAAAGACAGTGGGACAACTTCGGGTGCTGCCAGGGACTTTCACTGCTGGCTTCAGTCATCTCTTCCAGTCCTTCCCTTCCCTTTGAAGGGAGGCAGTTTACAATGGGCCTATTAGAGCCCTAATTGAATCGTTAACACACCAGCCATTAGCAGCTGCTAATGAGGGAATCCAGGGATTACAGCATCAATTATCAAGTTTGACTTCTGAATGTGGCTCTGCCAACAGTGGGCTCTTGTGAGAGTCTTTAGAAAGTGTGACAGAGAGAGGGAGGAGAGCCATGTGCACACTATGAGACTGTGTCCTGCCTGTACCCGGCATAAGCCTAGCTGATGCCCACTCTGGTGGGGCTGCACAGAACCAGTTCAGGGGTGGCCCATGCACCTAGACACACAGAATGTACCTCAAAGACATGATCACCGCTCCCCCAGGTCTTCACACCTTTCCTAAAGCTCGTGTGTGTCTTTGCCCCCCACTATTGGCTTTTCTCCCCTGCTTCATTTCTTTCTGTCTTTTTTTTGTGGTGGTGGTGGTGGTGGTAGTACTGGGGATGGAACCTAGAACCTGGGCTCTGAGCTACATTGCCAGCCCTTTTCCTATTTTTTTATTTTGAGGGAGGGGCCCAATAGTTCATTAAATTATCAAGGCTGGGCTCAAATGTACAATCCTTGTGCTTAGCGCCTCAGCTTTATCTGCGGTCTTTTAACACCTTCAAAATAATCTCTATGTTCCCTTTTACCCACATATTATCTGTACTAAGATCTTGGAATTACAACTTGTAAACATCTCTTGATTCCTTTCCTTCCTTTCCTCCTTCCCTCTCTTCCTTCTTTGTCCTCTACCATTGCCTTGGTTGGGCTCTTATCATTATCAGGGTAGTGGTCCCAGATCAGTTCTGTCCAACTCTGGTTCATTTCCTCTACTGTATCCAAATAATTCCCTAAATCTTTTTAAAAGGTCAGTTTGAATTTTACTCTGTAGGAGCCCTGAAAGGCTCCCTGTTGCTTACATGATACACATGCATTCCTAGGCATGGTATGACAGGGCCTCCTTGACCTTGGTTTGTCCTCCATCTCCACCTCAGTCTCACCATTCTCTGCTTTTGAAATCTGGCTGGGGCCACAGTGATCTGCCTGCCCTCACCCCAAAGTCCCAAACTGTTGGGTGCATCTCCTTACTTTGCTCCTATGGATGTGTCTGCCAGCTCTGTCCTTCCCTTCCTTACTACCTGGGAAGTTTGTACCTAGCTTTTAAATCTTATGGATGAAGTCTTCCTAACTCATCCTCTTTATACTTGTGGTTCATTACTGTTTTTTCCTCCTCTACAAACATTCCTGGCACACAGTAGGCATTCAATAAATGATTATAAAAGCTATTATGAAAGAGGAACGTTTCAGCAGAGTTTTAAAAGGCTATGTTTGTTTTTTCTCTTTAAGCATATTCGCCCTAGGAATACCTTCTCTCCACAAACCAGTAAGGAGAACCATGGCAGTGTCATGGGACCTCCAGGATTACAAATCACAGGGCTGCCACCTTCCTGAGCAGAATGTGCCCCAAGCTCACTGAAGAGAAAAATTGTTGGACAGTGGTGGGATTAGGGTAAAGGAAGAGAGCCTCTCAGTTTGTAAAATTCAAGGAGCCAGTCACTGTCCAGGCTTTGCGACTTTGCTTCCCTGTCCTGGCTCTGCTGCAAAATAAAGGTAATCTGTATTCCTTCAGCTTTAGATAAACAAAGTCTAATTCCTATAAAACTATACACTTTCCCTTAAAATGCTTCTATTAAAAATCTATTTGTACCACTCTATGGGTGAGTTTATCTAATTCATTTCTGAGATTAAAGAGATGATGTTCATATAATGATACTTAAATCATCTTGTATTGGACTAAATGTGTTTTGTGAGTAAAATTTTTACTGAGACAATTGTGCTGTTACACATACTTTTATGAAACAATAAAAAGGGATCCCTTTATCTTTTATCCAGTTTCTCCCAATAGCAACATTTTGTAAACTATAGTACAACATTAAAGCCAGAATATATATATATATATTTTTTGGTACTGGGGTTCGAACTCGGATCCTTGTGTTTGTGCAGCAGGCAGCGAAACCACTGAGCTAAATCCCCAGCCCTAGCCAGAATATTGATGTGGATAAAATCTATAGAATTTGTTTAGATTTCTCTAGTTTTGCTTTTACTTGTGTGTGTATTTTCTTCTCAATATTTATTTTGCCTAGTAGGTTTTTTTAATCTCTCATCATAGTCAGATACTGATCATGTCCATCAGGATCTCTCAGGTTCTCTTTTATGACCACACCCTCCACCCTATGAATACCCCTCTCCATTATATTCCCTTGGTTTTCATAATATCACATGGGATGGTTGCTATTATAAGACCCTATATTGAGCTATTGAGCTCCTTCTCTCTTCTCTCTCTCTCTCTCTCTCTCCCTCTCTCTCTCTCCTCTTTTTTTCATCCTCTCAGGACTATTTCCATAGGATAAATCCATAGAACTCACCCTCTCTTCATTTAAAAAAATTTTAAATTTAATTACCAAGTATGTGTTTTATTTACCAAATATGCTCAAAGGAAATCAAAAGCTGCTTCCAACACCTTAAACCCACAAGCACAGAACAGAGCCTGGCTAGGCCTAGGATATTCAAAAGTATGTGCTGCAATTCCCAAAGGCAATTTCAAAAGAGAAGTTGCAATAACATTTGGGGCAATGAAAGTGTTCTTGAAATAAGTGCACCCTCTTCCCAGGCAACTGTCCTGGAGATAGCAATTATTTGGAAGCATATTTCTGGTTTTGTTATAAGAGACCCTAGGTACATTGCCTACTAGCCTCTTCTCAATGATGAAGGTAAAGGTAAAGAGAGAAGGTCGAGGGAACAGAGGCGAGGCCTGGATATTAACCAACAGTGATAAGGAGAGCAGATTTCTTCAAGAGCCCTGAGGTACGTGGTCACCTCTGAAGGGTGAAGGGCGCTCTCAGGCATGCAGAGGGCTGCCCAGTGCACAGCCATGAGGAAGAGAAGGGCAGGTAGGCAGTTTGCAGAAGCCAGGTGTGGTGTGGGGCCGTGGTCTACATTAAGGACCCAGGAGGAGAATAAAAGCATCAAGAGGACGTCAAGAGAATTAGACGGAAAAATCCCAATGGAGAAGAAGACTTTCTCCACACAGAAAGCAGCGGAGTGTACCCCTTGGCTAAAGGAAGCCAGTAAGAGGACTAAGTCTTAGTTTCCTTCTGTGATTTTAGTGGGACCCTCTGGTGGTGCTTGGCCTCCTGCCAGAAACAAGATCTGCAGAGGAAGTTCAGATACTTAGTGGAGGCCCTGCCTACTCTGAGAAAGCAGGCAGTCTTTGGGCACAGTTTCTCTCTTTGTGTCCATTGGCAGTACTGTCTAAAGGCCTGGGCAACTCAACCCCTGTCCCGAGCCCTGTAATTGAAGGCCCACTCTAGTGCTCCTCCACCTCTGTCTCTATTCAGGGATGGAGGAGTCCACTGGATGAAGGACAAGGCTCCTGAAGGCCTCACCCAACACCATTCTCCTGAGTACACTGTGATGTGTCCTGCTTTATACGTGAAACCCAGAGTTCTTGGCCCAAAGACATTCAGCACATTCCAGGGCTTTCATTGGGCTCTTTCTGGGGTCTTTTGTCTCAAGAGTAAACCTTGCTACTGGGATGTGGCCCTGGGCCCCAGGCAGGGCTTTTAGGAGCTGAGGTATCTCCAGGCATGTACATATGGCAGAGCCTGGGGTAGGGAAAGAAGTGTGGGCTGTGGCCCCAAACCCTCTTTTGTCCCTTTTCCCAAGTCCCTGCAGTAGTTAATGATAAGCCCATGGGTTAATCCTTATAGTAACCCTAACCTGTTTCTTCCACTGTGTGTGTGTGCGTCCCTGTGCATGTGAGGTGCATTTGCTCTCATCTCAGTTTTCTGCTTGAAATGGAATTGCATCATTAGTCAGTTTGTTAGGCTCCCAAGTAAGTACCCTTACAGAATTTCAGAAGTCTCCCCTCAGCCACAGTCTGGCCAGGCCCATCCCGATGTGCTGAGAGACATATCCTTCCTATCTCTATTTTGTGAAAAATTAAAATTTAAATGCAGAGTGTTCAGGGTATCCTTACAAAGAGAAAGAAGTCTCAAAGGGCAATATCTTCAGTCTGTGTAATCATTATGATCACATGGAATATTTGTTAAAAATACTAATTTCTAGGTTGTATGTATAGGAGTCTGATTCCTTAGGTTTTTGGGGGAGACTCAGGAACAGTGGTAGTCAGACTTGTCTGGACACTGGAATCAACTGGGGAGACTTAAAAATTACTGCTAACTGGATCTTAACCCCAGAGAGTCTGGTTTACTGAGTTTTGGCTTAGGTATCTGGACTTTGAAAAGCTCCCTGGTGATCATAATATAGAACCAAGGTTGAGAAACCCTGGTGGGCAATCTCTGGTTTATTTTTGTTTACTAATTTTATTGGTAGATTTAAGGTACACAATATAATGACATTCATCATTGGAAATTTGCACCTCTAAATGATCCATTTTGGTTCTTATTTTTTCCCCCTTCCCCTGCCCTCCCTTCAACCCCTCCATCCCTCCCTATTTACAAAGACTTTGTTTCCATTTTTTATTTTTCTTATATTAATTCCATTCCCTTCTTTCCTTTCCCCTACCCCTCCCACTTCCCCTTCCCCTTTGCCCCTTTTCTTCCTATTTCACTTATCTATTCTACCTTTTAGTAATTATTTGCACTTTCAGTTTCTCACACTAAAGAAACTATTTGGTATTTACACACGTGTGTCCTATTTATTGCACTTAAGAATATCGCCTCAATGTGCATCTATTTAGCTATAAATGTCTCTAGTTTATCATTCTTTATGGCTGAGTAGTACTCCATTTTATAAAAAGAAAACCCCACATTTTCTTTATCCAGTCTCCACTTGATGGGCAATTGAGTTGTTTCCAAGTTTTGGGTATTACGAATTGTGCTGCTATGAACAGAGGTGCACATGTATCACTGTGGTATGATTCTTTTAATTTTTTGGGAAAAAAATTATTCCCAACAGGGGAATAGCTGGGTCAAATGGGACTTCCAGTCCTAGTTCTTTGAGGTATCTCCGTATTGATTTCCACAGTGGTTGCACCAGTCTACACTCCCACCAGCAGTGGAGCAGGGTTCCTCTTTCCCCACAGCCCCGCCAGCATTTGTTATTGGTTGATTTCATGATAGCAGCCATTCTTTCTGGAGTGAGGTGAAATCTCAGCATTGTTTTCATTTGCATCTCTCGAATGACCAGTGATGTTGAACATTTTCTCATATGTTTGTTTGCTCTTTCTACTTCTTTGTCTGAGAAATGTCTGTTCATTTCAGATGCCCATTTTCAGATTGGGTCTTTAAATTTGGGAGGTCTGATCTTTTTAAGTTCTTCATAGATTCTAGATAGTAGACCTTTGTCTGAGGAATAGCAGGTGAAAAATTTTTTCCCACATTGTAGGTTGTCTCTTCACACTGTTGGTGGTTTCTCTTTCTGTGCAGAAGATTTTTGGTAAGAAGAGATCCCATTTGTTGATTGTTTGTGCTAGTTCATGGGCAACTGAGGTTTTGTTCATAAAATCTTTTCCTACACCAATGGCTTCAAGATTTCTACCTAACCTCTCTTCCAGCCCGTTTAGTGTTTCTGTTTTAATGTTTCGATCTTTAATTCATTTTGATTTTAGCTTAGTACATGGTGAGAGATATAGGTCTAGTTTTAATCTTTGGCAGGTTGAAACCCAATTTTTCCAGCATCATTTATTAAAGAGGCTATCTTTCCTCCAGTGAGGGTGTTGGGCTCCTTTGTCAAAGATAAGATGGCTGAGTGTGTCTGGCGTTGTTTCTGTATCTTCTAATCTGTTCCACTGGTCCTCAGATCTGTTTCTTTGCCAGTACCATGCTGTTTTTATCACAGTAGCTTTGTAGTAGAGTTGCAGGTTGGGGATTGTGATACCCCCTACCTTGTCTTTATTGCCTAGAATTGCTTTTGCTATTCTAGGCTTCTTCTTGTTGCAAATGAATTTTTGGATTGTTTTCTCAAGGTCTGTGAAGTATGCTGCTGGGATTTTAATAGGGATTGTATTGAATTTATATAGCAGTTTTGGAAGTATGATCATTTTCACTATGTTGATTCTTCCTACCCAGGAGCAAGTGATATCTTTCTATTTTCTGATAACCTCTTCAGTCTCTTTTTCCAGAGCGCTATAGTTTTCAGAGAAGAGGCCTTTGATTTCTTTTGTTAGGTTGATTCCTAGGTATTTCAATTTTTTGGATGCTATTGTGAAGGGAATTGATTGTCCCATTTCTCTCTCAGTGAGTCCACTTTTGTGTACAGAAAAGCTATTGATTTTTGTGTGTTGACCTTGTATCCAGCTACTTAACTGAATTTGGTTATTAAGTCTAGAAGACTTTTGGTGGAGTTCTTGGGGTCTTCTATATAGAGTATCATGTCATCTGCAAATAATGACAATTTGACTTCTTCATTTCCTATTCCTATTCCTTTTGTTTCTTTCTCTTGTCTAATTGCCATGGCTAATGTTTCTAGAACTGTATTGAACTAGAGTGGTGATAATGGACATCCTTGTCTTGTTCCTGCTTTTAGTGTGAAGGATTTCAGTTTTTGGCCATTTAGTATGATATTGGCTGTTGGTTTTTCATAGATGGCTTCTATCAGTTTGAGGTAGAGACTATCTATTCCAATTTTTTGTAGGGTTTTTATCATAAATGCATGTTGGATTTTGTCAAATGCTTTTTCTGCATCTATGGAGATAATCATGTGGTTTTTGTCCTTGGCTCTATTGATACAGTGTATTACATTGATTGATTTGTGTATATTGAGCCATCCCTGCATCCCTGGGCTGAATCCCACTTGATCAGGGTGTATGATCTTCTTGATGATCTTCTGCATTCTGTTTGCCAGTATTTTATTAAGGATTTTTGCATCTATGTTCATTAGTGAAATTGGCCTATAGTTCTCTTTTTCAGTTGGGTCTTTGTCTGCTTTGGGGATCAATGTATTCTTGTTTCCAGGAATGAATTTGGGAGTATTGCTTCCCTTTCAATTTCACTGAAGAGTTTAAAGAGTAGCAGCAGTAGTTCCTCTCTAAATGTCTTGTAGAATTCAGCAGTGAAGCCATGAGGACCTGGGCTTTTCTTAGTTGGTAAGTTTTTAATTATGTTTTGAAATTCATTGATTCATATAGTGTTGTTTAGAATTTTTAGGTCTTCTTTGTTCAACTTTGGTAATTCATACTTATCTAGGAATCTGTCCATTTCTTCTGTGTTTTCCATCTTATTGGCATATAGGTTCTCAAAGTAGGTACTGATGATCCTCTGGATTTCTGCTGGGTCCATTGTAATTTCATCCTTTTCATTCCTAATTGCATGGATTTTGGCCTTTTCTTTTCTTTTTCTGATAAGGTTCGCTAAGGGTTTGTCAATTTTTTAAATTCTTTTGAAGAATCAACTCTTGGCTTCATTGATTTTTTTGTATCATTCTCTTAGTCTCCATTGCATTGATTTCTCCTCTGATCTTTATAATTTCCTCCCTTGTATGAGCTTTGGGTTTGTCCTGCTCTTCTTTTTCTAGAAGCTTGAGGTTCAGCATCAAGTTGTTTAATTGGGCTGTCTCTGTTTGCCTAATACCAATATTCACTGCTATGAATTTCCCTCGTAAGACTGCTTTCATTGTGTCCCATAGATTCCGATATGTTGTATTGTCATTGTCATTTAATTGAAGGAACTGTCTGATTTCTTCTTTAATTTCCTTTGTGACACATTGGTTATTCAGAAGTGTGTTGTTCAATTTCCATGTGCTTATGAAATTTTTCGAGTTTCTTTTGCTATGGATCTCCAATTTCATCACACTATGGTCTGATAATATAGAGGGGATAACTTCAATTCCTTTGCATGTACTTAAACATGTTCTATGTGTGAGTATGTGGTCTATTTTGGGGAATGACCCATGTGCAGCTGAGAAGAATGTGTGTTCTGATTTTGTGGGGTGGAACACTCTGGAAACATCTGTTAAGTTCATTTGTTCATGAGTTCAATTGAGTTCTAGTATTTCATTACTTATTTTTTGTCTAGTTGATCTATCTGTTTGTGACAATGGGGTATTGAGGTCCCCCACTACAATTGTATTAGTGCATATATGACTTTTCATGTCTGTTAGTATTTGTTTTATATAGTTGGGTGCACTAGTGTTTGGTGCATAGATATTTATGATTGTCATCTCTTCCTCTTGGATTATTCCCTTTACAAGGTTGTAATGTCCTTCTTCACCTCTCTTAATCAGTGTTGGTTTGAAATCTACTTGATCTGCAAAGAGGATAGCTACTCCTGCTTTTGTTCGGGTTCCTGTCACATGGAGTATTGTTTTCCACCCTTTAACTTTCAGTCTATGAGTTTCCTTTTGAATGAAGTGTGTTTCTTCTATGCAGCATATTGTTGGATTTTGCTTCTTGACCCATTCTGCCAGTCTATTTCTTTTGATTGGTGAATTGAGACCATTAACGTTGATGATTATAACTGAAACATAATGACTTGTCATTGCCATGACTTTTTCTTTTTGTTGGGTTCTCCCCCTTTACATTTAATTTCTTGTTGTGCCAGATGGGTTCATTCTGCTTTGCTTCCTGGGGTTGTAATCCTCAATGTCTGTTCCTAGCACATTGTGTAAAATTCTTTGGAGTGCTGGTTTGGTATTCATGAAGTGCCTAAGGTGCTCTTTGTCATGAAAGTATCTCATTTCTCCATCCATTTTGAAAGATAGTTTTGCAGGGTACATCAGTCTGGGTTGGAGGTTGTTTTCTTTTAGGGCTTGGAATATGTCACTCCAAGCTCTTCTTGCCTTGATGGTTTGTTTTGAGAAGTCTGCTGTGATTCTGATGGGCTTTCCTTTGTATGTGATTTGTTTCTTTTCTCTGACTGCTTGTAGAACTTTGTTCTTCTGTTGAGTTTCTGGAATCCTAACAATTATATGTGTAGATTTTTTTTTGATCAAGGCTATTTGAAGTCCTATATGCCTCACTTATCTGTATGTCAAGTTCTTTTCCCCTGCTTGGGAAGTTTTCTGCCATTAGTTCTGTGAAGAGTTTTTTTTATGTCATCTGCACTCTCTCCTGTTTCTTCATTGACTCCAATCAGTTTTATGTTACTCTTCTTTGCATCATCTAGAAGCTGCTGGATTGATTTCTCATGTTCCCTTATAATTTTGAATCAATTTTTCTTTTCCTGGTCATTAATTGCAATCTTATTTTCTATATCTGCAATTCTGTCCTCACATTGGCTCATTCTGCTGTGTAGACTTTCAATGGAGTGTTTCATGTCCTGGAAATCTAGTTGCATCTGTTTTATGCATTCCATTTGTTTCCTATGTTGGGATTCTGTCATGTTCCTCAGCTCCTCTCTAGATTTATTAATCATGTCTTGCACTAGGAGCACCATTTCTCCTGTTATTTGAGAAATTATTTCTGATTTCATTTTTTCCAGATCCCCTTTTGTTGCCAGTTCAGTGGGTCCAGGTGGTTGAGTATCAGAGTATTCCATCTCATTTCCCTTTGGGGTTGCTGTAGGTGATCTGGAAGTCTGGTTTTGAGACTTATTTACGTGTTTTCTCCTTTCAACCTAGGGGGGTGCTGTTGGTGCCTGCACAGATTACCTCCTCTGAGCTGGGAGAGGTGGGACAGGGGCTGGGAGTGGTAGTAGGGATGGTGACCCAAAAGCCCTTTCCTCTGGGCTTAGAGCAGCAGGAGGGATGGTGGCAGTGAAGCCCCTTCCACTGGACCAGGAGCAGAGGGATGGTGGCTCAGAAGCCCCTACCTCTGGGCTGGGAGCACCAGGACTCAGTACCATGGTCTGATGGTCCGGTGTCCTCTGTGTCTTTGTAGTGTGGAACCAGGTGGCTGTACAGAGGAGCGGGGGGCAGGTGGTGGTGTCCAGTGGATTGTTGCCAAGGCACGGGCTGGTTCAGGGTGTTCCACATGACTCTCAACCTCGGTAGGGTGTGTGCAGACTTGCCTGTCTGCAGCAGGCTGATTCGGCATGTTTCATGAGACTGCGACTTCGGTAGGGTGTGCCCCTCACAACTATTGTATTGGTGCTTATTTGATTTTTCATGCCCATTAGTATTTGTTTTATATAGTTGGGTGCACTAGTGTTTGGTGCATAACTATTTACGATTGTCATTTCTTCCTCTTGGATTGTTCCCATTATAAAGATGTAGTGTCCTTCTTTGTCTCTCTTAATGAGTGTTGTTTTGAAATCCACTTGATCTGCAAAAAGGATAGCTACTCCTGCTTTTTTTCAGGTTTCTGTCACATGGATTGTTGTTTTCCACCATTTAACTTTCAGTGTATGAGTTTCTTTTTGAATTAAGTGTGTTTCTTGTATGCAGCGTATTGTTGGGTCTTGCTTCTTGACCCGTTCTGCCAGTCTATTTCTGTTGATTGATGAATTAAAACCATTAACATTGCTGGTTATACCTGATATGTATTGAGTTATTCTTGTCATGACCTTTTCTTTTTGTTGGATTCTCCCCCTTTGTGCTTAATTTCTTGTCATGCCTGATGGATTCATTCTTCAGAGCTTCCAGAGGTTGTGATCCTCATTGTGTTTTCCTAGGATATTGTTTAAAATGTTTTGGAGTGCTGGTTTGGTATTCATGAAGTTTCTGAGGTGCTCTTTGTCATGAAGGTATTTTATTTCTCCATCAATTTTGAAAGATAATTTTGCAGGGTACATCAATCTCAGTTGGAGGTTGTTTTCCTTTAGGGATTGAAGTACATCACTCTGTGTTCTTCTTGCTTTGTGGGTTTGTGTTGAGAAGTCTGCTGTGATTCTGATAGGCGTTCCTTTGTAGGTGATTTGTTTCTTTTCTCTAACTGCTTGTAGAACTTTGTTCTTCTGTTGGGTTTCTGGAATCTTAACTATTATACACCTATGTGTAGATTTGCTTTGATCAAGGCTAGTTGGAGTCCTATATGCCTCACTTATCCATATGTCAAGGTGTTTCCCCCTATTTGGGAAGTTTTCTGCCATCATTTCTGTGAACGGTTTTTTAATGTCACCTGCTCTCTCTCCTCTTTCTTCATTGACTCCAATCAGTTTGATGTTATTCTTCTTTGCATCATCTAGAAGCTGCTGAATTGATTTGTTGTGGTTCCTTACTATTTTTAAGAAATTTTTCTTTTCCTGGTCACTAATTGCAATTCTATCTTCTATGTCCGAAATTCTGTCCTCATATTGGCTCAATCTGTTATGTAAACTTTCAATGGAGTTTTTAATCTTCTGGAAATCTGTTTGCATCTGTTTTATGGATTCCATTTGTTTCCTATGTTGGGATTCCATCATGGCCCTCAGCCCCTCTATTTTTTTTATCTGTGTCCTCTCTAGATTTATTAATCATGTCCTGTACTATGGGCACAATCTCTAGTGTTATCTGAGAAATCATTTCTGATTTTGTTTTTTCCAGGTCCTCTTTCATTGCCAGTTCAGGGAGTCCAGGTGGTTGAGTATCAAAGTACTCCATCTCATTGCCCTTTGGGGTTGCTGTAGGTGATCTGGAAGTCTGATTCTGAGGCTTGTTTACGTGTCTTCTCATTTCAACAGATGCAGTCTGCTGTGTCTTGTTTGAGGTGACTTTTTGCTCACCCAGTGATCTTGAATTCTTGGCAAGCCACCAAGTGCCGTTTTCTCTGCTACTCACCAGTACACCAATTCCTGCTTTCAGAGTGGTGACCATCTGGATCCCTGAGCTGACCTGTTGTTTGTGTGGGCTTCTGGGTGGGACCTGTGCACACTTGGGATGATATCTAGGGTTACCTCTCACTGGGACCACCCCTGTGTAGCTGTTGTCTGGGAGGGCCTTTGGCTGTGGGCTGTGCACCTCAGTTCCTGTTGTCTGCACAGGCTTTGGCTAGGGTCATCATGCACTTATCAATGGTTTTGGGCAAGCCTCTGGGTATTGATTGTGTGCCTGTTCAGCTCTTCTCCAGGCAGGTCCCTGGCTGTGGCTGATGGTATGGTGGGCCTCTGGCAGAAGCCCGTGCACCTGTGCAGCTCCTCTTTGGGTGGCCCCAGCCTGGGTGGGTGCACAGGAGTCTCTGGGGTCAGGGTGGACTCCCAAGTGGGATCTGCCTGCAGCTGCACCCTGGAATCTGCACTAATCTCTGCTTTAAACTCAATCCTCAAATGAGCCTTCTAACAGATTAGGGTGGGAAATATCACAGTTGATCCTATCAAGATTGGTGGGGAAAGTGTAAAGAGGATGGACTTCCCAAATGCAAAACTCATTTTGATTTTGTTTTTATTTTTCTCAAAAGGAACTGGAAAGTTGTTTTCTCTTTTGCCTCTTTCTCCCCAAGCTTTACCCCAGTAAGAGAAATGCTCCATGGCTTTGAAACCCTAGGATCATCTCTCCTACTCTCTCCTTGCTAATAATAGTTCTCATTTTCTAGTGCCCAAACATTGCCTCATTTCTCATGAGGGAGCTAGAGTGGATATTTTCATCCTTACCCAAGTCCTGCCCAGGAAGGTTTCAGGGTTGTGTGCCTGCCTTCATTTTTTCCCCATTATTTCATGAGTTTGACCCACATCAGTCCCTTCTTAGGGGCTCATATTCTCACCCTGTGACCTGGATATTGCTGAGGACACTAACACAAGCCCTCAGAAGAGGAAGCTGAAATTGACACTGCCTCATAACAGGAAAGATGACAGAAGCATGCAAGAGGTGATGGCAAATGCTGCTCTCTGGGATTTCACATTGTCTTATAGTCATCCAGTGTACCAAGAAACCCAGAAGGCAGTAGTAAGGCCCTGGATCCCCCAAAGGCAGCACATAGGCATCTATTACTGACCTCTCTCTTTCCCTTAGTGTGTGTTCCACTGGTCCTTGTTGGGACCCCATATAAGAAGCTGAAGGTTTGAATTTGAAGTCTATTGACTCACCAGGAAAGAGCAGATCTATCAGAACAGGCAGTAGCCCTAAAGTGAAGGGGAGAAGAGTCAAATGACAGTCTGGTCACTAAATGCCTGCCACAGTCTTTAATGAACCAGAATGCAGGCTGCCATTTTGAGTGACAGGACCACAAACCAATCCCTACTGTAATGTGTCTCCATGGATGGGACTCTGTTTCTTGATTCTATAGACTACAGACGGGTAAGCTTGATTCATAGCCCAGCCTAAATTCTTCTAGGGTTGTAAAGGATATGCTCAGAAGCATCTGGAAAAAGACACTAAGGTCATTTGGATCCAACAGGGGTCTAGTAATGGCAAATCAGCACAGTTCTTTCTCTGACAAGGTCATGCTTGATAAATCAAGAACAAGTACAGTGCATAAAACACCGGGACATCAGCAGTCAAAGAAGGACTTTTGAGATCTGGCTGTGGAGAGCCAGGAACATATCAGATGAGTTCATAGTATGTAGTCATCTGGGGAAATGGCTGAATGGGCATCTGCTTAATGAATGTGGAGAAACCCAACTGTAGTTGTCTGGTTTAGAACTCCTTCCTTTTTCCTGTTTGTTCAAGCTTATCATCTATGGATTGAATGGAAGCAGATTTTCACAAGAAAGGGAAGTGATCAAAACTCCTTATTTTCCCCTTTCCCTACATATACCTCCATAGATAGATGAGAGATGGACAGATGGTAGATAGATAGGCAGGCTTTTCAAAGGCTGGATTAAAGAGTGCGATTGAGAAATATGATATGCAACAAACATGTCCAATATCATGACTATATGAAAGAGGGACTGTGGCTTAATAGAAGCTCATACAGAAAGGTTAGCCATTTGCATCAGCAGAATATACAATTGTGTTATGAGGTCTCTGTTAGTGTTACTCAGATCTTGGGCTGTAAAAATAGAAATAGAGAGTCTGCAGCACAGGAGGTGACTTCTACTTCCCAGTCTACTGGTTGGATATCATTAGGAATTTTACCTTCCATTCTGGACATCACATGAAGAAGCTGGGACAAATTGGAATAGAGGAGCAAAGCTAAGTCTTATAAAAGTGACCTGAAATATTTTCAGTTGAGAAAGATGGAAGAAATAAAGATGTGAAATTTTAGGAATCACAGGAGATACAGTTTTAATGTTTGAATACTGCTAGGATATCCTCAAAGGTGGAATCAGAAAGATCTTGAGGACTAGGAAAGCTTTTCAGAAATGGGTTGCTGGGCTCAGATTTATCCCAATCTTACAGTAGAGCACAAGATAAATCATGCAACACAGAACTGATAGATTATCAGAAAGGTTCTCAGATGTGGCTGACATAACAAGTGCCATACTCAATTTGGTTTCAGAACCTCTTGGGAAACTTTCATGACCAGAGAAATCTTTCCTGGCCTAGGCTTAATCTGCCCATTAGCATTTGTCTCTTTACCTTAAGACTTTGATTGCTGTCTTATTCAATGTTTCTTATGAGTGACATCAGTAAATCCTATAGAGATGTGAATGAAGGATGAATGTGAAAAGTTCTTAGGAATAGGTCACAGGTGGGTGTGAAGACAAGGAGGATGGGTGTATATTGGGGATGCACTTGTGGGGGACATGTACCATTTCCATTTGCCTGGATCAGATCCTGTGGAATGAAGGAAGGTTTTATTTGTAATAAACTCAAATGATCCCACATTCACCCCAGGAAGGGGGTCCTGATTCCACTGTGCCTCCTTCTGAGGCCAGGCGCTGGCTTCAGCCTTTCCAGGGACAGGAGGGACCTTCTGCAGCTGCCCCAGGCCTGGGTGCTGATGGACCACTGGTCCTCCTGGATCCCACCCAGAGATGCCCCAGGTCAGCAATGCCCCACACCACCCAGAGCGTAGGGAGCAGGTGCCTGGCACTCCGCACCGCCCATCCTGCCAAGCTGGGAGTCAGGCTGGCATCATGCCTAGCTCATTTTGAAGAGCTCACTAGCTGAATATTTACTGGGAGGGAGGTTTGGCAAGGGAGGCAGCTCGGCAGAAATGCTGCCCGGGCCTGTTCACCCACTGAGCGGTGGCAACAGAGGTTTATTGCCCCAGTGGAGCTTGGTTTATGACACTACATTAGTGAGCTTACTCCTCAGGTTCTTCTGAGCTGAATGACCAAAGTAGAAGCAGTGCAATCCCTCCATCACCAGAGGTGGGATGGAATGCTTATTGTATTTCCCTAACTCCATGGCAAGGGAAATTTGATTTATTTTAGAGTTAATCCATCACCCTCTGGCATCTTTTCAAGATAGGCCTTGAGCATAATTGCAGGATCTGGAGAAAATAGGGAAGTCAAGTTCAATTTACTCCATTAACATTTTTAAAACATTTAATTACGATAAAAACGGAAAAGCATTTAATATGAATAGGACCATGGCTTTATCTTCTCTGTGTATTCATCCTACCAATCACTCTCTCCCTGCTGCCACTGGCTTATTACAGCTCCATTCCCAGGGTTTGATTGTTCCCATGAGCCTCACTGTCATTGGCATGTGGCAGGGTGCAGGGAGGTGGGATGTCCACTCACTACCTTATTTTGCAGCCCTGAATCCGTTCATTCCTTGCTGAGAGGTCCTTGAGCTGACTTTCCTATCTCCCCCAGGCCCTGGTGAAGAGGTGGGCAGTTGTGGGATGTGGGAGAGTGATGGTCAGGTTCGGTCCCTGTCCAGAACCTCAGTCTGTGTTGGACTGAGGATGCTCACATGTAGAGCACTGCACTGATGTAGTTTTGAGAAAAAACATACAATTTCTTTAAAAGTCACCAAGATGGCTAATTATGGAGACCCCCCCCCATTTTGCTGGAGTTTTAATTCTTATTTTATGATTAGGTATTGCTTTTACTTTGAACCCCATATGAAATTGTGGGGGTAGAAAATGATCCCTCAAGGATGACCATAGGTTACTTCCTGGAATGCGTGGATAAGTTATGCTATGTAGTCAAATAGAATTAAGGCTTTAGATGAAATTAGGGCTGCTAATCATCTGACCTCAATGTAAGGGGCTCACTCTGGATGATGGAGGTGGGCCCAGCTAGTCGCAGGGATTCTTCAAGGTGGAAGAGGAGGCAGAAGACAAGGTCAGAGTGATGTGAGAGTTAGGTCTGCTGTTGCTGGCTTTGGCGATGGAAGGAGGTGGCCAGGAGTCAAGGTGTGGTGCAGCCTGTAGAAGACAGGAAAGCAGGAAAGAGCAACCAGCAAGGAACGCAGGCCAATCCACACCTTGATCTGGGCCAGTGAAGCTCACATTGGCCCTCATTTCTACAGAACGCTAAGATGGTAAGTATGTACTTTTTATATCACTTGATTTGTGATGATTTGTTACTGCAGGGTTGGAAATAATACAGGCCCTGACTAGAGTGGGAGTCAGGAAAGATGTTAGGAGCCACATCGTCACCACTGACAAAAACATTCAATCCTGAGCACCTGCTGGGTGACTGGTGTTGAGGCTTCGTCCTTGGGCTTGATGAGCCAGGAGCAGAGGCTCATCCTCCATCATTTCCTACTTGGGAAAACAAAGAAAATTATGTAATATCCCTGAGCTCTCATTTCCTCTTATCACAGTGAGTACGATAATATTATGTTAGAGCTGAAGTGAAGGACAAATGAGTTACTATTTGCAAAGCATATAAAATAATTCCTGGCATGTGAGAAAGATCAAAAGTGTTAGTTACTATCTACCATCATTGTTGTTATTGGTATTACTGGGCTTTCTGGGAAGTCTTGAGGGGCAAAGTGAGCTTTGAGGAGGGGAAATTGGAGACTATAATAAAAAAACTGAGAACTTCCTGTGGATGACCCTTGTGATAAGGTTGTTTTTATAATGTTGTGAGCAAGTATATAGAAGTTCCTATTCCCATTTCACAGGTGCAGAAACTAAGGATTCGAAAGGCTAAGTAACCCAACTTATACAGTCATTATGAGGCAAACCAGGGTGGGAATCAGTTCTTCAGTTTTTAATGAGTGTAGGCTTAAATAACTATCCAGAAGCAGGGATAAGAACATGGAGGAAAATCAACAAGGGCAGGTGAGGTTTCGTGTGATGGAGCAACTCACTGAGAAGCAGGCTGGGCAGTCAGCAAGGGCCAGGCAGTAAAAACCTTGAACAGTCAGTGATGGGACTTGGGATTTTAATCTTCAGGGAAGAGGAAGCCATGGAAGGCAAAAGAATAGGATTGTAGGAGCACGAATCTTGTGGGCAGAGGTGTTGCCGATGCACTCAATTTTAGTATATGTGCTGCTGAAGCAAGCACTGCCGATGTACTCAAGACGAGGGGATCCCAGATGTAGACCAAACAGGTAAGACATCACCCCAAAAGTTGAAGTATTCAGGGTCTACAAAACATTTCTACCTCCCTTAGCTGACACGAAGGGAGAAAGACCCTGCACAGGAAGGACCTGGCTGTGACCGGCTGATGGTGGGGAGAGCAAAGGAGGAGAGACTCGAGGGTTTGCCACCTAAGGACGTGGCATTTCCCCCTCAGCTGAAATGTCTGCTGAGGCAGGCAGGGACTTGGAAGGCTGTGCTTGAGTCCTGACTGCTGGCTCATGGATTGCTATGTTTAGGTCTAAAATGCCCCCCCGATTCTCACGTAGGGGATGTGGGGCTTTCAGAAGGTGATTGGATCTTGGGCACTCTAACCTGTTCTGTGAATTAACTCACTGATGAGTTCGTTGCTGAAGGGGCTCTTCGGAGGCGGGGGTCCCATGGAGGGAAGTAGGGCTCATGCCTTCTCTCTTGCCTTTCCCTTTCATTTTGCTTCCTGGTTGCTTTGAGGTGAGGAAACTCTTCCATGACATTTCTGCCTTGACACTATCTGACCCTAAGGCCTGAAATCCTGGAAACCCTGACCCAAAATAAACCTTTTCTTCTCTGAGTGTGTATGTCAGGTATTTAGTCCTAGCAACAGAAACTGAATAATACCCTAATCTTTGGTGAGTGTGTATGTGTTCACTTCATCTCTCTGTGCCTCAGTTTCTTTATGTGTAAAACAAGCATAACTATGCTTTCCTTCCTTCCTCACTGAAATGTCCAAGGACACTCACTTGGGATCACAGAGGCAAAGATGCTTTGATAGTGAGAAGGTTGTACAAATATAGTGCACTACTCAATATTAGTCACCTAGCCAGACAGCCAGCCTGAGAGCCCATGAGCCTGAGCCAGGAGAAAGCTTCATCTCACTTCTATTTCTTTGGATGTAGGCTCAAGATTGAGTTTGGGAAATCCAGAATTTCCTTATTCAATTCAGACTCTGCCTTCAGAAATAGCACCGACCACTGTCCGGTAGTCCTCCTCCATTCCTGGGGCCCCCAGGCTTGGACACGAGCCTTTGAATGAAGGTCAAATGCATCATTCCCAGTGACAAAGAAGCCGCCTCTTCATTTCTCCCAATAAAAACAGACCCATGCAAAAGCCCAGCAGCCCCAAAGGGAGCTCTGAAAACTGCATAAAGAGTCTGAATTCTTACACTGGAAAGATAATTAAAATAACTCTGCCTCCCTTATCTGAGACATGGAAGAAAAATGAGTGGGAAGATGGCAGAAAGAGAAAGCTCTCTTATCTCTCATTTTGTAAATGAAGAAAAAGTATATTTTCTTACATATGGGAAAAGGCTACTACCAGGGCATCTTTAGTAAGAGGAGGCCTGAGTGTGCTGGGAGGAATCCGGCTCACAGTTGTGACAGCTGTCAGTGCCTGGAGGGTGGCAGGAAAGTCAGGCATAGACCCAAAGTGAGGCTACCATGGGCTGTCCCAGCCAGCGCACGGTGTCTCTGCATGAGCTCCGACAACCCACCTTCTAGGATGAGCTTCCGGCCATGGTGCCACAAGTCCACTGCTCTGCCCACATCTCCTAGCAATATGCATGACATTAGACCACCTCCCAAGTTTCTCTCTTCTCTGTCCTGCCTCCCTGTGCATTGGGTGCTGTCCCTCATTCCGACTGCTCTCCCCCCACACCCTGTCCCTTTCTGAGTGCTGGGAATTTAATCCTAGCCTGGCTCTTTGTATATTGAAACATTCCTCCCATCTATTTTCCACCCAGCTGTCACATCAAAGTTAAGTCAAAAAAGAAAGCAACAGCAGAAACAACAAAACAAGAAAAGCAAATTACAATTGGCTTTCTGTATCCATGGGTTCTACATCCATGGGTTTGATCAACTGTGGATCAAAAAGTTGGGGAAAAAATTTTGTGTTTTTACTGAACATGTATTGAACATTTTTCTTGTCATTATTCTCTCAACGTACAGTATAACAACTATTTAAACAACATTCACAATATATTAGGTATTAGAAGTAACCCAAAGATGATTTAAAGCTTACAGGAGGATTGTATAGGTTCTATGCAAATATTATGTACTATTTTATATCAGGGACTTGAGCATCATGATATTTGGTACCCACAGGAACAGGACTGTTTCCTGGAACCATTTCCCTTCAAATACCACCACACTCCTCTTCTGGGATGCACAGTAGAAAGGCACTCTGAAGTTTCCCTCTCTCCACCAAGCAGGTACCAGGTCCTAAGCTGAAGTAACCTACCTGGCAGGATCCCAGGAGAGCAAAAACACATGTGACAGACCAGCTTGGCTGTGTCACTGTGTCATAGCAGACCACCTCTGGGGGTTGCTGGGAGTGTGGTGAGGGTGAACTAAGACAGACGGTGACCAGTGAGTATGGGGTTTAAGGAAAACAACCTCACAAAGGCATTTTGTGGTGATATGATTAAAACATTCAGTCACAGAGTGAGTCAATAACAGAGGTCACAAAAAATTATGAGTGGGCCCAGAAGGAAAAAAAAAAAGCTTGGGAAAGGATCAGAACATGTGTGAGTGGAGAACCCAAGGAAGAAGCTGTCTCAGGGGCAGAAAACAAGGGCACCCTTGAAGAGATAATGTGGATGAGGTAAGGAATAAAGCCTTGCATTAGCTTACATTACTGAAATGAAATACTCAAGCAATGAACTTTAGAAAGAGAAAAGGTCTCTTTAGTTCACAGGTTTGGATGTTCAAAGGCATCAGTGACTGCGTTAGCTCAGTTTGTGTGAAGGTGGTGGATCGTGACATACTGTGGTGGGAGTGTGTGGTAGGATCCAGTGGTCACATCTTGAATCCAGAAGCAGAGAGAGAGAGAGAGAGAGAGAGAGAGAGAGAGAGAGAAAGAAATGGGTGGGGTTCCACAATCTCTTTTGAGGGCACAATCCCAATAACCTACGAAATTCCCATGAGACCTCACATCTTCTCAGTTCCAGGCCCTCCCAACAGTGCCACCCTGAGGACCAAGTATTCAACACACAAGAGTTTGGGAGCATCTGTCATCCCAACCATGGTAGATGCACGCACTCTTAATGCAGCTGCTGGAAGAGCGTCACAATGACAGTCACAACCTTTATGCGATGGTTCACCCAGATCCCTGCCCTTCTAGGCTTGGGACCTTCTATGGAGAGTGAAATGGCGGCCTTGAAGGCAGAGGAGGAGGGCTGAAGGCTAGAGTCAGCAGATGTCTAGAAACTTGCAAGGGTGACTGTGGGGGGAAGCAAAAGTGACTTGGAAACTAGCAAGAACGACTGACAGGAAATGGGTCAGAACCTTAAAGGATGCATCTCAGCACACTTAGACTTTCTGCAGAGTATTGCGAAGACTCTTGCTTCCTACAGGGCCTTATTTTAATGAACCCAGTAGATCAAGACTTGTCCTTGAGGTGTGCTCAGCATGACACAGTGGAACTCTGAGCACCACCTGCTCATTTGCTGTGTCTCATCGATTCTATTGCCTTTATAGTCCTTGATCTCCCACTGGCTTCTGGCTTCATTCAGACTCTCATCTTTTTTCCTCCTGCATTATTGAAACAGCCCCTAAATGATCTCTCCACCTGTGGTCTTATGAACTTCCAATCCATCTCCTCTCACCTTCTGGACTGATACTCAGCAGCTACTAATTGTTCATGGCTGTTTAAAATCCGCCCCCCCCCCCCGGCCCGCTTTGATGCTGTGGAGGTGTTCCCAGGACTCTCCTCATCCTCAGAGTCACCAAAGGAGGATGCTGGCATACAGACACCCCCCAAATTCTCATTCAGCAGGTTGGGGATAAAGACCCACAATTTATATCACAAATAAATATCTTGGTCGATTCTCCAGATGGGGAATTGTGATCAGGATGGGAGGCCTGGTCTACTCTATAGCATAATGCTGAACTCTCCTGCTTGCCAGGAAAGGGCTCTGTGGTGCCCCTGCTCACCTCTCTGCTCTGCACCCTGACAGCTGAGCTGCATCTCTGAGCTTTGATTGTCTGAGCCCAGCCACGCTGGGTTCTGGAACATAGATAGACCCAACACTGAAGGTCTGTTTGGAATAGCAGCAACTGGACACTTTGATCTACAAACAGACCACCCAACTCCTCAGGGGGAGAAGGTGGCCCAGGGATGCACCTGCTATGGAGAGAAGTTTTTATTTTACTTTCCCTTTGTTACAAAAAATGAGAGACTAACAGACGGCAGGTAGCAGGGGGAAAGTAATTTTAAAAACATATATAAATAACTTGTGGCATTCACTGCCTGCTCTTGTTCTGAGAAAAATAGCTTAGTAAGTAAACCAAGGCAAACCAGACCTTAAGGTAGCAACACTAAAAATGGCTTTGCCGTGATTCTGTGAGTTGCTTGCACCTGAAATTTCAAAGCTGCAGATGGCAGAATCATGAAGTTGCCAAAGCTTGCTTTGACAGGCTCCATCCGCTCCCTTCGCTGGCTCCTCCCCTTTGTGTGGCCTCCCTCAGCTGCTTGGTATCTTCATTTGGGACCCAGCTGCTCCGAGCCCCTCACCACAATTCCTTCTCTGAAGTCTGTTTGTCCACACCCCATTCCCTACCCTGACCCCTATCCCCGCCCTCACACTTTCCCCTCAATTCATTTCTTGTCCACTTGCTTTCAAGATGGCAAATCATCTGATAGATCAACCACTGCTAGGACTCCTGGAAACTTCCTTCAGGGCCATGGTGTTTACATTTTATCAAGGAACTGCTGGGAGACAAACTTTTACTGAAGATGTAATGTATGGGTAGACTTTTTTTTTTAGGAGAGTATGTTGGACTTTAGGAAAGATCATTATCATTGGCCACCTGATGTACTTCAGAAGTTGTCAGTGTTTCTGGCACACAGTGGATACTTAATGTGGGTCAATGCCTTGGACCACAGAAAGACTGGTTTCTGACACCTGGATTCCACTTGGATTTTTTTTTCAGCTGCTAGGTGCTACCATAACTATTATTTATTATAATAACTTATTATAAAAGAGCATAACTATTATTTTGACAAAGATAATTAAACATATATTTAATAAAAATGATATGTTTTAGTTTTTATTTTTCTGAAGACTTCATTTAAATGATGCTTATATTTAAAAATCTATGTCAGACTATATGTTTGTGATTTATTGGTTTGCGATTTAATAAACTGCTACTTCTATACTACTCCTAATGTAAATGTCTTAGACTAAGAATCTCTCTCATCTCTGTCAGTGTCTCTTGCATCCAGTGCACATAGTCTTCATAGCCACCAGCCAAGTTTCCAGTTTGAACTTTTCCCGCATGCCCTGTTGTGTATAAGGGATGGAGGATCCTTCACTATCTTTGATCTTACCTATCCTTAACATGAACAGAATGGGCCATTCTCTGTATCAGATCTCTAGGACTGCTGTAACAAGATGCCACAAGCTGGGTTGCTTTAATAACAGAAATTTATCTTTTCACAGATCTGGGGGATAGAAGTCTAAATTCCAGGTGAGGCTTAGCTGTGCTTCCTGCCACATATCTTGGAAAAAAAAATCTTTCCTTACCTCTGGTAGCTTCTGATGGTAGCCAGTGATCCTTGGCATACCTTGGCTTGTGGATGCATCAGACCAGTCTTCCTGTCTTCACGGGGCATTCTCCCTCTGGGGATGATATATCTGTTTCTTTATAAGAACATTGGTCATTGGATTAGAGCCTGTGGTGATCCAGTATGACCTCATCTTAACTATTTTTACCTGCATTAAACCCTATTTCCAAATAAGGTCACTTCCTGGGATTCTAGGTGGACATGAATTTTGGAAGGACACTATTCCACCTTATACATTCCCTGTGGCATTTCTGTCCTCAGTTTCGAAGTTTCACACACAGTGCACCATGAAACACCCCTCTACCCTAACCACTTCCTCTTCTCTATGGCTTAATTCTTACTGATGGCCTTTCGATGTTTCCAAAGAGAGCGAAACATTGAACTTCTGACCTTCCCAGAACAAGGACTAGAAGCTTCTGGCTAAGAAGCCTTGGATAGAGAATGGTGGGTCCATAAACTGTTTCCTCTGCTTTCTTAACCAAGGGTCTAGGCATCCAACTTCCTATGGCCACATTCAGATTGGCAGCAGACATAGAACTCAAAGACGGTTCTCCTGGCTGATTCCAGTACTCTTGTCATTTAACTGGCTTATAGCAGTTGGGTTTCAATCATCCTAATGATGTAGTATTTACTTTTTCATAACAAATTCTAAGACCCCTCATTTCTTGGCCTGAGTCTGTGCACTGAAACACAGACAAAAGTAGTTGTGCGAATCTATGTGGGCATTGTTGTGTTCATTGTTCTTGAGCATTACTGAGATACCTGACCCATGATTTCCCTTATTCCTTTTTGTTTTTGGTGGTACTTGGAATTGAACTCATGGTCTTTGCACTGTTCTACAACCCAAACCCTTGTTTTCTTTTTTCTTTTGAGATGGGAGCGTGCTAAGTTCCCCAGGTGGGAGTTAAACTTGTGATCTTCTTGCTTCAGTCTCCCAAAGTGCTGACATTATAGGCAATGTGCCCCTGAAACTTTTATTTAGTTATATGTCTTTGATTACTTCCATTGAATTTCATTTAAAGCCTGTTTGTGCTTTCCTTTAGATATGAATGTGCCCTTCAATTTTCTCCTCAAAAGACTGTTTCGCTCCAGGTTACAAACATCCTCATCCAAATGTGGTTGGCTCTGTTTCTGTTTTCTTGCCGGTTGTGAGATACTTTGGCCTTGGCCATGGTCCTCTTTGATTACTGATAAGGTATTGATCTCTAAATTCCTGATTTTTTTTCCTCCCAGGATCCCTCCTTTAATTTTGTCAGTATCGGGAACCACACCCCGGCCATGGAGTGACTGTCACACTGCATCTTGAGGCACACTCAGGAATCCCACTAAGCAAACCTGGAACTGCTAGGACCAGCTTTAGTATTATGTGGGGACAGAGTAGCTTTGACTTATTTCCACACTACTTCATGGACTTGAAAGTCATTCTGACCACTGGCTAACGTTTCAAAGGGTTTTTACATTTGCTATTCTACCTGAGTATTTCCAGTTTTGTTATACCCACTAAATGCTTTCTTTTCAATCCTCTTGCCTCCTTTTATCTTCCTATTAAAAAAATGAAAGTAAAAAAATTATGAAAGTTTATTTTTCTAAACTGAATGTCATGGGGCTATTTTCCACTGTGTTAGTTTATTTGTATTATTATTCTGCTGTTCTCTTACTTATACTAGCTCCCAAATGAGCATAAATATACCATTTCCAATCACTTCCAGGTCATTAATAAAGCTGTGGAGATAGACAGGTTCTTACCCCAAACCCTGTGGCACCAATTAGACACTTACTCTCAAATGAGCTTCTTGGCAATTTATCATTACCCTATGGCTTTTCAGCCAGTGTTTAATCAATGAGTGTAGGTCCTTGTCCAAGCCAATTTTAAACTAAATTTCCAGAAAAACTTTCTGAGACAAATTACTTTATTGAAACTGTCTACTCCCTTGCAGTCCTTCCAGCGGCTTGGGTTTGGAGCCCACAAACATGCCATGCCATTTATTTGGCAATGAGACTTGCTCAGGGTGATGGCATCTATCTCTTTCCACTTTTAACAACCTTCTCTCCCTTGAGGAAAGGAAGTAGAGGGAGAAGTAAATCGTTGGGGACAGCTCTCCTCTGAATTACTAGTGACTGAGACATTGTCTAGCTGGGTTTGGGAAGGATGGCATGTGATCTCCTCTGGGCTCGGTTTTAGCCAGCTATATCTACTTCCTCAAACACACACAAGTACACAGCTCTCATGGAGGGGGAGGTACCCACCACACTAAAGGAATATGAGGATCAAATCACAATTACTGAGTATCAATTATGCTTTAAAGCTTTTATCAGAGTTGCCCACACAAAGTAAGCATTCCACTGTCTGCCCCTTCAGACGACTTTAAGTGTGGTGGTGGAGACACTGTAGGATTCATCAGTCAAGTTATCTGTCTTTCACTTTACTATCAGTCCATACTGGGGCCTAACAAGTATAAACACATTTGAAATTACATTACCTGGCATGGTAAAACTGACATTTTTTCAAATCAGCACTGGTCTCAGCTGGGTTAGGGGGTCAGAGAATGACATGCCCCATAGTTATTTATCTTAGGTAGATTATTTCAATGAGAAGGTCTTGTGGAAGAAGGCTGGATATTAAAGAGTCAGCTCCAGCACTAGGCACATAGGGGACCAAAAAGTGGTGAAACACTCCAAAATCAATTTTTCAGAGGTGTTTTCTGGGCCATTGTTCCAAGTATGAAACTCACTTGAGTGCAGAAATTGTCATTTTCTATATGGCATCCTAGACCTACTCCATTGCAGATTCTGAAGATGGATCTGCATTTTATTTTATTTAAAAAAAATTTTAAATGAATTTATTGGTACATTTCAGGTACATGATATAATGACATTCATCATTGGGAATTTGCACCTTTACATAATCTCTCTTGAAACTTATTTTTTCCCCATTCCCCTGCCCTCCCTTCCAACTCTCCAACCCTCCCTATCTACAAAAACTTTGTTTCCATTTTTTCATTTTCTCATATTAATTCCATTCCCTTTTTTCCTTTCCACTATCCCTCCCACTTCCCCTTTCCCTTTGCCCCTTTTCTTCCTATTTCACATTATCTATTATACCTTTCAGTCCTTAATTACACTTTCAAGTTCTCACACTAGAAAAACTATTTGGTATTTAGACATGTGTGTACTATTTATTGTACTTAAGAGTATCTCCTCAATGTGCATAAATTTAGCTATAAATTTCTCTAATTTCTCATTTTTTTATGGTTAGTAGTACTTCATTTTATTAAAAAAACCCCACATTTTCTTTATCCAGTCTCCACTTGATGGGCAACAGAGCTGCTTCCAAGTTTTAGCTATAATGAATTGTGCTGCTATGAACGTGGGTGCACATATATCACTGTGGTATGATTCTTTTAATTCTTTGGGGAAGATCCCCAGCAGGGGAATAGCAGGGTCAAACGGGACTTCCAGTCCTAGTTCTTGGAGGTATCTCTATACTGATTTCCACAGTGGTTGCACCAGTCTACACTCCCACCAGCAGTGGAGCAGGATTCCTCTTTCTCCACAGCTCCACCAGCATTTGTTATTGGTTGATTCCATGATAGCAGCCATTCTTTCTGGGGTAAGGTGAAATCTCAGCATTGTTTTCATTTGGATCTCTTGAAAGACCAGTGATGTCGAACATTTTCTCATCTGTTTATTTGCTATTTCTACTTCTTTGTCTGAGAAATGTCTGTTCATTTCAGATGCCCATTTTTGGATTGGGTCTTTCAGTTTGGGAGGTCTGACTTTTTAAAGTTCTTTATAGATTTTAGATAGTAGACCTTTGTGTGAGGAACAGCAGGTGAAAAATTTTTCCCACATTGTGGGTTGACTCTTCACACTGCTGGTGGTTTCTCTTGCTGTGCAGAAGCTTTTTAGTAAGAAGAGATCCCACTTGTTGATTGTTTGTGCTAGTTCATGGGCAACTAAGGTTTTGTTCATAAAATCTTTTCCTACACCAATGGCTTCAAGATTTCTACCTAACCTCTCTTCCAGCCAGTTTAGTGTTTCTGTTTTAATATTTCGATCTTTAATCCATTTTGATTTTAGCTTAATGCATGGTGAGAGATATAGGTCTAGTTTTAATCTTTGGCAAGTTGAAACCCAGTTTTTCCAGCACCATTTATTAAAGAGACTATCTTTCCTTCAGTGAGGGTGTTTAGCTCCTTTGTTGAAGATGAGGTGGCTGAGTGTGTCTGGAGTTGTTTCTGCATCTTCTAATCTGTTCCACTGGTCCTTAGGTCTGTTTCTTTGCCAGTACCATGCTGTTTTTATCACAGTAGCTTTGTAGTATAGTTTCGAGTTGGGGGTTGTGATACCCCCTGCCATGTCTCTGTTGCCTAGAATTACTTTTGCTATTCTAGGCTTCTTCTTGTTGCAAATGAATATTTGGATTGTTTTCTGAAGGTCCATAAAGTATGCTGCTGAGATTTCAATTGGAATTCATTTGAATTTATATAGAAGTTTTAGAAGTATGGCCATTTGCACTATGTTGATCCTTCCTACCCAGGAGCAAGTGATGTCTTTCCATTTTCTGATATCATCTTCAATCTCTCTTTTCAGAGAGCCATAGTTTTCAGAGAAGAGGTCTTTGATTTCTTTTGTTAGGTTGATTCCTAGGTATTTCAGGTTTTTAGATGCTATTGTGAAAGGAATTATTTGCCCTATTTCTCTCAGTGAGTCTGTCGTTCGTGTAGAGGAAAGCTATTGATTTTTGTGTGTTGACCTTGTAACCAGCTACTTGATTGAATTTGGTTATTAAGTCTAGAAGACTTTTGGTGGAGATCTTGGGGTCTTCTACATAGAGCATCATGTAATCTGCAAATAATAACAATTTGACTTCTTCGTTTCCTACCTTTATTCCTTTTATTTCTTTCTCTTGTCTAATTGCTATAGCCAATGTTTCTAAAACTATATTGAACAGGAGTGTTGATAGTGAACATCCTTGTCTTGTTCCTGATTTTAGTGTGAAGGGTTACAGTTTTTGACCATTTAGTATGATATTGGCTGTTGGTTTTTCATAGATGGCTCTTAACAGATCAAGGTAGAAACTATGTATTCCAATTTTTTATAGTGTTTTTATCATAAATGCATGTTGGATTTTGTCAAATGCTTTTTCTGCATCTATTGAGATGATTGTATGGTTTTTGTCCTTGGCTCTATTGATATAGTGTATTACATTGATTGATTTGCATATGTTGAACCATCCCTGGATCCCTGGGATGAATCCCACTTGGTCAGGGTGTATGATCTTCTTGATGATCTTCTGCATTCTATTTGCCAGTATTTTATTAAGGATTTTTGCATCTATGTTCATTAGTGAAATTGGCCTATAGTTCTCTTTTTCAGTTGGGTCTTTGTCTGCTTTGGGGATCAATGTATTCTTGTTTCCAGGAATGAATTTGGGAGTATTGCTTCCCTTTCAATTTCACTGAAGAGTTTAAAGAGTAGCAGCAGTAGTTCCTCTCTAAATGTCTTGTAGAATTCAGCAGTGAAGCCATGAGGACCCGGGCTTTTCTTAGTTGATAAGTTTTTAATTATGTTTTGAAATTCATTGATTCATATAGTGTTGTTTAGAATTTTTAGGTCTTCTTTGTTCAACTTTGGTAATTCATACTTATCTAGGAATCTGTCCATTTCTTCTGTGTTGTCCATCTTATTGGCATATAGGTTCTCAAAGTAGGTATTGATGATCCTCTGGATTTCTGCTGGGTCCATTGTAATTTCATCCTTTTCATTCCTAATTGCATGGATTTTGGCCTTTTCTTTTCTTTTTCTGATAAGGTTCACTAAGGGTTTGTCAATTTTTTAAATTCTTTTGAAGAATCAACTCTTGGCTTCATTGATTTTTTGTATCATTCTCTTAGTCTCCATTGCATTGATTTCTCCTCTGATCTTTATAATTTCTTCCCTTGTATGAGCTTTGGGTTTGTCCTGCTCTTCTTTTTCTAGAAGCTTGAGGTTCAGCATCAAGTTGTTTAATTGGGCTGTCTCTGTTTGCCTAATACCAATATTCACTGCTATGAATTTCCCTCATAAGACTGCTTTCATTGTGTCCCATAGATTCTGATATGTTGTATTGTCATTGTCATTTAATTGAAGGAACTGTCTGATTTCTTCTTTAATTTCCTTTGTGACCCATTGGTTATTCAGAAGTGTGTTGTGCAGTTTCCATGTGTTTATGAAATTTTCGCAGTTTCTTTTGGTATTGATCTCCAATTTTATCACACTATGGTCTGATAATATACAAGGGTTAACCAGTTTCTTTGCACTCACATATACATGTTCTATGAGCGAGTGTGTGGTCTATTTTGGAGAATGACCCATGTTCAGCTGAAAAGAATGTGTGTTCTGATTTTGTGGGTGGAACACTCTGTAAACATCTCTTAAGTTCATTTGTTCAAGAGTTTGATTGAGTTCTAGTATTTTGTTGCTTATTTTTTTGCCTAGTTGATCTATCTATTTGTGACAGTGGGTATTGAGGTCCCCCACTACTATTGTATTAGTGCTTATTTGATTTTTCATGTCCGTTAGTATTTGTTTTATATAGTTGGGTGCACTAGTGTTTGGTGCATAGATATTTATGATTGTCATCTCTTCCTTTTGGATTGTTCCTTTTACAAGGATGTAGTGTCATTCTTTGTCTCTCTTAATCAGTGTTGTTTTGAAATCCACTTGATCTGCAAAGAGGATAGCTACTCCTGCTTTTTTTCAAGTTCCTGTCACATGGAGTATTGTTTTCCATCATTTAACTTTCAGTGTATGAGTTTCCTTTTGAATTAAGTGTGTTTCTTGTATGCAGCATATTGTTGGGTCTTGCTTCTTGACCCATTCTGCCAGTATATTTCTTTTGATTTGTGAATTCAGACCACTAACATTGCTGGTTATAACTGATATGTATTGAGTTATTCTTGTCATGACCTTTTTATTTGTTGGATTCTCCCCCTTTGTATTTAATTTCTTGTCATGCCTGATGGATCCATTCTTCAGGGGTTCCTGGGGTTGTGATCCTCATTGTCTGTTCCTAGGATATTGTCTAACATTTTTTGTAGTGCTGGTTTAGTGTTCATGAAGTTCCTAAGGTGCTCTTTGCCACGAAAGTATCTTATTTCTCCATCAGTTTTGAAAAATAGTTTTACATGGTACATCAATCTTGGTTGGAGGTTGTTTTCCTTTAGGCTTGAAATACATCACTCCAAGCTCTTCTTGTTTTGAGGGTTTGTGTTGTGAAGCCTGCTGTGATTCTGATAGGCTTTCCTTTGTATGTGATTTGTTTCTTTTCTCTAACTGCTTGTAGAATTTTGTTCTTCTGTTGGGTTTCTGGAATCTTAACTATTATATGTTTATGTTTGTTTTTTTTTAAATCAAGGCTGGTTGGAGTCCTATATGTCTCACTTATCTGTATGTCAAGTTCTTTTCCCCTCCTTGGGAAGTTTTCTGCCATCACTTCTGTGAACATTTTTTTTTATGTCACCTGCACTCTTTCCTAATTCTTCATTGACTCCCATCAGTCTTATGCTATTCTTCTTTGTATTGTCTGGCAGCTGCTGGATTGATTTCTCATGGTATCTTATTATTTTAAAGCAATTTTTCTTTTCCTGGTCACTAATTGCAATCTCATCTTCTATATCTGAAATTCTGTCCTCACAATGTTTCATTCTGCTGTGTAAACTTTCAATGAAGTTTTTAATCACCTGGAAATCGGTTTGGATCTGTTTTATGGATTCCATTTGTTTTCTATGTTAGGATTCCATCATGTTCCTCATTTTCTCAATTTTTTTAATCTGTGTCCTCTCTAGATTGATTAATCATGTCTTGCACTGTGGGCACAATCTCTGCTGTTATGTAAGAAATTATTTCTGATTTCATTTTTTCCAGATCCTTTTTTATTGCCAGTTCAGGGAGTCCAGGTTGTTGAGTATCAGATCATTCCATATCCTTTCCCTTTGGGGTTGCTTTAAGTGATCTGGAAGTC
This sequence comes from Heterocephalus glaber, assembly GCF_053883595.1. Taxonomy (NCBI): domain Eukaryota; kingdom Metazoa; phylum Chordata; class Mammalia; order Rodentia; family Bathyergidae; genus Heterocephalus; species Heterocephalus glaber. Next base: position 24,255,620 of record NW_028258297.1, on the reverse strand, counting down.
TGGTTTTGAGACTTGTTTATGTGTCTTCTCATTCCAAAGGGGGTGGGCTATGCTGCTGGTGTCTGCACAGCTCATCTCCTCAGCACTGGGGGCAGCTCTGTTCCTTGGTGCTGAGGCTGGATCTGCATTTTAATAAGCAGCTTTAGATGGTTAAAAAGCAGGAGTATTAGACCTGGGTTTACAGACATACTAGGTAGGTTAAGATCCTCAAACTTTAGTGTGCATAAGACTCATTCAAAGAGTGGACAACATGTAGATACTGGAGAATCTTTCTTTTTTTCCCCTCAGCACTGGGGATCAAACTCAGGAACTTGCTCTTGTCAAGAAGGTGTGGCACCACTAAGCTATATCCCTGGCCCACTGGAGAATCACTCTTATAGTTTCTTCTAACTGTAGGGTGGAAGTATGTGATTTTTAATTAGCATCCTGGATCTTTCTGATGTGGGTGGGCCAGGAGGCTCACTGTGAAAACTCTGGAGGTCTCAGGAGTCCTGTAGGCCTTGCCATCCTCATGCACCACACCATTCCCTGACATGTTATTTGCAAAACATTGCAGGCATCTCTGCATTTTATGGCAAGGGGAGCCCTTTGCTTGTGTCAGATCCTGAAGGAGGCTAAGACGAAGAAAATGTTAAGATCCATTACTGTAGATGTAGTACACTTCTAATAATTTCTTATTCCTTTGTGTATACATTTCAGGGGGAAAAAAAGAAAGAGAAAGAAAAGAAAGAAAAGAATCATCAGCCAGCCACTGCAGAAGCTGCTCCCTCAGGTGAGCTATTTGTTATGCAAATGGTGCATAAGCTCTGTCCTAGCAGAAGATCCAGGACAGAAACACTCCAAAGTCACCCTGTTTCCAGGTTCTGATTCATTTCTCTCACTATTCAGCCTTTGAGCATTACTTTAGGGAAGCCAACTTTAATGTAAAAAAACAGTAAGTTAAATTTGTTTACATCACTAAAAATGCTACCCCTGGAAAAACATGTTTTCTGATATCATTGTTATCATGTTCCAAATCCTCTGAACTATCTCTCATGAAGGACTATTCTTCTCTTTTCTAGAACTTTGGGATGAACGCCAACCTTGTTCATGTTACATGTGAAAGACATAAATGATGAAAGATGCCCAGCACTGGGGACACTTCCCAGGGCCTGCACCTGTCCCAGTAGTGTAAGGAGCAGCATCCTCTTGAATTCATCCTAAACACACCCAAATCCCATCACACACAGGCCAGGGAGGCAGAAGGAGCAGGGAAGCACACTGCAGAAACGGGGCACTGGGTATATGCCACAGGGCTGCCCCAGTAACAGGAATAGCACCCCAGCAGCCAGCAAATGCCTGGTGTGTGCCAGGAAGGCCCCCTGGTTATATCTGGACTCAGGTTCCCCACTGGTTCTCTTTCCCAGCAATTTTTTCCTTGCTGGGGACTCCTTTGTTTCCCTTCATTTCTGATTCATTTAAAAAATATCCATAAAGTTCCTAAACATACTTTCTGAAGACACAATGACTGAAATCAGTTATTTTTACCATCCTCTAGGCCTCAACTGGGGTCTTCCTGGGATTGTACCCCCTCTTTTCCAGCCTTTGCTTATCTGACCTCTGCTCTTGCCTTAGCCACCGCCACACTCACTCCCCTCCTGCACCCCTCATTCCTCCTCCTAGCTCTGCTGATGGCCATGTCTCTGTCTCTCCATCACCTTCCTCCGTTACCATCTGCTCCTGGGGCAGACTGATTGGTCATTAGAATGCAAGGATCCAGTGATTCTCATGTTGTTGTGTGTGTGGTCTCAGCACATTGATTCCAATCATTTATGTGTGGATAATCCCCTTCGTAGGTTAGCAGGGAACCCCTGAGTCTCAGAGGGAAGATAATGGTAAGACCCATTTCGATTGCCCTCATTGCTCTCTTCCTCATTATGCTTCAGCCACATCAGCTTCCTTGCTGTGTCTTGAAGCTAAGGAGCCTACTCCTGCCTCAGGGCATCTCTTCTCCTCCTCCTGCCTGCAACACTTCTCTCTAAATGTTCACTGGATCCGAATCTCCTCCTCTTTCAGAAAATGCCCCAGAGGGGCAGATGTTTGGCATATAGTTGTTGAATTGAATGAATGAATGAATGAATGAAAGACTTATTGCAGGCACGAGAACAGGGCCAAGAGAAGTGATATGAATTATCCACAGTCATCTAGCAGTCAAATTGTGATGCTAACTCAGTCTGTGTTACACAGGTCTGTGCCTTTCTTCTGCCCCAGCTATCACGATCAACGTCATCTATGGTGCTTTTCTCTCAGGGCCACTACATCTAGAGCATAGCTGGTGAAGTCTTGGAGTCTGACCCTCAGCAAGTATTAAGTCACATGACTTTTATGTCTTAAATATATGCTTTTTATTCACCATGTCCTAGCTATATTGCCCTACTTCAGTTCTTTAAAGGCTCTACCTCAGAATCTTTACACATGTAGTTTCCTGGAACTCTGTTTGCCTAATTCTTCTCTTGACTGTCTTATTTTCATCCATCAAGCCATGGGTTACAAAGCATCCTTGAGAACTATCCCTTATTGCCTGCTATGGCCTGGGTGATTGTGCCGCCCCAAAATTCATAGGTTGAAATGTAATCATCAATGTGATAGTATTAGGGGATGGGGGGTTTGAGATATGATTACATCATGAGGACTCTGCCTTCATGAATAAGATTAATGCCCTAGGGCTGGGGATTTAGCTCAGTAGTGCTGCCACCTGCCTTGCAAGTACAAGTTCCTGAGTTTGATCCCCAGTACCAAAATAAAAAGATTAATGCCCTATAAAAGTGGCCCCCAAAACGTTTTTACCCCCTCCACCCTATGAAGAAAGGCTAAGAAAACATCATGGCAAGTCCTTACTGGGCATCAAATCTACTAGTGCCTTGATCTTGGACCTCCCACCCTCCAAAACTGTGAAAACTAGATTTTTGTTATTTTTAACCTACCTAGTTTGTATTTCATTAGAGCAGCCTGAATAGACAAGACACTACTCACATGAAAAAAGTTTGTTGTTTTTCCATATTTGTCACTATTGTCTTATGATTACTTGCTTAGTCATTTTCTTTGGGAAAGGGCCATTTCAAAGAAATCAATAAATAATTCTGTTATCAAATAAGTCTATTATCAAACAAAATGCAAAAGTTTTAAGAATTACATATCATTCATATTTGTCATCAGAACCACTGCCTGAATACCTGGTGTCTAAAGAAACAACTCACAGAAGGTAAAAGGTCTTACAAACCAATCATAGTTTGGGTGCATTCTGTGTTTGTGTATGTTTACTTAGGTTTACTTTTCAAGTAGATTCCAGGCAAGTGACTTGAAATATCTTCATCACGGTAGAAATCCAGACACCAAAATTACATGTTATACTGTAGGTCCCTACTTATAAATTAAGTATAGTAAGCTGTGGTGTGATAACATCTATGTTAATATTCAGACCTTGTTTGACTTCTGTCTCATTGTACTTTACCTAAATGGAATTTGGAAAGTATTTTAGATCAATGAAAATATATTTATTGGGAACTTATCCTAGGAGGAATGTAGAAGAGTTTGAGACCATGGCTCTGTTCTCAGACTATTTAGTTGTATGAACAAATTTTGTACACAAATGCTGTAAGTAGGATTATATCCTTAATGTGTGCATTAAGCAAGACATACGGGAAGTAAAATTGAACCTGGAAGGAGGAAAATAAATGTTTATTGGAGTCTTATGGGAAAGGGGATATGAATGAAATTAAATTTAACTGGACTTTGAAAGATGGGAGGAGAATAAATCAACATATTTATTGAGTGCCTACTGTGTGAAAAATACAGTACTAAGTACTACCGGAGGATACAAAGAATTATAAGACAAGGTTCTTGCCCTTAGCAAGTTTGTAATCTAGTTGTACAGACATGACATAAATCAGTGAAAAGTTAAATAACATTATGAGAGATAAATAGCAGCTAAAGACAATGGCATCATAGGCAGTGTCATGAAGCACTGTGTGATTAATTGCCCAATGAGTGATGCAGACAATAAAAGCTTTAGCAGTTCAAAAAAGGTGGGTTGAGGGGGCTTCTCAGAAGATATAGGACTTAAACTTGAGTAGAAAGATTAGGTGAAATTGGCTAAGAAGATGATGGAAGGTGCCGGAAGACATCATCAGGAAAGAAGAGTAGAGAATGGCATAAGCAGAAGTATAGAAGCAGGGCAGGAAACCAGAGGAAAATGAACCATAGGAAAATAAAAAATTAGAAAACTGAATTGTGGAAATAAAGAAGAAAACTATACAGTTTATATATTTCCCTCCACAGAATTAGGTGCTACTACAGATTTGGTGTAGGGTATGATGCTTTACAAGGGGGCCAGTCATATATCTTGAATATTTCAAGCTTGGGTTTGGGCAGGATTCAGTAATTCCCACCCATTTGCACCCTAGTTTATGGAGCCCCTGCTATGGCCAGATGTGGGCTAAGATGTTGAAAATACAAAGATCAATAAGATAGGACTCTTGACTTCAAATTTCTTACAGTCTAAAGCAGTATAAAAATATTCAATAATCATTCTCGCTTTGGCAGCGCATATAACAATCAATAAGCAATTTTAGAAAGCCTATTATCTTCCTGGAATAACAGACTATTATGGATAGAAGTTTAGGAATCAGGAGGCAGGGGGCTTTAGAGTTCAGCTGTATGGAAAGGGAAGTAGAAGTTCAATGTGGGTGCAATAGGATTCCAGGTAATGGAAGGACTGTCACCCAGAAGTGTTCCAAATGCAAAGGCAGACCTAGGAGGTGAGCTCAGAGCAAAGGCCGGCAAGAGGATTGCAGGGTGTAGAGGCCACAGTTAAAGCAGATGTCCCCCATAGAGACTGTATCAACAAAGAGAGGCAGAAGTCTGCACCTTAGGCTACAATCAGATCTAGAGCTAGTGAGTAAGACATCAACTAAGATGGGACACACAGTCAGGGCAGTGTTGGGACAGTGTATGTCATTCAAAGGATGGAGAATCTTCAACTATTCAACAGCAGATAGGGCTGCTTTGCAGAGTTCAAGGTTGCAAGTGATTAAGAAAAGGCCATGGAGGGTCTTGTGAGGCGATGAACCCTCGGGCCATGGAACTTATTGGCCAAAGAGTGGATTATCATGTTATGCATAACATAGAAAATCTCCTAAACTTTGCAGTAAATCAAATCAGTTAAAGGGTTCCAATTATAGTGTTTTTCAAGAAAAGTTGAGCTGCTGATACAGTGTAGAGATTCACAGTGATGTTACTAACAAAGTCCAGAAGTGTAGAAGTTTGTGACTTGTTCTTTTTAAACTAAGAACATAGTTTTATATCAAGAACACTGCATTTCTCAAAATAACAATTTTGTATTTACTGACTTGCTTTTAGATATAGTCCCCTGAGTAGAGAAAGAAAGGCAACTTACCTGGAAGGTACTTGGGTACTGGACCTAACTCCTAGTCTATGCCAGCAGACACCTGTGGCTCTGTGAATGTCATCAGCACCAAAGTGAAAGCTTGGAGAAGACTGGGTGCCTCTAGTGAGCCATAGCTTCTCATGGGACTCAGTATTTCTATAGTGGGATCTAACAATTAATGATTATAGACTTGGAGCTTCTGGAGGATGAGGAGCAAGATCTAATACATTGATAAGTACTTAATAACTTTTTATACAAATAAACTGAAGGAGGGCTTTCAGAGTACAGTGTGATTTCAGTGGAGCAGAAAGAATTTTTCACTATCTATACATAAAGATAAGATTGGAAGATAGGAGTAAAACCTAAGGGGGCATCTTGAAATAGCCTACATTTCTGTGAATGGCCATTGCATTAGAGTAGGGATCTGTGTTCTGATGAGCGACTTAGATTGGATGCCAGAAGCCCTTCCTAGCAATAAAGACCAACAGATATATGAGTAAGATTGCCGAAAAGATATGAATGGTAAATCTCTGAAAGTGCTTGGAAAATTAAAAGCAATCTATATTTGAGATTTGAGTCCTTTTCCTGTCCCTGGGAAGAGTGATTCAGACCTTTGTATCACATTTCTTTCTTTTCAACTTGTACTTGAATGAATCTTCTATTTCTGAGAGTTTAGGTACCACCTATTGACCACGCTCAGGGCCCAAACTTAGCCTCTAATATCTTCTGTTGCATTCCTCATGGCAAATGACTTTATGTGTCTCCAGTAAACCTTAACCTGGGCATGTTGGGGAGTAAGGTGCCACTAGCAATGAGTGTGAGCGAGATGAGATGGCAGTTGTGTTTCCAGTGATTATGCCAGCCCTCTTTCCATTTATAGGTAGAATGTACTTCCTCTCTTCCTCACAAGAGGACCAAGCAACATCCCTTATTGTCAATTGTGAAATATCTTTTTCATCCAAAGGCATGGGGGATGGAAACCATGGACTTCAGTACATTATATCTCACTTTGCCAATTCTCCCTTGCCTTTCTCTCTACTGTTTGTTTTCACCCATTTATAAATAGCCTTGTATTGTGGTCAGACATTTACTACAAGCATTGCTGGAGCTTTGACAATGGTTTTCTTTACTTGACAGGCAATGCTCTGCTGAGAAAAATGCCAGCAGAACTTTAACACAAATCCAGTCCCTCCTCTCACTTGACCTCAATCTGGACTCTCTTTCCCTTCTGTCGGCTTCCTGCTCTCTGTCTTCCATTCCATTGCATCCCCCAATTTTATATTCAAAGATGCTTTGAATACAGCAAAAATACTTCCAGAGCTAGTTATCATTGTACATGGATTTTGTTATATTACGCAGATTCTCCTCTTAGTCTGAATATCTCAAATTGACCTCTGAAAGGTAAAAAGAGTTATTGTGATCATTTCTATCTCGGCCCCCTTCAGTTCTATTGAGGGAAATATTTTTTCCCATTGCTGTGTGTGCCTAATTTTATTCCCTGTCCCCTGCACCCTTGTTTAAACCTAAAATATTGATGAATTCCACTTCAAGCTCAGCATTCATTAACAAAGCTTAGCTCACTTCAGTACAGATGGATGTGAATGCACAGGATTCTTTAGAGGCCAGCAGCAGTGAGATGTCCAGGCTGGTGTGGGGAGAACCAGAAACTAAGCACTGATTAGAATGCACTGGACTTAAAGCAGTGTCATAGGTGTGGGAGAGGGGATGAAATTTGAGGAAGGGTCCATGAGTGCCTCCAGATCAGCAGGATTCAGTGGTGTTGAACGTGAACTTGCAATCAGGCTGGCTCTGTTCCCCTGCCAGTTCTGGATCTCACTCGTGGCTTGATTATGGGCCTTAAATGCTCTAAGCAGTTTCCCATGAAACTGGGGCAGCAACAGTTTCTATCTCACAGCGTGTTGAGAGAAATCAGATCATGCATCTAAAACCATGTAGCATGGTGCCTGGCATATAGGAAGTAATCAATGAGCAGTGGTGATCGTTATGTGTTGTCCCTCTACTTATGTCCACCTGTCATCAGCAAACTGGGACCATTATGTTTTCAACCGTGTCCTTGAGAAATTCTTGGTTCATGAAAATGATGTTCAGAACCAATCATCGTCCTTAGAAAAAAGGAGTAAAGGCAAAGACAGTTTATCCTGTAGGTGATCTTAATAATTCTGGGCTGATGGCAATTTACTAAGCTTCCTACATTTTCCAAGACATTAATCTGCTTGTTGTTGATTTGTCTCAGTAATATCTTAGTTGTAATATGCATATATGTGTATGTAAGTGAGTATGTGTATATATACATATATAGATCCCTATGTCTACATGTATATATGTATGTATGAAGAGATAGATGTGTGAAATATTTCCTGTTGCTCTGGAATTGGAATTTCAGGACCTCTGAAGCACAGGTTGGGAAGTAGGCACTGGTTCCTGGGACACTGAAGAACTCATACTGAGAGAGCCCACAATCGGCAGCATGTTTCAAGGAGGGCTCTTATGACCAGTCTGTGTAAAGTAGAGAAGCAACACAGTCAGCAATGAGAGGACCACAGCAGTGGCTAGCCATGGGCCCTCGCTCTGCCTTCTCCCCACCTTTCCATCAGCCAGGGAGTCAGGGCTAGGATACCAAAGGCAGCTCAGAGCCGCAGCTCAGAGCCACAGCACAGTCCCGTATCCCAGCTTCTTCAGGCTTGAGTTACATTCCCCAAAAGATACACTGAAATCCTCATTCCTGATTTCTCAGAAAGTGACCTTATGTGTAAATAGGGTCTTGCAGAGGGCAAGATGTTAAGACAAGGCCGTTAAAGTGGGCCCCAACCCAATGAAATTATGTCCTTATAAAAAGGGGAAATTTGGTCACAGACTTATAGAGGAAGGACATGTTAACAGACATAAGGAGGTCACCATGTGATGTCTGGAATGATGCTGCCACAAGCCTAAGAATGTCTGGGGCCATCAGAAGCTGGAAGAGGTAAGGAAGTATCCCTCCCTGGCCCCTGCAGAGGGATCCCAGCCCTGCCAGTGCCTTTATCTTGGACTTCTGGCCTCCAGAAATCTGAGGCAATAAATTCCTATTGATTTAAGCTATGGAGTTGTATGCCCTAGGAATCGAACACAAAGCTCAAAGCTGTGCAGGAGGGAAGAGAGGGAGATGTAATTTATGTCCATTAACGATTGAAACTCTAACCTGAGCTACACTTTATGAGCCAAACATGACCAAAAAGATGGAATCTGCCCAAGTTCTCATTAAGGTATGTGCTATTTATTAGGAAAGGGAGTTTCTACAGAGCAAAAATGGAAGCGGTGACTGGAAAAAATACAATTATTTTACACAACCTCTCCTCCACCCCCCACCCCCACCCTCGAGTGCAGAAGACTCAGTGAATTGGTTCCATGTGGATTCCAATGTCCTCTGCCCACCAGATGCTTGGGAACTTTGCCAGGATTTGTCTCAGGCTGCCAGCTGGTTACCTTGACAATGTAGGTAAGAGACAATCCTATAACTACGTAGTTTATAGACTTGGAACTGGCGGTAGCTTAAATGCTCTACTCATTATGTTCTGTGATTAAATCTGATATTTAATGATGAGTCCTCAGGACCATGAATCACTAAAATCTGAGGGAGCTCTAAGGACAATAATGGAATGTTCCCAAAGGAAGAGCTTACTTCACAGGTACCTTAGGCAGAAGACAGACCCCTTTTCAGGTCTTGTCTTTGCTGCTAGATTGCTACTCAGAAGTTTCCTCCTTACCCAAGAAGATCTCGCCATAGTCTAATCAAGGACTCTCTCCCAAACTTGATGGGAATAATGGGCTTTGATTTCATTCCCTGTACAGCTCACTGAACTGCCTCTTTAAGTTTCTGCAGTCCCCTGGGTGTAAGATAAGCTTTGGGGGAGTGGATAGACAGCCAGGATTTCTACCTCTCTTCTTCCTGGAGGCTGAGGCAGAAAGAGAAGAATCTCAACAGGTTGGCATGTCAGTTCTGTTTTGGAAACGTTGGAAGCTTTAGAAGAGGAGGCATTGAAGGAGGAGATGCTGAGGAATGGTAGGGATCACTGATGGCTGGGAAGGCAGCAGAGACTCAGCCTGAGTCCACCAATGTGTCCTGGTCCCCAGGATAGACAAGGGGGTGCCATGTCGAGTGGTTGAATACAGGAAGGCCGCTCTCCTACTTCCAAGTCTACCTCTTTTTAAATACTTATCTCCAGATATCCCATGTACTCTTGGTGGGAAAACAAGCTTCTCTTCCTTAATTCCTCCCTCTCCTTCCCATCAGCCCCGAGCCCTGAATGTTAAGCCTGGGATGGTTATTTTGGCTCAGTAGATGGCTCTGCTGGGGAAAGAGGAAGGGCGAGATGGCAGCCAGGATTAAAGAGAGAAATTTCTTTTCTATAAAATAAACTGTTTGGGAGGTAGGAGGAAGCTGTGAAATGTTTGTGTCTCTGTCATTTTAAGAAAATCCTCTGGATCACCTTTATCACTCTCTGCTTTACAAATTGAACCCCATTGACCATTTCCCCTTTCCCAGAATCCTTGGCTTCTGGGACTCCACACTTGCTGGGTTTCAATTTCATCTTTTGGGCTGCTCATATTTTATTTCTATCTCTGGTTCCTTTTCCCTCATCTGTCCTCTGAATCCTGGTGTCTCCCAGGGCTTGTTCTTAGCCCTTTACCAGTCTTTCTTCTGAGTTCTTTCTCTCATTTTCTTACTGATGATTTTCAAATGTATATTCCAACTCAGGAGTATGTTTTGGATGCCAGGCTCAGAAATTCCACTTCTTTCCAGGGAGACATCTCCATCTCTGTGACATGCAGACTTCAAAGAGAAAACATCTCAAGTGCTTAATTCATCCCCACTCCCCAGACTAGCTCTCTCTCCTTTATTGCTTCATAATCTATGAGCAAGCAAACGCGGAAATGTTAGAAAGCTTTCTTAACTCCATATTAAACCTATCACTACATGCAAACATCACCAAATTCTAGTAATGCCACCATCTAAACAGAACTTGACCCTACCCACTTCTGGTCACCAGCCAGCACTTGTCACCCAAGGAAGATGCAGCACTTGTGAGTCTCCCAGGAGACTAGTGTTTTGGCACATCTTCTAAACAACATTGTGTGAGTGTGTCGTCACCATTTATTTAGAGGAAAATTGCGGAGAAGGAACACTCAAGCTTTTAGTGGTTGTAGACAGAGTTCACAGAAGTAGGGAGCAGAAAAATAGAGATCATTAGGGGCCTAGAAATGTAAGGTAAAGAGGGGAGGGAGGGAAATTGAATAATGGCCCCAAAATACAGTTCAACAGAAGGAATAAATTCCAGTGTTTCACATCACAGTAGGGTGATAATAGTTTACGATAACTTCTTATATATTTTATAAAGAACTAAAAGAGGTTGAAGTCTCCTAATGCAATAAAAGATGAGTGATTTGATCATTACACATTGTATATATACATGAAATTATTATACTATACTCCAAAATATGTACAGTTTTTTGTGCTAATCATGACAGAAACAAATTTTAAAATTATTTTTAAAAAGAAGCACTCACATTATTTCCTATTGCAAGGTTTAGAAAATGAAAGTCAGTAAGCTGGCCACTTTTTGTAAACAAAGTGTTATTGGAACATAGCCATGCCCACTCACTTATGTGCTGGCCATAACCACTTTTACACAACAGTAGCAGAGTTGACTATTACAGCAGACACTAACTGACCCTTTCTGTCTAAAATATCCACTACCTAGCTTTTTACAGAAAATGTTTGATGAATCCTATTCTATTGTCCTAAATAATTCCACTCCAGAGCCACACATTAATTTCCTCATGAAATTATTTGTCTTTTTTATTTTTAGCATTTTCATAAATTGACTTCCTTGCTGTATATATTTAAAGGGTACAAAGTGATGTTATGATTTTTGAATGTGATGTGGAATAATTAAATCAACTAATTGCCATATCCACTACCTCAGATACTTGCTGCTCTTTGTATTATAAATTTATTCTCAGCAATTTTGAAGTGTACATTATTATTTACCATGCTGTGGAATATATATCAGAAAAAAACCTTATTCTTCCTGTCTAACTGAACCTTTGTGCTCTCTGAACATCTTCTTCCCATCCGCCCCTCTTCCACCTCTGGTAAATACTATTCTTTCTGCTTCTCTGAATTTAATTGTCTTACATTTCATGTATTGGTGAGAACACACAGTACTTGTCTATCTGTGCCTGGTTTATTTCACTTATATAATGTTCTCCAATTCTACCTGTATGGTTGCACATAACAAAATTTCTTTCTCTCTTAAGGCTAAATGATATTCCATTGTGTATGTATAATATATTTTCTTTAACTACTCATCCTTTAATAGATACATGGTTTATGAATGGACATTCATCTGTGGATGGTAATGGCACAATATCACTAAAAATTGGGGAAATGTAAATTAAAACCATAACAAGAGATCACCTCAGGCCTGTCAGAATGGCTATTAGTAAAATGATGAAAAGTAGCAAATATTGGCTAGGATGGAAAGAAGGGAACTTATGGAAACCCAGTGAGAATATAAATTAGTATAGCCATTACAGAAAACTGTACAGAGGCTCCTCCAAAACCTAAAAACAGAAATACCATGTGACTCATCAGTCCTACTTCTATGTATTTACCCTTCAAAAATCAAAACCACCTTGCCAAGAGATGTCTATATGCTCATGTTCACTGCACCACTATCCACAATAGCCAAATGATGTGTGTCTTCTCAATAGCCAAACCTAAGTGTCTTTTCACAGATGAAATAATTTGTCTGCTGTGAGTGAACCAGGTCCCTTAGTAGGGTTGAGAGGGAATGGTTGAGGCAGGGAAGTGTCCTTATAATAATAGTGATATATCAAACCATTCTTTCCAATCATTTAATGTTTCTGATTGACAGGGCATCTGAGATATAAAATTATCTTCATCTGGCTGCATTTCCATGGATGTTTTAGAAACCTAGTGAAGTGTTACTTACATCATTACTGGGTATTACCCAACTGGCTCCCCTTAATTATGTTCTGATCTCATGATATCTTATTGAGCCTTCCTGCTTCAAGCCTTGATGTTCTTCAAACCATTCTCCACAATTCAGATAAAATCTTTTCCAAATGTGTCTCTGACCTGGCACTCACCTGATAAGACACATCGCACAACCTCTCAGTGTACTCTAAACTTCATAATGTAGCTTCTCTTTAAGATCAGTGTAAACTGAAACAAGGCTCACCTAGTATTTACGTTTTGGGATCCAGTCTTGTCTACAGCCTCATATCCTGGCCTTCTCCCCTTTTCTTTTCTTTCTTTTTTTTTTTAAATTCTTTTATTGGTACATTTTAGGTATATAACACAATTACATTTCTCATTGGGAATTGTACCTTTACATGATGTATCTTGGTTCTTATTTTTTCCCCATTCCTAGCCCTCCCTTCACGCCCTCCACCCTTCCCTATTTACAAAGACTTTATTTCCATTTTTTCCATTTCTCAGCATTTTTCCTTTCCCTTCTTTCCTTTCCCCTGCCCCTCTCACTACCCTTACCCCTTTGGACATTTCCTTCCTATTTTGCATTATCAATTATTCATTCTAATCACTGGTACATTTTAGGTATACAATATAATGACATTCATCATTGGAAATTTGCAACTTTACATAATCTCTCTTGAAACTTATTTTTCACCCTTGCCCAGCCCTCCCTTCAACCCCTCCATTCCTCCCTATTTACAAAGATTTCATTCCTATTTTTCCATTTTCTCATATTAATCCCATTCCTTTCTATCCTTTCCCCTAGCCCTCCCACTTCCTTCACCTTTGCCCCTTTTCTTCCTATTTCACATTACCTATTATACATTTTAGTCCTTATTTACACTTTCAGTTTCTCACACCAGAGAAACTATTCGGTATTTATACATGTGTGTCCTATTTATTTCACTTAAGAGTATCGCCTCAATGTGCATCCACTTAGCTATAAATGTCTCTAATTTCTCATTTTTTATGGTTGAGTAGTACTCCATTTTATAAAAAAACCACATTTTCTTTATCCAGTGTCCACTTGATGGGCATTTGGGCTGCTTCCAAGTTTTAGCTATAATGAATTGTGCTGCTATGAACATGGGTGCGCATATATCACTGTGGTATGATTCTTTTAATTCTTTGGGGAAGATCCCCAGCAGGGGAATAGCAGGGTCAAATGGGACTTCCAGTCCTAGTTCTTTGAGGTAACTCCATACTGATTTCCACAGTGGTTGCACCAGTCTACACTCCCACCAGCAGTGGAGCGGGGTTCCTCTTTCCCCACAGCTCCGCCACCATTTGTTATTGGTTGATTTCATGACAGCAGCCATTCTTTCTGGAGTGAGGTGGAAGCTCAGCATTGTTTTCATTTGCATCTCTGAAATGACCAGTGATGTTGAACATTTTTTTCATGTATTTATTTGCTATTTCTACTTCTTTGTCTGAGAAATGTCTGTTCATTTCAGATGCCCATTTTTGGATTGGGTCTTTAAATTTGGGAGGTCTGATCTTTCTAAGTTCTTTATAGATTCTAGATAGTAGACCTTTGTCTGAGGAAAAGCAGGTGAAGATTTTTTCCCACATTGTGGGTTGTCTCTTTACACTGCTGATGGTTTCTCTTGCTGTGCAGAAGCTTTTTAATAAGAAGAGATCCCACTTGTTGATTGTTTGTGCTAGTTCATGGGCAACTGAGGTTTTGTTCATAAAATCTTTTCCTACACCAACATCTTCAAGAGTTCTACCTAATCTCTGTTCCAACTGGTTCAGCGTATCTATTTTAATATTTAGATCTTTAATCTATTTTGATTTTAGTTTAGTGCATGGTGAGAGATATAGGTCTAGTTTTAATCTTTGGCAAGTTGAAGCCCAATTTTTCCAGCACCATTTATTAAAGAGACTATTTTTCCTCCAGTGAGGGTGTTTGGGTCCTTTATCGAAGATAAGATGTATGAGTGTGTCTGGTGTTGTTTCTGCATCTTCTGATCTGTTCCACTGGTCCTCAGGTCTGTTTCTTTGCCAGTACCATGCTGTTTTTATCATAGTAGCATTGTAGTATAGTTGCAGGTTGGGGATTGTGATACACCCTGCCATGTCTCTGTTACCTAGAATTGCTTTTGCTATTCTAGGTCTCTTCTTGTTCCAAATGAATTTTTGGATTGTTTTCTCAAGGTCTGTGAAGTATGCTGCTGGGATCTCAATTGGAATTGCATTAAATCTATATAGCAGTTTTGAAAGTATGGCCATTTTCACTATATTAATCCTTCTTATCTAGGAGCAGGGGATGGCTCTCCATTTTCTGATATCATCTTCAATCTCTCTTTTCAGAGTGCTATAGTTTTCAGAGAAGAGGTCTTTGATTTCTTTTGTTAGGTTGATTCCTAGGTATTTCAATTTTTTGGATGCTATTGTGAAGGGAATTGATTGTCCCATTTCTCTCTCAGTGAGTCCACTTTTGTGTACAGAAAAGCTATTGATTTTTGTGTGTTGACCTTGTATCCAGCTACTTAACTGAATTTGGTTATTAAGTCTAGAAGACTTTTGGTGGAGATCTTGGGGTCTTCTACATAGAGTATCATGTCATCTGCAAATAATGACAATTTGACTTCTTCATTTCCTATCTTTATTCCTTTTATTTCTTCCTCTTGTCTAAGTGCTGTGGCTAATGTTTCCAAAAGTATATTGAACAAGAGTGGTGATAGTGGAGATCTTTGTCTCGTTCCTGATTTTAGTGTGACGGATTTCAGTTTTTGACCATTTAGTATGATATTGGCTGTTGGTTTTTCATAGATGGCTTTTATCAGTTTGAGGTAGAGACCATCTATTACATTTTCATGTTGGATTTTGTCAAATGCTTTTTCTGCATCTATGGAGATAATCATATGGTTTTTGTCCTTGGCTCTATTGATATAGTGTATTACATTGATTGATTTGCATATGTTGAACCATGCCTGCATCCCTGGGATGAATCCAACTTGATCAGGGTGTATGATCTTCTTGATGATCTTCTGCATTCTATTTGCCAGTATCTTAGCAAGGATTTTTGCATCTATGTTCATTAGTGAGATTGGCCTATAGTTCTCCTTTTTGGTTGGGTCTTTCTCTGCTTTGGGGATTAAGGTGATGCTTGCTTCCAGGACTGAATTTGGGAGTATTGCTTCCCTTTCAATTTCATTGAAGATTTTAAACAGTAGTGGCAGTAGTTCCTCTCTAAATGTCTTGTAGAATTCAGTAGTGAAGCCATTAGGGCCTGGGCTTTACTTAGTTGTTAAGTTTTTAATTATGTTTTCAATTTCATTGGTTGATATTGGGTTGTTTAGAATTTTTAGGTCTTATTCATTCAACTTTGGTAATTTGTATGTATCTAGGAATCTGTCCATTTCTTCTGTGTTGTCCATCTTATTGGCATATAGGTTCTGGAAGTAGGTATTGATGATCCTCTGGATTTCTGCTGGGTCTGTTGTCATTTCACCCTTTTCATTCCTAATTGCATGGATTTGGGCCTTTTCTTTTCTTTTTCTGATAAGGTTGGCTAAGGGTTTGTCAATTTTGTTGATTCTTTTGAAGAACCAACTCTTGGCTTCATTGATTTTTTTGTATCATTCTCTTAGTCTCCATTGCATTGATTTCTCCTCTGATCTTTATAATTTCTTCCCTTGTATGAGCTTTGGGTTTGTCCTGCTCTTCTTTTTCTAGAAGCTTGAGGTTCAGCATCAGGTTGTTTAATTGGGCTCATTCTGTTTTCCTAATATGCATATTCACTGCTATGAATTTCCCTCTTAAGACTACTTTCTTCATGTCTCATACATTCCAATATGTTGTATTGTCACTGTCATTTAATTGAAGGAACTGTCTGATTTCTTCTTTAATTTCTTCTGTGACACATGGATTATTCAGAAGTGTGTTATTCAATTTCCATGTGTTTATGAAATTTTTTGAGTTTCTTTTGTTATGGATCTCCAATTTCATCACACTATGGTCTGATAATATAGAGGGGATAACTTCAATTCCTTTGCTTGTACTTAAACATGTATTATGTGTGAGTATGTGGTCTATTTTGGGGAATGACCCATGTGCAGCTGAGAAGAATGTGTATTCTGATTTTGTGGGGTGGAACACTCTGGAAACATCCGTTAAATTCATTTGTTCAGGAGTTCAATTGAGTTCTAGTATTTCATTACTTATTTTTTGTCTAGTTGATCTATCTGTTTGTGATAGTGGGGTGTTGAGGTCCCCCACTACAATTGTATGAGTGCATATATGACTTTTCATGTCTGTTAGTATTTGTTTTATATAGTTGGGTGTACTAGTGTTTGGTGCATAGATATTTATGATTGTCATTTCTCCCTCTTGAATTGTTCCCTTTACAAGGATGTAGTGTCCTTTGTCTCTCTTAATCAGTGCTGGTTTGAAATCTACTTGATCTGCAAAGAGGATAGCTACTCCTGCTTTTTTTCAGGTTCCCGTCACATGGAGTATTGTTTTCCACCCTTTAACTTTCAGTCTATGAGTTTCCTTTTGAATGAAGTGTGTTTCTTGTGTGCAGCATATTGTTGGATTTTGCTTCTTGACCCATTCTGCCAGTCTATTTCTTTTGATTGGTGAATTGAGACCATTAACGTTGATGATTATAACTGAAACATAATGACTTGTCATTGCCATGACTTTTTCTTTTTGTTGTCTTTACATTTAATTTCTTGTTGTGTCAGATGGTTTCATTCTGCTTTGCTTCCTGGGGTTGTGATCCTCAATGTCTGTTCCTAGGATATTGTGTAAAATTCTTTGGAGTGCTGGTTTTGTATTCACGAAGTTCCTAAGGTGCTCTTTGTCATGAAAGTATCTTATTTCTCCATCAATTTTGAAAGATAGTTTTGCAGGGCACATCAATCTGGGTTGGAGGCTGATTTCTTTTAGGGCTTGGAATATGTCCCTCCAAGCTCTTCTTGCCTTGATGGTTTGTGTTGAGAAGTCTGCTGTGATTCTGATGGGCTTTCCTTTGTATGTGATTTGTTTCTTTTCTCTGACTGCTTGTAGAACTTTGTTCTTCTGTTGAGTTTCTGGAACCTTAACAATTATATGCCTATGTATAGTTTTTTTTTTTGATTAAGGCTATTTGGAGTCCTATATGCCTCACTTATCTGTATGTCAAGCTCTTTTCCCCTGCTTGGGAAGTTTTCTTCCATCACTTCTGCAGAGAGTTTTTTTATGTCATCTGCACTCTCTCCTGTTTCTTCATTGACTCCAATCAGTTTTATGTTATTCTTCTTTGCATCGTCTAGCAGCTGCTGGATTGATTTCTCATGTTCCCTTATAATTTTGAAACAGTTTTTCTTTTCCTGGTCATTAATTGCAATCTTATCTTCTATATCTGAAATTCTGTCCTCACATTGGCTCATTCTGCTGTGTAGACTTTCAATGGAGTTTTTCATCTCCTGGAAATCTAGTTGCATCTGTTTTATGGATTCCATTTGTTTCCAATTTGGGATTCTGTCATGTTCCTCAGCTCCTCTCTAGATTTATTGATCATGTCTTGCACTAGGGGCACAATTTCTCCTGTTATCTGAGAAATTATTTCTGATTTCATTTTATCCAGATCCCCTTTTGTTGCCAGTTTAGTGGGTCCAGGTGTTTGAGTATCACAGTGTTCCATCTCATTTCCCTTTGGGGTTGCTGTAGGTGATCTGGAAGCCAGGTTTTGAGACTTATTTATGTCTTTTCTCATTTCAACTGGGGGGGGCATGGGGGTGCTCTTGGCGTCCACGTGGCTCACTTCCTCTGAGCTGGGAGAGGTGGGCCAGGGGCCAGGAGCGGCAGCAGGGATGGTGGCCCAAAAGCCCCTTCCTCTGGACCAGGAGCAGTGGGACGGTGGCTCAGAAGCCCCTACCTCTGGGCAGGAATTCTTTAAATGCTGAGAACTTGATTAGCTCCAGTACAGTGGTCTGGTGGTCCAATGTCCTCTGCGTCTTTGTAGTGTGGAACCAGGTGGGTGTAGAGAGAAGAGGCTAAAGGAGTGTGTGTGTGTGTGGGGGGGGGGGGGGTCCAGTGGATTGCTGCGGGCTGATTCAGTGTTTTCAGCGTGACTCCTTCTCCCCTTTTCTTAAGAATCTCAACATATTTCTCCCCTCTAAATTCCCAGATGTTCTGTGGTCTTTAATGCTGGGCCTTCATAAATTGTTTTCTTCATGTAGAATGTTTTGTTCTCCACCCTTGTATTTATCTGGCTAGCTTCAACATATTCATTATCTATCAGTGGAAACATTACTCCTTCAGCCGGGCTGTGTCTGTCTCCTAGAAAAGATTAATCAATCTCAATCTCCTGTACTACCCTTATTATAGCACTGCTCCTTCTCATTATTATCATTTGTTTAATTGTCACTGAAGTTCCATAAAGACAGGGCTCATGATTAGATATATCCCCAGAGCCTAACTAGCAATTAGCATGTACTCAACTCAAATATTTAATGAAAAGATAAATAAATGATCGAATCTCTATATGAATGTATGGATGAATGAATTAGTTGCTTTCCTTTGCTGCCCATTATCTCCAGTCTCTAAATCGAACTGGTAACCAAGCCTTGTATGTTATAATTTTCTCTGTCTTTTGCATGCCTTTCTTCTTATACTTGCTATGACAGTGATCTCTTGTTTCCCTTTGGTATGGCACTTCATTCAATCTCCATGCAGACATTTGAAAGAAATATCTATGCCTTTTCCTTAATATGTGCATCAAACTCTTCTGTTTATTTGATCAATTTCAGCAGTTCCATGTGGAGAATCCCTGTGAACTTTTCAAGACTCAGATTAAGGGTTCCTCTTCTGGGGAGCTGTTGTGAACCCTTCTTCTTTTGTGGCCCAGAAGAAAAATGGCGGCCATAATACCAACATCACTTGTTTTTTGTTATTGTTTTTGTATTTGTTTACCTCAGCCTTTCCATTCTTGAGAGTAGAGATCATATCTGATTTATTTATATCCCTAACAACTAGTCCAAAGCTAGCACTTGCTGCTGAAAAGTGGAATGAATGGAAGTGATTTCTAAGGTCTGCGCTGACTGAAATATTCCATGCATTAAGGAACTACTCTAAGATTTTCAGCACATTGAACTAACATCTTGGGAGACTTACCTAGAATAGTAGCTATGAACTCTTTTATCTTATTTGAACAATCTAGTTCAGCATTGGAATATATTATTATGAACCCCACAGCCCATTTGATAGGGCCTCCTTCCTTGCTGATTGCTGCTAGAAATCCTTTCCTGAAAGGTAAAATGCAATCTTGAGCCCATTTCTACCTTTTAAGGACACATCTTTTCCTCTATCCTAAAACCAACCCCCAGGAAGGAGGCTTCCATTGGGGCCAAATAATGGTTTATGGTGAGAGACAGACTTCAGTGTCATTGGCTATATCAGGTCAACATGGCTGAGACGTCAGTGTGGACTGGGGGAGGGGAACACAGAGGCAAACAGGGGTCCTGAGGCCTCATTCCAGAGAGACTGACCTTCTGGCTAGTTAGGTAATAAAGTAAGTACTGGCTCTGTCTCAGATGCTGAGAGGGCACTTCAAGGAGGACAGTCCTGGATGGAGCCTAGTAGAAATTCTCAGAGCCCAGGAGTTCAGCTCCTCAGGACAAGGGCTATTCTTCCTTTAAAAAAGAAAAACACATTTCGATCCCCGGTACCAAAAAATAAAAAAAAATTAAAAAATAAAAACACAGGGTTGTTCATGAAAATATAGGGGTAAAGTCCAGCTTGATATCTGTACCATTTGGAAGCAAAGCTCAGAGTTCTAATCCCAGTGAAAGCCTGAGTAAAATTTAGGAGCCGGGGCTGGGATAAGGGGAGAACTGTCATTCCAGGAGGACAGGGAACTTTCAAGTACTCACTAAAGAAACATTCATCAAGGGCCAAAGACTAAATCTGACTCCACTCACTGTTGGAGACAGGGCCCCAAATAACACCATCTTTTTGTCTCTCAATGATCAGGGATGTAGTAGATCAGCCTAAGTCTTGGAATTCTTTAGGGTATTTATACTCAATATTTAATGTTCAAGGTTTAGAAATTCCAAATGGCCCTAGGCATATAATAATAATCATGGAAATCGAAATTTAAATCATGATGTAATAGTTATGGGGGGGTCTTAAGTTGAAATTAATTTTTAAAATTTTTAATAAAATCACCAGTGCTGATGAAGGCACAGCTACAACTTCCAACAGACTGCTGATTTTACATTGGTACAATCTTTATAGGAAGTAATCTGAACATTCATGTAAAAGCCTTTAAAAGTTTATTCTTATAGTTCATATTCTTGTACTGAATATTGTTCAAGATTTTCCTTGACTGTTCACCTTTACCCAAATGATGTGCATTAGGAAAAAAAGACCCCTTCTCTCCCTTCCTGGGTGTCTCTGGTTGATTTAAGCCAATCAGAGCATCTGAAGGGCTGATCCACAGTGTGCGTTGAGTGTAGGACCTATATTCCAATCAGGGTGAAGGGTAAGCCTCTTGCTGGGAAAGCAGGAACAGGAATGTACTCTCATCCACTGGATGAGACCAAAGACTTCAATAGCCCAATTTGTGGCCATTAGCCCTCCTGGTTTGAGTTTAATTTTCTGCTATTTTTCCCTGAAATCAGGCCAACTTTGATCCCTTGATTTCACTTCTAGGAATCTAGCCTAAGAAAATAATCATAAATTCATACAAAAAACTTAAGTACACTACGATTTATAAAAGAAAAAATGGGAAACGGGCTACATAAATGTCCTCAAATGGGTAAAGGTTAAATAAATTATATTGTGCTCATAGGAGGAAATTATATGAAACTATTTCAAATCATGTTTCTGAAGAATATTTAATGACCTTGGAAAATGCCCACAGTATGGCATAAAGTATAAAAATAAGATGTAAAATTGGATTCACATAATGTGATCCCATTATCTTATTTACATATAGAGAGATTGGAAGGAAATACACCAGAATATTAACAGTTGTTTATGGGTCATTTTTACTACTCTCTTTATGGGTTTTGAACATTTAATTTTTAAAGATGTGCACATATCACTTTTATAATCAGAGAAAAATTCAGTGAATACGGCCAACAGTTTTATAGCTTTGACCCTTTGGCAGAGATTCCAAAGGGTGAGAACGTGCTCATTGTTTGTTTGGCTGAGGCATATATTCCAATCATGCCCCAGGAGGCTATTATGAGGAAACTCATTTCTAAACTGTGCCCCCTTCACATAGGCCAGGCATTTTTATGGTGAGAAATTGGGTTTGTTTGGAGGTGGGGCAAAATCTGTCACCCAACACAGCAGCAAATACTTCTCACCCAAAGAACAGACTCAGTGGCCTCCTTTTCCTTCTTGGTGCCAAGCTGAATCTGCATTTGCATCTCCTCTTGCCAGGCTATCCTTCCACCTCCCTCATGATGCTAGGGTCTAGGACTGTCTCTGCAGATGGGAAACTGAAATGCTCTGGGAAGTGACTCACCCACAACCAGGCTATAATACAGCCACAAAGAAGCAGTTTGGAACCAGGACCATCTGCTGCTCCATTTAAGGGCTCAGTCCCCAAGGAAGCTTACCACTTGGAACTTTTTCCAACAGAAGCATTGAGGGCACCTAGAAGGCCCTGGCCACCATAGTTCTTCCAGCCCAGTCCCCACAGGAAAAGTTCTAGTACTTGAAACCTGTGAACAGCAAACTGCTTCTCCATTCAAATCCAGAAAAGGTTGTGTGCCTGGGCAGTATGTCTTCCCTGTAGGACTGAGGTCCCAGGGCTTGTGTGTAAGGAGTGGGATCTTCTCTTTCCCCTTCTCCTCATCTCCTTGTCCTTCTCTTCTCCTTCTTTTTTCTCATCTCCTTACCCCCTTCTCCCTTTTTAAATGTCTTTAATGGCTTTTGATGCTTAAAACTTGACTAATGTACTACAAGAGCGTTTTGTTGTCAGAATCAGATATTCACCTTTTCCATTATTCCTATGACTGAGGCACATAACTGACCAAGCCCTTCCACACCGTTGGACTTCTGAATTTGGTACCAATCCATTTTCTTCACCGTCATGACAGTACAGGGCATTTAGAGCCTCTTTTCCAGTTTGTTTTCCTCCTAGAGCTAGTTTTTTCCCAAATGAGGCCAGCTTTAGCTGAAACTTACAGCAGGCTGAGGGTGAGGGTGCTGTTCAATTGTGAACCATCTCAGATCCCATTCTATTATGCTTCATAACCATTCCTTCTTGAAAAGCTTTATGATGTATGAAAATGAACCTCCTGCTTATTCTGAGCCTAGGTATCACCGGGGCTCAATGGAATTCTTAGAGTTGTGCCAAGAGATCATTTCGCTGACTTCGCCTCTTTCTCTTACCTGAAGTTCTCAATGCAAGAAGCATTCCTTAATGAAAGACACAGTGTAGTTAGAACTGGATAACAGACCATTTACCTTACAGGTGCAGAGGGGTGCATTTTTGAAGTTGGCTCTTCCATGATGAATGGATGAATGGAGTCCTAGGGGAATAAACAGACCCCTGAGGGTACTGGAGTGAGGAGCACATGGCCATAGGCTGCTGTCAGGCCGAGTAATGAACAAAGCCAAGTTCCCCAAGAGCGAGGACCCTGTGGCACCAAACATGCACAACAGCATAGGTGTTGGTCTAATCTAGGCCTCACCTTTACCCTGGTTTTAAGAAAAGGAGGGAACATAGACAAACCTGAATATGTGTATTTCTGAATCGTGCCTTTGAGAAATCACCTTATAAAGAACTCTGCTTGCCCCACAGACACATTCTGCATACTCTGCCTTCAGCTAAAGAAAATTCCAAGGCCTTAATGTTTGTTTCCTTGCTGCTTTGCAGTGCCTTCTCCCTAGATCATACACAGTCATATCCATGGCTTCCCTCCTGTGTGTTTGAGAACCTGGTCTGTCTGGGCTGGAGTGACATGAACTGGAGACTGGAGTTAACAGTGTTCCCTTGATCAAAGTTTCTATGGCTATGCAACTTACTCATGCTTTCCATAGCTGCATGGTGCCTCATGAAAGACCCCAGGGGCTGCTGACAGCACTGGGCCCTTCCTACTGTCCATGGGTTGCCCACACCTTGGTGCTTGACTTCTGCAGATCTCAAGTACTGAAAAGAATTTATGAGGCTCTGGAACCTCCTGCTCCATGCACTCAACTTGCCAATATTTGCTGAGTGTCATTATGCACCCGGCTGAGTGGTAGATGTTTTCGTTTCTCTCAACTGATCCTCAGCATATATAATCACTAGCCCATTTTATAGATGAAGAAACTGAGAGGTAGAAAAGGTAAAAGACTTGCTCGAAAATCACCAAGCTATGATGCAGTATGAATTCAAGTTAAGATCGACTTTACCTTAAGGGAGTACAGCTTGTGTCTTTCCTTGTAGGTAAGACATGACTCCAGCCAACAGCCCCATTTATGCAGAATGGTCTCATGTTGAACTTTGCTTATTACATGGTAAGAATTTGTTCATCATGTTCCAGCAGGTGGAGGCCCAAGGACATCTGGCTAAGAAAAGCTATGGTAGATGAGAACACACAAGTGACAAGTCTTTTTTCTTTCTCCCCACTCTTTCTCACTCCTGTATCCCAGCTCATTCTCAAAGGGGAGAACAATGTCAGTGTTGTGTAGGGATCAAGATCTTCTCTGGATTAATGGATTTGAATCCTGTACCTGTTGCAGACTTTGTGAACTTGGGAAAGATACCTCTAAGTCTCAGTTTTCACATCTGTAAAATAGGGATAATAATCATACTCATACCTCACTCATAAGTTTGTGATAATGAAATATAATAATATAGGTACAGAGGTTATTACTGGGTACATACTGAATGCACAATAAGTTGCTCATTTATATTAGTAATGAATAGCAGCTGGAATGGGTGTACAGCATGCAACTGCTTTGAAGAGCAACTTGATGATCTCCAGTAAAGGCAAAGACATACATGTTCTATGACCTAGAAACTCTTCTAGGCATATGCTTACATATATACAAAAACCATATATGATCATATGTGTTTATATATGTTCATGAAAGCATCATTTGTAATCACAACAAGTTGAAATTGGAAACAAGCTACACATTCATTTATAGGAGAATGAATAAACCCCATATAGGCATACAGTGCAATATTGTACATCGGTAGAGATAAGGTTGCTAGAGCTGCGTGGATCAACCTAAATGAATCCCATGAATATAATGCTGAGGGAAAATAGCAAATCAGAGAGTTGTAGAAGACAATATACAAAGAATATTGGATTTAAAAGATGCAAAACAAAAACTATACATTGGTGAAGTGTATGTGAGGAAAGCATGAAGAAATGATAAACACTGCCTTCGGTAGGGTGGCAAAGGGAGGGGTATACAAGAGCACATGTTTATTAGAATATTTTCCTTTTCTGGCCAAGTGGAGGCTGCATGGGGGCCGTAGGCAGAATTCTAAGAGGGTCCTCAAGATTCCTGCCACCTGGTGCCCACACACTCACTTCCAGTTATCCAAATATAAAATCTCTTCTGCTGCAAAGAGATTTTGCAGATATAGTTAAGACCTCAAACCACTTGACTTCAAGATAGGCCTTCAGATTATCCTACGTGGGCCTAACATGATCAGCTGAGCCTCTTCAAAAGGGACTTGATTCTTCCTAGTGAGAGAGACTTGAAGCCTGGGAACAATTTGACATGAAGGAGATTTTTGCTGCTGGCTTGAAGATGAAGGGGTCCACTGTGACAAGGAGCCCAGTGCAGCTTCTTCCAGCTGAGGGTGGTCCCACCTGACAGCCATCAAGGAAACAGAGGCCTTGGAACTTAATTCTGTTAGAAACGTGGCTTAGCCTGGGAAAGGACCCAAACCTCAGAGCAGGTAAATAATGAGTTTGGATAATCCCTGATCTGATGATTGTGAGGCTCTGAACAGAGAACCCTGCCACATTGGGCCTGAACTTAACACCTATAGAATTGTGAGCTAGTAGGTGAGTTGTTTGAAATTATTGTTTGAAGTTTCTAAGTCTGTGGCATATTGTCAATAACAGCACTAATACACATAGGAAACTCAATATGACTCTTTGTACACATTTTACACACCTTCAGTAATTTCATAAAACCTATTAAAAGCAGCTAGAGTGGGTTTCAGAATTCTAGTCCTGACCTAGAACTTGAAAACTGTTAGTTGAAAAAGAGCTTTTGTGTCCGGCACAGCATAGAAACCCACTAAATGTTGAATTGCAGACAGTGTCAATGTGACTTTGCTGAGGATAATTTGACAGCAAAACGGGGCCTGCTGGGTGTGGATTGTGAGAGTCAGAGCTCTCATGGGACCAGATGGGTGGAGCTCAGGGAGATTTTTCGGAAGTACATGGGATCTAAACTGCTTTTCTGTCACTGATCCGAAATTCTTAGGTTGTGACTTCTCTTGGGCTAGGTGGCAGAGTAACAAGGAGGAGACAGAGAGGAGGGACAGAGGCCTCCTGGCAGTGGCTGGGCTGTTGGGGGCATATTGGGATCCTGGAAAAGGGGCCCCAGATCCCAGAAGCTGTAAGAACCACCAGCCTCTCTTACCTGCTCCACCCAGTCCACATCTTCCCCCAGAGTCTTCCTGCTTTCAAAAAGTGACTCCAAGAGCTACAGACCCAGGGCCACCTAAGATTCTCAGGACTGTGACCTGGAATGACTGAATCAGGATGTAGCAAATGAGATAAGGTGAGCATGTGACTTTTTCCCACCTCCAGGAATTCCTGAGCAGTCAGAAACCACCCCATCCACCTGCCTGCCGCATAGCTCTACCCAGATGTCCCTCTAGCAATCAAACTCAGCACTGCCCCAGGTGAGCTCATTAATTCACCTGCCACCACCTCCTTCATTGCTGGCGGAGGATCTGCTTCTATGTATAAGATCACCCTCATCTAGTTCCTCCATTCGACACCTAGGAGTAACCCAGTCAAATTAGTTTCTTTCCATGTACTGTTCCATTCACCTGTGTACTCCTTGGAATTTGGCACCTCTTTTTTCTTCCCAGTCCTGGTTTAGACCTCTTTATTTGTACATAAACTTTACAGAAAAGTTTACATTTAAACTTTACAATTCCCCTATTTATCCAGACTAACTGCACTTTTCCTCTTTCTTCCTCTTCCTCTCCCTTCCCTCTCTATCGCCTCTCTTTCCCCACATATATGTGGAGTTTTTTTCTCTGAACCACTGAAGAGCAAGTTGAGGAGTCATGTTCCTTTACAATGAAACACTCCACTGTGTATTTCCTAATAGCAAGAACATTTCTTATGTACTCACAGTACAAAAAGAAAAACCAGAAACTTTCACATGGTTATAATAGTTGTGCTTAATTTATATATTCAGATTTTTTCAATAACCTGAGTAATGTTGACTTGACTGTCATTATGTTGACAAATTCATATAACAAGGAAGCTTATACCTCTATCAAGGCATAAATTTATCATTACAAAAAGTCCTCTCATGTTCTTTTCTAGCCAGTAGTTCCAAGCCCGAGAGGAAGCCATGTTTTTCTGATATTTCACCCCAAATCAAGTTTTCCTGTTCTAGGACTTCATGTAAAACACATAATACAGATATGACATGTCTTTCAATCCTTTTTTGTCCCAAGTTGTTTTTTCTTTTGTACTGTCTTCTTCTACAGACACCATCATCCAGGAATCTGAGATTTATCCTGGATCGACTTTCTCTTTCAGAAATCAACAAGTCCAGTTGATTCTATGTCCTAAAACCACCCTTCATGCTTTATCCTTGACTATCTTCTAACTCTGACTATCTGTCCCCTGACTGTGGAACTGCTCCTAATTTCACACCACTAGAGGACATTCTTCTCCATAATGCCATGCTGACCCAACTAGAGTGAATATCTAACCACCCGCTCACATTCAAAATCCATGTTTTTAGCATTTGACATATGCAATGGCCTTTTATGATCTAGCCCCTTGTTGCTCTCCTGTCACTCTTCTTTCTTCCCCTCACTGTATGATCATGTCCCCCTTACCATCCATCTTTGCTTAGAAAGACTTTGACCACTGTTCCAACTCAAATCCTTTCTCTAAAGATAGAATAAATGACTCAAACTGGTACTATCATGTGCCTGCTTACATTTCTATGATGATACATATCATACCATGTGTGATTTTTGATTTATTTGTTTGCCCCCTGTACTAGACTGTGGTCTTTTTTTTGGTACCGGGGATCGAACTTGGGACCTTGTGTTTGGGTGGCAAGTGGCAGAACCACTGAGCTAAATAAATCCCTGGCCCCTACTGTGGTCTTCTTAAGTGTGGAAATCTTTATTTTTGTTTTTTCCTTTTTCTGTTTTACAGTGCTTGGTATGGTGGTACCAGTCCATAGAGTGTGCTTATTCAACACATTCTTTTTTTTTTTTTGGTACCGGAGATCGAACTCAGGACCTTGCAATTTCAAGGCAGGTGCCGGAACCACTGAGCTAAATCCCCGGCCCCAACACATTCTTTGTGGTTGTTGAAGTAGCGTATTAAAAGTACAGTCAAATTCTGCTCTTATGAGATATTTAAAAACTGGAAATTCTAGCTTTATAAAATGAAAGTGATGGACTGGTAAAGAAGATCTGAAGGATGCTTATGAGCTTTTTATGTGCTTTTTTATTAGGTCTGAGTATCTCCTAATTCATTAATAATGAGGAAAAGGAAGAATGCTGGAAAGCTTTTTTTTTAATGTCAAATTTTTATTAAAACAGAATATGCTTTTCCCAAAAATAGTTTCTGTGTAAAGCATAGAGTTTGCCTGCAAAATCAGTATTCAGGAAGTGGCTTCAGGTTTGACCTAGTCCATCAAAAGGGGCTGATGCGGCTGCGGGACCCAGGGCGCCCATCCACCTCTCTCATGCGTTCCCCTGATAAAGGGCTGACTCATGTTACAGTCAGGAAAGGAAGTTTCTCCTCATCTCAGTGCGGGCAAAACAGAACGCCTCATCTTCCCTCTCAGCCCAGCAGCACCTCCTGTGTTGCCTATTTTTGCCACCTAGGCTCAAAACCTCCCTCTTTGCCAACAACCGTCTGTCATCAATTCTGCCTCCCTGTTACCTCCCACATCTGTCCCCTCCTCTGTTCCCATCGTTGCTGCCCTAATTCAGGTGCTTATTACCTCTTGCTTGGATGGCAGCAATAACCCCCCAAAATGGTCTCTCTGCCTCACTCAAATCAGTCGTACATATCAAGCTAATCTGCCTGAAGTACAGCTTTCATCGTGTCCTAACCCTGCTGAAACCTTTCAGTGGTTCCTCTATTCCCTGCAGAATGCAGTCCACATTCACTCAAGATGTGGCCTTTGCAACATTATTTCTGATTATTCCTTTCATGTTTCCTCTGCTTCAACTAAATCAGACTACTTTTTCTTTATTCATTCATTCATTGACTCACGAGGTATTTATTGAACCACTGGGCAGGGCACTGCGGATACTGAAATGAAAGGATGCATTTCTGAGCTCAAGCAGCTTCCAGATCCCACCTCTGGCCTTTTAACTTTTCTGTTCCATCAGCAGCAACGCTCTTCTCTCCAACCTCATCAACATCTCTGCAGATTCCATTCATGCTTCAATGCCTCCCTTTCCCCTCAAGGATCACTGTCCTTCAGAAGCTTCATTCTGGCCCATCTTTTTCTCTCTCCAAGTTGGAAGAAATCAATTTCTCCTCTCAAAGGCCATATAGCACTTCACCTATCTTCTCTTAAGGCGCTTTCTCATTGCTCTTGAAAACTATATGTTCCCCAGAAAAGGATCTGAATCAGTTTCACCCGCGCATCTAAACAGTATTCAATACAATGTGGTGCAAATACTAATTACTCAATTAAATTTAGTCAGGTGAACAAACCTTCCAGACTTACACCATGTAAATGAGGCTTAGCTTTTAGAACTGGAAAACAGCCCTTTCCTGTTCTTTGCTCCTAATTGTCCAAAAGACTCTGACCTTTTCACTACCCATGCACTTTTTATGCTGGGCATGATGCCCAAGGCCACATGGCTTAGAGAAGTAAATGCACAGAGCCAGTTATGTGCTGTCAGAAGCCTCCTGAGTTTGCATTCCTGAGGCTATGCTGGTCCAGGATCAGAGTGGAGGCTCTGTTCCATGATGACCTATATCACGCAGGGTTTATTCTGCCCTCTGCTGGTGGCATGCTGGGCTCCATCCTCTAGGACAGCATTGGCGAAGGCAAAGTCATTTGTGCCCAGGACATGGACGCACAATAAAGCTCAGGCAGATGCTCCAGTCTCCTGTGTGAGGGCATAGGGTGTCTCCTTCAACAGGTTATAGGATCCTTCTAAATAGCCACATTTTATTCACATGTGCAGCCCCAAAGCCTAGCACAGATCCCAGGACACAGTAGCTTTGCCGGTATCTAATACACATTTATTAAATGGATGCACTGTTCAGTGGGACTGGTGTGCTTCCTGGCAGCTTTTCTATTTCCTGGAAGATTGAAGCAAACATAATACCAAGTCCCCTGGAGTATCCTGCCTATGTCTTAGATCCAAAGGTGTTTTCGGTATGCTTAGTGTGGGCTCCTCTGTCCAGCGCACTAGCTGGTTATCTCTTCACCCTCAGTAACAGGATGTAGTCCCTCAGTCTGAGACCCAATTCTGTGAGTTTCTCTCTTTCCTGACTCCCTCCTTCTTCTGACAGGTTGGGACCGCTTCCCATCACTAATTCCTTTCTACTTGGTAACCAGTCAGCATGTACCTTACACATAGCTTTGCTCTGAGAAGCAGCGAGGGCAGACCCAGCCCATGAGTCATCTACCTTCCAACCATTCTCTTTGCCTTGCACATTTTTCAAAGATCTCAGAGCTATTGGTGCCCATCCACCATGAAAATATCCTACTGTACTTATACTCTTTCTAGGGCTCTCATGAGCACTTAGCTGATTCCCAGCAAAACTAAATTTCTTGAGGGAAAGGATTTCCTTATAATATTTGAGTATCTGTAATACAATATTAAGCATGCATTTAACTACACAGTGAACATCGTTGAATTTTGTACACCAAACTGCAATCTGGGAATCTGCATGAGTTATGGGCATCAAAATAAAACACGTGCTCTATAATTAAGATATATTCACTGTAATGTTATCTGTAAGAGCAAATAACTGGCAACCATGCCCAACAAAGAGATGCAAGATTCAGTAAATGATGGTGCACCACCACGACAGAATGTTACAGTTATTAAAATGGTAATCACTGGGTTAATGGAGCAATATGGAAATATTTATAATAGACTAGCAACTGGTGAAAGAACAAAAACGGCCTGAAACTATACTTTTAATTGTTACTATACAAAGCTAGGAAGGTAATTTGCAAATTTGAACCTAGTACTAATGCTGCAGGGGTTGAGTGATTTTTGTCTATGTCTTTATGGCTGTGACTATATCATCTTTTGAGTTAAAAGTTATATATACATATAATTATTACAAAAATATATGAGTCACTTGTGCTTGTAGTTTTAGGTCCTTAGTAATAAGAAGTCTAGCCAGAAAAAGCAGGGAAGTATAAAAAGGTGACTTTAATCAAGGCAAATGCCCTATGCATCTCCTACTCTTTCCAAATGAGTTTTGATAATGGCGGTGGTGATACTGTTAATGAAGAAAATATTTCTTTTGCTGTTCTGCAGAAAATATGCAAATCAACCCAGAGCTTGAAAATAACCACGGGGCCCTGTGAAAAACGTGACAACTTTAGCAAGGCTGGGAATTTCAGGGAAGGGCACCAACCCCACCTGGTGAAGGGGTGACTCCTAGCTGTTCAGTACATGAAGGCAGAGGGAGGGGATGGTGAACAGAAACATAGAAAGGCTGAATTATATTCCCAGACTGGTATTTTAGACCCATGACATTTTAGGAAAGCCACTTAAACTAAATAGGTAATTTCCTTCATCCAGCTGGTCAGCCAACCTCATTCAACAAAAACACTTCGAGTTCCTACTGGGTGACAGCATTGAACTCAGCACTGGGCCTTCCTTGATTTCTGCCAGAACTAGTTCACAGGGATAGTGGGAGGATAAAATGAAATAATGCATGTTGGAGGCTGTGCAGAAAAGTGGCCCTAAATAAATATGAGCTATTATTAAGAAGTATAGAAGCATAGCTGGTCTGGATAGTTCCACAATGCTAACAGCTGATTCAGATCTAACCCAGATTGAGACAATCAGCTACTAACAAAGCCAGGGAGAAACAAAGCCCTGATTGAAATGGGCTGCAGCTGACTTCTCCAATTCTCCCAGCTGGACTCATTCGGGTTCCACAGCAAACTGTTTGTACCTCTATCAGAGCTCTGGTCACCCCGCCCAGGACACAAGACCTCGGACTGCACCTGCTTCCTCCTCTGTAATCACCTCATCCTCCAGGGCTGCTGAGTGCCTGTTTGCTAAAGTTGAGGGTCTTATATGTTTAGTGTGTGTGTGTGTGTGTGTGTGTGTGTGTGTGTGTGTGTGAGAGAGAGAGAGAGAGAGAGAGAGAGACAGAGAGAGAGAGAGAGACAGAGAGAGAGAGAGAGAGAGAGAGAGAGATAGAGAGAGAGAGACAGACAGACAGACAGACAGAATGAGAGGGAGAATTTTCCATCTTGATTAATAATTTCTGCCCTAAAAAAGATGGGTGGAATCCTCTCTCCAAGCTAACTACTTACCACTTTCTTGAAAGACACAAAATACATTTATATGTTGTTTATTTTAAATGGATGTTGGCCTTTTCCTGAAATATAGTGTCCCTTTTTAATTTGGCCAGAAACAAGATGAATTAGTTTAAAGTCTTAGCAGGAATGGGGAGGGGATGTAAGGAGGCAGACCATCAGCAGAAAGAAGAGCTTGGTGAGAAACAAGGGGAAAGGCAATGCCATCCAAGCTACCAGAGAATCTCAGCGGATGAGGCACTGGCTGACTCCTCATTGCTCCTCCTCACCCTGTGCTTCTGAGAAATGCTGCAATGGGCCAGTGGAGGCAGAACCAGAGCCAAGTCCTCAGTCCTCCCTTCCCAAAGACGAAGGGCTTAGAAACACTGTTCACAGCTAAGGAGGTTTGGCTTTCTGAATCAATAACATCAATTTCAGTCCTTTATCTCTGAGTCATTTAATAAGTTCATTATTTATGAGCCTGACATCCTCACTGCAGCTCACAGCTAGTGTTTGGTAGGGCAGGGACAAATGGCTCTCGTGGGTAACGATTGTAGAGCTGGGTTAGCACCTACACAGTTTACCCACAGTTCTGCTGGAGTTTTCAGTGGACAGAAGGGTTCACAGCCTGTTAGAAATGTTAGAGTGTTTTAAATGAATTCTAAGTTAGAATAATAATGAGAGAAATAATAGTAACAGAGTCCTGTTATTATTCTTGTCAAAATAACATAGTAAGCCTGAGGGTTTACTACATCTAGATAGAGCAGTGGTAGTGAACCTATGGCACACATGCTATGTGTTTTTCTTTTAAGACAAAAGACATTAATGTGTGAGGTTTTTCTAAACTAAAACCTCAGTATTCAGGTTTAATTGCAGGGTTGGCACTTTGTGGTAAATAGGTGGGTTTGGGGTTGCAATCTGGGCATTCATTTCTAAGAGGTTCACCATCCTGAAATAGTGTGCCAGGATTTGTTGCCGTAAGTTTTGTAGAGTCACAGAATTAATAAGTGGTAGGATGAGGATTCAACTCCTAAGTGAAGAACTGTGAATTCATTAGGGAATGACCACATTGAATAATTATGTATCTGTGTGCCAGGTGATGACTTAGCATCTACTGTGGGTGAAGTCCTGGGCTAAGTATTGGGAGGGATATAAAAAGTTCCACATCTGGTTCTACTCAGCAAGCTTCAGTGGGTGACACTAAATAGCTTAAGACACACATTTCCCATCATCACTGTCACCAGCACTATGGCCACCACCAGCAGAGCTCTCCCAGCATCACAAATACCTCTAACATCACCTTGGGCATTACTGCAATCACCATCAACAATACTAAAACACTGTGAAGTATCCATTTACTTGTGGTTCCATAGAATTTCTCAGAAGTGGCACCCGTGTCACAGCTAGGGCATGCTGAAGGATTGCCTGAGTGGAGATGCCACTGTGCCATCTGCTGTCCAATCTTAGCAGATGCCAGTCTCCTGGGAGCTGTCAATCTAGGGTGGAACACAGGTGGGAGATGAGAGTGGTTTACATAATGTCCTCTGAGGAGGTGATGGCCAAGGTGTCAATCTCCCTTTTTGAGAACCCATCTATGTCAACCTTTCTCTTCCCGGGGTCGGGGGTTTAGCTCAGTGGTTCCGGTGCCTGCTGCGCAAGCGCAAGGTCCCAAGTCCGATCCCCGGTACCCCCCACCCCCACGCCGCAAACAAACAAATCTTTCTCTTCCCCATCAAAGTGCCCACCAACCTGTCATCAAGGGCACCAACCTGTCACAACATGCGCATGAATGCTGCCTTGTCATACCAATGGCAGCCTCTTGGAACATAAAAATCAAGGAATGCAGAAGCTGAGAGATAAAGGAAGTCAGTGTCGACACTTGGAATTTATATTTAAACAAACAAATTTTATGTATGTGGATACCCTTTTCAGATGCATCAGTGTTCATTATATTACCATAATCACAGAACTCAATGCAACCAATCACTTCTAAAGTACACAAACATTATACCCTTTCCCATCTCCATGCCTTGCATTATTTCTCATCCACACTGAAATGCCTGCCCTCTGAATCTGCATATGCCCAAATACTGATTGTTATGGGTTGAAATCTATGGCTCAAAAGATGTTGACATCCTAACCCTGAGGACTTGTACAGGTGACCTTATTTGGAAATTAAGTCTTTACAATGATTGCATTAAGATAAGATCATTAGTGTACCCTAATGCAGTGACTGGTATCTTCATAAAAAGCAGATATTTGGACATAGAGACAGTCGCATACAGAAGGAGATGATGTGAGGATACAGGGAGAACTATCTACAAGCCAAGGCATGCCCAAAGCCACCAGAAGATAGGAGAGAGGTGGGAAACAGATTCTCACAGACTTTAGAAAGAATCAATACCGCAACACCTTGATTTTAGACTTCTGGCCTCCAGAACTGTAAAACAATAAATTTCTGTTCTGAGCCACCCACCACGTGGAACTTTGTTATGGCAGCCTCAGGAATGAATACAGTAATCAACCTTCAGCATCAACCTACTTCCCAGAGAACTTCTCTGAGTGAGGCCAGCATTTAAGAAGCATTCAGCTGTAACACTATCGACTGGCCTACTGTTGGATGCTTCCTTGATGAGTGGCACTGAACTAGACCTTGCAATGGTACAAATTTGACATGACTTCACCCATAAGACTCTTCTACCTTTGTGCATGCCAACACATAAGCTGTAGGTGTAACTGTAAGGTGGGACGGCACAGGTGCTAAACATAAATGCAAAATGACAAGTGGCAGGAAAGGGGCTCTCATAGGCAGGGCTTTGTGGAAGAGGTGGCAGACTTGGGAAGTGGCAGGTACATGTTAGCTCCTTCTTGTCAAGACAAAAGACCCATTGATGATCTAGAATTCACCTATCTGTGCTGCTTTGCTTAGGTAGCCTTGGAGGTCAGAGAAGGGGGCTCAGTCTGGAGTCCTGGGGTGCTGTAGATGGTCAGGAAACTAGCTGAGGAAATCCTAGGCACGTCTATGCTTTGTTTCACTCTCTGGAGACTTCTTTGGTGCTTATGTGTGGTTATGGGGAAGCTGGAGGGGTCTTGCATACAGGACATAGAAGCTACGCATCATGCTTTCTCTGCTGTAGTGAAAATTCTCCCATTACAATCAGGGCTGGGCGTGCAGAGTGGTGCAGACCACGGCTGTCTCTCAGCCTAGAGTTGAATCTCAGTGACATTTGTTATCAAGGGCTTTAAGAATCTTCAAGAATCTGCCTTGGTCCCTTTTCTTGTCTCTTTACATTGCCCTTCTCTTGTTTCCTAAACACTCATAATTTTGATATTGTGAAGCCCGAACATGTGCTTGTTCTTTACTTTCCTCCCCACATTCATTTGGTAAGTCACCTGCCAAATCTTGCTTGTGCTTTCTCCTACTTTTCACTGATCTTCCTCATTTACTTAGCCACTCATCCCAGCATTTATTAGATACATATTAGCATATTACTGTGTAAGTCCAAGACTTCTGGTGATATCTGGTTAGGATTAAAGGTAGCTATGCAGAAAATGCACTCAAGAATGAAGGTGACCTGGATCTCATCTTCAGAAACCTGGAATGCCACAGGACTTGGATAGCTGGGATACAAGGTGGAATGTAGCAAGCATCACCAGAGGACTACCTGTAAATATCTTGGGCAGGAAACTTGTAAGAGGTAGAGACAATAGTACTCCCAACTGGCTGGGCGTGAGGAAGGGGTGGAGAATGAAAGGAGTCCCGCCCCTGTGTGCCAGACTTCCATTGCACTGTCCGTTGTGGAGCAAGTCCTTGCTCCAAGCTTCAGTGCTAATAACTCAAGGTGCACAGATTGAGAATATTAGTGATGTTCCCTGTGGCTGCCATTGTCACAAAACTATCCTGATAATCTCAGGTGCAGCTAGGTTGAAATTTATATCAAAAATACTTTTTAATAAAAGTGCAATTAAGCAGAATTTTCAAAAAACATTAATTAAAATATTCCTATAGAATTGGAAACTTAATAATGAAAATGTGTGGTCAAAACACCAAAGTACAATGTTAACTGGAATATGTTTTGAACTGAACTGTAGTGAAAATATTACTTAAAAATTGGAGATTCCTCCAGCAGTTTGCCGTGGCTGGCTTGCAACAGCCTGCAAGAGACAATTGCTACTATTCAGGGACTTTTCCAAATGGCTGTTAAACCACTGGTAATGTAAAATTACAAGAGGAGGAACGTTTAGAGCACAGAAATATGGAATTGGCATGCTACAAGTCAGGACGTTTTCCCTTTCTGTTTTGTTCATTTTCTCTCCCACTTTTCTTTATTCTTTTTCTTTCAAGGTAGTTACTCCAGCACGATGTGATATAGTTAGGACATTACATACAGATAAATTTATAACCTTAAAAAGCATGAGCTAGCCAAAAAGAAAACCTGGTTGTTCCAACTTCAGGAATTGGGAAAAACAAAGAATGTAGACAAAAAGAAAAAATTAAGACAAGAGATAAATTAATGGAATAGAAAACATTATATAAAAATAAAGAGATTAAAAAAGACAAAATTTGTTTCTTTAAAAATAATTTGAACCAATAGAAAAGAAATGTACAAATAATATCAGGAATGAACAAGTGGACATTACTACAGATACTAAACACATTAAAAAAGAAAATAGGATATTGTATATGAGAATGTAATTCAAATATGACTGAAAATAAATATAAAACAAATATTCTTGGAAAATATAACTTACTAAAATCACTTTCATGCAAAAATAAGAGTAAATTGTTCTTTCACTATTTTAAAAAAAATCTTCCAATCCAGAACTCTCTGGCCCCAGATAGTTTCACAGCAAATTCTATAAATGTTCAAGGATGAAATGTTTCCCGTTTATACACAACATATATAGTCACATCATCCGTTATGGTTTATGGGGCCACCTGAAACCTTGATTCTAACACCAGTCAAAGACCAAAGACAATTAAAGTCCAATCTCATCTGTAAAGGTAAAACATACATTTATATATATCATGACTAATTTGGGGTTTTCATAGTCTTGCAGAATTAGTATAACTTTGAAAAAGTAATTTATGTAATTCATTATATTGGCAGGAGAAAAGTGGTGTATTATCACAGAGATGCAGGAAAATATCACAAAAGTCAACAATTATTATGTTAAGATACTTTTTAAAAGAAGACTAGATGAAATTTCTTTAATATGACAAAGAGTATCTACTACAATCTTAGTGCATCTCATTTAATATTGAAACTTAGACAACTCTTCTTTTGAAACTTGGGCCCTGACAAGAATTTCCACTGTTGCTGCTCCTGTTCAAACTTGTCCTGGAGTTCTTCAGCACCTCAGTAAAACAAAAAAGAAAGGGTAAAAGAATATAAAAGTAAGGGAAAACAATTATCACTATTTACAGATGATATAATTATGTGTAGAAAATCCAAAGGAATTCATAGAGAAATTATTATAATTAATACAAGAATTTGACATAGTAGTGGTATTCACATTCAAAACTTAAGCGATACATTTAATTTATATGATCAAGTAACAAATTGAAAATAAAATTAGTTACTATTTACTATATCATAAAACAAGATGATATCCTTGGGAATAAATCTAACAAAATATCTTTGTCCAAGACCTCTATCATAAAAATTAAAAGTGTTACTCACAGGCATTAAAAAGTGAAAATCAAATAAATGGAATTTATTTCAATTATGAATCAGAATTATTATTATGAATCAGAATAGTTGGTTTTGGAAAGATTTCACCTAAGTTATAAATTTCAAACAAAACTCAAATCCATGAATTTGTATTTTTTTCTTTAACTCTGAATGCTGATTTTAAAGTTTATATCAATATGCAGAGGATTAGAGATATTCAAGAAAAGCTGGGGACACAGCTTGGTGGTAGAGCACTGGTCTAGCATATGGGAGGCCCTGGGCTTTTTTCTCTAGCACTGCAGAAACAAAACAACAAACAAAGGAAGAAAAGGTGCAAAGGGGAAGGGGAAGTGGGAGGGGGAGGGGGAAGGAAAGAAGGGAATGGAATTAACACTAGAAAATGAAAAAAAGGAAACAAAGTCTTTGTAAATAGGGAGGGATGGAGGGGTTGAAGGGAGGGCAGGGGAAGGGGAAAAAATAAGAACCAAGAGAGATTATGTAAAGGTGCAAATTTCCAAAGATGAATGTCATTATATTGTATACCTAAAATGTACCAACAAAATAATATTTAAAAACAAACAAACAAACAAACAAAGTCCAAGACATCCTTGAAGAAGTAGAACTTGCTGGCACTGTCACAAATGAAAATCAATGGGAAAAGCAAGAAATTCACAAAAAACTGCTGGGACAATGAGGTATCCACATGGAAAATATGAAATTGAATCTTTACCTCATACCATACTAAAAACGTTCATTTCAGTGGGTTAATGACAATAGGTTGTCAGAAAATCCAAAAAGAAAGCTATGCCATGATAAAAAAGTAAAAGTATAAACCACAGGGTGGGAAAAGGTGTAACAAGCAACAGTCTAGTGTCAAAAATATCTAAAGATATTAAGAAAAGGCAAACAACCTAGTAGGAAAACTCGGAAAAATCTTGAATGTCCAACCTTGTGGCATACCTGGGCCACACTGAGTGGAGAGGAATTGTCTCGGGCCATATATAAACTATATAATACAGTTAATGTATATAAGTAACAAAACTTCCTGTAATATTTTTACTATGGCATTAAAATGATATAAAGTAAGCCTAAGTTTAATAATTAAAGAAAACTCACATGTCTGCTTAATAACAATAAATGCCTATCTCCACAGGCACACACATGTAGGTAGATTGAAATACTATAATTACTAATTGCTGTGTTTTACTTCCTGAGTCACACAAGTGAATAAATGTCTGATACACACTGGATCCAACTGAACTGACTATGAGGTGGGCAGAGGGGACATTTAGCATGGTACTTGTCCTTTATTTTATTTGTGTGTCCAGCTGCGTATATATTTTATGAACTTATGTGTGTGAGCCCATACACCATAACGTTTTTTAAAGTAAGAGGGGATGGAGATTAAATTCCCATTCCTGCATGATTGTTTCCATTTGCTGATCACCATGGAATATACTTGACTCACATAGGTTGCTGAATAGCCTGGCTAATTGTCCTCAAAAGAAATACATGGAAAATAGTCCCACGTGAGTCCATTTGGGAGCCAAGGACACTCAGCATCTGTATAAGACTTTTAGAGAGAAGGAACCATACAGGCTCTTCTGTTCATCATTATAGCTTTTCTTGCAACAATTTTTTACCACATACAGTCATATAACAAACATACATTGACTCCATCAGTGTACCAGGCTGTATACTAGAGACACAGAATCTGATAAGGCCTTCAAAAAGCTTACCACCATGTATGGTGGTGGACACCTGCAGTCACAGCACTCTGGGAGAACGAAGCAAGAGGATCCCAAGTTTGAGCCTAATCTGGACAGCTTAGCAAAAGCTCATCTCAAAGTAAGAATGAAAAGGAGCTGGTGATGTGGCACTGTGTGAAGGCCCTGGGTTCAATCCCTGGTACTGCAAAAACAGAGATAGATAGATAGATAGATAGATAGATAGATAGATAGATAGAGACTTACCCCCCCTAGACTAAATGAAGGAGCAAGGCAATGATTTCAATTGGTGAAAGCTAGTCTAAGGGTGGGAACGACTTGCTAGAAGAGATGACATTTGAGGTGACTTTCAAAGGACAGTTGCCAAGAAAGGGCAAAGTACTAAGAGGTAGGGAGATGAGAGCAGCATGAGGATAACTGAGAAGTAACAGGTCTACCCTAGAAATGCAGACAGATCTGGATGTCTGGAGTTTTCTGCAGTGCATCTGCAGGGATGATCTTGTAAGATTCACTGTGTGAACCCCATCCAGCCCCGACATGCTGCAATTATGGGCGAATTACATAAAATCTAAAAGATCTTTCCATCTTTAAGAGCTTTTCATTTTTAAGAAATAGGGCTATTGTGTTAAACCAATTCAGAAATTTGCATGATAGTGTGGAAACCAACACAAATCCAAAAATATTAATCATCTAAAATATCAGAAAATATCAATAGGCTAGCCTGCCTTATAATTGTTTTTTTTTTTACTTTTTAAAGTGGAATAATATAGATTCGATGTTTCTTCTGAAGCAATCCTTTTAATGTAAATATTAAATACCTGTATTTCTTTTGATAAGAGCTGAATTACATTCTGTTACTATGCACATTATAATAAAATATAAAGTACTCATTGAAGAAAAGTGGTGGAAACAGGTATAGAATACTATACCTGTTTAACAATGCCATATATTAAATAATAATATTTTGTAATTAATATCTAAATATATTCTTGAGAGGAATATCTGATGGTGTTCAAATCAATATTAATATCAACATATTTTCTCAACTTTTCAAGGAGAAGAGGAGGTTTTGCTTTTGTGTTTGCCTAGCATGAACACCAGGTCGGATACAGACTGGCGGAATGTTTCATGTGGGCTGCTGACCTGTAATCTAGGATTTGCTAGGGGATGAGAGAGGAAGAGGAGATAACTCTTCTCTTCCCATGGCATACGTTATGGACTGGAGTAAAGTAATATGGCTCCTCAGGGCTTGGATTTTTCCCTTTGGTAGAATTTCTTGAGAATCCTTAGCAAAAAGGTTTTTCATAAGAGTCTGTGCAGTAGAATTGGTAGAAATAAAACAATGGTAATAATAATCTTGTAAGTGTACCAAAGCTGAAGTACTCAGAAAAGTGGGGACACTCAAAAACCTATGGTAGGTTTACCCAGAAATGGACTCAAAAGTTGATTGGAGGAATCTAATGTCTTCTACTTGAAGCAATGTATCCTAAGAATAACACTCAGTTTGAAGTACAAAGATGTGATTTTTTAGCATTGGTTCAGTCTCTGCTTAGCTAAGTGATCTTAGGCAAGTTATGGAACCTGTCTGACCCTAAATTTTCTCATCTGTGACCTGTTGAGGATCACCCCTATCTGCTTCATTATTATAAGATGAATGTTTGTGTAAGATGTCTCAAATGGGAAAGCTTGTTCCAAACGGTGGAATTCATTTTTGTTGTAGTAACATAACCTTTTTGCAGAATCCGCTTGGAAGGTCTGTTGTGAGCCAGCATTTATTAGAATATTTATTTCTTATTTTTGTCTCCTTCAGGGTAGCTTCCTATTCTGTCTACCAAACAGGAAATTGCTATATTGTTTCTTTGTTGTTTGATACTTAGCTTCTCAAATCTAATGGTCTGTTTACTTAATACTTCCATGCCTCTTAACATTTCAAAAGAATGTTTTCCAAAGTTATATATTAAAAAACCAGAAGAGTAACTAGAGTCACAATTGCCCACTTCTCTAGGCTCAGCAGTTGTTATCTATTGAATTTTACCCATATAAACAGAGAGAGCAAGTACACAGCCAAAAAATAAAACACATTACCTTGAAACAAAAATAGGAATTATCTATCAATTTGCTAGTCATTGTTGGGCCTTGGTGGCTAATATTGCATATATAATTTCACCCCCCCCCCCAAAAGCTGGGTACGCAAAAGAACACTTCCCAGGGAATCTTCTGCTGTCCTAAACTGTGGTTGAGAGGGCGCAATCCAATCTGATAGTCTTGTTACAAGGCCAGTAGTGACAGGATTCCCACAGCTTTCCAATACAGAATCCAGGAGGCTCTAACTGCCTTTGAATTCTAGATCTTGACTCTCCTCTTTCTTTCTGCTATGCTACAACCCCACTGAGATTTGGTTCTAGAGGACATCGATTAAAATGTTATTTTTAGCAAACACATAATTTCCTACATTAAAATTCAAAAATCCAAGGCAGCTTAGCCTTGTAACTATATGACCACTGTCTGCAGCTGGTGTTCAACAAAATCTCGAGCAAGAAAGAACAGGGGAAATGATCCTCCCTGAGCTGTGTCCTAGCCTGGAGAAAAGATGTCAGTGTCCCAAATATATCACTTTCCCTGGTGCCTGCTAGAGTTTTTAAGTCTCTTTACTGGGACCTTGTGTCCAAGAGACATCGTCCTTTCACACTGGGGAGCAATGCTGGAGATGGGCTGTGGTCCAGATGTCAGGCAGCCGGCAGGCTGTGGAGAAGGAGGAGGTAGTGAATTTCCTGCCTTTTTCAACACAGGCCTAAATTTGCAATGATATGATTCAGCATGCTGCCCAGGATACTGAATATAGTCGCAGCTCTGAGTCAGCCTTGGCTCCCACTCCCTGTGGCTTCAGAAGCTGTGTATTGCTGGGTGTGACAGGGGCAGCAGAGCCTCCCAGGGCCTCACTTGCTCTTTATATCAGGCCAGGGCTTCAGTAGGTCTGACCTCACCTCACTAAAGCACACTTTCAAAGCGACCTTGGCCCAGTTGGCCCAAAAGTCTTTATTGTCTCTTAAGTTTGAGCAGAGGAGATTTCTTTCTGGTTAATTTAATAAAGATTTAGGTTAATCTACTAACAGTGATTAGGCTTTAAAATACTGTACTGGTGCATTTCTGGTTACGAAGGGAAGAAAATTCACTTACTATTCACATCCTATGTTTCCAGTGCTTATGTCCATATGGTGAGATGTTTAAAATCTAGTTGGTAAGCAGTCTAAACTATGAGTAATAATTAAGAAGCCTTGACCATGAGGGAAACTGGGACTCAGAGAAGACAGCAATGAAAGGGAATTGTAGCCAGATGATGTTCTGGAGGAGGTGAAGTATTCTGGGGCCTTGAAGGGCTGGCAGGATTCACCTGAATGTGAGTGAGAACAAACAGGACTAATGGAGAAGTGACAAGGAGGTCATAGTTAATTCCAAAACAAGAAAGAAAATAATTTCATCTTTCCTTGCCTGCTCAGAGGGCTCATTAGGGGTTCACAGAACTCCCGGATCCTTCTAGATTGCAACAGGCAATGTGCTGAAGCATAGATTATTAGAATGTGCCAGCTCGTAGCTGAGCTGAGAGACAGTGTGTGTTGACAGCATCCATTTCGATTCATAGGTCTCCTTTAAGAGACATAAAAGCAAATACATGTTTTAAATCAAATAAAAGAAACTCGGTGACAAGACCAGTACTTTAATATTGCAATAGTAGAAGGACCAGGGTCTACACACCCAGCAGTCTCTTCTATCCACAGCCATTCTCACTCGATAAGTGT
This sequence comes from Heterocephalus glaber, assembly GCF_053883595.1. NCBI lineage: Eukaryota > Metazoa > Chordata > Mammalia > Rodentia > Bathyergidae > Heterocephalus > Heterocephalus glaber. The sequence continues at coordinate 24,212,301 of NW_028258297.1, read as the reverse complement.
GGGTCACACAGGAAAGAGCTTCAGGTCTTAGCCTGAAAAATGGAACTAATAACAAGGCCCCCTGTGTATAAATAAAACAGTACCAGTGACAAGCACTATGCATTATGCTCTCTGGAAGAAAAGATGAAAATGACTCCAAAGAATTACAATGATGATTACATAAGAATTGATTTTTTCAATTAATTTATGATTCTTGAGTTCTTCATATTGCCTTCCAATTGCAAGGGACATTACAGTTGGAATTAGAATTAGAAGAGAATAATCTACTAGAGCAATCTTGGGCATCAGAATCAGAAAGAGTTGGCCTAGAATTCTAGTTCAACCACTTGTACCATCTTATCTTTCTCCATTAAAGAAACATGTGCTAACCTCCTATTATGTGCTATGATAAATTAAACTCTTGTAGCCTCAGTTTCCTCAATATAAAAATAAGCATTAATGTATAAAAGTCCTGAGGTTATATGATGTCTGAAATTTACTAGAACTGAAATGAGCACTAGTTCTCCTCCAATTATAGAGGAGGGAATTGAATCGGACATGGCTACTTAAAAAGCTTCAAGTATGATAGGAAGAGACATATGATAGCATCTGATGACACGACAGGGCAGAATGCAGCTAGTGCTAGAGATGGGAGATAAATGAGCTGAGATTGTCTGGAAGGAGAGGAGAGAGTTTTTATTAGAGAATTGGGACCATGATGATTACAGCAAGGAGCCCAGAAACAAACAGGATTGTGTGAAGTGTAGAAGATGTTCCAAGTGAAATTTCGCCTTGTTCACCGCTGAGTTTAACATTTGCTTTTGGGGAAATGATGGGTGTATGTGTGGATCCATCTATCCATCCTTTCATTTATTTATTCATTGGAGAAATGCTTATTCACTTCTTCCCTCTGAGTCAGACATTTTTATAGCACTGGAGATGCAATCAAAGAACTTACTGAAGAGTGGAGAAGAGGGACAAGAAAACAGAGTATTATGAATTATTGTGATGAATAGGAAGATAAGACATGCCAGAATACCTTCAGGGTGTCGGTCCTGACTTGCCATTCACTAGCTATGGTATTTTAGGGGCAAGGATAGACCCTCTCGGCTTCCATGTCCTCCTTGATTTCTATATTGATTTGAGGATCAGCTGAGATTGTGTGCAGAAGAGCTCTTTGGGAATTACGTTATGTATAAAAATGTACATCGTAATATATCAATTATCAACAAATCAATTCTACTTGTGTTATCCCATCAGATTTGGCCCTCTTTTTAATTTTCTTATGATAAATAGTGTCACTCACCTTTTATTATCATTCATGTCTTTTTGGTATGGTTGTTTATGTGAACTTCTCTAACTCCTATCTTCTAGCTGTTTCTACCAATGTGGTTGCATGCATACCTGTGTGTCCTACGGAATTCTAGGGAAGACTAATAAAGTTTTCATATACATTTGTGAAGGAATGAGAGGGAGAGACAGAGGAGGCAGAGGGGAGTTGAGTGTCACAGCAAGAGCATGGAGTGGGATGGGGTGATAGAAGGGGAGCAGAGGTGGAAAGAAAACCTAAAATAACAGAATGAGTTGAGAGAAAAAGGAAGAGACAGACATAGCCATTCAGATGGGGGAGGTGAGAAAAAGGTGGCTCCCGTTTTAAATAGTTTATCTCTTCTATCTGCAATATTTCTGCTGATGTCGGAATAGAGAGAAAAATGTATGTGTGTGTGAATGTGTGTGTGTTTGTTAATAACAGCCATCTATTTATAGGCCTTAAATTATACACCATGAAATCCTCTCTGAGACAAGATGTGTTATTTGGCTGCCAGAAGGAAAAGTTAAAGAAAACAAGAGCTTTTACATTTCTTTCTTCCTTTCTTCCCTTTCCTCATCCTCTCTGTCCACCAGATTTATATGACACCTGCCAACTCCGTGTTTTGCAGCCAAACCCCAAGGCGGTGGTAAAAAGGTTATTGAAGATCTTTCTTCCACAGGAGGGGCCTCCATGGTTGCCTGAGAAAGATGTGATCTCGAGATCACATGATTTTGCAGCTGGATTAGAAGGGAGATTCAATGGCAGCATTTCTAGCTCTTTTGTATTTCAGAAAATGAGACTGAAGCCCACAGGATTGTCCTGCCCAAGGCTGCCCAGAAGCTGTGACAGAAGAGTCCCTGCTGGTTCGATCTAATGTTCTTTTTACCAGGATGTCCACTGAGCCATGGTTCCGTTTCTCCAATTCCCTCACCTCTAGAGCAAGAAGATTCCATTAACACTTTCTTCTGATTTCTCCTTCCCAGAGCTCTGTCTGAATCCCCTAATGATCTCAAGACAACCTTCAGTCAAGGGGATTTCACACTTGTTCTCAGTCTGTGGTCAGAAGAGTACAAGTGCCAATCAAAACATTCAGTGTGCAGTCAGGGATTTAGCTCAATGGTTCCAGTCCTGGCCTTGCAAGTGCAAAGTCTAGAATTGGATCCCTGGTACCGCCCCACAAAATTCAGTGTGTGTTTAAATTTTTAAAAATTTATCACCGTAAAATAAACACTGCCATTAATGTGCGTCTTCACCACCACCCCCATTTTGAACTCATGTATCCCATCCCATCCCATCATTCTTGCCCCTTTCTAAAGCAGTTCTGGGAGTCCTGTTTTGTGAGTCTTCACCAGGTGTGATAAAAAACATAGTAATGCTGCTATGAAGTGCCATTCAAGGGGAAGGTAGGCTTGTAAAAAATTTACAGTGTGTCTTTATGCACCTTATTTACTAGACCTGACCCCATGCAACTACTGGCTCTGCACCAAAGTCAAAATGACCATGACAAGTAAATGTTTGGAACGGATTCAGGACGTCGAAGCAGCCGTGAATGTGCAGTTCAGGAAAGTGAGCTTCCAGACCTGCTTCAGAAAGATGGGCTAAATGTGTTCACATACAGGGGGAGTATTTTGAGAGGGATTAATAGAAATGTGTCTTTACTATAATAATTAAAACATTCACTGTAGTGTTCTATCACAGCTCATACTGCGGCTAGGAGCATGGATTTTGGTGTCAGAGCTGGCTCTTCCAATTAGTAACTGTATGACTTCAGGTAAGTTATTTAATTTTCATGCTTCAGCTTCTTCACCCATAAAGCAAGGGTCATAATAGAATTTTCCTCATAGGAGAGTTATGGAGAGTGAATAAGCCAAGAGAGCTGGACTATAGTAGATCTTCAGTATTTTAGTATTGTAATAACGTCCTTATTGGTTAGAAAAGCGAGGACTCCGTGAGCTTTGTGGAACTCAAAGGAGTGGATGCCCCCTCTTAGAAGACCTTCGTATGCAGAGTGTTGATGGAGGATATTGCAACCACCCAGTCACCTGCCACATCAGCCCATATAGATAGTCTAATGGAGGATGTCAGTGAGTCGGAAGGAAGAAGAGGCGATGCGGTGGTGAGAGGCAGTCAGTCAGGGAGCATTAGAAGGGGGCTTGGGATCTGGACTTGACAGGAAAGATGCTGTCTTCTGCTTTCTTCCTCTCTGTACAGGCTCTGGGGCTGCTGGTTTTGAACTCCTACTGTATGCCAGGAGGATCGACCACCTGGCAAGTGTGCAGCCTGAAGTGCCTTCCCCATCCCACATGCCTGTTTTCTACCCATACAGAGTTTGGCTTATGTTCAACTTCCCTAGCACCTTTTGCTAGAGACTTAGCATTTTCTTTTATGAAATATTTATGACTATTACTTTATTTGGTTCAGTGACTCTTGCATGACTTGAGAACAGATTACAAGTGCCATTTCAGTGATACCTGTGTCCTCCCAAAGAGCCTGTGTTCATTAATTGTCCTTCCATGTCCCAAGGAGGGGAGTCTCCCCGACATCACACAGACTTGGTCTTTCAATGACCCGAGCCTCTCTTGCACTCTCACATGTACATTTAGGTGCATATGCACACACACGCATAAACACACACACACTTTTGAAAATCCCCCAAGAATTATATATTAAGAATATCTGGCTTAGGGTTAAGACAAACAATTTTTCTTTTTTTATAGGGAACCATTGACCATACAAATCAAATTCAAGGTGGGCATATGGTGCATACCTGTAATCCCAGCACTCTGGGAGGCCGAGGCAGGAAGATTGCAAGTTCAAGATAGGCCTAGGCAGCATAGTGAGACCCTGCCTCAAACAAATAATAAAAAAGAGCTGGAGATGTAGCTTAGTGTAACAGACCTGGTTTCAATCCTCAGTATTGTCCCATCCCTCAAAAAATCAAATTCAAGCTGATCTGTTAAGGACTGTATAAAGGAAGCCTACTATTCAAATCTAAGTAGGTACTGTCCCTGTTTTACAGTTGAGAAAACCGAGGCTCTGAGAGTGTAAGTCATTTACCCAATTTACCACATAGATGTGAGACAGTTTGCATTTCCTAAGTTTGTGTGGTTTGGGTGGTCTCAAAGCTTACTGGGCCACTACCTTTCAGCAGTGGGTCCAATGCAGTCCCCTGGGCTCCCAAAAATGTATATGTATTTCCTTCAATTTTAAGAGTCAGAACTGTTCCGTGTGTGTGTGTGTGTGTGTGTACCTGTGAGTATGCACATATGTGGCAGAGGGTATTCAAATACCCTTCAGACCTGGCTGGGAGCCCCTTCTGCAGCTTAGGAGGGGGTGCCATTGGCAGCTGAGAGCTGGTGGGGTCTGCGTGGGAGCCACTGTTGGGAGAACTTGCCAAGCAGGAGGGGGCTCTTCCGTTACTAAGCAAGATGTTAAGCGCGTTGTCAAGGAAGAATTTTAGGGTTTCCATAAAAGAAGCCTCCTTTCTGGCTGCCAGTACCTAGAGCTGCCTTGAGCACCAAATCTGCCATCCATCTGGCCTTCCTGCCCTCAGGCAACTTTGGAAAGGAAGCAGGAGCAGGGCAGGAAGACCTGAGGGACTGGTGCCTTTGCTGGAAGGTGTAGACTAGAACACAGTGGAGCCAAGCACGTCAGAAGGGTGTTCTATGTGATGCGTGTCCTGCCCTCCCATCTTGTCCTCTTCTATCCATCCTCCAAGCTCTACCTGGGAGATTTTCCTGATATGTCTCAGTTCTGCTTCAATGTCTTTTAATGGTTCCCCATTGTCTATTGGATAACACCCAGCTTGCTCTGCCTGTACCTGATATGACCCTTGACTTTTTAACCAGACCTTTCTCCCAGTACCTCCCTAGAAATTTCCAAGTACTTGTCTGCTTTAGAGCTGGGGAGGCTGTTTGGCCACTGTGCCTCTACATAGGTTGTTTCCTCTGCCTGGAATATCACTCTCATGCATACCAAAAACACTACTGGCCTGAAAGTGCACTCAGAGATTTAGCACAAGCATTTTCCATAAAGACCAGGGGCATCTCTTTCACAAACTTGCCAGTTATAACACCCCACTTGGCACCACTGTCTCTTTTTTTAGCCCAGCCCACTATGGTCCCCAGTAGAGTTCACCTTCAAAGAAGAGTGGGGATGTCCACAGCTGTGACCATTAATCCTGACTGCCAATTCAACTGGGTTAAGACATGTCTAGGAAATTAACAAAGTGCATGTCTGGGTGTCTCTGGGTGGGTCATGGAGACATGATCTTGGGCACTATATGTGGTCCCTGACCCTTTCTTCTCTGATGCTATTCTTCTCTGCTTCCTGGCCACCACAAATGAAAGAGCTTTGGTCTTTTATGCCCTTTTGCCCATGATGTTTCTGACTTGGAGCTAGCCAACCATAGACTGAGTCCTCTGAAAACATAAACCAAATTAAACCTCACCTCCTTTAAGTTGTGAGAGTTGGCTATTTTGTGTCAGTAACAGGAAAGGTGACTAACAGAACATTGATACTAGAAAAGTGGGGTTTTGGGGTAGAGGACTAATTGATTTGGTGGAGGAAATTTCAAGGCACCCCAACATTTAGGCTGTAGCATGGTACTGCTTGCTGCTTAGTCAGATTTATTGGGAGAATCAAGGGCAGAATAGAAATATGTGAAAATCTTAAATTTTGGCCCAAAATGAATAAGTTGTAAAGTTGGGATCAAAGGAAGTGTTGTTGCTGAAGAGATTAGTGCCATTAAAAAGAAACCAATTACTTTGAACAGGGTCAAGAAAGACACCTTGAGAGCATATTAGAAATCAGTAAAATCCCACCCATTTCAGGCTCAAGGATGCAAAAGTGTAAATCTTTCATTTAAGAAGAAGGCCCTTGAACCCCTGTTGGAAGAGAGTTACCTAGGGAATTGGTTCACTGGGTTTAATTTCAGCCATCCAAGCACTCAGGACATTGTAGTTATGGTCCACGGGGGCCTGACTACTCCTCCTGGTGGCAACAGATCTTGACATTTTCCACATGAAGCTGGTTTTACTGGCACACAGAATGCAAGAGTTGTGGGATCATGGAGGATTTCACCTAAATTTCAGAAGACGGTCTTGGATACCAGGCAATATAACCCTGAGAGGTGGGTGTGTGAAGCTGTGGTAATGAGCTGAAGGTGCACTGGAGACCCCAGCAGAGATGCTAGGACCACAGAATATCTGCTGAGGAAAGCTTTAAGCAGGGAGTGGAATCTGCTCAAGGGAGAGACCGTGTGGGCTATAACTTGTAAGGGCAATAGGGGTGGGACTGCCCAAGCCCTCTGGACCTCACATCACACTATCATGTGTCCAGATGTTGGGATGATGCTATACCACTTAATGTTTGCTCTACTGGATTTTGGTGTTGGTTTGCTCCATTTTTTCTACCCTTCCCCCATTTTGCTTTTTTGGGAATGGAAATGTTTACCTGTCCCATTGTGTTTCAGGATTAAGTAACTAGATATTATTTTTACAGGGGTTCATAGCTAGTAGTTTGCCTTGAGTCTCAGGAGAGACTTGGATGTATTCTTTTGAACAACACTGGAACTCTTATGACTTTGGGAAGGGCCTCAGTGCACTTTTTGTTGTATGTAGAATAGTTATGTTAGCTGAAGTTGTAATTGGGTGTCAAGTTGACAAGGGGTAATGGTTCAGCTTAATTGTCAACTTGATTGGCTTGGGAGCTGCCTGGGCAATTAGTAAAGTACACCTCTGGTTGTGTCTGGGTGGGTCACGGAGGGTACCATATATCATATTATATGGATACTATATGTGATTGCTGACCCCTTCCTCTCTGGTATTGTTCCCCTGCTCTGCTTTCCAGTCACTATGGCCTAAGAGCTTTGTTCCACAATGCTCTTTTGTCATGATTTTCCTGCCTTGGAGCCAACAGACCATAGACTGAATCCCTAAAACCATGAGTCAAATTAAACCTCTCAGTTGTAGGTGTCAAGTATTATGTTTCAGCAACAGGAAATCTAATACATTTTCTCACTCTAAAACCGCTGGTGAAAAATGCAGTGTAGTAGTATCCCTCAACCTCCCAAAGATAGAAGGTTAGAACATTAAATTCAAGTTTGAGATCTAACTTTTAATTCAAAGTAATTTTGCAAACCTGTGAATGATTAAACCAACCCAAGATGTTAAACCTACCCAAGAAGAGGAGGTCAGAGGTGTTTTATATGTGGATGCATTTGATTCTCATTTCTGATTGTGACCCATAATCAATATTCCTGTCTCTTTACTCCCTCAGGTATATGTGAAGATATCTCCTTCAGGTACTATATACACAGCTGTGGGTACAACACATATACCTTCCGGGATGATGATTCATTCTATGCGTTCACTGTGGCTTTTCCTTTAGTATTACAAACATCTAGTGAATACCTCTGCTGCTGAAGTATCTTATCTCATGAAATCTTTTCAACCACCTGAGATTTGTTTTATTATGCTCATTTTTGAGGATGGAACTCAGAGCTGTACTACTGTCTCTAAGTCAAAATGCTGAGGCTATCAGTCAACTACATCCCTGAATCCCAAGCCCATACTCTTTACACTGTTAAATTCAACTCAAAACAAGCCCTTATTAAGTGACCACTGTGTTCAGGCATGTGCTCAGAGCCAGGAAGTACAAGAGAAAGAGCTTAAACTCTTGCCTTTGAAAGGCTCACATGATACATACCCTAGAATATTAGTTCAATATGATGTGACAGAGGTGGCATGCAAGAACACCTCAGAAGCAATAAGGGCACAAAGCAGAGACACTTAAACCAACTTGAAATAAAGATCTGAATTTTAAGAATCAGTTTACCAAAGTTCAGGGCACAGGATGGAAGGAAAGGCTTTTCAGTCAAAGAGGTGACCAAGGAGCCCAGCTACAGTGTCCCCATTGGTATAGATTGGGTTATAATGTCTCCTCCCCAGTTCTTCCTCTCATAAAATAATCACTTGCTTGCTCTTTAGTCTCAAATCTGTGTCAGTGTTTTATTTCTCTGGTGCTTTCATTTGTTAAGCTCTGGCTCAAAATAAGGAACAGAGCTTGTTGTCCAGAATAAATTTTAGAGTCTTAGGGAGGGAAGCAAGTCAGGGGAAAATCATTGTAAGGGGCAAGAGGGCTATTTACTGGATTCTAGACATCATATCATAGGGATAGATACCTGTGTCACCTCTCAAAAGTCTGATCTTCAAGGTTTCAGAGGAGAACATAGAATCACAGAGATGAGAATGTGCGTGAAGACTATGTTAATGCTAATATGATTGGTGAGAAGAAAAATAAGGGGCATTTCTCCTTAGAAAAGCTCTCTATCATCAGAAGCTGAATTTGTCCAGTAATGTTTGGGTTTGTAGCTGCTACTTATAACTATCAAATGATATTACTTTTTAAATTCCTAGAGGATGAATGTATATGTTTTATTAAGAGGCTGAATTCCTCTAGTATTCCACTATGGAAACTATTGATGTACTTTTTGAATTCGAGGTATTTTAGACTCACACAAAATTACACCTAAAAGGACTTTACATGATAGAGCCCAATCCTGGAATAGTTTACAAATTAAATGAGAAGATAAAATATATAGGGAATGATTGAAATTAATATTATTTATTAAGCATTACAACATGAGGCAACTTTCACCTCCAATCATGGGTTCTGGGTTCATTCATGTGAATATTTTACAGTCATCTCTTACCATCTATAAGAGATTGGATAAAGATGTTCAAGTTCCACATATAAAGTGATGTAGTATTTGAATATATATAGTATCCTATGAAGACCCTCTTGTACATTTTAAATGATCTCTAGATTACTTACAATTACCTAATACAATGGCACATAAGTGCTATATAGTTGTTTTACTATATTGTTTTTCTTTCTGTTATTATTTTTATTGTTTTTTCCTAATATTTTCCATCCATGGTTGATTGACTCCATGGAGGCAGAACCCACAAATACAGAGGGATGACTATATTTTTCAAAAAATGTGGCATATCTGTACTCATAATCTGTCCCCACTGCTGCAGGATGCTGTCCTGGCATAGCCTGCCCAGGATTCTTCCACTAAAAATTGTTTTTAAAAAATTGTGAGACAGGAGTGATGTTGCATGCCAGTAATCCCATCATTCTGAGAGGCTGAGGCAGGAGGGTTTCAAGTTAGAGCCCAGCCTGGGCAACATAGGGGCTTAGTGAAACAGTCTCAAAAAAAATACCAAAAAGGATGGACATATAGCTCAGTGTAAAGGCCCCAGGTTCAATTTTTAGTATCGAAAAAAAAAATTAATTATGAAGCAGCGAGTCTCACGTGGTACCTTGGATTCCTACATAAGTCATCCGAAGCCCATTGCAAATAATAACAACAGCAAAACCCTAAAGCCTAACCAATCAGAAACCACCAATTAACTTCTAACTAGGGAGTTCCCACCAGTCAGACTAAAATACAGGAAATGCCTTGCTTAGCTAATCATGTCATTGCTTTACTTTGCTGCTACATTCACCTTGTACAAGCCGGCTGCTCACTCCACTAAGGCAGAGGCTTCTGACTGCTTCCTTTGGCAGTGCTTCTGGGAAGAATATCTACTTCCTGCTGATCCCTCTTTCTTCCCTGTCTTTGCTCTCTCCATATCCATGAAACATCATGCTCCAACCCAGTTGCACAAAGCCAGCCTGATAACCCAACCTATCCTACCTAGCTGAAGTTGCATCTCCTGGAAACTTATTGAGAAGCCTCGGCCTGGTCCTCAGAAGCAAAGGGTTCCCAAATGTGCCAGATCTGGAAAATCCCTAGCACATGTCTGAAACCCATGTGAGGGCCCTGGTCACGCCAAAGGAATCTACTGACAACACCAGAGTAAAATGTCCTGTCCTGCTTAAGGTCCTCCAACCCCGGGGAGTAGCAAGGGCTGAGAAGGATTATGTGCACAACTCTGAAGTCACATCCTCCCTTCTCTATCCTTTGAGGCTGCCAGTGCTGATTCTGGAGAAAGGGGATGGGGGGGGGAGGCCAGACCCAACCAAAGCCATTTGAATGGATCATGAGATTTGAATGAGCCGGAAGCAATTGCTCTGAGCCCCAGAATCTGTGTCTTGGTTCCACCTGGCATCACCAATTATCTGTGCCTCTGACATAGGGTTTTTTTTCCCTCCCCATTCCCTCGAAATAGGACTATAATTAAATCCAAAATTGTACTGGAGACTTTATCGTCACGGCAATAGCAGAACACAATGTCTGCAGACAAAAAAACTCTTTCAATAAAAATTAATTATGCACAGCTCATGTCCCACTGGCGGTGTGTGGAATGCATATGAAGGCGTGGGGAGGAGCCCAGCAGGGTGGCACTGCCCGGGGTGGCCCTGCCACCCTCCCTAGGCTCCTGGTGCACTGAGCAGATCTCAAATCCATTCATGCAAAACCCCCTCCACACACACTCTCTTTCCCTCCAGTCACTGCTTGTTCTCTGTAGACCAGTAGGTTGCTGCTTTTGTCCCCTCCTTCAGGGTCTAAGAAATTAAAAGCAGCCATAGAAAGGACTGAGAGATGTAAGCGACAAGATACAAATGGAGAGGGTGAACTTGTGATCTGTCATTCCTGTTTGATCTCTTTTTCTTCAGGAATAAAAATTATCCATGATAGGGAATATAAGAATTCTGCTGGCAATGTGGGCCTTATGCTTCCTGCCACGGAGAGTGCCACCTAATGGAGCTCTAGAGGATGGGGCTGAAAGCCACTGGTACATGATGCCCATGTGACAGAGCCTGTGACACACCTCTTCCTCATGCCCTGTCTTCGCCTGTCCTATCATTCAGAGCCTGAGCCCCATGCAGTGGGGTTAGACAAGGAGTTCCAAAAGCAGATGGACTCCCTGGGGCGTAAGCACAGTGGGAAATCAGAGAGACAAGGGTGCTAAAGGGGAGGCAGGGTTGGAGCAGCTGACCCTGTAAACTACTCATTGGACTTGACCAGAGAGAAGAAAAGGAATGTGGAAATCCTGAAGGGGACATGGCCAAAGTTTGAATAGCTTTCAATTGATTTAAGAAACAAGTAACAGTGGAAGGGAACAACATAATGTAGATTACCTTGTCATTATCCAGAGTGTCTTCCTGCAGTAGATCAAGTCTTCAAAACACACTCTGCAGGAGGAGGGTCTGCCAGGCCCCTTGGGGTCTTAACCTGAAGGAAAGAACCTGCAGGGACCACAGAAGGCTTATGAGATTGACGGTACTGGAGAAATTCTTAGGTTTGAAAATGGCCACACCTGTCTTCCAGCCCCAAGTGTATCAAGATATTCCCCGGTAATCAAGCCATAGGTGGGAAGATTGAATGAGGTGCTCCCCAAGTCTAAGATTTGGTGATTCTCACCAAATTGAAGGGATTGTAGGGTCTTTGTCTTAGTTACTTTTCTCATTGCTGGGACACAATACCCAACACCCAAAGTTAAAGAAGGAAAGGTTTATTTTGGCTCACAGTTTGTAGAGGTTTCAGTCCACAGTCAGCTGACTCTGAGGCAGGGTGGTAGGACACAGGGCATCTCAGAGGAGAAACAGTCCATGGTAGGTTAGGCAGGAGCAGTGAAGCAGCAAGCAGCAGCAGCAAGTCTGCCTTCTGTCTGTTCTTTTATCTTCTACCCAGGCTACAAGCCTATTGATTGGTGCCACCCACACCCAGAGTGGGGCTTCCATTATCCACACTCTTAATCCCAGTGTCATACCCTTAATCTGCATTCACACACCCTAAATCTAGTGACCTCTGAAACACCTCACTTATGACCAGATAAGGCTTTGAGAGGACATCTAGATACAAGCCATAACATTCTTATATAGATCAACACATTTTTCCTGATGATGGCCTCTACTTCACCTCCCAGACTCACAGACCTCAGCACAGACATACACGTTGTACCAGCCACATTACAGGTATGCAAATGTAGGCATAACGGCTCTACAATTTATTCCTAGTGTTTTCCCTATTTTTTTTCTGCTGAGATAAATCCTACCTACCATCCAGTGCATATGGTAAAGGCCGTATTTCTCTACCTGGGAAGAGAGGAAGGCTTGCTTTAACTCAGGTGGTTAAAACCTCTGTCAACTCTCTCTGCAACTGGGAATTAATCAATAGGCACTATCCACACTGTGGTCAATACTGCATTGCAGGCCTCAGCCATGACAATAAGACAATAAAATGTAAGGATTGAAAAGAAGAAAAATAAAATTATATTATTTTTATATGGCAAACAGTTTAGATAGAAAGTCTAAAAACTATACAAATAATATATAAGTAAAAAGAGCAAGAACACTGGATTCATAATAAAGATAAAATTGTTTTGTATTTTCCATATTTGGAATAATTTTTAACAGTAAAGTAAAAAAATTGTAAATGTCTTAATTTCTTAAAATTTGTTTTTAATTAACACAATAATTGTGTATATGTATATAATGTGTAATGATAAAATCATGATAATTAACATTTCCCTTTTTCTTAAACATTTACCATTTTTGTTTGGAGTCTACAAACTCCTCTCTTCTAGTTATTGATAAAATATGTATTAAGTGGCAGTACAGACACTGTACTGTGCTGTGGTATACTAGAATATACTTCCCCGTCTAAGTACATAATTTTTTTTACTGAAATCTTGTAACAGTTACAATTTAAAAAGCATCAAACTATAAAATACCCATGAGTAAATCTTACCAAATTGTGCAGTTCTACTGTACAATATACTATAAAACATTATTGAGGCAAATTTTAAAAATCTAAACAAATGAAAGGGTATATACCATGTTTATATAAGGAGATAATGTAAAGATATAAATTCTCCCTGAATTGATGAATGTAATCAGGATCAGAATTCTGGAAAGATTATATTTGTGAGTATGTGTGTGTATAAACTAGCTGTTATGGCTTAAATCTAGATTTCACCCCACAGCTTCATGCAATCATGGGTGTGGAGTTTCTTTCGAAGTTGGCTGAATCTAGGGTGGGACCCTGGGTATGGGTGGCACCACCCAAAGGTTGGGTAACCTGAATGGAATATCAAGGGATAGAAAGAAGGGCAGGTGTTGCTGCTGCTGCTTGTCTGCTGCTACCTTCTGCATGCCCTGCTTTGCCATGGACTCTTTCTCCGCTGTGATGCCCTTCTGCCATGCCACCCTGCCTTGGAGCCAGTCAACTATGGACTGACATCTCTAGAAACTATAAGCTGAAATAAACCTTTCCTTTTTTAACTTTGGATGTCAGGTATTTTGTCTCAGCAATGAGAAAAGTAACTAATACACTGACAAACTGATTCTAAAATTTATATGTTGTCAAGGAAGAATAAAGCTGAACACTTATACCACTGTGGGTTATAGCTTCTTATGAAATAATAGTAATAAGATGCTGTGATACTGACAAAAGGATAAACAAAGAGACAAATGTAACAGGATAGAGTCCAAAAATATACCACACATGGGAGGTACTTGAATTCTCATGAAATTAACAATGCGGTACAATTGGGAGAAAACAACTCTTTTAGTAAATGGTGCTTAAGTAAGGGAAAATCTACATGGGAAAAATGAATTTTTTCAGCTTTTATTTTTTATTTGTGTTTCCATTACATAATGATTACAACTCTTGTGGAAAGATGGTACATGTACATAACACATCTCAATTCCTTTTTCTTTCTTTTCCCCTCCCCTTTCTCCCCCCTTTATCTCTTGATCTTCTCATTTCCTCTACTCAAATCTCCCTACTTCCTATTATCTATCTTTTATTTTGCTATTCATCTATATTTTGGGCTATTCATATAAGAGAAACTATGTAATATTTAAACTTGAGTGTCTAATTTATTTCACTTAATATTATGGACTCACAATGCATCCATTTTCCTACAAATGACTCAAATTATGCTTTTTTATGGCACAGTAATAATCCATTGTGTATAAATATCACATTTTCATTATTAATTTATCTGTTGATGGGCAAATAGGTTGTTTCCAAGATTCAGCTATTATGAATTGTGCTGCTGTAAACATGGGCATGCATATATCACTATAATATGACATCTTCAACTCTTTTGAGAAGATGCCTAGTAGTAGAAGAAGAGCTGAATCAAATGGAATTTTTAATTTTAGTTTTTTGAGGAATTTTCGTACTGCTTTCCATAGTGGTTGTACTAGTTTACGTTCTCACCAACAATGTGGAAGTGTGCATTTTAACCCAGAGCCTCGCCACATTTATTATTATTTGATTTCTTCTTGAATGGGATGGAATATCAGTGTTGTTTTAATTTGCATATCTAATGACTGACAATGTTGAACATTTTTTCATTTATTTATTGTCCATTCCTACTATGTCTGAGAAGTGTCTATCCATTTCAATTGCCCATTTCTGATTGTGTCTTTTATTTTTTGAGGGGGGTCTAATGTTTGTTTTTTATTTTTTATATTTGAGATATTAGTTCCCTGTCCTAGGAATACCTGGCAAAATTTTTTTCCATTCTCTAAATTGTCTCTTTATTCACTCTTGGTGATTTCCTTTGCTGTGCAGAAAATTTTCAGTTTGATATGATCTCATTTGTTGATTCTTGCTACTATTTCTTGTATCATTGGGATTCTATTCAGGAAGTCCTTGCATATACCTATGTCAGCAAGAGTTTTACCTATTTGATCTTCCAGCAGATTATAATAAAATCTTGGCTTGTGAACATAATTCATTCCAGAAACATGCTTGTAATCCAAAGCACTGGTAAATCAAATTGGATTTACCTATAAAAAATAATGAAAACTCACAAGATTCATTACACAACCCCAAAATAGTCATATAAAATGATTACAACATTGTAATATAATAATACAAAATAACAAAAAATACAAGATATAAAGAAAAATAAACAAATTTACCTATACTAACATTTGAAAACCTGATGTGAGGGATGTCTTAGTTACTTTTCTTGCTGCTGAGACAAAATACTCAGTACTTAAAGTTAAAGGAAGGTTTATTTGGCTCCCAGTTTGTAGAGGTTTCAGTCCATATTGGCTGGCTCCAAGATAAGGTGTCATGGAAGAGGGGTATCACAGAGGAGAAACAGTCCATGACAAAGCAGGGCAGGCAGAAAACAGCCAGCAGCAAATTAGCAAGCAGCAGCAACAAGAGGCAAGAGTGTCCCTCTTTCTGTCCCTTACATTCTATCCAGGGTACATGCCCTTAGGGTGGGTAGCGCTCACACCCAGTAGTGGACCTGCCCATTAACCACTTCCAGAACTTTGGCAAACCAATCAGTGGATTAATTTAGTAATCACAGAACTTTGATACTAGCATCACACACTAGATCCAGCCATCTCTGATAAGCCTCACCTATCACTGCATGAAGCTTTAGGGGATCATCTAGACACAAACCATAACAAGGGGGATGAGAGAGGAGGGTTATTTTGTAGGATGACTCTCACTATCAGTAACAGAATTGCTACTCTCTATTGGTCCATTTAAATCTTTTTCTTTTTGTGCAACTTTAACAAGGAACCTCTCCAATGACACTTGCTTTTGTCTCCTCTTGAGGATTTTGTAGAAATGTGACATTGCTTTGTTATTAAACAAATTCATCACTTGCACTGTTACAGCTTTATTTGGTTGGTGGTTTTCTAGAAAATTTTGCAGTTTCCCACATTTTACACACCTCCCTAATCTCATTTGAAGTGAGGGATTCATCTGCCCATTTTCTCCTCCTCTTTTGCAGGATCACTTCCATAACCTCTTGCTATTTGGAGGCCATTACCCACAATCCTGGAGAGAGGGAGAGAGAGAGAGAGAGAGAGAACCACTGACTCGCTTCTAATCATATGATGTACTCATATTGGAAGACATCATTAGTTTATCAAGTAAAATTTTAAAGAAATGTTTGCTTATCTTGCACAACACTCATGAGCAAGTTACTCACAATCCAAGCTTTTACTATAAGTGTTTCTGTTTTAACATTTAGATCTTTGATCCGTTTTGATTTTAGTTTGGTACATGGTGAGATATATGGGTCCACACTCAATCTTCTGAGTGTGGATAGCCAAACTTCCCAGTATCATTTTTTAAGAAAAGATAGCCTCTTTTCTCCAGTGTATGTTTTTGGCCCTTTTGTCAAAGATCAAACAGCTGAATGTGCCTGATGTTGTTTCTGCTTTCTCTAGTTTGTTTCATTGATGCACATTTCTGTTTTGGGGCCAGTATCATTCTGTTTTTATCATTATAGCTTTGTAATATATTTTCAAATCTGGGATTGTGATGCCTCTCACTTTGTCCTTGTTACCCGGGAATACTTTTGTTATTCTGGGTCTCTTCCGGTTCCAAATGAATTTTACAATTTGGAAAATGTGAATTATAACCTATATTATACCATACACAAAATCAGTTCCAGTGGATTGCAAGTCTAAATATGAAAGCTGAGACTATAACACATCTAGAAGAAGATATGGGAAAGTATCTGGATAAGGTTGGCATGGGAACACTTTATTAAGTGGAACATAAAAATCACAACCACAAAGGAGAAAATTATAAATTGAAATTAATAAAAATTAGAAACTTCCTTTTGCCAAAAAATACTAAAAGAAGTAAAATGTAAACTACAGAGCAGTAGAACATATTCACAGTATATCTTTAGACTTAAAGATATACTTGTATCTTGTATACAAGTATACTTGTATACTTGTATCTCCATAAATACAAAAAAATCCCCTACTAATAAACAATAATCATTTTTTAAAGATAAATTTACTTTGAAAAATGAATAAAAGGCTTGAATAAGAATTTCACAGGGATGATCCAATAACTAGTGACCATTTGAAAAAGATTACAAATGCAACTTCAAACCAAAATGAGATTTAACTAGTCACCTCCAGAATGGGTAAAATAGAAATTCTTATGGTATTAAGTATTGTGAATATCTGGACCAATGAATCCTCAAAGATTGCTAATGGGATGTAAATTGACACAATCCTTGCAACACCGTTTGGTATTATCCACAAAAGTGAAACCCAATCTGTTTCACAGCCCAGAAATCCAGTCCTAACAAGGTACCAGACAACAATGTAAGTCTGCAGCACCATGAGACAGGCATAAAAATGACAGGAGCACCACTATTTGCACTTTCCTCAAACTAGAAACAACCTAAATAACTCAAATGTCCTCCAAAAGTAAGATAGAAAAATAAGTATTATTATGTTAATATAATGAAATACTCTACAGACTTTTGCTATGCACAACAAAGGGATGAATCTCAAACTTATTATTGAGCTCAACTTATTATGGTGCAAAAAATTCAAAATCATATACACTCCATGGTTCCATTTGTATAAAGTAAAAAGTAGGCAATGTTAATCTATGCTGTTAGAAGTCAGAATAGTACTTTCTCTTAAAAGGGGGGTTAGGAACTAGATGGGGCTATAATGGGGCTTGCCCATTATAGCATGGTAATGTTCTATTTATTGATGTATATGTTTATTTCTCTGAAAATGTATTGCACTAAACTTATGATTTGTACCCTTTTCTATAAGTATATTACACTTCAGTAAAGAGTTTCCTGAAAGCAAAAAGATATAGTGAGGAATCCTCTTGGGAGCAGAATCCCCATATTTGGGGGGGGGGGGGATGGAGTCACAGCAAGGTTAAGTCATGGGTTCAGGTGAGCACTTTAAGAAAATTGAATGGTGTCTACCTACGCAGTGTGATTGAGGCTCATGTTCATATTGTGATCTTGGTGCCAGAATTTCAATACCACAAATATGTCCATTCCCTTGAA
The DNA here is from genome assembly GCF_053883595.1 of Heterocephalus glaber. NCBI lineage: Eukaryota > Metazoa > Chordata > Mammalia > Rodentia > Bathyergidae > Heterocephalus > Heterocephalus glaber. The sequence goes on along the minus strand of NW_028258297.1, from coordinate 24,194,232 downwards.
CTTCTGAGATTCTCCTAGAAGGCTTACACTTTACGCCCCACTGTCAGCTAACTTGTCAGGGAGATTTATCGACTGTCAGCCAAGAGATGGCCTCAGCTTCTTGGACATAGAATAGGTCCTGTGAGCTCTAGAGCAACTGAGGGTGAGGCAGCATGTTCCAGATCACCTTCCACCATCTATGCAGGGCAGTCCCTTTCTGTGGTCTGCCAGATCAATCCTTTCTTCTTTTCCTACACTCACTAAGCCACGTGTCAGAATTGTGGGAAATTACAGATATGAACAGAACAGCCTTCTTGGCATGTACACTCTGGTAGACAGACACAGAAAGGTGATTCCCAGCATGCAGATTAGCAGGCTTCTTCAGCAGGGCAAGAGCTGAGCTGGCTTTGAGTTCCTGGTTCTCCAAGCCCTGTGCCTAACAAGATGATCTGTGGTGGGGCCTGCCAGAAGTCCTCTCCCTGCCACATTGGGCAGGAGGAACAGGCCTGATCTCAGGGTTTGACGTAGAACATTAAAGATTACTTTGAAATGGTTGGAAAGACACAGGCACATTAGTGTCTAGAAATGAATTCTAGCCAATATAATGAAATTTCTGTAATCTTACTTTATGTCATAATTATAGTGCACTTGTTCTTTGCTGTCATCAGCCAAAAGAGGTTCTTATCAACGTATTTGTCATTATAAATGTTATGTGTATAATCACAGAAATTTGTCACTGAGGCAGCAGAAGGAAGAGTAATCATATTCAGGAGAGACATATTACCTATTGTGAAATGCAGGGGTGATCCTCAGAGGAACATACCACAAGCCCAGGGCTTGAGTGCCTTTCCTCACCATGGTTTTTATGACCACATTGGAGCCTCATTTATCTTCATCTTGGAAACTGGAAAGGGAGCAATTCTCAGAGAGCGAGAGCTAGAGTGCAGCTTATTCAGAAGAACCGAAATACTGTTTGGGGCGGGGGGCGTGGATTCACACTGAACTAGATATGTATGCTTCTTTGTTTCCTTTTATTTATAATACTCTTTCAGTTCTTATGTTTTAATTAATAAAACTTAATCACCCTTTCATCATGAAAAAGAATCTGTGGCCTTTTCCCACTAGAAGACAAGTGGGAGCTCTTTGTCTGAACAAATCCTGCATCCCAGGCCCCGCACAGATGGTGGAAGGTGCTCGTGCCATGATGGGTGTAGCACACATGCCTGAGCAAAGCTGATCACTCATTAGCCCTCAGCACTTTCTTCATCTGAGTTGTAAGATATTCTGTCAACTATCATTTCTTGAGCACATGTTTAATCTGTTCCTACCTCCTGTCAGGCAGTACGCCTATGACCGCTCCACTTGAGGGGCTGCTCACCATTGGCCACTAGGGCAATCTTCCAGGATCTTCTCCCAACGCCCCCGAAAATCCTTTGTGAGATTTGAGGTTTTCATTCCGAATTGCATGAGAATCCACTTGTGAGAGTCTGTCTAGCACCAGGACATTCTTTTGTACCCACTGTGCTCTTCCTATTACTTCAGGCTCATTTTTACTAGCAGGTGGCTATGCACCCTTGATAGATATCTGCTGGTTTGTTCTTTACAGTGGGGAGATCCAGACAGGGTTTCTTCCCTGGACCCCTCTCAGATCCTGTATACCATGTGTTCAACCATTTTGTGACCATGTGGTCTCAGTGCACACAGTTAAATTCCCTATACTTCAGGGCTTATATAGATGAGGCTGTGCTTTGGGGTAACTGTACGTATGGCATGGGTCCTGCAGATTGTTAAATTAATACCTTATTGAGTCAGACTGTGCTCCTGACAACACACCTGGACTCACAGGGAAACACTCCGCAGCCCGTAATTCTGAGATCACAGTGAGACCATTTTTATTAATGCCACCTGGGAGGCTTAATTGTCAGGCCTCAGGAGATGGCTGGGTCAGGTGCAGTGCTAGGAGGTTTCCTCAGGTAAGTGGTCTTCCTCTAAGACAGAGAATCCCAGGCTGACCTAGTGAGGGTTCAGTGAGGACTGTGAAGGACAGGGCAGTGTGCTTACTGGTAGAAGAAAGCAGAAAAGTTGCAGGAAAGCAGGGTAGACCTTCCCTAGATTTCTGAAGAGGCTGGACACATGGTGCACAAAGAGCCTTAAATCTATTGACAGTATTCTGAGCACTCAGTGGGACTTCCAGGGTCTGGGATGGGGATCTGTGTTAAGTCTTTCCAATTCATCTGGTAAAATTCCAGAGAAAATTCAAAATTGAGATATAGAGGGAAGATACTGGAAAGCACTCTAAGTTTAATCAAATCTGTTATCACTATAAACAAAAGAACACACAAATTCTAATAGGCTGAAGGGCCCAATAAATGATCCGTAATCGTAACAACAACTAATAAAATGCTCATTTTTCTTTAAAAAAGAATGGATGGGGTGGTGGGAGGGGAAGGGGAAAGGAAAGAAGGGAAAGGAAAAATTATGAGAAAAGAAACAAATGTAAACGAAGTCTATGTAAATAGGGAAGGGTGGATGGGGTGAAGGGTGCACAGGTAATTGGGAAAAAATAAGAACCAAGATACATCAGGTACAAACACCCAATGATAAATATAAATGTGTTGTATACCTAAAATGTACCAATAAAAGAATATAAAAAAAGAATGGATGATAGAAACACTAGGTCTAATTTCTTTGAAAATGACCAAAGTCATTCCAGATGTTGGAGTTCAGTGCTGCATGAAAATTTCATAATCAGCCAAAACACTAACTCAAGAGCTCATGATTTTAGTGTAAACTTACTAAATAACCAAATCTCCAAAAATAAAAATTTTCAGTAATACATGCAGAGAAAAAAATTGTAGCTGATAGTAGTATTGACAAAGAGAAATGAGGGTCCTGTGAAGTAGAGGAGATCCACTGCCAGCCTCAAGCAGAGAAAGGGGGAAAAATCTTCACTACTGAACAAGATAGGAGAATATTTATCCCTAACTGTCCTCCAAGAATATGGATGGGCTGGGCGCCAGTTGTCTACTGCAGGGAAATCAAGTTGCATTAGGAATCCAAATAAGATGCCCAAAGCAAATGTCTGGGAGGTGCCTGAAAGACATTTAGCTGAGCTGGCAAGATTGATAGCGGAATGTATGAATATACTTGAACTTTGAAAGCAGCTCTCAGCAAAGCCCTGGATAGATCGCCAACACAGGAAGACCCCCTATCTCTGCTTCTCTTGGCCCAAAGATTTGAACAAGGTTGATTGAAATTTAAAAGACTCACAGTGCCTGGGAGCACTTTTAACTTCCACATGATTCAACAGTCAGTGAAAAAAATACGTTTAAGAATGTACATATTATAAACAAACACACTGTATTTTTTTCAAGGCTTTTATTAACTTTGAGGCAAAACAAACCAGTTACAGGTCAAATTTTTACATTCTGCTCTTGATCTTGTTCCACATTCCCCTAGAAATGTTTCACAAAGCAAAACATGCCACCCAAGCAACCAAAAGGCTCCTCAGTGTGAAATCTGTTTTCCTAGAAGTTAATGGTTTTAAAAATAATTTATTTTAATTACATTATTATACATACCACATAGAAATAAATTTTTATTCATTGGGCATGTGTACTTTTAAGACAAAATACTTGTCACTGAAAGGAACCAGGACACCATGGAGTCATGGTGATTGATTCTAGGTCTGGGGCATAGTGATCCCAGAATATCTTGTACCTGAAAGCAAAGAAGTGCCTAAAATTTGATTAGAGTATGTTAAAAGAACAGAGAAGCAACTTGAGGAGAGGAATAATAGCCAAAATTTGGTAAAATTTGAGCAGCAAAAAGAAAAATGCAATGCATTATAATAAATAAAACAAATAATCCTTGAGTCCATAATATTACTACAAAAGGGGATGGGCTCTTTTTAAACAAGAGTGACAGCTAATAGATATAGACAAATGATAGAATTATAGTGATGATAGAATTATAGTGATGATAGAATTATAATGGACCTATTTTTAATCATCCAAATAATTTAGGTAAGCAATATCCACAGATGCTCAAACCATTGGGTAAATATTACTGAAATAATATATTCACATAGCCTCAGAGAAGGATCCACAGAGTACATGTTAATCACAAAGGAAAATGTGACACACTGCAGAGGAGGAATCTGGAAGTCATCTCCCTAGCCAAGTAAATTCACACTGCATCACCAATAATGGGATAAACTGAAAATGTCTCCTTATTTGGTATACTAAGATGGGTACAACACCACCTACAAAGTGTTGCTGGCAAAAATGTTTAACCTGAATCTAATCATGAGAAATGAACCAGACAAATGTAAATTATGGTACAATACACACAATAATTGGATTGAATGAGTTAAAATATCAGTGTTATTAAAGACTTTTTTAAAGGGGAGGGGAGAATGTTGATTAAAAGAGATTATAGAAATATATCAATAAAATACACTGCATGAACTTTGGATTCTAGGCCAAATGAAGGAAAAATACTACATTTAATAGGGAGAATTGAGAGATTTGAATATGAGTTATAGATTAGAAAATATTCTTATGGCAGTGTTGTCTTTCTTGACAATTATCCCTGTGCTCATAGGAGACACCTGCTCAAGTTCTTGGGGGTAAATTGTCATCACGATGCCTGTAATTTTCTTTCAAATGATTTGATGGAGGTGCCTGAGGGTAGGGGGCCCAGAGGAAGCGAGCACATGTGGTAAATGTTAATTGGTGAAATTTAGAGAAACAGAAATAAATCCTGATTGCAATAGTTTCTCAAGTATTTTGCAGGTTTGAAATTCGAAAATAAAAACTTGGTGGAAATGTGTTTGTATGATTGTAGAGGAAATACTGGGATGTACCATTTGTATTAGTCCTTTTTCCATTAATGCAATGGAATATCTGAGGCACTGGGTAAATTTACAAAGAAAAGCGTTTTTTCTTTGTTTTGTTTTTATGCTCACATTTCTTTCGGTTCAATAACATGGCATTGGCTCAGCTCTGGTGAGAGCCATGATGACGTGAAGGTAGGAGAGCCTGCAGAAAGAGCTATCATGCGGCAAGACAAGACAACAGGGTGAGGGGAGGGACCAGCCTCACCCTTTTGTAACATCTTGCCCTTGCAGGAACTAAGTGGGGTCTCATGAGAACTTCACGAATCCCTTCTGAGGGTAACATGACCTCTCAGTAAGCCCACCTCTTAAAGGTACCACCCCCTTCTCCCATTGCTGCATTGAAGATGACCTTCCCACATGTGAGCGCTTGTGGAACACCCTTACACCATATCCAAACTATAGCACCTTTTCAGCATCATATGTATCCTCAGCAACAAAATCAAGTATGAGTGGACAGCTCATAGGGGAATACACCTTCCTAATACTCCTAAGACAATAATATCTCACAGTTGGATATTTACATGTGCACCAGGCATTGTGCTAAATGCTTCAATGCTTTAGTCTTGTTTAAATTTCACATTGCTGATGAGGGTTCAGAGAGGTTAAGTAACAAGCCCATGTCAAGGAGGAGTAGATGAGCCAGAATAGAATTATCTGCCTGATTCCAAAGTATGGCTTTCAGCGTCTCCCTCATACTAACTCTGTGGTTAGGAATGAATGTCCTGATCCTGCATAGAAAATCAAGGGACATGAGTTTTGTACTTATGTTTATGTAAATATGTGTGTGAGAGACATACATTAGAAATTGGAAACACATTCATATAATTTTATGAAAATACAGTCTGAATACTATCAATGTAACAGCCACCAATTATGAAACAAATTATCAAGTTATCTAAAACTTTCTGTCAGTACTATCACTTAAATTTATTATTGGAATTCAATATTCTGGTCAACTTTTGTAGTATGTACAGTACTGCCAATTTTGAAAAAAATAATCATTCTGAGATTATTTTGTAAGACTTTACCAAATACAGTAAGTCCTATTTAATAGTGTCAATATAAACAACAAGACCATCTTTCACTGGACTGTACCTTTCAGGAGAGTAGTTAAGAACATGTATTCAGGAGTTAGTCTGCCCAAATTCAAATTCCAGCTTAGAAATCTTCTAGCTGTATGACCTACAAGTGTATTGGTCATGTTTCCTTTTCTGGGACAAAAATACCTGGTTTATACAACTTAAAGGAGAAAAAGTTTATTTTGATTTATAGTTTCTGAGGGTTCAGTCCATGGTAAGTTGGCTCCAAATCAGAAACAGCATGATGGAAAGGGATGAGAGAGGAAAGCTGCTCAACCATGGCAGGCAGGAAGCAGAAAGCAGGGAAGAGACAGACACAGGGAGAGAGAAAGGGATAAGCAGTAAAGAATATTCCCTTCTAGATCATGCCCATGTGAATTACTTTCTGCAACAAGGACCCACTTCTTAATAGAACATTTGGCTATGAACTCATCGATGGGTTAATTCACTGATGAGTTTTAAATCTTCATGTTCTAATTACCATCCCAAAGTCCCACCTCTGAACACATGAGCCTTTTGGGGGACAATTTTAATTCAAACCATAACAGCCTGTTATTTGACCTTCTTGACTTTCTATTTCCTCATTTGAAAAGTGGGAAAAATTTGAGGGCCCATTTCAATGCTAACTAACTTTGGTACTTTGGTAACAGAGAGTCCTAGTGATAGAATAAGATAAGGCCATATCAAGAAGCAAGAAAGCCTCAGACATATTTTGTTCCACTCAAGGTTATGAGACACCTAAATCCCAACAATGCTGTACTCATGGTTTAACACATCTGGCATTTCTTGTGAGCAAGGGTGGGAAAGTCTTTTGATGGTCATTTCATGGCATCAGACAAGATATTCTTGAAATATTTTGAGTAACTCCAGCCCAAAATGAAGTCTTTAGTCATAGGTATTTATAAAGTTATGATTCTTTGCTGAGCTTGGATACAGGGCCAGAATGCCTCATATGACAAAGTGCTTTATATGGATCTTACAGGAAAAGTGCCTGTGATGCAAAGCATCTGGCAATATTTTCAGAAGACAGTAGCTACATCTTCCTAGTGGACCCAATACCTGCAGTGTTGTAAACACACAAACAAAATAAAGGGCCACAATTCAGTATAAACATGAGAGTTTAAGTGAAACTAAAGAGTAAGCAAAGCCTATCCTTGGTAATTCCCTTTTCTTCCCCCTAGAATGCAACACCAGTACCCCACATTGACTTGCAGCTTTGACAATCTTAGGGTAATCTCCCTAGGCCTGTCCTACTAGGCAAAACCAGCTCACCTCAATAAAAATATCTATGTCTTACCAGCAGGAAAACAACTGGATTAAAGTTATTGATAAGGAGTTGTATGCTAATGATAGGCCTGAATTTATAACCTGAACTTTAAAGAGGTTTTCCTAATAGGGTTAAAAGATGAGGGAACTATTTTAAAAATAGCCCGCTGGACACTTACGTAGACCCCTATAGAGCATATATGAATATCCTTAACATAGGAGAATAAGTTTAACTTCTCAAGTTTGCCAACCCCAAGCTGGTTCATGGAGCCTGAAACCAAGGCCAAGATATGTAGCTGATATTTACATGGAGCCACAATGATTCTGTAGAGACCCATGAATGACTAAGTGACTGGATTTATTTTCAAATACTGCCGCAACAAGGTGAATGATTTCAAGCTCAATGAGTCATGTAGATTGGTGTCTCACTTATTCCATGATATTAACTGTGGGGCTAGTTGACATACAACAAAGATTCTTCTTGGACTGGTACACAACCCTGGCTGCATAATCCTGGGTGCTCATCCTTACTACCTTATATGCTGATAACAATAAGGTGCCAGAAGGGCAGGGTGGAAGAGGGCCCTGAAATAACAGAATGGCCAGCAAGTCAGGAAGTGGTGGGGAGCAGGGACAGATGTACCTGCTTTGTCTTAGGAATAGCAAGTGCATTTAAAAACTGATGACATGTATATAAGTCTCTCTCTCTTTTTTAATATGCCTTTTTTCCTTGTCTGCTGCCTCTTTGCGTCCATGCCTACCTTACAACCTGAGTGGAAGGATCTCTCTGTTTGGGTCAGCCTTGATGGTGAAGGCAAATTCTGACAATACTTCTATCAGAAAGCTGCCCATGGGTTCCAACAAACTTTGCATTTTCTCAGCTGTGGCATGATGCTTGAGGACTTCATTTATGATAGACCCCTTGTTGACCGGGAAAGCTTGCTTCTTTTTTCCTACCAGAAAACCTGGCTCTCTCATTCACCATATTTTCTTGGTCTGTTGGCTAGAAGTAGAAAATACCTCAGCAGAGTCTGTCTTTAGAGAAAAGATAGCCTCTGAGAAAGGGCAATTAAAAGTAGTGTTTTTCTCTGATTCTTTTTGGTAGCTATGCTCAGGTGACTTCTCAAACAAGGTCTAGGCCCATGTCCCATATACACTCTGATTCAGCAGTGAAGCAACTTTCCATACGGCCTTGCATTTGCAGTAGAAGCATTTGAAGGAGATTCCCTCCTGGCATCAGCTAGGGGTGGAGGAGATATAGACCATTTACCTACACAATGAGGCAAATGTCCTACTTGTCAAGTCTGGAAAGGTGGGAAGAAGGAGCCACCTCCATTTTTCTAGGAATACAATTTATCTCTTTGGTTCCATTTCCTCCCTGGTATCACCCTTAGACAGAAATGTCCTGGAATTAAATGTCCCGGACTAAACCCATATGAGTCAGAGGAATGTTCCATGTAAGGTAACCAGTAACACATTCAGCGAAATTTTCTCAGAAAGCAGTATCAACTTTATCCACTTCTATGTAGTACTATGGTCTGAATGTTTGTATCCCCTCATCCCCAATTCATAAATTGAAACATCCCCAGTGTTAAAAAGTGGGGCTATTAGGAGGGAGTAAATCACAAAGGCAGAGCCCTCATGATTGGAGTTAGATCCCTCACAAAAGAGATAGAAGAAAGCCTCTTTACACCATTTGATAATGCAACATGAAGTTGCTATCTATGAGAAATGGACCCTTATCAGATGCTACATCTGCCAGCATCTTGATCTTATACTTCTCCACCTTTAGAATTGTGATAAATAAATGCACATTACTTATAAGCCACCCAGTTCAAGGTACTTGTATTCAAGTAGACAAAGGCACGAAGCTTAGAAATGTGTTTGTAATTTAGAAATCCCAGGGAAAAAAAGGAAAAGAAACCAATCTCACAATGTCCCCTTTACTTGACTGTTTACTGCAAGGTTGTAGGATTATCATGGAAAACATTGCTTAGATGGTTATCAACAGAGTAAGCCATGACATCTTTTCATTGTTGTTGTTATTTCCTGTACTCTAAGAGATTCTTGGACACCACTCAAATTTCACATTCAATTTAGAAAAGGTAAGCAAAACCCCAACACAACAGAACAAACCCATTATCCTGGATAATGCTAAGTGCTAATTGGGAGAATGACATAATTTTTGACACAACATGTAAAACCAAAGGAAAATATTGATTAATGTTACGGTTTAAATCAAGAATGCAGCCCCCTCCAAAGCCTCATGCATTCAGAAGTGAGGCTATTGGAATATGATTGGATCATAAGGGGGATATCCCTGATGAGTTGATACCTAAACGCACTGTTATAAGGTTGGGCCCACTTAGAAGAGGTGGATCACTTGGGATGTGGCCCTCCCTGGCTCCTCCCTTCACTTTGTTCTTCCTGAGCACCACGACAGGAGCCATTTTCCTCTGTGCAGGCCCTTCTGCCTTGCAATTTCTGTGTTTACACCTGCTGAACATGGACTGGAACTTCTGAAATGTGAGCCAAAAGAAGACCTCTCCTCCCCTAAGTTGTGAGTGTCAGGTGTTGTATCTTAGTGATGAGAAAGACAGTTAACCTTACAGCACTTCCTTAGTTGGCCACTCAAATGATCTTTGTCATGAAAGTATGATTACTGTTATGGTTTGTGTTTAGATGTCCCCCCAAAGCCTCATGCGGATGAGGTGGACTTTCTTTTTCAGAGGTGGCTGAATCTGGAATACGTGATGCTGGGGTTAAGGGCGTATGATTACTAAACCACTACACGTGATTAGTTTGGCACCACCCTAATCCCGGTAGTCTGAATAAGATGAAAGGGGCAGAAAGATGCTGTTAAACTGTTTGCTACCTTGTGCGCACCATGTTGTTTCTTCTCTGTGAGGCCTGTTTGTCAACCCTGTCTTGGAGCCAGAGACTATGGACTGAAACGTCTATGAACTGTAAGCCAAATAATCCTTTCCTCCTTTAACTTTGGGTGTCAGGTATTTTGTCTCAGCAAGGAGAGGAAAGTGACTAACACAATTATCCTGTCCCCAGGATTTCAGACCCTCTTTATTAATTCAGACACGAGTTTAAGAACGTTAAATCTAGGAAGAGAAGATGGCTGCCTGGAGGGCAACAGTAAGGTGACAGGGTCCAACCCAATTAAACGGAATATGTTAAAGTGGAAAACAATACCTCTGGACAAATACAGTCAAGAACAAATCACTGGAAAACAGAATCTAACTAGCAAGAGCCTCAAACTAACAAAAGCTCTCTTCACTCTACTTGACCTCAAACTTTTTGTACGCATGTGTGTGCACACACACACTTACACACACACAAATATGAAAAAAGGCAACAAAATCCTCCTAAAGACTCCCAACTCTCCAAAGGAGAACCAAGGGATATGGATAGAGAGGAAAGCAAATACCAGACAACTGAGCTGTACAAAATGATTGATGAAGAAATAAATAAACTCTGGAAGTAAAGAAACTCTGCAAGTTCAAAAAGGACATGAATCAAAAGATAACGTAACTAACACACTGACCAATGTGGCTTTCAAGAAGCAAAAAAATTGAAAGAGCTAACCAAAATGGTTCAAATCATTAATGACAAATTTACTAAAGAAATAGACTCCAGGAAAAGATGCCAAACAGAAACGTCAGAGGTTAAAAAAAATTCTATAGAATTCATAAACAGCAGAAATGATCAAAGTGAAGATAAAGTTTCGGAAATTAAGGAGAAAATGGAAATACAAGCTAATTTATTCTGAAAAACCTTTAAAAAGATGAGAGAGCAAGAAAAATTTGTACAACAGGTACATCTGGTAAGATGACACCAAGAAGACTAGGCTAAAGCTAATTGGAATCAGAGAAATTAGAAGACAGAGCACATAGAATAAAAAATCTGTTTACACAAATCATAGCTGAAAACTTTCCAAGATTGGGGAAAGAAATCAATATACAGGCAATGGAGGCTTACAAAAAAACCAAATAACCATGATGAAAAAAGAAGCTTTGCACAAAACATCATAGTTAAAAATCCCAGATGTCCAACAAAAAGACAGAAACTTAAAAGCTGGCAGAGAAAAGCAAAAGAATCACTAATCCATTATGATTAGAACAGATTTTTCAGTATGAACTTGAAAGGCCAGGATAGCTTGGAGTGAAGTATTTCAAACCCTAAAAAGAAACAACTTCCAAATCAGACTAATATATCCTATAATACTATGTTTCAAAATTGATGGAAAAATAAGGTCATCCCATGACAAACAGCACATTAACAGATACATGAACCCCAAACCAGGCCTCTAAAAAATACTCAAGAATATCCTCGACACAGACAACTAAGTGAACAAAGCCAAAATGTCAGATGGAATGAATACATCAAGCAAGGTGAGTAGCTAAATAAAAAATGAAAAAAGTCAACAACAGAAAAAGAACACAATAATAGGAATGTTAATGCCTGCCAATAATAACTCTCAATGTAAATAGCCTCAATTTTTAATCTAAATGACACTGATTTTCAGGCTGGATCAAAAAATAAATCTTAATGGTCTGTTGCAAATGAGAAATTTATTTAATCCAAAACTAATTCAAAGACTAAAAACCAAAGGATGGAAAATTATGTTTCATCCACTTGGACCTCAAAAGCAAGCAGGGGTAGCAATTTTATCTCAGACAATGTAAACTTCAAGCTAAAACTGATCAGAAGAGGCAAATAATGCCACTGCATGTTAAAGAAACAATTCAGCAGGAAGACGTAACAATGGTGAATATTTTTGTACCAAATATCAGGGCACAAAAGTTCATAAAACAAACACTGCTGGATATAAAAGATCAAATAAATACCAATGCAATCTTAGTGGGTGACCTCAATACCTCACTTTCACACATAGAAGGAGAAATTAAACAAAAAATTAACAAAGAAAAATCAGAGGCAAACACAGCTTTGAAAAAAATATACTTAATAGAATATACAGAGTGTGCAATCCTATTACAATAGAATAAACATTCTTCTCAGTAGCACATGGAACTTTCTCTAAATAGAACACATACTAACTAGTCCATAAATACTGCTTAAATACAAACAAATCAAAATCATCCCATGTATACTATCAGATCATAGTGCATTAAAACTAGAAATCAATCACAAAGGAAACCACAGAAATGTTACAAACATCTGGATATTAAATAACATACTTCTGAATACTTAATGGGTCCCAGAAGAAATCAAGGAAGCAATTAAACAATTCTTAGAATTAAACAATGACAATACAACATATCAGAACCTATGGAACACAATGAAAGTAGTCCTAAGAAGGAAATTTATTACTATAAATGCTCGCGTTAGAAAAACAAAGTGAGTTCAAATAAATAACCTAATGTTACACCTCAAGAAACTGGAAGAACAAAAATATTCCAAACCCCAAACCTAGCACAAGGAGGGAAATCATAAAGTTCAGGGCTAAAATTAATGAAATTGAAACTAAAAAAGTACAAAGAATCAATGAATCAGCTAGTTCTTTGAAAGAAAAACAAAACAGACAAACCCTAGGCAAAAGAAAGAAGGAAAAGACCAACATCAATGAAAGTAAAAATGAAAAAGACAAAATCACTGTGGACACTGTCAAAGTACAGATCATTAGTAAAGAAACACTGTACTACAACAGATTGGACAATCTCAAAGAAAGGGATAGATTCCTAGATACATATGAATTACCAAAACTGATCCAAGAAGACTTTGCAAAACTGAAAAATGCAATAATTAGACAATGAAATCGAGGCAGTAACAATAAACCTACCAACTAAGAAAACCCCAGGACCTGGTGGATTTACCACTAAATTCTATAAGACCTTCAGGGAGGATATAATGCCAATAATTCTCATACTGTTCAGTGAAATTGAAGGGAAGTGTCAGAGACCAGAGGAGAATTGAGGCCTAATTGGCCTCCTCTGGGATCACAAAGGAGAAAGGCTGCACTCAGGGGTGATTGCATATTGCATGTTCTAGGGAAAAGTTAAGATACCTGAGATTAAGTTGTTTACCAGAGTGGATACTAATGGATATTGGAAAGCAGATGAATCCTGTGTTACTTTGATTGCTTGTGCCTCTGTTTGAGTGAATAAAGGCAAGATGAGCCAGACACTAAGTGCTCCTCTGCCTACTAGAGATGAGAGCCCCTGGCTGCCTGCATGTTAGACTGACTCCAGGTCTCTGTCATTCATCTCTTTTACCCCTGAATCAGGGAGAAAAAAGTAATGGGACTAGGTCCTGAAACAAGGCTGGCCATGGGTAGATCGGCTACAGGTGGCGCCCCAAAGCAGGGCTTGGGACCTGGGACCCAGGCTCAGCACCAGGGAGAGAGTACTTCCAAACTTATTCACAGATGCTAACATTACCCTGATTCCAAAATTCAAAAATCATGTCTCAAAAAAAAGTACTAGTACAAATGGCTAAGAAATAAATATGCAAAAAAATCTTCAACATTACTGGCTATTAGAGAAATGCAAATTAAGACAAGATTGAAATTTCATCTTACCCCAGAAAGAAGTGGTTATCACCAAGAAATCAAATAATAACAAATGCTGGTGAGGCTCTGGGGAAAAAGCAACTCTTCTGGATTGTTAGTGAGGATTCTTCTATGGAAATCAATATGGAGATTCCTGGAAACACTAAAACTAGAAATTCCATTCTGCCCAGCTATTCCCCTAATACCTTCCTGAAAGAGGAAGACATGATATTACAGCGATAAGTGGATACCCATGTTTATAGCAGCACAATTCATAATAGCTAAATCTTGGAAGCAGCTTCTAGGTCTATTAACAGATGAAGGGATAAAGAAAATGTGGTATTTATACACAATGGAGTACTAGTATGCTATAAAGAAAGATATAGGCATCATTTGGAGGAAAAGTAATTAAATCTTGAATCCATAATGTTAAGTGAAACAAGTCAGAAACCCATGTTTAAATGTCATATGGTTTCTCTTATATGAGGAGCCCAAAATATAAATAAATTTAAGAGCAAAATAAAACATAGATAACAGGAAACAGGGAGATAGACCTTTTGCAGAAGGAAACAGAGCCGAAAGATAGAGAGAGGGGACCAGGGGCCAGGGAAGGGGACATAAAAAGAATTAAGATCTGTCATATGTGTGTGCCACTTACCATGAGAGTATTCATCATGTGCCTCAAATATGTACTAACAAAAATAAAATAAAAATGATAGCCACCCTAAATATAAAGAATAGTAAATCATTTGTTATTCTGTACAAAGTACAGTTATACTGGCCCTAAAATATCAGATGTTCTTTCTCCTTCATCTCCTCTTTCATATTAATTCAAGTATGAGTTTAAGAATGTCAAATCTAAATAATGACTATTACATGGCTCTGTGAGTAAAGATGAACAAGAACTAAATATCACTTCTGGGATGGGTATTCTTTTTTCTCTTTGTAAACCTATTTTTGATTATGACCTTCATCACTTGTAAATAGAATTGTTTAGTCCTCAGATGAAATTTTTGAAAGTTCCATTGTCCTTTGGTGAATACATAAAACACGTACCTTTCCAACGAGGAGGCGCCTTTTCTCCTTCGTGCCAATGAGAAACACAGGAGATACTAGGACAGCACTCACATGCTTCTGTTTGTAGCCTAGAAATCTGCAACAAATAGCAGCTCCAGGGCTCTCCCTCCTTGGCTCTATACATTCAAATGCTATCAACTTTCTCTGTTGCTTCAAAACTCCTTTCCTTTCTGTTTGTGTCCTCTGTCATAATTCTAATCCAGACGTACCACTTCTATCCTGGACAGGGCTTCCCTCCTCCTGGTTCACCTTTCCTCCCTGAGGGAGGGAGACATTAATACTGGTCACCAGCATCAAGCTGCCATGTTCCTGTCTCTTGGAAGAAAGGTGCAGACACGTGCCTGCCTTGCCCGCTGAGAAGCGGGCAAAGTGAGCTCTGCTGCCTACTCTCTTTCTCCTAGAGTGGAGATTCATGTTGCTCTGGAGAGCAGTCTGTGCCCTGTGACTCTTGATGAGGCTGTGGGGCTCAGAACCTCAGTCTGTGTCCTGTGGACAAGTGTGAGGGCGAGAAACAGTAAGTGTGTTTGAGCCACTGAGGTTTGAGGGGTTTTTAGGTTTGGTTTTATTTTTGTTATCTTTTTTAGCTTAACCTGATTAGTACATCTAGTGCCTACTTTCTCCAATTCTCTTCATATACTCTTGCCAGAGTAATCATCTTAAATCACAGGCCAGAATGTTCCCTTATCAAAAGCCATCAACAGTTTGCCATTACCTTCAAATATAACCTCATATTTCTGGCATTCAAGAAAACATGAATTTCCTCCTCAATCTCCTCTTTCTACCTTCCCTCCAGCCCCGTGTTCTAGCCCAGTGGGAAGTCTCACCATTCCCTCCAAATGGCCACATCTCCATTTGGGAAGTTGCTTTTGTCTGCAGTGTTATGATTACATCAGCCACCCTTTAGAGTACAGGTTCAAATGGTTTAACTCTCACAAATGTACAAGTGTTTCCTCTCAGCTAGGATTCCTTAGCAAGTTACACCTCATCTACAGTAATCACTATTTTTCTGTTGCATAATGCAGTTATTTGTGTATACATCTCACTTCGCTAAACAGACTAGAAGCCATTTTAAGGTAGAGACCAGCATTATCTTGTATGAAATTCTCTACAATGCAAGCAGTGTTGTTGCTCAATAAATAATTCATGAATTAAATATTAATCTTCAGGGGAGGACCATGGAGTTCTCTTACAAATTCTGAATGATCATAGTTCAGTTAGTGACTAGAAATGTCAACTGTGGAGTAAACATGCTTTTGCCTAGTGAGCCTCCTTCCTTGCTGGGAGATTCTTCAAGACCACCCCTGGTGAGACATCATAGGGAGAAGGTTCTCAGGAAGGGTTGATTAGACTTTATGCCCACGGTAGGTTACACATCTCTCCACTGAAAATAAGCCAAAGACTAGAGGAAAACCTCACATGATAAGAGAGGAACATATTTTAAGATCCAAAATGAGTTTTTGAAGAAGATATTTATTGGTAATTTGTGGTTTCAGAAGTCCCTGCTATATTAAAGAAAGTTTGTCAAGGAAAGATAGCACTGGGAAGATTCCCTCTAGCCACTTTGTTAGAAAGAACAGAAAGTAAAAATACGGGATGAAGTAGCAAGTGGAAAAGGTTAGCTTTGAAAAATTGATATTACTGAAGGAGAATATCCTAAATGATGAGCTGGGGAAATTCTCTCTACAGGAACAGGCCAGAGAGATGTCATAGAAATCCAGGCTACAGGGCTATAGGAGAAGGCGAAATCTAGGAGGGAAATATTTATAAGTTTTGTATTGTTGGGGTGGATTTTATGTTTTAAAATATTAATCCATTTTCATTCAGACATCCACACACAGCTTGAATTCTTCATCTGTACTAGATATATGAGAAATAATGGTGTCCACCTTAAACTCATCATTGAGAGAGTGATAATTATAGTGCAGTGAAGTAAGTACCAAGGGAGATATGTACAAAATACATGGGATCCCCTTGGAGTGGTTGTAGCAGAGACTTCTGAGCTTGCTAGAGTACATCATGACAGAATGCAGTCACTGTTGTTGACACCTTTTCCACGGTTGCTTTCCTTGATAATGCTGAGATTGTGCAGAACTGCAAAATGGTAGACGGCACAGAGTCAATGGCAGTTGGATGGAATCATCAAGCATAAAAACTGTCAATGATTTGGATACCTAGCTCAACTCAGGCATGTAAAGTTGAGAAAACTGAGGAAGGGAGGCATAAAATGTCTTGCTCAAGCAGGTTGCCCAGATTACGGATTAAGCTAGAGGCAGAACTAAAACTAAACCTCAAGTAACTCTCTTTCCACCTGATTGCACAGCCTCCTATTGACAAGTAATGTTACTCAGAAGCCAGAACTACTTCACAAAAGATATAGGAACTAGGAAATTCTGA
This sequence comes from Heterocephalus glaber, assembly GCF_053883595.1. NCBI lineage: Eukaryota > Metazoa > Chordata > Mammalia > Rodentia > Bathyergidae > Heterocephalus > Heterocephalus glaber. The sequence goes on along the minus strand of NW_028258297.1, from coordinate 24,177,017 downwards.
AAGATTTTAATGAGTATTCTGTAACAATTTCCACAGGTAACAAGACTTCTTTTGGAAACTATTGTCTACAGCAATGATGCCCAGCAGAAATTTCTACAATAATGAAAATGTTACATAGATGAACTGCCCAATAAGATGGTGACTAGCCACATGTGGTTGCTTGCATTTGAAATATGATATGGCTAATTTGGTGTGAAAGTGAAATTTAAATTTTGATTAATTTAAGCTTTAACTTCAATAGTCACAGATGGTTAGTGACTCCCATATTGGACAGTACAGGTCTTAAACATTGTCTACACCTTTAATTATATGACTAGGAGTGTTGCTGCCCTTTTCTAGCTGCCCTGCCCTTATAGCCTACAATCACATTTTACCCAGTCCCTGAGCCAATAAGAACCAAGCCAAACAATATACATAAAACAGGCCTATTCTCACTGGTAGGTGAAGCCTGTATTATTTTGTAGCATGTATAATCCAATCATCACCTAACTAAGCCCCATTTCCCAACACTGTTGTAGTGGGGAATTAAGTTTCCAACACATGAACTCTGGGGAGCACTTTAAACTGTAACAATACTGCAGCATTTATACTGGAGCTATCCCCGTAATAGTTGAAACTTGTGGTGGTACACTCTCACCAAGATATTTTATTTTTGCTCATTAAAATATCATATCCCATTCACTCAAGAGTTAAAATCTTGAGATTTCATCATGAACGCTATATAAAAGCCAATTTCATAACCATCAAAATATCAAAATTAGTTCTGAGGTAGTTAACTACTGCTCTATGATTATTTCACCAGGGTATTCATTGTGTTTGTGAAATTTAAATGCATTAACAATTACTGTGGCCATTTTTAGAGAATCTAAACAGTTTTTGAAAGAAATAAATGCAACTGTTATCATAGCAGTGAAAAAAGTACATAATATGCTACACTGTGTTGCATCAAATCTAGTATGTCATAAACTTTAAAACATATCATGATTTTGTGTACCAGAAAAATATGCTGCCAATTACGGTCTGACACAATATATTATCACATCACATTGAGTTTTTATGTAAGTCTTTAAAAAGAAGCTCTTTTAGTTTATTTAAACATAATTTTTATATTACTCATGTGCACACATCAAAAAGAAAATGTAAGCCAAATAATTTAGTTCAGGAATTCCTAAAATGACTACACAAGGAGAATTTGACCTTTTTGAATTGTTTTAAACTCAGAGACATCAACATCTGTGTTTCTGCACACAGTGACAGCTTCTCTGTCATTGGGAGCATTGGGATGTGGAATTTCTTGAACAATTTTCTTCTGGGATTTTCTCTTAAACTGTTGATATCTTCTGCTATATTTTGAATAGGTTGCTTTCTTGCTTGGTGCATGTCAGGTTTTGCGCATGTATCAATGAAATGACATAACAGAGCATCTTCCTTCCTTATGTCTTCTAAAGCACTTGGGTGTTGCTTTGCAAGAAAAGAAAGAATTGTGGCCATTGCTCCAGTACCCAACATTTTCTTCAGCATTATCAACTCTCTGCCCTGTTGTTCTGTTTCTTTGCCTTTCTGTGTCTACACAATAACTTTTCATGTCAAAGCCAAATCATGGTATACTCTTTGTGAAGATATTTCAAAAAGCATTTAGACTCAACAGTGTAGCACAAAGAATAACAAATAGCCAATTGCAATAGCAATGATAAAAACTGCCAACAGGAACTTAGCACAAAACAGAAAGATAACAATGTCAAAGGTGCTATCAGCTTCCCAAGGTTATAAGACACCATGTTTGTAAGATGCAACCTGGTTTCAGATCTATTGAAAAGTGAAAGAAGTCTTTGAACCAACAAATTATGGATCTTTGGATTCCAATGATAATGTTAATCAAGCTTACCTCTTGTTAACAGAGAAAGAAAACTTCTCAGTTTTGAATTCTTTCAAAGGGAGGGAGGGAAGGAGAAAGGGAGAAAGTGGGGTGGGGAGAGAATGAGAGAGATCAAATTCTCATTCTAGAAGTAATGTTTTGTGAAGCAAAATGGCTCTTCAAGTTTCAGGGTAAAGGTACTGAATTTAGCTACTTTGAATGTGGAGAAATGACATTATAATCTGGATTTCTAGCTTTTCTCATTTTTAAACAGCTTCTCACCACTGTCATCAGGTACTAGTGAATTTATAAAGGAATAAAATGGTATGCAATTCTCACTACATTCTCAAAAAGATAGCTTCTAATATCTCACAATTATAGGCATCTTTTATTCATTCATTAAGTCTTACATTCCAAACTTATTTATTAAGTAGCTACCATGTGGCAAGTGCTGGCACAAAATGGACCCCCCGCCCCTAAATGTTTTTTTTAGTTCTTGTGGCATTTCCAATAGAGGGGAGAAAGGTGAGTAACAGAGTTCATGGTAAGAACTCTGAAGGAAAGCAGAGCTGAGAGGAGTGAATGATGTCTACGTATCCCTTTAGCCCATCACACCTGGTAGGTGACTCAGCCAGGTTTACCCCCACCAGTGTTGACACCTTAGCCATGGCCAGGCAGGCAGGCTCCTGGCTCAGGCAGGTCACTATGGAATCTTCTCCATAAGCCCTGTCATCTGAGGAGTAGGTTTGGATTTGACAACCCTACTTCCTGGTTCTCTGTGCTATGAAATTTTGTTAGCTCTCTTCATTGACATGATTTGGTTGTCTTTGTCTCCCTATAGAACCCACCTGAACTTGCCCCCAGCACTGTGGGGAGCTCCTAGGGTCTTTTCTGGCCACCTCACCATCACTTCCAAGCAGGTGACATACAACTCCCACTATTGGTCACACCGTCTGGATGAGTTACCTGAAGGAAGAAGGATTAATTTATGCATGCTGGTTGCCTCTTGATGAGCTCCACTTTCTCCTCAGCCAAGTAACCTGGTCTCCACACGACCATTCTCCTTTGCCTCAGATATTTTCTCCTTACACAAAGGAGGGGCAAAATCTTCTTCTCCTTACCCCCCTTCCTGACTGTAAAGGCTGTGATGGTGACCCCACAGGAAGGCCGTCCAACCAGTCGCTCACTGCCTGCTTTGTCCCTTGTGGGCCTGGCCTTCACAATTTGGACCTTTGCTGGCTGAGAAGTTGCTTCCATGAAGAGGAAGCCATATGCTGTCCTCCCACTCTAATGTGACCTGGAATTACCAGAAACCAGAGAGCCAGTGGATCATGATCTCCCAAAGGAAGTGGAAGTGGCTGGCCCCACTACCAGGCTGGACTAGGGTGCTTAGGTGCAGGCCACTCTAATGGCAGCCACTGTCAACTACTCCTCATGGGGGAAAATGTACCTGGAGAAGGCTAGAGGCCCAGGAAGCCTCAGTGGTTCTACCACAAGCAGCCTGTATAGCTGGCAGGGCTGGCTGCTCCCTACAGATCCCCTACTCAGGGTCTAGAATAGAATGAGCTTTCTTCAGACTGCAGCTCTTGCAGGCTTGGCTTACAAAGAATACCTGGAGGGAAGGAGACAGCAGGGTTCTGCTGAACAGGCAGAGAAGGGTTAACAGAAGTAGTAGCTCAGCACCTTTCATAGCAGAAGAGAGATGCCTATAAGGCAGGATTGGGAGGAATGGGGACCCATAGAGGGGGTGGGTTTCCAAGTCAGGAAAGGCATGTGGGACCAGAAGCTTTATTGTCATAAGTGGGAGTTGGTTGTGATGATGGGGCACTGCTCCACTGGGAACCTTGTGTGTACTTACTAAGATGTAGCCAAAGAAGGAGAGATGGGAAGGTCTAAGATAGAGGCAATCAATCAAAAATATTAATCTGTTGAAGGGACAGAAGAGGCAGTTTCTCCAGCACAACCTGTGGCCTTACAGCTCGAGGACTGTGTACCCACAACTGCTTAGTTATAACAGAGGTTGTGCTGACACCTATATATTTATAGATAGAAAAACCAGTGACCCAGGAAGTTGAAATCACACCTTAGCAACAGAGCTCTAAGAGACATCCCTGACCCTCTCAAGCGCAGACCACAGCTATGTCTACTGGCCGCTCTGCTCTTCTGGCTGGGTGAAGAGATGGGCATAGGAAGTTCGGGAAAACAGTAAGGAGATGTTGAAGAGATGGAAGCTGACTCTGTGGAAGGGGTCATGTCAGGACTGCTGTACTCCAGGACCACAGTCGCAGAAGCAGATGGTAAGGAGGGGACATATTTGAGAACTGAGTCACAGTTGTTAGAGAGAACAGCATCTCCTCAAAATTCACATCTGCCGGTAGCCTGTGAATGTGGCAATAGGGCCTTTACAAATGTAATCAAGTTAAGATAGGGTGGTTGTGGTGGACTAACTAATGGTCAACTTTGAACGCCTGGCTAAACTGAATCAGCGTGGTCTGGGCATGGAAGACCCACCTGAGGATTGTTGCCAACAGCATAAAAAGAGAATAGGAGGGGAAGATCAGGAGGCTGTTGGTTTTCTAGGAAAATCTTGCTGCAGTTGGCTTTTTGATGTGAATTTGGATGTTCTCGGAAGAGAAGAAGCTCTGGGCCTCTCTGTCACTGGGAATGGCTGCTGTTCTCACCGGGGCAGCTCTGATCTTCACCTTGAGCGTCACTTCCTGGCTCCAGTATACAGCCCTCAGCCTGGTGGCACAAATCCTTCACCCCACAGCACAGGTTTCCTGGCTTCCACCACTGGCCTTCTGGGTGTAGATCCTCAATATGGGCAAGCATGAGACATTGCTGTGGGCTCTAGGCCACTGTCTGGACTCATGAAGGACATTGCCTTGGGCTCTAGGCCTTCAGCCGGACTTGTGTGGGACATTGCTGTGGAATCCAGGCCCTCGGCTAGATTAGGGCCTCTAGTGCGGGGCTAGAACTCTTGCAGTCCTTATTTCTCTTGCAAAACCCTGACTACAACAGTCGTCCCTTAGTCCAATAAAGTCAAGCTCCTTATAAGAAGAGGATATAGGGAAAGGGTAATGGGAGTGACCAGAGACCCCTGCAGGGCTCCTGGCCTCCTGAAAGCAAGTACGACATTCATGAGATAGGAAAGTAGGAATTAAAAGAAACACAAAGACAGAGACTTGAGAGAAACTAAGTCTTGGGCTTATTTAAACTGCTCCAGACAGTAAAGACAAAGGACTTCCAGGATGTCCAGTGTTTAATCATTACAAGTGTAGGAGGGGGGAAGCTGGGCCAGCCTTAAGATACCTGCTGATAACAAGTATCAAGAAGGCAGGACTGTAGAACAAAGATACAAGCATATCTGCAGAAAAGAGCAAACGGTTAATTCAGAGGGGAAGAATTTAGTTGGAGTCGGTTGATCTTGGCTAGAAGTGAACTTGGCTGAGCCCTGCTACTTCACAGACTAGGACTTAAGTCTCGGTAGCAGCCATTAGCAAAGGAGTAGCCCAACTCTGCTATCTGACATGCACATTTGAGTCATGTAAGCTTTGATCAGACTCCTGAAATAATACACAGCCAAATGATAGAGGGGCAAGAAGCTTGTGCCACTATAGCCTGCTAACATTGGGCAGAAGAGGTGTCTCCTACAGAGGACATTTGGACAAAGAGACAGACACACAAGGGAGAATATCATATTAAAACACAGGTAGAAATTGGAATGAAATTGTTACAAGCCAAGGAAATCCAAGGATCACAGGCAACCCTGAGAAGCTAAAAGAGGCAAGAATTCTTCCCTCGCATCTTCGGAGGAAGCGTGGCCCTATGAGTACCTTGATTTTGGACTTGCAGCCTGCAAGACTTTAAGAGAACACATTTCTGTTGTTTTAAGCCATCTGGGTTGTGGTACTGTGTGCAGCAGCCCTGGGCTGCTAGTGTATCCAGGATCCAGCAATAGTTCAGAAGCCAGGGCCAGGCTCTCTGGGAGGGGCACAGCTGCCAGCATTTCCTAAGCCCTTCCTCTGGAGTGGGCTGAACTCTGGGTGATCCTGACACTTCTGATTATGGTTCACACGCTCTTCAGCAGCTCCCTGACGTTCGGGAGCTTCTGCTCTAAGTGAGGGCCATGGCAAGCTGGCAAGTCAGGGATGCTCTCTCAGGGGCCACAGACCGGTCACTCCAGCCCAAGCTCTGCATATTCCCGGGGCTCACAGCTTCATGCCTCAACACTGAGCGTTCTGCAAACGAGGGAAGATGGTGAGTCACCTAGGACCCGCCATGTGCCTTCAGTGGTTCCTTGCAGATTGCACCTCACTCACCTGACACATTTCATCCCACCCTCTCTCATCATTACTGATTTGCATAAAGCAGACCAGCTCACCTTCATCTTTGCAAACCTGCTCGGATACAAACTTCTGAGCTGTGAAGCCACACTTCTGCAATCAAGAGCTTATTTTTTTCCTTCAGATCAAAGTGGCCTTCTTTTTTCCCTGGGGCTGCCTACTCCTATCTTCTAGCCCCTGGCACACACAGACATGAATGTGCCTTCTCCTTTACCCTTTACACATTTGTTATCCTCTGGAGAATAGCAAGTTATCCAAGAATATAGCAGCTTAAAGCAACATTTATTGTCTTACACCATTTCTGAGGGTCAAGAGTCTGGGAGTGGTTGATTGGGTGCTTCTGCCATCGTTTCCAGGCCTGCTGGCTCTTTGGGAATTAGTGGGCCTTAGCTCCTCACCAGCTGTTGGCTGCAGACTTCTGTTCTTCATCAGAATGGCGACTCCACAGGGTGCCTGAATGTCCTTGTGACATGGCATCTGGCTTCCCCCAAAGCCCAGGATCTGAGAGAACATATACAAGAGAACGATCCAGGCAGAAACCATAGTCCATTATAGCCTTCCTTGGAAGTGACATACTATCACTTCTGCTGTTTTCTAGTGGTAATGGAGATCAACGCTGGAACAAAACTGGAGAAACTGAATGAGTGTGAACACCAGGAGGTAGGGATCTTTGGAGGCCACCTGGAGGTAGGCTACTACATCCTAAGAGAATATTTCCTACATTTTCTGAGCATGGAGCGGTGACAGATTACTTATGGTCCCAGAATCTGGAAAGTGGACCAATCGTACCATTTTAGTCTATCTAGAGGATCCAAAATCTCCATTGGCCATCAGCCAAGAGAGATAATTATAATATATCTAGGAAAAATAGCAGCACTTTGTTCATTTCTCTTTGGTTAGACTACCTGGGTTCAAATATTACTCGCTATGTGACCTTGGACAAGTAACTTCTCTGTACCTATGTTTAATTATGGGAAAATGGAAGTAAAATAATTTATACCCCATATGATGATTGTATTGTTTAATGAGGTTCATGTATATCAAGTGAGTAGAACAATATAGGTGCTCCATAAATTATAGCTATTATGATCATTGTTGAAATACATATTGTTGAAATATACCCTGTCTTAGGACTCAGAGAGGAAAAAGAAGGGGTCATAGAGACTGGTAAAACAGTGCAATGTTGCAGATCTTTCCTCAAGTTTCAACTATGTTCTGTACAGTCTAAGACTTTCTGGGGTGACTGTTCATACAAAGCAAGTATTCTCGCCCTCTCCTGCCTCTTCGCTCATGGACACAAGACATCGATTCAAGTATATCTTGCAGTCCAAGCAACATGGCTTGTCTGATTGCAGCCTGAACTGTATGTGTGTGATTTGGAGAGGTTGATGTCCCCCTGATATATTAGAAACTTTTATTCGGGTCTTTCACCTGAATGGAATTAATTTTAAAAGGAAAAAATGAAAAACCAAATGAAGTTAATAAACATTTCTGAATTATGAAAGTTTTAAAAAAAATCTTGCTTTATTAAATTTATTATTTTTACTATCCCTTTGCTGAGTTTGGAGTGGTCAGATCTGCCAAATTTCAAGTAGGTTAGCCAAAATGTGTTCGTTTGTAACGTGTTCATTAGTGGAAATAACCATGCCACATTGTTCAGAAACTTTTACAAAGTGAAGTGAATGCTTGGTGTAGACTCTTTGGCATCAGTATGTAGAGACATTAGTTATTTGGATCAATGGCTGATAAAACAAGGAGCCCCAAATACCTGGTTGAATATTCTTCCATTCATGTTTGCATACCTAGAATTAGAAAGTGAGACGGTCACAAACAAAAAGAACAGCACTACTCCAAGCTTATCATCAGGAAAGGAAGCTAAAAAGCGAGGGGTGTAGTTCAGTGGTAGAGCATATGCTTACAGTGCAGCAAGACTTGGGTTCATTCGCCAGCACAAAAAAATGGGAGAATGAAATTGCTTGTATTTGCCAGCATTCAGTTCATGGTTGTTTCGAAAGCACACTGGAGAAAGGCATTCTCTGCCAGGAAAGCGGAGGATGGTGTCACACCTGGAGTTGAGTTTCTGTCAATATTTCAGGGCCAGCAACCACAGTCCTTCTTCAGTAATCTGTATGAACAAAGAAGCGGAGAAGCAGAGTTCCTTGCTAGCTGATGCCTATGGATCAAGGCAGTGCCTGCTGGCAAAGAATCCTCAGGTCTCTTCACTTATTCTCCCAGCACCTGACAACCTAGTGGAGAAAACAGCAACTATTTCTCAGAAGAGGAAGGTTTGGGACAGGTGGCTCAGACAATTAATGGCCAAAAAATTCAGCACTCAGGCCAAAGACACTCTGAAAATAAGCAGGCTTCTTTTCCAGCCAGTTGTCCGCATAACTTACCCTTTTTCCAGCCAGAGGCCCTGCTGCCTGACAGAGAATTTCATAACGGCAGTGGAAGATTGCCAAGCTCAGCAATTTCTCCAAGCAGCAAATAATGAAATTAGAGAAAAGAGTGTTCAAGTTTGCAATAATAATAATGAAATTGATAACACTTCATTTACATACAGCACTTCTCATCCCCAGTCTATTATTTAATATGTGAGCGTTGTGCATTTGCATTTGCCTATAGGAGAATGTGCAGTGTCTGTTAAAATAATTTAGGGAAACATCATTGGTTGTTTAATTAATTTTCCCAACTTTTTATCTTGCCTATTTAAAAAAATTTAATTTCAGATATTACATTAGCCACCATTCACTATTACCAATTTCTTCCACTCATGTGTTCACCATCAAAGCTTTCGTCTATTAATACCTTACATTTAACTAAGAAATTATGGGCATCTTCTTCTGAGTGTGTGATTTCCAACCCAGAAAGCAAAAGGAAAAAAGGGAAACATGGGAGCAAGGGAGAAAAACACCAATTTGTCATTAAGGATTGTGGCTTCTTTCTGTTATCTCTACCCAGTTTCTCTGAGGTCAGGAGCTCATGAGCCAGAATGCACGCATCTGGCTGTATTCAAGTTTAGAAATGAAACAGTAGAAAGAGGATTCTGCAGAGCTGAAGACTCCTGCAGCCAGAGTGACTCATAAACACAGCCAAAGAAATATATTTGATTCGAGCTTTGGCCTTTTTCATCTCTTGGCTTCTCCTCACTGCTAAGGGTTCCACTTAGGATATCAAGCCAGAGCAGAAAAGCTCCCCCAACTCTTTGAAGAGAAAGGGATTCTGTGCACTGAAGAGCTGCTGTTTTATTAGGGAAACAGGAGAGAATATAACCAGGCTTCCTGGAGTGACAGAGACACCACTGGTGAGTTGAATCTCAGCCATCCCTGGCCCTTCGGAGCCCTTTGATCTCTTCTGTGAAGATCAAGAGCAGTTCAGGTATTGGAACAAGCAGGGCACAGGGCATTAGATCAAGAAGGAGAGAAGGAATTTGGGGGAGAAAAAATTCAATTCAGCAAGCATTTATTGACCTAGGTGCTGGAAACAAAGTTCCAAAATTTCCTGCCATAAGAAGACAAGCAAGTTGATGGTTGCAACATAATGTCTAAGAAATCGTGTTAAGTGGTGGTCGTGGTCCTGGGAGAAAAGCATGGGTCACTGTTCACCATGAGATATTTAAAGGAGGGTGCCTGAAAAGTGGGAGCCTGAGCTAGTTGCCAAGATGTAGGTAAAGGACAAGTGGTCTAAAAGTAATCAAAGAACAAGAAACTGCAGGGTATGTGCTGGGTGTTTCTAGCTCTTCTTCATTACAGAGAGTATTGGAAAGAGAATGGATAGGTAGAAAGGGGCATTGCCTGCCTGCTAAAGAAGCTAAGCATCATAGTGGAGGAGGCCTGAAGGGTTTAGGGCAAGGAGATGTGAGCAATGTTTTAGATAGAACATTTCACTAGCAGTGGGCACTGAAGGAACAAATCTAGAGTAGAGAATGGCAGCCACCATATGACTGTAACAGTTTAAGAAACAATGACAATGACCTGAACCAGAGCCGGTGGTAGGGAGAAGACAGGCACATTTGGAGACATAAATCAATGGAAACTGATTACTACTTGCATAGGAGAAGAAAAGAAAAGAGGATCTTTTTAGCATGTGGTTCTCACTGTGTGATGACTGGACCAGCAGCATCAGTTGGTATCTCCTAGGAAGTTATCAGCAATGAGAGATGCCCCAGACCACTTAAGCCAGCTACTCCATCAGAAATGTAAGATGGGTGCTCAGCAGTCTGTGTGTTACCAAGCCCTGTAGGTGGTTCTGATCTTGCTTATGTTTGAGGACGACTGGTGTAGAATATCCTCCAGGTCTGACCTGGGGCTCCTGGGCAGGTGATGTTGTCATTTGATGATCCAAGGAGCACTCTACAAGGGGAAGAATGTTTTTGCTTTATTGTATTGTTTGGGGGTGAAGGTAAAGGGAGAGACAGTAACATGGCAAGCAAACACTAAAAATTAGCATTTAAAAGAAGACTGGGACAGTGAGGGAAGAGGTGACAGAGCTCTGCTTGAGTTAGTGGTTAGCAGAGGGAGAGTTTTGAAAGCCATTTTTCTATTTCCGGGGTAACAGTGCAAAATAGTTTGCTGTGTAGATAGTATGTCAGAGCATTTTTTAATTAATCATTAAAATATCTGGCTACTACGGACTGTAACATATCCTACTTTCTATGCTAATGCACAGAAGCCAAGAACTTGGGAGGATTTGATTAAAGTCCTTCCAGCCTTGCTCAACTGAGGAAAAATATTCAAAAAGGAGGAGCCAGATTCCCACATGCCAGGGCCAGTGTCTTTCTTGTGCTGTGAGCATGATTAACCTTTGTTCATGCAGCAGAGGTGTTGGAACTTGGAGATCATAGCAAGACTTGGCCAAGGGGCAATAAAAGCCGCTCTCTGGGAACAAGATTCCTGGTTATTTGCCCTAAAGTTCCCTATGGCTGTGCCAGCGTCAAAGCCCAATGGCACCCTAATGAATTAATGAACACTTAATTTGGTACAGAAAGTATACAGCCTTGTTGGAGGATGATGGGCAGGGAAAGAAAGTGTGGTTCTCTTGCTGTATTGAGTGCTTTGATTGGGGTCTGTGCTGCAGAAAGCTACCAAGGAGAGCGAAGAGCCAAACCCTGGGGGAGGTGGTAAAAGCGAGGCTCTCCTTCAAAAAGGTCTGGCTGTATCCAGCTCTGCATCCAGGAAGAGATGAAACAGCAGCCCCAGTCTACGAAGTGGAGTTGCTTTCGCCCCATATTCACGCCTGAAAATAGAAGATTTAATGCACCAAGGAGGCCACTCACTCAGTAATGACAGATATATGGAAGCTTTTTCTTAATACGATATCTGAAGATAAAAGCAGTCAGGGTAGACACATATTGTACGTGCTGTCTCCCTAATTTAAATCCATCATCAGTTAGATGCACTCTTTGACCAGCTTTTTAGCAGTGAGAATGGCTTGTGCTGATGAATCCCCATGTTTGGTGCCAGCATTTCCAAGCCCTTGGCTGCACAGCACCGTGTTCCAACCAACTGTTCCTTTCTCTGCTCCAAGTCCTTCTACATATCACTGCCAGATTAATTTTCTAAAGTGGGTTCCGTGTCACTCTGTGCTCAAAACCTGCAATGGCTCCCTCTTGCCTATACCATTGAATACAAACTTTTCAATTTGACCAAGTTACCTGAAACATCCCACAGCAATGGCTCCAAAGCCATGGTCATAATGAACCATTATGACACCTGGGAAGGACAACACATTCACTCATTAGCATCAGTCTAAAATTCAACAGTGGGTGCATTTAACAGTTGGACAGAAAGTAGGCTCCTGGTGGACACAGGGTGAGCCTTTTAAAATCACACCTTCTCCATGCATTTAAGCAGTTTTATATCAGCAATTTCAAGGTGGTGCATGTTAACAGAGGGGCCAGGAAAGAATATTCCAGGAGCTGTGATGAAAGCTGTGAGCAGCCTATTCTGAAGGCATACAGAGACTCTGCACCACAATAGAGTGACCAGGAAACCATGCAGGAGCCTCTGAAGAGCTTAGAGTCCTTTGCATTAAAACAGCTGCAGTCCAGCAACTTGTAGAAAGATCAAGTTCAAAATTCTGTTCAGGGAAATGCCTTTCTGAGGAGATGATGCGATTCTGCTTGTCAGAACTCCATAGGAACTGTAGCTGGTTGGAGGTCTGCTACGGGCTCTGTCACCTTTACATACAGGCTTCCAGGCTTTAAATTTTTTTGGTAGTTTGAATGATTTGTGGAGTGTTTTCTTGGGAATAGGCACACTATGTGTGCATGTGCCTTATCTCCAGGAGAACAGCTGATCTATGGAACTCTGAGCAGGTAGCATAGCACATTCTGATTTCCTGCTCTTCAAGAGTGCTCAGTGATCTTGGGCCCATCCCTTCACCTGCTTGTGCTTCTTTGTCCCCATGCTTAGCCTGCAGACAAATTAGAACAGGTCCAATTTCACAAGATTGTTATGGAGATTAGAAGAGATAATATGCATGAAGTACTTAGAATATCACCTTGTACTAGATGAGATCTATATAAATGCTGTTATTATGGCTACCACTGTTAGTGGTTGTTACGGTTTAGATCTAGAATATCCTCCCAAAGCCTCATGTGTTCAGCAGTTTGGAAGGTGATTGGATCATTAATCCATGGAAGAGTCCATACCTGAATGTGCTGCTAGGATATAGGGTCTGGTTGAAAGAGCAGGGTCACTTGGGGGTGACCTGAAAAGGTTTTATCTCCCTCCTTAGCTCTTCCCTTTTCTCTTTGCTTCCTGGCCACCAGAATCTGAGCAGCTTTCCTCTTCTAGACCCTTCTACCATCCCAGTCCTGCCTTGGAGCCAGTCAACTATGGGTTGAATTTTCTAATATAAATGAGCCAAACCCCTCCTCCTTTAAGGCATGGTATTGGGTATTTTGTCCCATTGACAAAAACGTGACTAAGACAGTGGTAGAGAAGGCAAGTTCTGAAGTCAGATTTTCGGGATTCACATCCAAGCTCCACCTTGCAGATTATGCGCAATTACTGAACCTTCTTTGTAGGCCTGGCATTCTTCTCTCTAAAATGGGGATCAGCAGTAATACTTATCTCTGCGGCGGCAGTAAATGTAAGCTCGAGCCATGACTGGCACATACATTAACTCTCAAATATTAGCCACGATTCTGATTATCTTAGCCTTCTTCATATCCCCATTGTCTTTCTCTGTCCCACCCCACCCCTATGTATGTTCTTAAACTTTGGTAGTTAATGTTTTAGAAAGAGTTAGAAAATCTTTCTTCCTGCAGGTTTATTCTATTTCATGTCTTGTCCATGGGTCATGGATTTAGGGTGGTTATAACATCCTGAGGCTTGGGGCCCAGCCCAGAGACTCTCATTTAATTTCTATTGTTCTGAGGCTCCAGCATTGGCATTTTAAAAGGCTACCCATCTTATTTCCATCTTAGTGTAATGAGCATTTAGGAATACGAATCACTGGTCCAGACAGATTCAAATCAAAGTTATTTAAGGAGAGGAGACATACTAGACAAGTCATCAAAAATGCCTCAAAGTTAGCTGGGCGTGGTGGCACAGGCCTGTAACCCCAGCACTCTGGGAGGCTGGGGCAGGAGGGTTGTAAGTATAAGCCCAGCCTGAGCAAATTAATGACTTGGCAAGATGCTATTTCAAATTGAGAAATTAAAAGGGATGAAAGGAACGAAGATGTATCTTAGAGCAAAGCCCCTGGATCCAAGCCCTAGTGCTGCCCTGTCCCAGCCCCCTAGAAAGCACCAAAGGTCCCTGCCAAGGAAGTAATCAGCTCTGATAAACACTCCAAATTGATTTTAGAGGAGGTTCTGTTTGTGAAACTCTTAAAATCATCTCAAAGTGTGGTTGGCTTCACACAGATGCCTACTATGATGAAATTCACTATGGAGCCCTGGTAAGGTATTTTGGGTTGAGGGGCAGTGGGTGCTACTCTGGGGATGCTTGGTATTGAATTCCCAGCCACAGTCTTTAAGAAATCAAGGTTGTAGCTTGGATTGCAAATGAAGGGGAGAGAGAACTCATCTGAAAGCTCCCAGCTGCTGGAACCAAGACATTCTGGATGTCTTTCTTTATCCAGAGGCAGCTTTCACAGGCATTGTAAAATGTTCTTTGGCTCAAGCTAAGGATTTTGAACTTTATTCTATAAGCTACAGAAAATCTATGAAGCTTTGGGGCAGGAAAGCAATACAGTGACAGCAGAATTTTAAGAGGACTGATGGTCTGTAGAGTGGATTGAGTCGGGGACACAAAGGGAAGGAGGGCAGGGACTGTCCTCAGAGGGCTGTGGCAGAGTCCAGGTGAGAGGCATCGGGAGAGAAGTGGGGTGCGGTGGAATGGGGAGATCGGGGTTCTATGGGTGTGAGCTGTCAGATATGAGATCACATCCAGGGAAAGGAGAATGATCCCCTTTGAGCCCATCACCCACTCCTCATAGCCTGAATTATGAATCCCCAAAGCCATTCCTTTATCTGTCATTCATCAAGAGATTGACTTAATCCCCAGAATGTTCCAGTTGTGAGGACTAGGGGCACACTGAGAAGAATTTGTGTAGCACTCTCTCTCTAGAGAAGAGGGGGAAGGAAAATAGATATTAAAAACCAAATACATTAGAATTAAGTTCCATGCAGAGGATTAAAATAAAATAAAATGATAGTAACGAATGCTTGCTGAAACTGGTAGCCATTGACTGCCTCAGTGAACAGGTGGTACTGAAGCTGAAATCTGAAGATGAAAGGGAGCCAGCCCTTTCACAACTCTACAGAGTCTTTACGGTCAGAGGAGCAGCAAGGGCAATGATAGCAATGAGCCTGAAAGATCTCAGAAGGTGCAGTTGGAATACACGAACTGAGGAAAGAGTAACCACATGCAAGGTTTAGGGAGGAGGAGTCGGTGGAGGGCTGATCCCCAGGGAACTGTATGTCAAGCTAAGGGTGGAATGTTACATGAAACGGTAGGTAACAAACCAGTACATGTGTCATTGGCAAATTTTTATTTTTAAAGTGCATTAATGTATAGAGATACCAAAAATTGTCTAGAATGAAATTCATTTAACTGTTTTAATCGATCTCTGGGAGTGAGATGCTGAGCACATTTTTCTTTTCATTTAAGGATATTTATTAGCCAGGCATGGTGGTACATACTGTAATCCCAGCACTTAGGAAGCTGAGGCAGGAGGATTGCAAGTTTGAACATGCCTCGGAAGCTTAGTGACTTAGTGATACTCTGTTTCAGAATCAAACAAACAAACAAACAAACCAACCAACCAAAAAGGGCTGGGGATGTAGCTTAGTGCAAAGGCCCCGGGTTTCCCCAGTAACACCTCCCAAAAAGTAATTTTTTACTTGTGATATTATAAAATGTTTCTAAGCAGAGGACATTAAGAATTATAATAAATATGTGAGGTGGGGGATATGTTAATTAGCTTGATTGTAGTAATCGTTTCACAATGTACATGTATCTCATAACATGATGCTGTACACCTTAAATATATATCATTTTATTTGTTGATTATACTCAATAAAAAATGGAAAGGAATGTCTGCATCCTCACCAAACACTCATTATTGCTGGTAGCTGACATTGGGTGTAATGTGGTATATCAGTAGAGTTTTGATTTCTATTTTCCTAATGATTAGTAATGTGGAGCAGCTTCTCATGTGCTTTTCAGTCATTTGCATATCTTCTTTAGAGAAATGCTTATTTAAGTCTTTTGCCCATTTAAAGTTTCTTTTGTGGGTGCGGTGTTGGGGAGTGAACTGAGGGGCCTTGCATTGAAGAACATCCCTGGCCCTTTTGAAAAACTTTTAAATTTTGAATTAACATCTGGCTAAGTTGCTAAGTTGCCAAGCTGGGTTTGAGCTTGCAGTTCTGCAGCAGCCTCCCAGAGTGCTTGAAATGTTTTGTTTCATTTTAAATTGTTGTTTAGGTTTAGGAGTTCCCTATATATTCTGGTTATTAATCATTTAGCAGATGTATGATTTGTAGTTATTTTCTTCCATTCTAATGGGTTAATATTTACTCTTCCTTTTTAAACTTTGATGATTTCTAATATATGTTTTTAAGAGCAGATTTACGTCCACAACAAAATTATCAAGAAGATACAGGGCTGAGAATATAGCTCAGTGATACAGCGAGTGCCCCATAAACTTAGGGCCCTTGGTTCTGTCCCCAGAAAGGAAGAACAAGAGGACAGTACTGATATTTACCATGTGTCTCCATCTCCACACAGGCATAACCTCCCCCATTTGTATCGTGTCCTGATGTAGACAATTTTAAAATTTTCATAAAGGTTAGTTTGTCAATATTTATTTTGTTGCCTGTGCCCTTGGCTTTATACTTGGCTTTGGATTGTCAAATCCAACATTGTGAAGCTTTTGCCTTGCATTTTCTTTTAAACATTTTATTGCTTTAAATCTTACAGTTAGATCTTTGACTTATTTTGAGTAAATCTTTATTTATAAGGCTAGGTAAGGGTCTAACTTCAATCTTTTGACTCTGGGTATCATTGTCTCAGTATGATTCATTGAAAAGACTATCCTTTCTCCCACCAAGTGGTTTTCACACACTTGTCAGAATTCACTTGGTCATACAGACAAGGAGTTATTTCTGGACTCTGTCAATTTATTTATTTTTTCCTTTGGACATACCTTCACGTCTCTTTATATGCCTTCATTTTTGTTGTTGGACATTTGAATCTAATAATGTGGCAACTTTAGAAGCAGACCCAGGATTTACTGTTTTTGGTTTCTGTTTTTATTTCTTTTTTATTATTATAGTCTGTCTTTGTACCAGGAATCACCCTGAGCTATAAACTGAGGGGCTTCTCCGATCTTTGGTGAACTTGTGCCTTTTCCTGGGCCTGCATATCCATTTTCTAATTTTCTGCAAATTTGTAGGTGTTTTTGAATGCCCTAATTTTTAATGTCTCCCTCCCAAAAGTGGAAAAAGAAAAATTAAGGGGGGGAAAGGTGGCAGCTCTTGACATCCCCTGGAATGTCACTTCAGTTAGGGCAGGGAGGACTCACAACAACGGGAAGAGGTAAAATGAAATGACAGCTCACCTCTTGTGCCTTTGCTAGCAGAAGCAGCAATCAATGATCAGCATGGAGATTTCCAAAATTTAAAGAACAGGGCCCCTTGTCACCCTTCTCTTAAAAACCATGCAACAGGTGACAGCTACCTGTCCTGGGCTGAAATAGAGGATACATAGTTACTACAGTGCTAAGAGCAAAAACTGGCTGAAATTGCTACAATTTACTATTCAAAACTTCCTCTGATGTGGAAAGACTCCAGATCGCCAAAAGTGTTACATCAAAGAAGTGTCTGTAAGTGTAATTGTTGTCTACATATAGACATTTTTGGTGGCTGTTGCTCTTCTATTCCAAATCTTCCAATTGCTTTTATATCCAAATAAAATATGAAGTACAGTTATTAATTAAGTGAACAGAGAAAAAAGAAAAAGTAGAGAGACTTCAAGGAGAGAAAAGAACAATAACCATATTGCATTAGTGCTTACTATGTTCCAGCAAGGGCATACATTTTTTTTTTTTTTTGGTACCAGGGATCAAACTCGGAACCTTGTGCTTTCAAGGCAGGCGGTGAAACCACTGAGGTAAATCCCCAGCCCAAGTGTATACTTTTATATCTATTAGCTCACTTAATGTTCATAGCCATTCTATCTGATAGCTCACCATGTTACCTATGAGGAAACTAAGGCACACTGGGATTAAATCCACAGTGCCAGTAAGTGATAAAACCATTGTTTGAAGTAGCTCTGAGGAACAAGAATGAGGTATTAATTTTGGTGATTGAAGGAGCGGACCCACTACAGAAGTGATGTAGCATTGCTCATTGCCAATGTTGGGTGCCATTTAAAATTCATGCTCTTAAATTTAAGGTGAAATGACACAGTATATACGTTTCTTCAGAGTTCACTAGTTAGTGAGCAGGCACAGAGTATGGAAATAGTTTGGTTTGACTAGGCTCAGGCTTTGCCTGGAAAATTTCCAGAAAGAGTTGAAGACAGAGGAACTAAGACGCCTGTGCCGGAAGTAGCAGGGCAGTGTTGGGCAGGGCAGCAAGCAGAGGTGATGGAGGGTGGAGACTGCTGGGTCCAGGTACTGGGGGACTACTCTAGGTCAAAGCATTGCACAGGGGTAGAGGAAGAGGAGTTGAGCCAGAAGGAGGGGAGGTGATGAAATAGTAGCAAACGAAACTGTGGGGAAGTACAGTTGTGGGACACGAGGTCAAAGGTATAAAGCCCATTTCACCTGCTCTTTCCACTCTTGCCTCGTATGGTCCCTTAAACATACATTGCCTTCTCCCAACTCTGCATCTCGGAAGTATCCTTTCTCAGCCCCTCCTTTTTCTCCTGTCTTTCACTAAGATTGTTCATACCCATTCTTCAGCTCCTTTCTCTAGGAAATCAGTGGCATCTCAAGCCAGAAAGTTATTTTCTGTATGCTCTTACAGTACTATTTATACTCTTCAGATTGTATTTATTACATTTTGCCTTTTAATGAGACATTTCTCCTTGTGTCTTATCTACTCTGCTAGGTTTGAAGTGCTCAAAAGCAAGGACTGGAACTCCGTAACTCTTCAATTGGTATGCTGGCCCAGGCTTCGCCTTGTATCTTTCTGCCAGTAGGAGCTGAAAAAATATAGATTTTAATCTCCTAAGTACAGGAACAGTGTAGTAAATGCTCAATAAGTATCTATTGAATGGAGTTAATGACTCAGCACATTAGGAGTATCATTTTATATTTCTCACATTGGCCTTGTTTTCATGTATCTACGAACCAGTGTTCCAGTGAATCTCTTCTCTCTTTGATATGAAGTCATTAGTTTAAGTCCAGTCCAGTTCTTCATTATAGATTCTAATAGTGACATAGACCTATTATATGTCACTATCCATGTATGACATGAATATAACATATAATTATAATGCTACAGTAATAATTGTATGAAGTTCCATATAATGCTCATTCCATGACAGGCACTATTTTAAATACATGTTTTAATGCACTGAATCTTCGTGATAATGCTGAGTGTTATTATTATTCCATTTTAGAGAAGAGAAAACTTAGAGAAGTTAAATAATTATCCAAAGTCACACAGAGAGTTGGCAGTATAACTAACAATAAAAATTCAATAAATGCTAGTGTTTTCTAACTTTTGGGTTGTGACATGTAGTGAGAAATACACTGCGATCCATGACATACAACTGAATCAGAGTTCCACAAGTAAATATTTACTTCCACAATATGCAATGTACTCTGATATTTTCTGTTTGATTTTATTCTATTTTATTTCACTAAAAATTCCAGATGGAACTCCCTAAATTGATTTCACAATTTATATATAGTTTGAGATTCACAAGCTACAAAATGGGGCTCTAACCAGTGTGTTTTACTGCTTCCCTTTACTGGAATAGTTGAATGATTTGTTATCCTTCTCTACTTTTCCTAAATCACTGGTTCAAGTTTCATTTCTTTGAAAAAAAAAAGCACTATCCTAACCCATGTGCACAGGAAATAACATCTAGTGAAGCTGCTGTTTAATTACTGAGTGTTGAGCATAAGTTAAATGACATATTCCCTTCTGAGTTACAAGTAACCCAGCTACAGAATTGCTGGAGGATTAGTTAAGACAATTCTAATTGAAAAAGAAATATAATTAAGTTCAGCGAAGTCAGCTTCTCTCTGAGGCAAACGGCTCTCCCATCCAAGGACCCCTTCTCATTTATATCACACTGAGAAACGTTGTTAGTAAGTAGAAGCCTGAATTCGGTTTTTCTCATTCATGCCTTCATCTCAGTTACCAATTTACCAACACATTTATTTGGAAAAGTTTTATTAAATGTGAATGTTAAGCACCATGCTTAGTTTTCTTGACGGGGCCCTGGCTTCAGTTTAAAGCTCAGTGTCCCAGTGCCCCAAGGGAAAACTGCTCCAGCCAGGTGGGAGGACAAAGTGAGGACCCCATGCATTGTCTGAAGGAGACAGTCAGGGAACATATCAGCCAGGTGATGATGCTGAGGCTGGGCTTGATGAGCAAAAAGGATTTTGCAGGGAAAGAGCAGCTGGAGAAGCAGGGGCGGGTGGGAGGCAGGGAGAAGATGTTCCAAGCAGAAAGGAAGGAGTGCCAAAGAAAGACGATGAAATGTTCAATAAAAGGCACCTGGAGTGGCATGCGGGCTGCTTGTGCTGAATCCATGAGACACGCGGCAGGGAGAATGAACAGTGTTGATTACGAAGATTTTGTGGCCTACAAGGAGTTTGCAATTCACGCTGTAGGTGACAGGAAGCCATGAAAGAATGTTTGGCGGTTAAGTGGCACAGGCAGTGTAGTATTTAAGATTTCAAGGGCCTTGTGTAGGAGTGGTGGTGAGACAGGACAGGCGAAGTGGGAACTACAGTGAAGAAGAGGTGCGGATTGAGAAATCTGCAGGCAGTAGAGTGCACAGGAGTCACTGACTATGCTGAGTGGGCTGTGGATCCAGATTCTGCTTTAGGGATCCGGGCAGATGACGGTGCCCTTTTCCAAGGCAGGAGCTGAAGGAGAGTGAGCATGTAATCAAGACAGACTAGTAAATTTTAATTTAGAAGGCTGCATTTGAGGCCACCAAGAGACATCCTGATGTGACACACCACAAGCAGGCAGATGTTCTAGAGTTCAGGGATATTTCTGGTGACAGGTATAGATTTGCGAGTTCCAGGTTCCAGTTGGTAGTGGAAGCATTATGTGTGAATTGGTGTGTGTATGCAGTAACAAAAAGAGGGCAAAATAAACTGGGCAGTGCCTACCAAGTTTTAAGGTGGCCCAAAGAGGAAGAATACATTTTTAGAAAAATCCCTGAAAGTGTTAGACAAAGGGAGTGAAAGAGAATTGGGAATGATTGCCATTGTGGATATCACAAAGGAATGAATTTCGACAAGGAATTTTCAACAATCTTGAATAGCATAGTGAAAGCCTGGCAAGTGCTGGCTGGCAAGTTCAAGGATGGGACAAAATATGTGGTGCTAGGGTGGAAGTGGACTGCAAGAGTGGGCAGCATAGTTATCCCAGCAACAAGAAAAACAGGAGAAGGGAATGAGAATACAGCAGGGGACCATGGGAAATGCAGTGGGGGTGGGGGTGGGAATGCAGCAAGGGCGTTGGGAAATAACAGCGGGAGAGGGGTGGAATGGGAACTGCAGCAGGAGGGAACAGGCATGCAGTGGGAAGAACGAGAAAGCCACAGAGCTGAATGGGAGATGGAGCAGAGGGAGTGGAAATGCAGCAGAGGAAAGGGCAACATAGCATCATAATTAAAAGGAAATGCTGGTGCCGGTTTCATTTGTTCAGTTAATATTGACTGAGCATCCACTTGGTTTTGAGCACTTGAGTAAATCCTAGGGATATATCAGTGAGCACAATAAGAAAACAGTTCTTTTCTTTACAAAGCTTATATTCACAGCTCACCTGAGATTGAATCCTGAATCTGTCACTTCTGTCTTCTGTAGCCTTGAGAAATTTTTAAATCTAAGTTAGTCTCAGTTTACTACCTATCAAATGGTGCAATGACAGCACGGATGTCAGTGATGTCTCTGGGTAGCTGTGAGCAATCACTTGGTTCTGTGCATGACACCTACTTATCTCTCAATAAGTGTTAACTATGTTAAGTAGACTGTGGGCTATTTTTTCCAGAGATGTGTCTATTATAGTAATTAAAAGAGACCTGATCACAGCTAAAAGCAAACCCATGATGGAAGAGTACATTTCTTACGATGAGAGAGGCCTAGCTTGTTTTCGGACATGGGGAAAAATGAGAAGAAACATAATCTACAGCATGAGGACCTGAAGGAGACTGGAGGGCCCTTGAGATGTCATTGAGTGGACAGCCACTCACAGCCTTTGCTCCTCCTCACCCAGGGGCTAGGAAACCATGAGTATGTTTGTGCTCCTTTCCTTTTCACTGTCTTCTCAAGATGGTCTGGATTTAGGCTGCCCAGCCCACCCAAGGAGGAAGTGTGCTGTTGGTACATTCCAAGGGAAGTGGCCCCATCACGTGGCTGGCTATTTACCCCACAGTTCCAACTCTTTGTTTTTCATATCAACCTGGAATTTCAATGCTTTCTACATCCTGTCTTCCTTCTCAAAATTCAGGAGCAGGAACACAAAAGGTATGAAGTCAAGGTAGAACTGACTCCTATTCTGGCAGCAACTGGCTGTGTAAATTTGGAAAATCCCTTAATCTTTGAGCCTTCCTTCCCTCCCTTGAGAAGACAAGACTAACATCTATGTTGTGGTATTGATGAAGCAATAATGCACAATAGGACAGGCCTTTGCTTTGCCCTGTGTTTTGTTTTTGTTTTTTCCCTTACGGTGTTTCTGTCCCAGAAATGTAACCATTTGGGCTGCATGTATCAAGTGTTTTGTTCAAACAATGTAACTGCTAGTACCTGATGTTTCTAGCTTCTACCTATGTCCCTGCCCTAAAAGATTCCTCTTAACTTCCCTTCCCCAATTGAATATAAATGGAATCTTGCTGCAACTCAGGGCTCAGAATTCAGAGCAGGCAAACTCCTCTGAGCTGGCTAATAAAAGGTTTTTCCCCATCTCTTTGAGAAACTTTCAGCTTCACAAGTCTTCAAATTGCTGTAGCTGTAACATGGAGCTGTAACACTTGGCAGTAATAATGAGCCGTTCCACTTTGTCTCAACAGTATTATTGTAGGATTACATCTGAAAATGGAAAGTTCCTAATCCACTTCCTGACATACAGTGAGCACTCAATAAACATTTTTCTCATCTGTGGTAATCCCCAAGCTTATACTAATTTACTGCTTTCTTGAAAATGATAAACACAAAGAACCACAAGATTCCATAGTAGTTTATGGTCATTTACTTAACAATTTCTCATTTATAAAATGGAGTAAGAATAACTACTACCTGCCCCCCAGCACGGAGAACACGATACAAGCATGTAAGGTCCCTCTTTGTGGTCATTTTGAATATTGCTATATGAAGGCAAATTAGAAAATGCTCACAGCCTACTTTTCCATCAGGACCAAAATCCTAGTAAGGTAAGAAGTCCTTATCTTAGATGCTGCACTGAGATGGAAAACTGATGTGTGGTTCTATACTGAAGACCAGATAAGAATCCTTAAAACCAAAGGGCACTTTTCCTTAAAATCAAGCAGAGCCATTTGCATTTTAGGCAGCATTTCCATGACTGCCAACTTAGGAACCGAAGACAGATTAACCCGGTAACATGGGGCTCTGAAGAGAATTCTTTTCTTTGTGATAGACCAGACCTTCATAGGAAGTATATGGTCTGGAACCAAAACAATCGGTATGGAAGAAAATGGAAATGAAGATATATTCAGACAAGGAAAAAGGGCCAGAGAAACACAGCAGGGCAGGCCACCAGTAGGATCTTCCTTCATAATGCCAAGAGGGGGCCTGAGATTTGGCCCCTTCCAGACGCCAATTTGAGAATTCCACAGCAGCCTGGTTCTTGCTGGTTTGACCATCCTGCTTCTGTCATTTTGTGGGACACAATTACACTGCGGTCTCTTACATTCATGTGGGTGCACACTGCCCTTTATTAGACTGGGGGGCTAATGCCTTTTCCCCCAAGTTGAGTTTCTCCCTTCTGACTGATGCTGTTTTCCACAGTGGTGTCTGCCATGACATCAAGCTTCTGTGAGAGGTCAGCAAAGACAGAAGGTTGAAAAAAGGATATTACATATATGATTTCTCATCTTTCTTACCTAACTTTCTCCAACACATTACATTATTAGTCCTCCACTAAGCCTTTGCACTGCTTGTTCCTTCTGCATACAGAACTTCTCCCCAAGATGCCCACACAACTCATTGCCTCCCTCTCTCTCTCTGTTCATGTGGGGCCTTCTCAGGGAGGCCTCCCTGACCACCACCCTAGACTGTCTTCCATTATTCCTGTTTTACTTCTGTTTATAGCATTAATCACCATTCAGCACACCAAATCTTACTGGCTTTTTAAAATCACTTGCCTTATCTTTCTAGATCTTAAGCTTCATTAGGGAAGAGATTGATCAATGCTATACCTTCAGTCATGAGAGTTTACCTGGCACACAGGAAATGCTCCAGTATTTGCTGGACAGAGAGAAAGGAAAAGATGGAAAGGGAAAATGAAGATATACAGAAAGGTAAGATTGCCTTAGTCACCTGATATTCAATTTGGCAAACTTAGTTTCACCTGTTCTCTGTGCTGAGTCCCTGATCACAACCCTGAGTACAGAAATGCCTTCATGGTCAGATCTTTATGGTCAGGACCTTTCCCTCTTGTTATTCTCTAAGGACTAAGTAGAAAACAAATGGTATAAGAAAGAGAGTGAGCATCAGAGGAAGAAAAATTCGCATTGTTCAAGTGACTGAAAAAGACTTCAAGGAGAAGGTGACATTGAGGTGCCATTCTATGGAGCAGTGGGAGTATAACTGGGAGTTTTGGTGTGTGTGATTGTAAGGAAGTATTCACACTCGTTTAGAGGTGGTAGAGATTCTTGGATGTCGTAGGCAGCCAGGGTTATGGGGTGCTAAAGATAGTCACTGCATTGTACCAGTATTCCTATGACGCCTCAACGCAATACCCAAACCTTCAACTTAGAGAGGAGGTTTAATATGACCAAGTTCCAGTCAAGTCTCCAAGGCAGAGGCACCATGATGGAAGGCTGTGGTTGAGCACAGCTGCTTAGTTCATGGTGGTTGGAAGCCAAGCAGGAGAGGGGTGCCAGAGAGGAAGCAGCAAGGGACCAGACATAGACCCCAAGGCCATGCCTCTGTGACCGACCCAGATACCCCTAGAAGTGTGCTCTGCCAGCCCCTGGGGTAGAACCCCAAAGTCAGTCCAGTTGACACTTTACCCTAACCATAGTCAGCCTAGCAGATACGAAAGATGGATGGCCATGAGGAGCTCTGAGGGGAGAAGATCCTTCCTGACAGAGGAAAGGAGGGCCTGACGCAGATGAGGGGAGCGTTTGCACACATTCCAGGGGGAGGTTTGCTAGGTCTTGATTTATAATGAGGTGAGGAACTGTGGACAGTCAAATCTGACCTTGGTTTTGAGCCTGAGAATGGCAATGGTGTACAAGGTGGGGGAATTTGCAGAGCCCTAGGGGCTGGATTAATTGCCTCATCCTCACTTTGAGTAGGAAAGCCCTAGAACTAAGATATTCAAGTAAATCTGTTGGAATTTGGCAATGCTGATTTTTAACAACCTGCTCTACAACCTGAAAGAACGATGACCAATTTTGTCTTGAGCACTGAACTCCTGGCCTAAAAGCGACTGTGGTGGAAACACAGTGGGTCTGTCCGCACCAAGTTGTTATTACATCTGGAATGTTACTAAAGTCCTGCCATGCTATTCATAGGTGAGGAGGGGTGGAGTGGGGTTAGCTCAGGATCAGGCCAGATCGCGGCTAATGAATTACTGGCTCCCTGTGAGTGCTCCCTGCTGCTTTCCTGTTTCCTTTATGTATCCCCTTTTGTTGCTGTTGGCCTCAGTGGCTCTGCTGTATCCCTGTGCAGATAGTCCATCCCTGCCAGGCCCCACCAGGGAACGACTTGCATTTGTGAAAGGAGAAAAGGGCACTAAATGGGCCTGAGAGATACAAGCTGAGACACTCCAGGATGCTGGGACACTGCTGGGGCCTGAGCAAGGCAGGGTTATTATTTTTCCTTTCTCCGCCATCAAAAAAGGAAGCTATGTGTGGCATCTAAATTGCAAGGCCTATGCTTTGAGCATGCACTGGACCTATTGACTTTGCGTAATTGGGTAAAGAAGGGGAAATTGTTATAGATTGAATACCACCTGCAGGGACCCAGAGCCCAGGTGAGTGCAGTTGCTGCTGTGATATGGAAACTCACAGCACACTGCCTTTCCCACAGGATGCCAGGAGGCCAAGCTTTTTGCCCTCTGCTGTAGAAATGGCACGAGTCTGTAAACACTTCATGATCCTGGCCCTGAAAAGTGGGACTCTAACCTAGCTGACAGAGTGGCTGAGGAAGTTAATACAGATTGAAGGAGAACATGGGTCCAGACTTCACAGGCAGAGAAACTAGGGTGAGAGGCCATTAAGTTGGACACAGCCTCCAGGCCACGGAAGGGCTCTCCAGGGCTTCAGGAGCCAACACTCCAAGAAAGAGCGTTTGGAGCAAAGAACTGAGCTGGTGTCCTCCCAGGCAGGTAAGGGTGACAGGCTGAGCCCACGTGGGCAGACAGCACTCCCTTGAGGTTGTGTGTCTGGCTGATGGTGCCACTCAGGACAGTGCTGTCATCTTCCTTCTGGGGGCTACTCTTGTCCGGGATGAGGGAGTTAAGGCTGAAGCAGGTTAGAGAAGAAAATTAAGAAAGAAGAGAAAGGTTTGAATCAAAAATAGAGACTTGACCAAAGCTGGACATTTAGCATCACGTAGAAAAGCAGAGGAAGATTTAGGTTTCTGTGTGCTCATTTTGTTCTGCTCCTGAGATGGTGACTTAATCACAGGGCAGGGTGTGTGTCTTTGTCTATATTTGAGTCTATTTTACCCTCCCTTCTGTCAATCCTCACAAACTTGTGTAGCAAAGCATTCAATCCATTTCCCAAACTCTCTTGAGAAGGCCTCTCTCCCAGGTGTATTAGTCAGCTTTCCTGTCACTGGGACAAAATACCTGCCACCCACAATTTAAAGGAGGGGAGATTTCATTTGGATTATGTTTAGAGGGCTTCAGTCCATGATTGTCTGGCTCCAATGCAGGAAAAGCATGGTGGAAAGGCATGGTCAAGGGAAAATGCTCAACTCATGAAGCTAGGAAGCAGAGAGAGAAGAGAGGAGCTGGAGATAAGAATACACCCTTCCAGGTCCCACCCTGAGTGCCCAGGGGCCACCTCCTCACCGCACATTCAGCCATGAACTTATCAGTGGGTTAATCTACTGATGAAGAGACTCCATGATTCAAGCACTTCCCAACGCCCCACCTCTGAACACCTGAGACATTTGGAAACAATTTAGATCGAAACCATCTCACCAAGCAAGCTGCTGCCTCCCTTTCTCAATCATTTTTGTTAACTAGTTTGAATCCTGCTTCTCTGATGGTCACCCTTGATGATAAAGGCCAACCATGGCCAAGCCCCGTACAAGGGATTTCGGGGCATCAGAGCAATAGTGCTATAGGAGTCTAGGAATTTTCTTTTCTGATAATTAGGGTAGAAGTGCTTGGCAGTCAGTGTGACGTGAGAGCCTCCCAGGGCCAAAGCTACGTTAGGAAGGGTGATATGAATTCCTTAGTAACCTCATGGCAGCCTATGTCTCCCTGGTTCATATTTCCTTCACATTTACATAAGAATGACAGTGATTTGTAGAATAATGTGGGAGAGGGATGGACATAATACAGACCCAGTGGAATAAGGCAGAGATAGATGGTTTAGAGTATGAAATACCAGAAGGTCATGGCTAAGAAGTGCCTTGGCCAATAATCTGGTGCAGTTTTTTGTCCCTAGGAAAATACCTGTGTTTGTTAACTTAGCAGGAGGGCAGGAGAGGGACATAGTGCAATCAGGAATTCTACGGGAAGTCTCAACCTTCCTGAGATAGGCTCAGCTCCATGGGAAGTCAGGCTGTAGAGCAGCCGGAAATGTGGCTGAACCACATCTCTTCCTTTGGCACTTCCTCTGATCCCTCAGTGCAACCATCCATTGGCGTCCTGACACTCAGATGGGAAAGCAAGGGGAGCCAGAGCACGTTTTGTGGCTTCATGCAATTCATTTCTTTCTGGTAAATGTTTAGAAAGGATCTGCCAAGTTGTTTTCTTCACATGATGTGTCAGTAATAATGACTAAATCAAAGTCATAAGGAAGGGCGTATGTCTGTTTCTATGTTTGGTTCCATTTTACTTTCGTGTCTGCCACATCATCCTCATCACCTTATGTTACATTTTTCTTCTCATAGATCCCTGCAATTACCCATGTCTATCATCATGAAAGGAGCAAGGTGCAATGGAGAGAACACTGGGCTTGGAAAACCTGGGATCCCCTTTTTTCTGACTGCATGACCTTGGAAATGTAACATCTCTCGCTTTTTCTTCTGCAACATGATAATGCTGTCTACCTGCTATGGATGTTATGAAACTTAAAAAGATAATTGTATGGGAGCAATTTCTGTTCCTAAGTCACCTACCTCTTTCTGTCTCTTCCTTCCTTCCCTCCAATTCCAGATTTTGATATACTATTCTCTTTTAAAAAAAATTTATTTTGGGACAGGGTCTTGCTAAGTTGCCCAGGCTGGCCTCAAAGTTATAATTCTCCTGCTTCAGCCACCCAGAATGCTGGGACTACAGGTGTGTGTCACTATGCATGGTTTCATTATACTCCCATAGGTAAGTGTGTCTACTCTCATTGCAATTAAATTGTGGCTTTTCATAATCTGTTGTGGAATTATTCCTCAAAATGAATCGGGCTAGATGAGTACTCTTTTCTCTGAAGAGGAATTTATACATCCATCTCAGACCCCAAATCCTTTCCATTGGAGCTAGCACAGCAAGCATAGTCACACTTCCTGGAATAAGTGACTGGTTCTACATCTTTAAGTGTATGCAGCCACCTAGGATCCGATCCTCATGTTTGCTGGGGGCATATGTAATTTCCCAAGATTTCCAAAGGAAGCCCTAGCAGAGTGTTCTTTAAGGGCAAGACTTTCTGTTTTGCAAGCTGTGTATCTTGAACTCCTACAATAATATCTGGCACATAATAGAGACTAAGTATTTAACTGAATGAATGAGTGAAGACAAATGAGCTCTTTTCCTAGAATCTTCTTCACAAAGGCATTGTACTGGAATCATTTCCGCTGGCTCCCCTAGCCTTTGTGATCATTGTTAAATTGTAGCAGACTAGCTTTATGAAAACTTGCCAGTGTTTATCCTAAGAAAAAAAGATAGACAAAATAAAACTTCCTTATTTCTCCTCTACTGTCACTACAATCGCCAGAGTAAATAAAACAATAACATACGATCTTCTACTTGTGTACATTATATTACTATTAGATAATGTAGAAAATAAATGATACATTATGTAACTAATCTTATGTAAATATAATCTATATAAAGTTGTCAGGAAATAATGTCTCCTCATTATATTCAGGTTACAATTTAATTAACTGAAGTTCACTTGCCACTGTGCTATACCTATGAAAGCAAAATACAGTCCAGTGTTAACTATCAGAGAAGAAATAAGCCCGTAGCTCATGAAGCCTTTTCTTAAACCACCAATTGAAGTGGACACCTTTGTTCCTCTCACACTTATGAGATTTGTTTCCAGGAATACAACTCCTGGCATGAGTTGGGAAGAGCAGAGCTTTGCCTCCATGCCCGCGTGGTGATCTGGCAGCAGGAGCATGAAGGGTGGGTACTCAATGTTGAAAACAAATTTTTCAGGAAACCCAGTGCCTACTGCAGCCAGTGAGGAAACTGACCAGTGCAAAACCGCTGCAGAGCAATTTTAACCTAGAAAATTGCTTACAAGGAAATTGTTTACTGTATCTTTGCTGAATGAGAACTTTGAGTTGTTATATGAGGAACAACTGCAGAGAACGATTTTTTTTCCTGAGACTGAGGCAAAAAAACATAACAGGCCCCGGAGAGCTCTACAAGCTGAGATTCAATGGCCAAATCACAGCCAGGGCTGCTTCACCTTGAGGATCCTGCTCACACCGTCCGGAGATAAGGTACTGCCTGCCAGGGTGGGAAGGCTGCAGGGCCAGCTGCCCAAGCAGAGGCTGCCTTGTGGACAAAATCAAGCTCTCCTCCTCCTCCACCTGCCTCCATTCCCCTCGGGGCTCTCTGCCCGTAGAAGTAACACGCTGCGGTTGGCAAGGGATAAAGAGCCCTGGGGACGTCCAGCTCGGTACCACAGACAGGACAAAGAAGATGCACATTTGAAACGTTGAGGCCGCAGATTAATAACTAACACCCCTACACGACATAATGGGGTGAAAAAGATGGCTGGGCTTTGCATATTTTGACCATGAGCCCTCTGCATTCCCCAGGCTTTGGAAATTTGCACCATCTCGTGGCCCTGAGTTTTCTTTCTTCCATTAAAGGCCACCATTTGAGCCCAATGTGGACGCTATTTTAGCATGACCCAGTGAGCTTTTACTAAATACCGAGTAGCACTGGTATTTTCAAACTCTCCTAAGGCAACTCCGATATGCAGCCAGAGCTGAAAATCTCTGCACCAGACTGGCAAGGAGTAGACGGGCACAGGAATCATGTTTAGAGGCACTGAAGGCCTTCACTGGGGGCCTCAAAATATTTCCTTCTCTGCAAAGTGAGATGTGGGAGGGAAACATGATTTGTCCCAGCATCATGAGGAAGGGCAAATGAGATAACAGAGGTGGGATGTTTAATCACGATGCTGCTGATTATTAAGTTTTCAAAAGGTAATCTTTTTGGTAACAGGGTTGGTAATTTTCAACCACCAGTGGTGGTTTGTTTCACTGGCAAAGACCATTTTAATTGGCATTTTCAGAATGGCCAAACAAGGTGACATTTTCCAATAAAGCAAAATGTTGCATGGTACAAAAGGACATGGTTTTCCAAGACTGGGTGCCAAAGTGTAAGTAACTAATTGTTGAGCATCAGAAAGAAGTGTGTAATACAGAAGCGTTGCTAGGCATAATGGCATCACATTACATTTATCCCAAGTACTTTACGATGTGAAGAATGCCTTCACATCAATTTTCTAGTTGACTCTTTGCAATCAACCTGAAAGGCTTTGACTTAGGTGTAGAGGGTGGCTCTGGGAATCAGCCTCACTGGTGTTCGACTACTGACTTTTCACTTGGTGTCGGTGTGGCTTTGAGCAAGTTGGTGAATCTCTCCTAACCTCAATAATTACATTTGGAAAATGGGATTATTAGGAAGATTCTGTGAGATAATAAATGAAGGGGTCTGGAATATAGTAGGCCCACATTAAATGATAACTTCCATCAGCTATAATTTAAAGGAAAAACCATCCTCTCCCATGATTTCTGGGGGGTATTTTGGACAAGAGAAATAATCACACTGCTCTTTGTACTGGGATTAGGGAAAGATCTATAAAAAAATTAATCTAATCTTCAAGACTTGGTGAAGAACAGAGAAGCACTGACATTTAGAGCTCTCATGGTGTGGGCTGATGAGAGGTATAGGCAGCCTCATATAGGGGCCGTTTTGTAGCTCGTGGGTGGGAACTTCTTGGTGTGTAGTTTGAGAAGAGAAGGGAAAGCAGGAGCCAGAGCCACTCTTCCTTTGGTGAAGACACTACTGTGCATGGTGCTGCAGCCATTAGGAGGATGGGTGTACTTGTGTGTGTGTGTGTGTGTGTGTGTGTGTGTGCGCGCGCGCATGTGTGTGTTCTATGGGAAGGCAGAGGAAGGAAAATTTCTTCCAAACACAAATGCTTCCTGAGGTTAGAGGTCAGGAGAGATGGCTGGAACTACACTCACCTGGGGAGCAGTTACTGAGTAAAGACATTGAAATTGAAATATAATGTCCAAATTCACTGTGCCAGCTAAGCAGAGCCAGTGTGCTAGCTGGAATCAGCCTTCAGGACACCAGTTTTTGAACTCAGATTCTATTATACATTGGATAATACCAGAAGTGTGTACTGGTTAACTAGGAAAAACAAAACCCTACTGTCATGGAACTACTTAAAGATTGTGGAGGGCCAAAGCCCATGTTTGATTGCCCTGACTAAGCCCCTGTGATATCAGATGAGTGTAAACCATTCAGATTATGGGGCACATACATGGGGGAGTTAAAGTGTCTTGGGGTTGGCCTAGAAGAAGAGGAGGGACTAATTCCAAGGCAAAGAACAGCTCTGTGGACATGCTTCCCTAGACGAGAGGGACAGAGAAGCAAGATCTCATCGATGGAAAGCTGAAAAGAGGTGCATCCTTAGAAGATCATAGGTTCTACGTTGGAGAGTAAGTTGAGGAATTATACCCATGACCTAAGCTCTTACAATAGGTTTACCTCTTGATTTACCTTTCATTATCATAGCAATAGTCATATTTAATGTCCCTGTCAAATTTGAAATTTATGTGTAGATTTCTGTTGGGTAGACTAACTTGCCAGTATATCATGTGTTGTGGTAAGATACGGAATTACATATCTGAGCTGGAACAGTCAATTGAGCCTTTCCTGTGTTCATTCTGCAACTCCAAATGCAGGAGGAGAGGGGTCCAGGCACTACCAGTGATGCTATCCATGAAGTAAGCAGTGGTCCATAGTGATGCTGAAAGTCAAAGCAAACAGTGGCTGCAGCATAGAGCTGAATTAGAGGTTTGTGTGAAACTCCTCCCCCTTTCCCCAAATGCACTGGTGTTCATCTTGACTGCTTATTAAAATCACTCAGGGAGGTTTTAAACCACCCTGTGGCCAAGCTACACCTCAGAACAACTGCATTAGAATCTTTGAGAGCTGAGACTCAAGCATCAGTATTGGAGAAATACCCAGGTGACTCCAATATGCAAAGAGAGGTTCTGCTCAAAGTAACTTTTGTGGAGGGAGTAAAGGTTTAGAAGTGAGAAAGCAGAAGCCTATTGGAATTAATGGTTTGTTGAAGACCACAATGAAAGCTTCAGCATTTTTTGACAGGCTTCCCCTACTGGCTCAGTACCCTGTTTCCAGTGGTCATTTCCACTGTCCTGATCATTCTAAAATTCTCCAAGGAAATTGCTTCCAGAAGACAACTCATACTTATGAAAGGATTACTTCATGCTTGTAAAAGGGCGGAAATAGAAACATCATAAGCTCTCCGTGCCTACGGGTTCCACATCCTTGGATTCAACCCGTCACAGATCAAAATATTTGAAAAACATCATATCTGTACTGAGCATGTATAGACCTTTTCTTCTTATCCTTACTTCCTAAACAATACAATTACCCATTATTTACATAGCACTTACACAATATTAGGTATTATTAGTAATCTGGAGATAATTTACATTATATAGGAGGATGTGGATAGATTCTATGTAAATACAGTGCCATTTTATGTGGGAGACTTGAGCATCTATTGATTTTGAGATGGGAGGGTCCTGGAACCAGTCGCTCACAGATACTGAGGGACAACTGTTTTCAGACCAAATGACAGAAGTAAGCTCCACTGTGTCAACGATGTGTGCAGGGAGAGGAGATCAACCTTGGAGCCCCTTCCTGGGACCGATGGCTGACAGGGATGAATGTGACTGGGGGCTCCCTTGGCCTTTCTGTTGGTCCCATACAGTGGAATTCAGGGGCACATAGGGATGCAAAACACAGATCCTGAGCCAATTACTTTAAGAGGTCTGAGGTGGTGGGTGAGGCAGGAGTGTAAGAACAGACACAGGCCACAATCTCAGGAATCACTACAATCACCTTGTCATTTGGGTCTTTGGTTTATTGAAAATGTTGTGATTGTGATGAGAGTTTTAGTTATGTTCCTACTGGAGGTTCCCACCAGAATTCAAATGTCTGCTTTCAATCTTTTTTGTTTGAAACTAGAACTGAGATTGAAGTGGAAGTCTTGCTTTCTCCCAACTTTAAAAAAAACAAACATATTCCTGACTTTAAAATCATACCTATTGTAATAACTTTCAGATTCTTATTAAAGCAATTATATGGCCCGAGGACAATTTGGGCTTAAAAATGTAACTCTAGAGGTAAAGAGAGTTACTATATATAGAAAGAACTTTAGCTTTATATTAGAGCTTGCTATTTCTATAATTTTCGAGGAAAAATGAGTCTTTTTTCCTTCAGTATGGAGTAAAATATAGGAGAAATCTTGCAGAAAATCTCTTTGAGACAATAGCCTCAAAGAGATAACAGTTGTTGGAAGATTCCCCGAAGCATGGATTAGCAGGCCAGGCTTGTATTGGGGAACACATGGGTCCGCTAAGGACACTATGTTGAATTTGCTGTCACTAGGATCATAGGTGAACATATCACTCTAAATTGATACTGGACTGTGCTTTATGACTGGCAATTGGAAAGCTAGATAGTTCTATGCTGTTTTCTTATTTTATCGCCAGAAACAGCAAAAGAGGAGATGCTCTCATTTACCTAGAATAATTTAGAATTAAGGTATCCAAAACAAAATCCTTCTGCATCTATGCATAACACCAGTGACAGATCTGGTGGGAAAGGGGAACCAGCACTCAGGTAGATGCAGTAGCTCAAAGAGCAGTTGGAGAGGAAGATTGAGTCTTGCTCTTTGTCTCGGGTGTGTGAGGCACTCAGTGGTGTTGGGATGAGATGCCTTTTACTGCTGCTCAACTGCAAGACACCTGATGTAGGACTAGTCAATTCTTGTAAATGCACTTCATGTTGGTTAAAATAAGGGCTGGTTTGATTTCCTGTAACCTCCAACCAGTTAAAGTATGTATTAAAGAGTAAACCAATTACCAGTTTCTAGGAAATACAGAGGACAGAGACCCATATTTAGCATTAATGTGGAAAGTCAACCCCCAAAATAGAGCTCAGAGAACCACCATAGGATAAAATGTTCCACTTTTTTAACAAATACACTGCAAGGAAGAAGAAAGAGTTGAGTGGTGAGCCTATAGATTAAAAATAAATTTGAGAAAAAGCAATCAATTGTATGGACTGACCCTATTTGACTTATGTTTTTAAAAAATCATGAAATTTTGCAATATGAACTCAAAGTTACCCTCATTGTAGCACTTCTGGGTTGGTTTTATGACCTTAAAAGAATGAACAATTGGGCCGGGGATTTAGCTCAGTGGTCCCACCACCTGCCTCACAAGCGCAAGGACCTGAGTACCCGAGTTCAATCCTTCGTACCAAAAAAAAAAAAAAAAAGAATGAACAATAAAGCCCTGTTGAACTGGTGCACATTCATTCTGCAGCTCCTAATATGCTGTTATTGTTATACATTAACATGTGAGGATCTGTGTCAAGCAGGCTAAATAAGCTATGGACATATGTGTATTGAAAGGAAGGGACTTTTTCAAAATATTTTACCAAACCTCAAATTCCTCTAATGGGGCTAGGCACTTCTTTCTTAAATCACAAAAAGCTTTTGGAATCCTACAATATAGTATCATCTCTAAAGTTTTTTTTAAACCAATAGTGCAAGAAAGATTTGCCCTTAAATATAAATGGAAAGGGAATCTGGGGATGGAGGGAGAGAGAAGGAAACACAAGAGAAAAGGAAGTAAAAAGGATTAAGATGTGATATGTACACATACCAATTCCTCACTTTGAAAGCATTCATTATGCATCATAAATATGTACCAAGAAAAATTAAAATGTTTAAATAAAAATGAAGAAAACAGAATTCTCTAGAATATTTTAGGCTGTTTCTTGATGGAGAAGACAGAAGAGAAGCCTACTTTGTATCTCCTTTGTGATTGTCTTGAGAAGGCTGCCAGAAGGCAGTGTGGTCTTTTGGAAGAATATGTAAAGGAGATTCAGTAAAAAGAATGAAGCTAGGTATGGTTTGTGGTATGAGTTAGTCTTTCTCAAATAACTAGGAATTGAAAAGGCTTGGGTGTGTCAAATGATACTGAATTGTACAGATGTCTCTAATTTCTTACTCCTAAGCCATCACTTAATAAAATTCATTGAGGAAAAAACCCTGGAAACAATATTATATTTGAGATAATATTTGCGTAGATACTTGCTGTAGAGCAATTAATGCTGAAGTTTTATGTCATAGTGGCATTGTGATTACACCAAAAGTTCTTAGTAATACATAATGAAATAAAGATGAAGTGGTCCAATTATTGGATCTGTTTCAAGACGATATGAGAACATTGAGTAGAGATATGGTGGAAATAAGACTGACACAACTTTATAATTATTGAAGCTTCATGGTGGATCCATGGAGGTTCATTACACCATTCTTATCTACTTTCGAATATATTTAAAATTTTTTATAGTGAAAAGAAAACAAAAAACAGCGGATAGTTATATAGTTAAGAAATAATCTTAACAGAAACTTTAAAAAATTGCTTTTTGACCAGTAATTATTTAAACTGTCCCAACCCATCACCAAGAGTCTTCAGTGTTAGTTGAAACAGGTTTCTAACCCAGCTAGAGTTGCAGTGTAGATACCACTGACAGCCATAATCAACCGAGTTTGTCCCAAACAGCACCTTTAATAATTTTTTCTAACGTATAGTAAAGAAAGCACAAAGACCAAGAAAAAACTCCGATTCTGGATTTTTTACCCTGATAATTTGTGGTAGGTTTCTTTATTTTTTGAATATAAAGTGACAGAAATAATTTGCCATTAGAAAAGAGAAAGAATCTTTGACTATTTACAGCTTTTATACATCACAAAGTTTTTCTTGTTTTTATGTTGTCTTTTTTTTAAATTCATTTTAATTTTTGTTCCTGCATCATTTGAACAAGTCCAAACTGGAAATCTATACATCTCACAAAAAAGCCCTCCACCCAAAAGACCCCCCACCCCCACCCAATCCCAATGAGAAACAAGATAAATCAAAAGAATGAAATCAACTTATTTCTTTTTTTAAAGGTAAGTCATTTGCTTATATATATACTTGTAAGTATTTTTTTTAAGTTCAAACACCAAAATCCAAGAGAGAAAGGAAAAAATTAAAAGACCCAGTCATCCACCCCTCCCCCCACTCCAGAATCTCAATTGATCCCTGCATGTCTAAAATAAGAAATATATATTTACATAAAACAAAAAACAAAACAAACAAAAAAAGAACTTAGAGGTGGATGGGCTGGAGATCTGAGTCAAGAGGAAGGCGAGCCAGCCCCGGGGAGGAGGGTGGGCTCGGGGCCTCACAGAGTCAAGGCAAGCCTGAGTCGTCTGCACTTTCCCTGGGCAGGGGGGCTCCATGGGGGGAAAGCTGTGACCATTTCCCCTCCACTATATGACTTTGGGAGGGTGTGGCTTAGCCAGTGCAACCCAACCCACTGTGGATGTGTTTTTTCTTTCCATCCTCACCCCCTCACTCACACACATGCATGCACACAGGCGCACACCCACCTGTGCACCAGCCATTGTGGCTAAGTGTTGTCATGAGGGAGCACTGGCTCCTGTCAAGTGGAGGAAAAGAGATTGCCCTGGGGACAAGATCTCCTTGACCCCTCCTGTCTCTTCTCTGATATCTATTGTCATATGCCAGCTAGCTCACTGACAAGTATCCATGAACATCAGGGCTACTTGGAAGTATGAATGCTGGAATGGTCATTGGGTAACATAGCTCTGATGAAGATTCCCTCTCCTCTATCAATTTTGCCTCTACTTCACACAAATTTTCTTAACTAACAGTTGTGCCTAATTAGCCCAGTGGGAGACAGCTTGAAGCAAGGTAAGTACCAGGTAGAGTAAATAGACACCATGTTGTTTTCTGCTCACTTTTGCAAAAGGTTGGGTTCCTGCAGGTCAGAAAGCAAAGGTGGGTCATGACAAAACCATCTCTGGCTTCCTTTGCTTCCCTCTGCCTTCCTAAATGGACTTCGCTTGGTCCTCGGTGCATAAAGCATATAAGCCCTTGAGTTGGTTGTAATACGCTTCCAACACAGGAGCTCAAGAGAAGGCATTAGATGTGCCTGAATGAACACCAGCTAATCTTTGGGGGAAAATGCCAGGCAGGACGTAACCACACTGCAGGGGGGTGGAGTTGGGCAGAGAACCACCAGCAGCCATGTTGTGATCTCTTTCGTGCTCTGTTCAAGATTCTATGGGGTTCAGGGGCCTAGTCCATGAGAAATGGCTGAACAGGTTTTGTCTCTTTGCAAATTACAATTTTTAAGAGCACACAAAATAAAGCAGAATCAGCTCATCATCTATGTCAGAAGTGTGTGAAGTGCTCCTGGGGGTGGACTCTAGTTTGCTCTCACTAAATCTCCAAATGCCTACACAGTGGACATTTTTTTCCTTACCTCCCTTGGCCAAATTTCTTATTTTTTTCCAGGAGTTTCCCCAAAGTCCTCGTTTGTTCCCTTTCATGTGGCTACACTCAAAATCCTTTCTTTCCTAAACCCTCTCCTGATCTTCCAAAATTCTCACCCTAAAGGTTTGAAGACTTTAATTTTCTATTGCTCCTGTCTCACTGTTCCTCTCTCACACAAAAGAAAATACTAAATAAAAATGACCAGTCAGAAGAACCTTTCATTTCACAGAATTGGGTAGAGGCTAAGCTGCTTTTCAGTCCTTTAGGTTTTTTCCAAAGATAAACAAGGAGTAAGGTAAGTAAGAACAAAGAATTAAAATTCCTCCATAGAGACCAACTTAGGCAGAAACCTTTAAAATAGAAAAGGCAAGATTTACTGTGAAAATATGTTCTTTCCAGGATAAATAATCAAAACACAGTGCAGGACTACACTTAATAACATTTATAAACATTTGTGGTAGCTCACCTATCACAGATGGCAGTGGTGCTTCTGATGGAAAAGCAAACATCACATGGACGATGAGGCACGAGAGTTCCTCATGCTGCTGGTAGAGCCCTACCCCCAGTGCTTTGCAGCCTTCCCACCTCAGTCAGACAAAGTCCTTCAGAACCAGCCTGGACTAACCATGAGCCTTGCTTAGCACATGAGAAGCCCAGGTCAGTTGAATTTCTTATATCACTTAGACTTTCATTTTCAAGTGCCCAAATACATCCCCCATCTGAGCGTGTTTCCCATCCCTTACTGACTCCTCAAATCCTTTCCATGGTTTGCCATCAGTCACACACCCTGATTTTCTTCCACCCTCCTGACCCCTCCCTGGGGTCCCTGAAGCCATCTTGAGTATTAGGCATCTGCCCTCACACATTTTTCACAGCATTAGGCCTGCAGATGGAATGGGTCCCTTCCTTGTTCATCACTGTCACTTCCAGACTGTCTTCCCATCCTCTTCCTTAAAAACCACACATGAACAATAAAATCCACCTGGAAACACATCAGATGATATTAGCTGTTCTTCCTTACTTAATGCAAGAGTTAAAATATTCTTGAATTTCTCTCCCTAAGTCCTGTCGTAATATACACCCATATCATGCACAAGTCAGCATTTTTGTTGACTGCAATATCTATGTAAACAATCCTTCCCATATCTTGGCCTCTCAGTTCCTTGAACTCTGCTCCTTCCATAACTTTTTCCTCCCTTACTCAGCCCACCACCACCACAAGAGACCCCAAAGCACTTCTCTCTTAGTAACCTCAACTCCTCCACCATCCTAACTCCATGCAACCGGCCTCAGACTCAGCTCCTAATTTCTAGATTACTCTTTCTGGGACTCTGACTCAATAATTTGGTAACCTCTGCCTTTATTGCAGTCTCTGGCCCCCAGCCTTCTTCAATATTTCACATTTTAAAAAACTCCTCACTTTCCTCCTCATCCTGCTTAGACTCCGTGGCTAATCATGATCATTGTTACATCGCACTTGCTCTTAACTCCCTATCTCCAACTGCTTTCACTGCATTCACTTGTTTAAACCCAAACCTGAAACCTAACTTGCTGTCTAAGCAGAATTTGATGGAAGAATACTTCTTAAATTTCTTAAAACTCAAGGCTACGAACCTCAAGCATGCTTCCTACATTTTTTCATAACTCCATTCTTCCTGCTAGATGGTAA
This sequence comes from Heterocephalus glaber, assembly GCF_053883595.1. Taxonomy (NCBI): domain Eukaryota; kingdom Metazoa; phylum Chordata; class Mammalia; order Rodentia; family Bathyergidae; genus Heterocephalus; species Heterocephalus glaber. The sequence goes on along the minus strand of NW_028258297.1, from coordinate 24,137,218 downwards.
TATGCCTAATTCATTGCTGTTTCTCTTCTTAAAGCTCCAGGACTTACCCTAATACTCATTCTTAGCTCACGAATTCCATTAGTTCACCACTGAAAATGTCATCAATCAGAAAAGCATACTTCCACATTTATCAACCTACTTGCCCAATTACAGCATCTCTCATCTATTACTGAAAAACACCTAGTTGGGCTTCTAAAGCCAGTCTCTTCATTTGTGCATTGGATCCAACCCCATTTGACCTCATCAAAGACATTACTCCAGCAATTGTTCCCTCTCTCTAAAAATTATCTTCCATCTCTACTGTATCGTGCTGGACAGCATAAAATGGGCTATTTATCCCATTTTAAAAATATTTCTTGAACCCTGCGTAATCCTCCATTGCTATCTCTGTGTCCTCTTTACAACAGAGATCCTAAAAAGAATTGTCTATTCATGTTGGCACCACTTCCTCTCCTGAAACTCTCCTTTGAACCATCCTTGTTATGTTTTTTACCCACAGTCCCCTACACACTGTCTTCCAGGTCACCAGTGGAATGAGATCCATGTTTCCTGGGGGTGCTATTCACTCACTGTTGCCAGTTGATTCATCTCTGGGGCTCTGACTGTTCCCAGGGTTCAATATGGGAATTCTCTTCCACCTGCATTAATTTCTTAGATCCAGTCTCATGGCTTCAAACACCATCTTTATACACTTGTACCCCAGCACCTAGAGCAAACTGGCATGGAGCTTTCATTCAATTCATATCCTTGCATGGATTAAGTCATCTTTCCAAACAGGCTCTGAAACCACAGGCCTAATCCCTCCAAAGTAAGGGTAAGAGTAACACTAAACAAAAAAGCAAAACAGCAAAATTCAAAAACTAAACAAAACCCAAGCAACCAAAATCCCCCAAAGCAAAGAAACAACCTGGTTGAGTTCTTTAACCAAATTTCTAAATGGCAAGGACAGAGCTCACTTGCCACGCTCCTTTTCTTATGTGAACATTGTCTTTGAGTTTATTATCATTTTTTTAAATGTTTAAGACTCTCCTTAAGCAGTTGGTACCTGTCCCTTTTCTCCTTTGTTGCTTTCCTCCCAAATCCCTTATGGCTACAGTGGAATTGGACTCAATATCTGAACTGGTTAGTTAATGTTTTAGTCTTCCTAATTTGCTAAGAACATACCATCTACCACCCATTAACGGTATTTCATAGCTTAAAAGATCATGTCTGAGCCAGTAAAGTCCATGTTGATATGTGTAAGGCTTTGGATTAAATCAATCTGTAAATGTTTATTTGTAATCAAACCTACCAATTTCCTTTCCTGAAGTAAACAGTAATCAGATTAGAAACCCAGTGTTTTCACTGGAGATGGGAAGATATAATTTTATTTAAAGGATTTTCTCTCTCAGAGGTGACCTAACTTTGTAATCCGAAATCATTTCAAATTTGTACCCAAAAAAAGGTTTCAACTAATGCAACTCTATTTCCTGATATGCTGTATTCTGTTCTCTCAGTGCCCTTTGGCTTCTCCAATTAAGTAAATGTAATCACAGTGAGTATGCGGCTCTTCTATCTGAATATTTTTTGACTGGAGAATGGAAATCATTTAAGAGAAGCTGCCCTAAAGGTTTAGTGGATGGGTTTTTTGAAGAGTCAAGCTGCATTACTTATCAGTCTTCCTGGAAGAAAGCCTATGCCTCTCTCTAAAGTTAGTCTGTCATCATTTTGGAGCAGTCAATGGCAGCACAGTTTCTCCTGCCAGACCCTATAGGTAGGGACAAACTTTCTAGGGGTAACTCAGAGCACCTGGATGTGAGCATTATTGTTTCTTTACCTCCAACCCCTCCTTGTTTGTTTCTAGGTATTTCTCACCTCAGTGAAGAAAGAGCATATTTTAGAATAAAGCTTTATGCCTGCTTGTCACTGAATCTATTTCCCATTCTAATTTCTCTTTCTCATTCGAGAAGGTACATTCCATTAATGGTTAAAAAAGTAACACGAAATGACTCATGGCCTGAGATGTTTAGAAACACTTGCTTCTTATGACCCTAGGACCAAGGAGAGTCAAGGATAGTGTTCAGTCACCACTATACTCCAAGTAAAACCTGTGCATCTTGAAAACCCAGAGAGAGAGAGAGAGAGAGAGAGAGAGAGAGAGAGAGAGAAGGAGGGAGAGAGAGAGAGCAGAAATGCTTCCACAGGCACAACAGACATCTTGACCAAAGCTGTTGTGCACACTCTCACAGATGTTGCTTAATATTCCAGAGCACACCTTTCTCCTTGAGCAGAACCATGCGCTCTCATTGGAGGACACTTACTATCTCAGCACTTGACCTTGAGTTGGAGCATCTGGGAACAAGGTCCTGTTTGTTTACTTATTAGTTTTTCCTTCTCCAGCCATCTTTCCCAGTTAAAAAAAAGTAAGGAAAAAACCATGAGAAATTATCATGATCCTTTTTTTTAACAATATAATAGTTTAGATAAAAATTCAGTTTAAGGAATATACTCACCCATAATAGGCGGAGAAGGTGGGGACAGGAAGCAAAGCTAAGAAGGGGAACCAGGAAAACTGCCAAGAGCCTGGGAGGTGAGGAAGAATTTCCATGAAAGAAATGTGGAAAGCTCTTCTCAACTATTAGACCCAGTTTGGAATGGCTAAACACATAGGTATTTTGGACACTTTCCTGCTTAGATAGCCTTCTGTCCTGTACCAACCACTGAAATTCATCTTGCAATCGTGGCTTCCAGGAGAGGAAAATGCCTCAAAGAACAGGTGGTCTCCGAACAGAGAGTACAATTCCCAAAGACTATCGGGATGAAATGGAACATGCTGACTGTACTCATTCTTCATGAATTTGCATTCCAGAGTTTGCCACTAGGATGTTTGGTGATAATCAGGTAGATTTCTTCACCATGTAGTAATGGAAAAGAAAGAAAAAAGGAAAGCAGAGAACAATTGTAACTGGCCCAGAAGATAGGAATTTTGTTCTTGGTCTAATTCATCTCCCTGGAGATAGAAGCAGCTCTAGCATATTGGTGAGCAGAAGATATTGAAGAGAACAGTGATGTTAGGCTTATTTCATTGAAAGAAAGTCAAAGCTCAATTGAGCTGGTAAAGATCATAAACCCATCAACTTTCTTGATCAGGTTACAAGCTACTGGGCATTTAAGTTTCCCCAGGAGACTTCTCATCAGAGACACATTGTTGAAACTCTGGGATAAGAGTTCCTTGTTCATTTTGTAAACTCCATCCAGATATCTGGCTTCATCCAATAGGCTTTATACAAACAGGGTTATACATATTATTCTTTCATTTAAGCTACAGAAGGAAAGAGGGGTGTGAGCTGCCCAGGTACTAATGACCAAAGGGAAGAAAGAAAACCATAATAATATCAGGGGAATTACATTCTTCCCACAAAGTCAGTGGGGAGTTTAAGCTGATGTGGTTGCAACTGCTTCAGAGAGAGCCCTAGTCTTTAAAATTGATGTTTTTTTCTGCTTTTCCATAGCACCCAGACCCATTAATATCTACTTAAAATAGGAGATACTGGTATGGATTTTCTTTATAAAACTTCTTCCATAATGCTTCCCTGAGCTGTACTCTTGGCAGGTAGGGTTAGAGGTTATCTTTTTCATTTCTACTTTAAAATCTAATACTAAGCACAAGAGCTTTGTGGTTTCAATTAAACAATTCTCTGTTCATTCTCTTAGGAGCTATACAAATTGTTTGTTTTTGCAGTACTGGGGATTGAACCCAGGGCCTTCACTCTCAGACACATCTCCAGCTCTTTATTTTTATTTCTTTTATTTTTTGAGACAGGTTCTCACCAAGTTGCTAAGTTTACCAGGCTGGGCAAGACCTTGTGATCTTCCTGTCTCAGCCTCCCAGAGCGGTGATTTCACAGGCTTGTGCCACCATGCCTGGCTTCCCTATGAATCTTATTTCCTTGCACTGCACATGAATATAGCTGTAACACAAGAAACACATGGGTCATCTCCAGGGAATAAGACGTTCCATACATTCATCAGCAGGTGGCCTTGTTACTTGTCATTAAGAAGCTTCACGATTCAGTTATCTGTAATGGTATTCATAAGAAAGATGTAGTCACCATGGTGTCAAAGTAGAATAATACGTCCCTCTTTTTGTTTTGTTTTTTTTGGTACCGGGGATCGAACTCGGGACCTTGCACTTGCAAAGCAGGCACCAGAACCACTGAGCTAAATCCCAGCTCCTCTATTATGATAGTGGAGGCAAAGGGGCAGGAGAGAAATGATATTTGCAGTTGGCTTGACTCTCAACTTTGAGCTTGAGGAAGATTCGGGTGCCTATCCCCTCTTCCCCCATGCATGGGGCTCAGTCACCTCCTCCCTCTGCCCATGTCCTCTCCTGAAATCAGGGCCTGGGTCAGGGCCTGGGAACTCCTGCACTGTAAAAGTGACGGGATAAAAGGGATTTTCCACCTTCTCACTTCTTCCCTTGCCTTTCATCTAGGTCCAAAATGGCGACAAAGTGACCAAAAAACAAAACAAAGAAACAGAAAACCCAAACCAACATTAAGCTAAGATCCTCTTTTCATTGTTCTTGATATAAGCAGAATCCTCTGTGAATGGACCAAAATTTGTTCTGTGGCACGAACGAAAGATACTCCCTTTTTGGAAAGATGGAATGTTTCCTGTTAGCCATACATGAGTGCAGGGTGGATTGGATAAACCCTCAGGTGGTAGCTGCAGGATTTCCTGGTCTACAATGATTAAAGAATTTACCATTACAATTTTGGGGCAAAATTAAGGTATTACAAGTATTCTCAGCAGATCTTTGGAATGTTCGTGTTTCCTTCACGATTTAGGTGGCAAATAATTATTTATTATGGGTCTGGGGGGTATAGGTCCTTCCTTTGGAAGTTCATTGTGTATCTGAACTTCCTGTTATTTCTGCTTATGTTTCCAGAATCTATTCATACTTTAACATTGGAAGCAAGCTTGCTCTATTTCAACTTGACTAAATGACATGGAGGTATGTAGAAGAATCTAAGAAGTTCTCCCTTGAGGTAGCCTGGCTCGCCATGGGCTGATCCAAACTGACACTGCCAGTGTCCTAACTGCCCTGAACACATCCCTGGAGTTTCTGGCCCCAAGTAACATCCTGCAAAAAAGACCCTCTGTCTCAGATTTTTCTTGAGCTTTTTATTTGTGTGGTTTACATGCTACATAAAAAATTTTAATGATAAAAAATTATTCACAATGTCTTACTCCACAAAATGCAAATGATTTTATTTAAACTGCCACTTTTCTTCATTACAGAAAACTTTCCTTTCTGGTTTCAAATTTTTTGCTTTCTTATTGCCCTTTTTGACTGGTCTCTTGATTCATATGGTGTGTGCGTGTGTGTGTGTGCATGTGTGTATGTAGGGGGAAGGAAATCCATGAAAAAAATATTTAAAAGATTTGGCTAAATAAGCTGCCTGGGTTTCATAAATTTTTCCATGTTGAAAACTTAGGTTGGTACACAATTCCGGCAACATTACTTCTTGTTTTGGACTGAGAGTTAAAATTTCCAACAAGTTATGATTCTGGCAAGAATTTTCAATATAACTTTTTTTACTTATCTAATTTTTCTGACCTGAAACCTTTTCATGTATAAAATTAAAAACCATCATATTTCCATGTCAAAGGAGGCCATTTGGAAAAATGATGATGGTCAATTCTCCCATATCTACGTACCAGCTAGAGTGGTACCTTGGTTCATGAACTTAATTCTTTCCATAATTCTGGTCACAGAATTCATTCAAGGATTAATTTGGTTGCAACCAGAATCATGGAACAAATTCTGCAACCAGAATCATGGAGAGAATTAAGTTCGTGAACTGAGGTACCACTGTATTTTAATTTACTCAGAATATGCCACAGGCTAGTGATGGCAGTGGCCTCAGGAGGCTGCTGGTGATCTTAGAAACTCCCTCCTTCTCCAAGGAGGGCAGGCTGAGCCAGGCTAGAAAATGTCACAGCTTTGTAACATGAGAATGAGGTTAAGAATTCTTAAGAAATGGCCCTTCACTGTTGTTTGTGATCCATGTCTTTTGCTTGCTCTTAGGAAGTAACCGAAGTAAATGCTCTGACCATTGAAAGTGCCCAGAAGCCTCAGGAATAATCTTGTAATAAAATAACTCTCTTTTCTATGGCCCAAGGTGTCCAGCTATGTATAGCAGGCTCCATCTTGGTTGTTAAAATACACTAGAATTGATTGACTGGGCTCTGATTTGGAAACATTAAATACTGTGTGCACATTTAAACTCTGTGGTTTCTCAATTTCTCATCCTAATATTGAGTGTGTGTGTGTGTGTGTGTGTGTGTGTGTGTGTGTGTGTTACTTGGAGCTAACTGGATACAAAAATACCCCGAGATCTATACACTGAGAAAGAGAAGAGAATGCAAGAAATGAAAAGGAAATGATGGAAAACACAGCTATAAGTGCCCTGGTGGACTTCCAATTGTATTCATAATCAAAAAAGAAGTATTTTTAACTATTTTATATTTTTCTCAAGAAAAGTTCTGTTTGCCTCTTTACCCTCCCCCTTTCCTTCCTACATGAAGTCTTGCCACTTTCCCTCTTCTTGACCCTGAGAGAAGTAGAATGCACAAATTACCAATCTCACAAGACACTCATCCCCATTCCTGTCACGACCAAGAACAGACCTCTCTACTTCGCTCATGTTGCTTCAAAGAGCAGATATGGATACACGTGTTATGAAAGTATCTAAGCAACAGGACTGTCTGTTCTCAGAGAGACTGGCTTCTGCCTCTCCACCATCTTAGCACTGATCCGCTAATGGGACATCAAAAGACTGCATGGATTCCAAGGGTAAGATAAGACAGTTGGCACGGTAACCAGGTCATTCCAATACAAAGAATGTGCTCCCTTCAGGTAAAGCCTGCATATTTCTGTCAGACCTTGAGATGTCAGCGATCCACAGCTAGGTAGAGGAGGAGAGAAAATACCAGATAAATTATAATATGCCTGCCCATAAAGTACTCATTAAATATTTTTATTACTCATAAAGTGATATTAGCAATTGGGATGTAGTTAGGATTGTGTGTGTGTGTGTGTGTGTGTGTGTGTGTGTGTGTGTGATGAGAAGGTATGAAAACCTTAGAATGTTCATGGCGAAGGGACCATCTAATTAGGTGCAGTTGGGCTGTATTGGTGAATAGATGGAAGCAATTAATAAGTTGCTGAGAGCGTACCTCAGCCAGAGGCAACAGGGAGGCCTCATCACTCATCTGCAGGTGTCTCTTGTGTCACCTGGAAGGGGAACACTACAATAGCCATGATTTCAAAAGAAATGATCAATGATAATCCGAATGTAACAATGGCAGTTAACTACATAGATCACTCTGAATAGGACTGAGGTTTCAGGCAGGCATTATTATTATTTTTTAGAAAAAACATTCCTTTTGGAAACAGGTAATATCCTTATCTAAGAAAGGCAAGCATCTCGGTACATTCCTATTCCTGTGGTCACATCCTCCAAAGCCCCACTCCCATCAGAGCTCATGAACTTCAATTCTCTTCCTGCAAAAGGATGTGTAGGTAGAGTTATGACTGGTAGCTCAGACTCTGTAGGGACGAGAGGTGGAGTGTGTCCCTCCCTCTCTTCCCAAGGTAAGGATCAAGGGCTCTTTGTGCTGTCACCAAAGAGCCTGGATACGGACTCAGAGAAAAGCTGTGGCCAGATGCCTTGCAAACAGCAGAGACCTCACAGATTCGGTTGGAGTCACACCCTTACTTTCACAAGGTGGGCACAGTTCTTTCTGGACACTGTCCTGGGAAGCTGTTATTTTCCCTGCAACTTTTAGGATTGGATCAAGCAAGCTACACTCCACAAGTGGGAGTGAAGGTGGCTCTCAGAAAGTGCTTTTGGCGCCTTGGAAGTGACTGCAGGAATGGATATCTGGATGCCATCAGCTGTGGGCCTTGCTCTTTGGGAGTTTTCTACTTTCTGAAGCTGTCACCTAAGCCAGTAACCAATGAGCTCTCAGCTTTATTTGGACATGAGAAGAGGCTTCATTGCATACTTCCTGTTTTTCCCTTCCTCCTATGTTCCCTTATCTATTACAGGTACTCACAGGCAAAAACCAGACATAAATACTTCATGGATAAAACTGCATGAGATTTTGGTCCAACAGAGATTCATGAATGTCTTTATTTGGAGAATAGCTGCTTAGCACCCTCCTGCTAGCTGTTACCAGACTATTTGTTTCATTGTTTTTTTTTTAAAAAGCCTCATAATCCAGTATGATGAAATATATTTTGCTCTAAAATGTTAACTATCCTCATTCTCAGGATTGGGACTATTAGACATAATTGGACTTTTGAAAAAAAAATATCCATCTAGACTTACATTTTAAATTTTATTAGGTATCTCCCAAGTTGTCACAAGTTTTGCCCTAGCTTGCCAATAATAATTTCTCTACCCCCATCCCATCTCAATGAAGAATGGGCTTCGTTTGCTTTTTTGAAAAAGAGACTTGTCACCGCCTGTAACTTATTTCAGTTCAGTTTTCTATAGTATGCTTTAAATTAGCACACAGTGACAGAAGATGCTTCGCAAAGGAGAATAATTCATGGCCAATGACATAATGAGATTTATAGAGAAGGCTGGCCAGGAGAAGGAAAAAAAACATGGTAAGTTACCAGAGCAGCTTAAGTGAAAGGACAGTACCAGCTCTGTGAGTTTCTTCAGAGAGGTGAACAGAAGCTGATACTAACTAGAACAAATAGATCAGACCCACTATGTAGAACCCAAAGACCAGGGGAATGGTGAGCAGGGCTCAGAGACTGAAAGAACAGGAGGGCTATAAGATCAGCAGTGATGTTCTCTCACTCACGGTAATGGATTCCTTCATATTTCCAAAGCAAGAGTTTAGAGACTAGAATTCTCTCTCAACCAGCTCCTTTAAATCCCAACTTATTTTCATTTGAACTGTGCAGATCAGAGGTAATGTTCCATTACCTCAGGTCTCATCTTCTCTTTGGGAGAAGGACGCCTGTAAATTAAAGGGAGAGTAAGAATCCAGAGTCCAGGAAAGAAATAGAGTATTATCAAGACAAGGTCATGAGCAATACAAACAGCTCCCGAAGCCTGACCTGACACAGTTACTACACATATGGGAAGTGCCCGTGTGCTTGGTCATAAATACATTGGTCCTGTTAGACCACCATTTGGGAGCCAGAAGGCTGTGTGATTAGTGAGCCTGAATTGTGACAAGGTTTTTAAACACAAAGATCAATCCAAGTATAGGTCAGCTTGTTAGACTCAGTCACAGCAGTGAAGTGCCTGGGTACAAGCTCCACTCAAGGCATCTAAATAGCTCCTGATGCCTAGCATTTGATTTGATCAATATGCTTCAGGGTCTCTCTCTCTCTCTCTCTCTCTCTCTCTCTCTCTCTCTCTCTCTCTGTCACTCACTTTGTCTCTGTATGTAGATTTCTCCAAATACACTCTACTGACCACAAAACAGCCACAGAATGATTTCCAAGGACAAAGTTCAATTTAGAGCAATCTAAATTCCCATTGGAAATAATAATCAGCATGGAAATGTATGCATGCAGTGCACTGCTGTGATTTTGTGTAAAGAAAGAGAGATACAAGGGAGTGCTCATCCTTAAGTTTTACTTCAGATTCAAGTATCCAGTGGGCAAAATAGAGTGACTCCTTTTCAATTATAATCTATGATAATATCAAATATTTAGTGGTGACTTTCATATACAAGGCACTCAGGTGTTACAAGAGATAAAAAGATGAATAAATATATTTCCCATTTAGGTTCTATCAGGGAAGATGAATATGTAACTAAATAACTATAAAATAAGATGGTCAGTATTATGAGCATTCAAAAAATGCCTATTTTTTAATTTATAGAGCATGAAGGAAAATAGATGTGGTGGTTACTTGTTCTGGTCTTTGGAGATTTATATAGATGGAATGGATATTATGCAAGAAGGGAATGAGATGGAAGATGAGGACAGCAGCGTTTTGGGCAAAGGGAATAATTTAAAGAAAGACACAAGTAAGAAAACCAGATGCTATAGGAAAATGAAAGCATAAACACATGACTTTTCTTGCCTGGAATGAAGCACACACAGGGCAAATTACAAGAAGTAATGGTTCTGGGGAGAATGTGGCAAGTGAAGCCCACTGAAGATTATTTTTTTGAGTTGAAGGATGACATGATCTAATTCGTATTTGGGAAATGAAAACTAGAAAGAATAGATTCAGATATAAATTCTTGGAAGACTGCTATAAGACATTGCAATAATGCAGACCAGAGGGAAGAGGCTGAATGAAAAGGGGAGATGAAAAACTTTAGGGATAAGAATTAACAGACTTTTCCAAATAATTAGATGTGCAGAAGGAGAGAAATGGAGGAGGCACAGGGGTCTGGTCAAGCTTTAGTTTGGTGACAGAAGGAAGGGTGGTCCCATTAACCAAAAGGGGAACTTGATTGTGTTGGCTTGCAGGGATAGTTTTGGGTATTTGAGTCAATATGAAGTGAGGTGATTGGAAATGTGCGCACTAAACTGAACTGCACATAGTGACTAGGAATAAAGATTTAAAATTAATTTTCATTCTGAATTAATCAAGTTGTGCAAGACAGGGAGCTTGTTTGCAGATAAGGTAGAGAGGATCAAGGTCACCATAGCAAGTGACTGCTAAGGAAAAGCAGGGTGCAGTGAGGTCAGAGAGGATGAGAGAGCTAAGATGACTAGAATGCACTGTCTTGACACGATTGGCCTAGGGTCATGTCACTGAGGATAAAGACCAGGGAAAATAAAAAACAAGCTATTGGACTTGGTAACAAGAAGCTCATCGGAATGTTGCCAAACAATAGGTTGCAGCCCCATTATAAAATCCAGGAGAACTAGGTGATGAAGACAGAAAGGAACGTCTGTCTGAGAAGTTTGGAAGTGCAGAGAAAATAGATATAGGACAGAAATTCATGAGTCTAATTGAGTCAAGAGATTTGTCCTTACAGATAATTGTAGGATTTGGTTTCTGAGATAGTTGCAAGCAGGTGTGTGCAAGGCATTAAAGACACAGCATAGAGAGGTACTATTGGCTGGATGGAGTGCACTTCAGAGAAGTCAGGGGGTGGATTTAGAACACAGGGAAGGGAAACTGGGACAGATAGAAGGACAAGAGACACTGAAAGGCAGAGAAGAGAGGTGATGTGACCATTCAAAATGGGATGCTTCCTCTTGGTAATACAGTAAGAAATATTGCCCATTGAAAGAAAGAAAAGGAAAATAAACCAAGTCTAACAAACAGAGAATGTGACACAGTCAACGTAGCAGAAATAAAACAGATGTCCAAGGTGGGTGGGGTGCAGGTGAGACTACATGAATTGAATTTGTGCTCTCCCACAAAAGTTGAAGACCTATTCTTGGAGATGTGGTGGATGATGGGGGTGAGGATATAGCATTAAATAGCAAAAGAGAGCAGTGAGAGAACAGGAGGAAGAAGAGAAAGCTGGGAAGAGCACAGATGCCATGGGGGACACAAGGCCACTTGTGTCTTCCTGTGGCCAAAGAGGGAGGTCAATGAAGCCAGATGGGTTTATGGATTGACCATAGAGGAGCTTGAAAGAAGGTAGATAAGATGTCAAAAGTCCAAGCCCTTGATCAGGAGGGAATTTCAGAGTTTTAGCTTTGGGAGTTGTAACAGTTCCGAAGAAGAGGTCTAGATTTGGCTGTGATGTAGAGAGTTGAACCTCTGTAGTGTTTTTTAAAAATAACATAATAAATATCTTTGATTCATACCCCCAAACCAGCAAATATTAAACGTGCATGTGTAATCTTTAGTCCACAGACAAATATTATATACATTGAAATATTTTATGCTTATGTATTCATATATTCTATATGAGTATAATATACTCTATTTAAAACCTTTTACATCCATCCCAGTACTAGCCCAGTGACATAGTATATACTTAGTAGACACTGATTTAATTGAACTAACATATTTCAATAGAGCTTTTTGCTTTTTTTCCCCTGCATAGTACTGGATTCTGCTCCATCTCCTAAATCACAACATTAAAATAATTACAGATAAAAAGAGTTCAAGTTTAAAGCATGGAAAATAAATATTTAGGGTGACAGTTTATAATGGGCCTAGTGTTGTGCTTTTTAATCGTACCCTTAATTCTTGCACTGAGTTCCATTCACCTTTCCCAAAACAGATGCTACACACTAGAGTCCTGCGACTACAAGGAATTCTACTCAGTCCACTTTCCACCTCCAGTTCTCATCAGGAGGCCTTTCCCTCATAATCACACCAGCAATGATTATATTTTAAAGCACAGAGCAGTGCCGGGCCTCCCTGTGACCGGCTCTGACATGGATACACAAGGACACAGTGGCAGAGAGATGTGGAAGATTACTTTTCCCACTTTCCCCCAGTTACTTCTATGTTAACACTCTCTGAGCAAAATTCCTTTTCCTTGCTTCAGTATTGTAAACTCGAGGCCCCAAATGTCACCAATCTCTCCAAGGCACAGAAATAACATTGACTTTCATTTAAGGAATTATTTTTGGCAGGGGGCTTTGTCAGGGGTGTAGACAGTGACATACCATAAGTCACAGAATTCACAGGGGCCCTGTGTGATCGAACTGATGAGGCTGAAATGGGGTGAGGATGGGACATATTCAGATATCCTGTGATTCTATATAATATGGAAACCCCAAGCTAGAATGGAATCCTAGATTTAGATCAATATTAGAAATTCTCAGACTGACTTGTTTGTATTTTAATGTGGCCCCAAACATCTGGTAGACCTAAAAATGTGTCCCACAGGTTAAGTAGCACCTGGCAGTCAAAAGGCTCCTTAATGGTGTGTATGGGCTGGGGTAACTGGGCAACTAGTTTAGAGGTGGGGAAATACAGAATAGAGAACAACTAGGTTAACTCAAAGATTAACTGAACCAGGGCAGAGAATAGATAGCATAATTAACTTTTGTTATTCTATGCAGTTTGATCTTCTAGCTGCCTCCTTAGTGTCCTGTAATGAAGGAGAAGCAACGTAAAGTCACAGTCCTTAACCTGTCCTATAAGGTGTTGAATTTAGAATCTATAAACTACACTCTATGTGACTGTGTATTGAAAATAATTCCTAAGTAGAAGTCCTATTCCACTGTCACTGGAACCCTAAACAGAAGCGGGTGGAGAAGAAGTGTGATTTACATGTCTTCACCTCTGGAACCTGAATTCTTGCTCCCTGCTCTGTTACTCTGTGTTCCGTTTTCTCCTTCTTGCATCACAGCCTATTCCCAGGGAAAGGAATGAGAATCCTAATGTAGATTAGGTGTTTAAATGTATAAATCCCTAATATGGCTTAATATGTCACTTTTCCTGGGATTGCTTTCATTTCAATGACAGATGACAAGCTCAGTGCTAAAGCAACAAGTCTGTGTGGGAAGCCACTGTTTGAAAGCCTTTGTAGGACCCTGATATCACATCATGGAGTACATACCATGTAAGGCCAGAAGTGCTCCACGATGACTGTTCATCTTAGACTGGAAGAACAAACTCTGATACTCGAGTGATAAAAGCAAAGCCTCGAACATAGTTGTTAGCAGCCCACCGAACGCACATTTCCTATATGGCTTTGGGCTCAGAGAGCACATAAGGTATGGTCACAATACTGGAAATGCCTACTGCATTCATCAATAGCACTACAGTTACATCATTTATGCACACATATGAGTCATTCCTAACATACCAAAACAACACACACAGTGTGCCAAGCAATGACAGGCCCTTTTTAGAAAGACAATGATTAAAAAAAATAAAGTGAGTTCAGGAATAGCTTTTCCCAAAACTATTACCCAAACAATCTGGTATTTTTACCTTATATCTTATATTTCTTTAAAAAACAAACAAAAACTAAAAGCAAAGAAACCCTATTTCTTAAGTGAGAGGTGCAGGTGACCAGCACTCTGCAGAGAATTCCCCCTTGGGCAGCTCCTGATGGCCATGAAGGACTGGGTGGGTGACATTCACTTAGCTGTATAGACAACTCCTATTGGATAACATTACACATGTGTTTTAGCACTACTGACATCTCCAACATTTAATGGAATCATTTGAGATCCCTCCCCCAAATCACAACATGGCTATGGCTAGGACAGGGGAATACATTGTAAGGATGCTTCCCAAGATCTGGCTGAGGACACACAGTGACAACTCTTGAAATGACAAAGTCCACTGTACACCAGTCACTTTGAAGGGTATGCACATTCTTGATTCAGGCAAATTCAAGAGTTGGATTACTGAGGTCCATGGAAATGCTGAGAGTTCAGCATTGCTTTGAAAGGAGAGATGCAGGACCACACCCACCAACCCACTTCTGCAATGGAGGGGTAGGATAAAGAGCACACAAGAGAAATCATGGATTCTGAAGAATATTGGAACATCAGGTGCTCCTGAGGGCATCTACAGAATCTCACAGTTTTCGATGGATTAGGTTTTGGTCCATTTGCATCTGTGATATACATGGGGCTTACTGCTGAATTCTTCCTCATGCATTTTACTGGCTTGTTACTTTAGAGTTAAGTAATTTATACACTGTGACAATGCCCAGCTTTCCTTTCCTTAAACTTTCTTGAGAAGGCCATGAATGTCTTACTTGGTCTCAATTCAAACATCCAGTTGAAGGAAAGTGATCAATTGGGTCAGATAGTGGGTTCAGAAAAATCAAATTATCCAGCTGACAGCGTCTCATGATAGGAGGATAGGAACAAATGAAATATGCTAGGCATGTGGATTTGGAAATTTCATCCCATGGTAAAGAGAGGGAGGGAGAGTCTGCCGCCCTCCACAAAGCCAACAGTCCAGTGAAGGAAATTCTGTCTGGTTTACCCAAGATCAGGTTATGAACACCTGACTTGAAGCAAATAGCACCTTCCTGATGGCAGTAATGAGAACAAGGCAAAGATAAAGTCACCATCATCACCACCCCTCACATTCTCACCCTCCTACCTCTAAAATTAACTTCAGCAATGTTTCTAAGGAAATCACCTAGTCAATGAGTTTTGAGCCAATCTGGGAAGCTCTTCTAGAAAAGTGTGCGAATTCGAAAGATCCATATCCGCACCATCTCTTTGTAACCAGACACTACATGCTTCAAAAAGCTGAGTTAGAGGACATTTTTGGGGTGGACTTGCAGTGCTGATTTTTATGGGTGGGACTGGGAGATTATGAAGAAAAGGGTCAGAGTGGTGAAATGGTCACTGAATATCAGAGATTCCTCAGCAATGAGCTTTCTGAGCAGCCACAACAAAGAGGGGAACTTAGTTTTACCTCAGTTCTGTTTTAAGCCCGTTTAGGAACCTTTGCTACCTTAGGTACTGACAGGGAAAATCTGGTGTCAACACCTTGTCTTCTATAGAGTGCTGGTCCCCTATGGTCTACCTAGAAGATAGGAGTCAGACCGCGGTTCGCTTAGAGCCAAACTGAGCCTGAGGTCCCCAGGCCCCAGTGGATGAACATTTTTCAGACACCAGTAAAAAGAACAGCTTTAGAGGAGGGGAAGGGCATTGACACAATTTACTTTCCCCTGGCTTTCTCACCATAGTAACTTGCGTTCACATTCACTTTCTCCAGACACCCTGAAGCAAAGGCCATACAAAACAATTCCCCCAATGGAAAATGGAAAACCATAACAAAACACTTTTCCCCCTTCATTCCCATCCCCACCCCACTCCCTCCAGCCCAACACCCTGAATACTCACAAGAGAACACCTTATCTATACAAAATTAATTAGAAAACAAAATATTTACATATGAAATAAACACCATCTTGATTTCAGTCGCCAGTGGAGACCAACAGAGCCCCCTGTGTTCTAGATTGCTGTTCGCTAGGTTAGTTGGTTTGGTTTTTTATTTTTAAGGGGTGAGGTAAGAGGAAGAGTGAGGGGATGAACTCCTGGCTCTTGGGCAGAGCCAGGGTGAAGCAATGTTTCTATGGCCCTTCTCCTTCTTCCTCCTGGAGACGCCTCACACCCTCTGTCCTCTCTCTCAAAGTCTTTCCTTGAATCTAAGGTAAAGCACTCCGTGCTCCTCTCTCCAAACCCGTGAGAGGTTCAGCCCCTTGCCCCCACGTTTGTTTTAGAAAGAAAACAGAGCTTTACAAGGCCTTCAGTTGGCTTTAAAATGAAAGATACTGAGGTAAACTCAAGGAGGTGGGCAGGGAATGAGGAAGGGTCTCGAGGCATGGCGGACAGGAAGGCAAAGAGCAGCCTTGGAGGGTGGACGTGAAGAGACATGGTGGCTTTCTTCCAGAGGAGGATGAGCACCTTTCTGGTCTATGTGTCCTGTGTACAACAAGGCAGGTCCTGTAGTCAAGCTTCCAGACAGACCCGGGGCTCTTTGGACGCCACCCTGAGTGAGGGGAGGATGGCAGGACAGTGGGACAGACCCATAGAACAACCCTACCCCAAGTTAGAGGACCGATAGTGACAGATATTCCTTTCCCTTCCCAATTTCCCAACTTGAAGTGAAGAGGGCACATGTCTGCCAGTACCCTCATCCCTGGACTTTCATGTGCACACACACACGCACACACACACACACACAAATATATTTACTTTTGAATAGTACAGTGTGAGAGGGACCCGAGGTGTTACAGGAGGGTAGGAGGGCATCTACCAAGAGTGCTCACATCGGGCGCAAGTCACACTTCCAGGGAGTCAGGCCCAGGGAGGTGGCGGGAGAATGTCTCCTGTCAGTCTTCTCCCACTTCTAAATCTCTTCCCTTCTCTCCAGGCTTCCTGTGCTGTGCTCAGGGGGCTCATTTCTCTTACTGTCTGTTCCCCCTTATCTGTTGTCATCACTTCAGGCAAAAGAGGCCTGTTCTTCTAGCTCCGGGTTAAGTAAGAAGGGATCAAAGCATTGAAAACATCCCCCTCTCTCACTTACCCTACACCCAGGACTCCCCTGTTCTTCAAAGTGTTACTGAGTGACTCCCCAAACCTTGGCCAGTCAAGGGTCTAAAAGCTCAAAGAACTTTATAGAATCTTTTGCCCTGAAGTGTGGGCAAAAGAATCATGGCTGCTTCTCTTTCCCTATAAACTTCCTAGAAAGTTCTTGGCCTAAACTGGTTGAAACCATTGGCAATCACTGAAAAATAATTTTTGTACCTTGCTTTTGTAAGATCGTCTCATTTCTTCTTCTTATATATATATGTTTTGTCTCCAGTACACAATCTTTGTCAAGAACTTCCATTCTTCCTATTCAGGAAGGTGAAGGGGAAGACAGCCAACATTTGGGTAGCATATGACCATCTCCGTTTGTATATAAGCCAAAACAAGCACATTGCACAGGGATAGGGCGAAAAACAATACAAGGAGTCAAGGTATGAATTTAGAGGCACCCGCCGCAGGTATGTGCAACTGTACCCAGACACACACGCCCACACGATCCCCTGCCCTGGCTTCCAACACACCATGGAACACCATCAAAGTGAACTCTCCAGTCTGCTCAGGAATCCACTCATCCACCAATGACCTTTCACTCCAGTTCACCACAAATGAGTCTCATGGAGCTGAAGCAAACATCTCTTTTTTTGGCTTATATATAAACATGCATGGTCTCTCACCTTCTGCTGGCCACACAACTCTAGGCAGTTGTCGTCTATACAATAAGAATTTAGCAAAAGGCTCTTTCCATTCACAACTGGATGCTGGCTGGTATCACTTGAATACTTTTGCTCCCCCGTCTAAATGAGAAGATCAGTTTGGGGAAAGCTAATCCTGTGGTCACGCGGCCCTGCGCTCCTCCTGGCCTCCCTCAGAGTGCCCGGCAAAGAGCTTGTCTGTGTTAGGAAGACTCTCTCCCCCAGAGTGCGCCCTTGCTCCCCTCCTCCGTCCTGTGCTGAGGGCCTGCTTCGGCCTCTCGCAAGGGACCAGAAATGGCAGACAGATGAGGGGAGGAAGGGAGGGCTGTGAAAGGGAAGAGAGATGGTGCTAGTCACCAGGGTTGCCTTCAGTAGGAAGCAGAACTCCAGGATCCCGTAAATAAAGTAAAAGAAGAAGAAAGGAGCAAATGGGAACCAAGTTCATCCCCGACCCCCCTGTGACATGCGCACCACGGGGCCCACAGCCCTGCCCCTCCCATGCCCACCGTAACCTCTCTCTTCCCTCACTCAGACATCGGACTCGATACTAGAAAGTTTCTCATAAACATGCCCATTGCTGGAGCCATTGAAAGCCCTGGGGTTTTTGTTGTTAGGCACACAGGGGTTGGACTGGTTCCCTATACAGATGTCCTTCTGGAAACGGCCTGGCACAGCCCCGTGCAGGGCCGAGACCATCGGCTTGTTGGTGACAAGGGCCCGGAAGTCTGGCCTGGCTTTCGACGCACCTGCCACCGTGGGCTGCCTGAAGAAGTAGGATTTGCTGCCATGGAGCAAGCACTGGTCGTCCCCAAAAGTGGGGATGAAAGGGTTTTGCGTGACCCGGTCGGGGTAGAGCGACTTGCTGAGCATGTAGCCTCCGCCAGGGTTGTTGTGGTGGTGGTGTCCGGCAGCGGGCACCGAGGACTTGCTGTTGGCAAAGGTGCCGTCACCGGCGGGCATCTCAAACATGTGGGCGTAGGGGCTGCCATCCACGAAGCGGCCCTTGTCTTTCAGGCTCACGCTGCGCGGGGCCAAGGCGGCTTCTTCCTTCTGCAGGTCCACGAAGGTGTCGTAGGAGTGCTGCCGGCGCAGCTTGTTGCGGCTCTTCTTCTGCGCCTTGGCATTGGTCGGGCTCTGCGGGTACTTGGCGCTGGCCGCGTTCGACGCCACCGCCACCGGGGCCGCCGGCTGGTCCAGCTCCTGCAGGGAGTTGTCCTCGCTGATGTCGTACAGGTTGCCCGCCTTCTTGCAGGCCTCGCACCGGATGCACGCCTGCCGGCCCGAGTTCTGGCCCGCCACGGCGGAGTAGTTGTGCAGCTTGGAGGGGCAGCTGCGGCAGAAGTTGGCCCCGGCCCGGTCCTCCCAGTCCACGCTGGTCAGGTTGTTCTCCCAGGGCGCCGGCACCCCGCCGACCACGCCATGTTTGTCGCCCGCCCCGTGTTTGAGGTGAGAGCGGTTGGCGCAGGGCCCTCCTCCGCCCAGCGGGTCGCGCTTGAAGTCATCGCTCCGCTCCTTGTAGATGTCGGTCAGATCCACGTGTTCCCAGTGGGGCGAGTTCTCCTTGGTTCGAAACTGGTCCAGGTAGAAGTCCCGCAGCCCCTCCTTGTCCCTGAAGCAGCGCTTGTGGTCCGGGGAGCGGGCCGGCCGCCGGCGGTAGGCGAGCTCGATCTCGTCGAACTCGCGCCTGGACTTGGCCGAGGCCGGCCGCTTCTTCAGGCTGTCCTTGTACTGCTGCTTGCGCCGCTTGGCTGCGTTGCCCTCAATGTTGCCGTAGGTGACCGTGTGCGTGGAGATGTCCGAGACATCTGAGCGGATCAGGTCGTCGTGGCCGCCGTAGCGGTCACTCTTGAAGGAGAACTTGCCGTACAGGTCACTCAGCTGGCTGTGTTTGGAGGAGGGCAGGCCGATGTCCAGCGGCTTCTTGCCGAGGGACCTGGGCTGGGTGGTGAAGGGTGGGTTGTCGCAGTCGTAGAGCCCGTCGATGGAGCTGGTGCTGCCGATGCTGTGCGGCCGGTGGTGGTGGTGGTAGTGGTCTTGGTACACGTTGCTGTCCTTCAGCTGCAGGTTGCCGAAAGTTCGCTCCACCTCGCTGATGTAGTCACTGAAGAGGTTTTCCTCGCAGGGAGGGTTGTTGTAGGACTTGCAGTCTGA
The DNA here is from genome assembly GCF_053883595.1 of Heterocephalus glaber. Classification (NCBI taxonomy): domain Eukaryota; kingdom Metazoa; phylum Chordata; class Mammalia; order Rodentia; family Bathyergidae; genus Heterocephalus; species Heterocephalus glaber. The sequence goes on along the minus strand of NW_028258297.1, from coordinate 24,117,412 downwards.
GTGCGTGAAGCTGCGGCGGTGCTCGGAGATGTCATAGACCGAGGACTCCCGGCGGATGAAGTCCAGGGCGCTCTGAGGGGAGCCGTTCACGCCAGACAGGTTGGCCATGTTCTTGGCCGTGCGCAGCAGGCGCAGGATGTTGGAGTGCGTGTTGTTCATGGTCGCAGTGGGGGAATTCATCACGGACTGGCGCTCCTCGATAGCCACTCCGTGGATGCAGCTGTAGATGCCCTGAAGTGACACAGGATGGGACAGGTCAGGGACAGGGCAGTGAAGCCACAAATGACCATAATCAGAGTACTCCCGCCACCAACTGCTAAGCGGAGTCCGAAAAGGCCAGGGAGAGCTCGAAGCACAAAGGTTCGAGCACTTATTTAGGGTGTGGCCTGAGCCCATCTGTCTTGTCTCCTGAATTCAGCAAGTTTCCTGGGTGAGCTAAGGTTAATGACGTGGCTGTCAGAGAGGGGGCATGACTACACCAAGCGACCTAAGCACACAGTCTGGAATCGCAAAACGTGATGTGCTTGCCTCAAGTCCACCCTTGACTTACCCTGATTTTTTAAATCTATGCCAGATTTTTGCATTGTAAAAATAAGGCCATGATATGAACCCATAGCAAAAAAATATTGCCAGTCACCAGAGGTAAATGGAAAGCTCTACCGATGCCAGGGCTGTTCTGCCCCGGCTGGCCACTCCCGGCGGGCAGCACACAGCAGGGGCTCAGAAGCTCGCAAGCATCACTCTTTTCTGGGTTGGACAAATTTTGGTCACCAAATAACAGCTGAGCAATTCTGTTCTTTAGCCAAGCATGAACCAAATTCACACAGAGAATTAAGAAGCCCTGGGGTTAAAGAAGGATTTTTCTCCCGCTGTGCTCTACACTGTGGGAGGGAAGAATTGGGACAAATATCAAGCATTAAATATGAATAAATAATTCCCCTGTTGAATAGTCTTCTTTATTCTCTCCTTAGTTCCTGATTTCCTTCTTACACTTTCTCACTTAATATTATCATAAATAATTAAAGTTTTATCAAATTAGTATCGATGTAAACTCCCTCTGTACACTTCCTGTATGGGGCACTGAAGAAGAGCATCCATGAGAAGGAAAGAGTTTGAGATCCCAGAGGGCCTGCTGTGTCCATGTCTGACAGGAAGCCAACCTACTGCTCACCTTTTGCTGCCTGCTTTGAAAAGTAGACTTCTCTCTCTGGGAGGGGAAGGTACCTGAAGGATTTTGATTGCTTTTACAACGAAGAAGGTTAATTTGGAAAAGGATATTGTCCCAATGGATGGGGATGAGAGCAGAGAATGACAGCTGGGTAGGATTAAGAAATGAGTCTTCTGTCTCAGAGGGCATCACAAGATATAAGATCTTCCAGGTGAGGCAATTCTGCCTTCTTTCCTGTTCCTCTTTTCTAACTGTTCTTGGTGATGCCCAGGAGAAAATGTAAGCATTTTTCCTCTGTAAAGGGACTGACTATGTCAGAGGTTTATGAAAGGGATTGCTACCAAGGTCACTGATTGCCGCTTATTTTGTCCTCCCTCTATCTGGAACCAAAGGGAAGGGTCACAAACTGAAATGGTACATCTGAGGGACCAAAGCCACCACAAGCTCCATGCTCCTGTTCTGACCTTACTGAGTGACCCAAATTAACTCCCAGCCAGAGAGGAAATGAAGAAATTGTGCCCTATCAGTAAAATACTATCAGAAAATGACCAGAGTATGAAACAATTTAATGAGATAGCCATTTTCTTTCATAACTCCACTTGAGTCAAAGTAGGTCATATCTGGAATGTGGATCTCAATCCTAAAAGGTCATTTAAGTTCACCCTTCATGAGTTTCACAACCTTATTAACAAAATCAAAAGAAGCCCACTCTTTTTTAAAAACATCTCCCTGTGACTAGTTGTTCATGTGCAAAATTGTCTTCCTAATGCTTCACTTTGGACTAAAAATAAAGAGATCTCCAGAAAAAAAATGATCTAAGAGTTATTCTCTTGCTCTGATTAAGGAAGTTTCTGGGGTAGAAATTTCTTATCTATCAGGACTTATTTCTGAAGGTCCTGTTGAGCTCTTTAACATCCCATAACCCACATATGGTTAAAACATAGGATGAGTGAAACCACCAATAACATATCCTTGTATGTTAGAGTAAGAGGGATATATGTTACATTGCACTATTTAAATTGAAATGTGATTCTTTTAAAGGATTGAATGATTAATAAAGTCTATACATAGTCAACTAATTTGTGATGAAAGCATTTGGGAAGAAAGCCATTTTGATAGATCTGCCAGTTCTTATTGAGAACCAAATGCTCAAACCTCACATAGAAAGATATTTCTTAAAGGAAATATACTTTCACCCGCATTTTGAGCCACTTGAAACTGCATCACACAAACTCCTAGGGGAAATGCACATGATGTGGTTTCTTGCTTTAGCAACATAAGGCTGGAATTAGTGCCCTCTTGGGTCTCTTGGTGTAGTCTCTGTGCTTCGTAAGCCAGCTTCACAAGCTCTAGGCATCTAAATCAAAGCACTTACTCTGCTGATGGAGAAGACCATGCCAGGCTTGCCAGAACAGACCCCCATAAAGCAGTGCCGGAATTGCCAATAGAAAAGATGTTCACAGATGAAGGTGATAAGGCTGAGAGCCATGGCTGCCCCCAACATGTAGAAGACGCCCGCCATGTTGTCAATGTCCAGCTGGCTGCTCATGACCTCATTCTTCTCATTGTGGCAAATGCCAGTGAGCCAGAGAGCTTCCAGTTCTTCCATCTCCCCTGGAGACAGAGCAGAGAAGAAAAACAGATAAAGGGGGAAGAGAGGAAAGGGGTAGAAAAAGGGGGAAAAGAGGAATATTGAGGAAGAGAGAAGAAAGACAAGAAAGAGACAGGGAGACACAAAGCAAATGAATAGAAAAAAGTTAACAGTAATTTCACTAATACCACCACAGTATATATTAATTCATCAATGTGTACAGTCACTATTCAATGAAAACTTCACGAGGGCACTGCAGGTGATACAAAGATGTGACACATTGCCATTGCTGTCCTTTATCCAGTATAAATTGGTATATGGTGAGTTATATGTGATATCGGTAATTGTTCAAATTGCTGAGAGTCACTGTGTGGATAGTCATCAGTGGGTTTTCACAAGGAAGACTTGGGACTGGACACATGGACACAATGGATGAGTAATTTTTTTGTATTATATGAAAAGGTATTCCAGGCAGCTAGAATAGTATGATCAGTGGAGGGGACGTGGGAAATTCAAGGCTCATTTAGGAAAAAGTATGAAGAACAGAATAATAGTTGGCAAAAGAAGCAGAATAAAAGACTGATGGGAGAATTCTGAGGATTTCTGTATCAGACCAAGCACTTTGCACTTTGTAGACAGTGTGGAGAATGACATAATCACATGACTCAGAAACTTTCTCTTAAAATTGTGCCAAGTAGATTGGGAAGGGGAAAGAGAGAGGCAGAGATCAGCAGAGAGACTGCTTTATTCCCTGGGGTCCCTCAGATTTATAGACCTCATGTTGTAGAGGAAAATACAAAAAGCAAAAGAGGAGTACGCTTGAATAAAACAAGACCACCAAAGTTAGACCTGCCTCCTCTTAACACTGCCTGTGGATGTTTAGATTACTTCAGCTCTGTCAGATTTCAATGGTCTTTATCTACTTCACTGGGTACTAGGAATTGGAAAGGTAGAAATGCTAGACAAAAGGAAAATGAAAAAAAATCACATGCCCAAGAACACCTCTCATCCCAAGCAATAAGCAAGCAATATTCTGAAAATCTCCTGAAGAAAACTATCTGTTCCAATAGTTCCAGTTTGGTTTAAAAAAAGAAAGAAAGAAAGAAATTGAACTTTGCATAATCTGATTAAAGCTGACAACTTTCACAAATCCTTTCTATGGTTTCTCAGGCTCCACTTTTTCCTGTAAGTGATAACAACCACAAAATTGCAGAAGCTCTTATACCGAAATTGCTTGTTCACACTCCAGCCACAACTGCCTGTTAACTAGTGGAGCAGTCAACTTCACCTATAGTCTGAAAATCCACCTCTGGTCTTCTGCTTCTGATCTCATCCCTAACAGTCCAAGTTCTGCCACCCAATTTAGAAAGCCGCTTGGCTGATGGTCTTTGGAGCTATGCAGGGTGACTCTGCATATCTGTAACTGGATTAGTTTCTATGAGCATGACAAGAAGAGTAGGTGCTCTGGACAATAAAGTGATGAAAAATACAGGAAACCTGGGTGTAATGAAGTTGAAGAGATTTTTCTCAATGCAAGCTGGCTACTCAGCCTGCTGCCAGAATAACATGGAGCAGTGCTTTGTGGTATCTGGCCCTGAAGACCCTGCCTTCTCTCTCACCTCTTCCAGACACAAAAGCAGGGTGGGAGAATGTGAAGAATGGGTAAACGGCCACATTTTCACTTCTCTGCCCTTTTTTCTGAGCACATAGACAGCCAAGTCCTCCCACAGTTCCATCTACTGTTTGGGCTACTTGTGAGGTGGCTGATTGGAACATCTACATGAGCCTTTACCTACTTTATTCCAGGATCATGAAATGTACTTTCTTGATCAACAACTTTAATTTCCTCCATCACCTTTCACACAGTATAGGTTGAGTTGTGTCCCTCTTCTCCCATAAATCACATTATGAGGTCTTAACCTCCCGAGCCTTATGATATGACTTTATTTGGAAATATGGTCACTCCAGAGGTAACTAGTTCAGATGAGGTCCTACTGCAGTACAGTGGGCACCTAACACAATATGAATAGTCTTAAGGAAAAGGCAAACTCAGACATATAGATGTAGAGAGAGCAAACATGCACACAGGCAGATGGCCATGTGAATCAGGGGAAGGCAAAAGTCATGATGCTTCTACAAACCAAGGAACACCACATATTACCAGAAAACTGTCAGAAACCAGGGGAGAGGCATAAAGCAGATTCTCCCTTGCAACCCCCAGGAGAAACTAATCTTACTGACACCTTGATTTTAAACTTCTAATCTCCAGAACTTGGAGCCAATACATTTCTGTTGTTTAAGTCACTCAGTTTGTGGTACCATCTTATGTCAGCCCTAGGCATCTAATATATACCCCAAATCCCATTATAAGCTGTGAAATGCTTTTTGGAAATGCACAGGTTAGAAGAATAGAGATGTGAGAAAGGTTGATATTGTGGCCTTTTTTTGTAAAGACTTTCTTTAGCTCACCATCTCCAAACAGCTGCAGGATAGCAAGGTCCACCTGGCGCTTCCACCCAGAGTCTTTCTGGATGGCAATGCCATAACCAGTGGAAGCAAAGACCTTGCCGCTCCCGATGGTCACCAGCTTGCAGCCTTCATCTCTGCCCGCCATGTAGTTCAGCACTGCAGCATCGTAGATGAAGGCATCCAGTTTCCTGCACAAGAAAGAGGCAAACAAATCCAAAGGGGGAGTTTTAGGATGAAACTGCCTATGGGACCATTAATATGAAGCAGCAGTGGAAAGTAAGGCTGAGGTTGGGCCACTGCCAGAATTTCAGCCCTGAATCCCAGGCTGTTCTTCATGTGACTTCTGGTTGAAAGGAGTGCTTTGCCTCCCACTGGGAATGATAAGAATGTAAGGTGGGGGCCGGGGATTTAGCTCAGTGGTTTCACCGCCTGCTGTGCAAGCACAAGGACATGAGTTCGATCCCCAGTACCAAAAAAAAAAAAAGAATGTAAGTTGGGCCTGAAGCCAACTCATAAGCTGCGTATGGAAAGCAGAAGGAGTAAAAAGGAATCAATAAAAATAATAACAGAAATAATGAAAAGTAAGCACCACAATGATAACAAATAGCATGGGTAAGATTTATATAACATTTTTCATTTCTCAGTTCATTACAGTCCAGAGTGGGGATAAGTGTAGGTGTGTGTGTGTTTCGATAGATGGCTGCTGCTATTTTTGTGGCCAGAAAGGTTTCAATATTTTGCTGTGTAGCACAAAGACGAGGGTAGCGGTGGGGTGGTGGCAGCACAGGCTGTGTGAGAGTAAATGTGAGACACTGCAAAAGCAGGTGACAAATGGAAGAGGCCAGACCTCTCAAATTCCTAAACATACACAAGCTTCATTTTATGCATTGTGCTTCCTAAGACTAAGAGTAAGGCCAGAAAGGCATGAATCCATGTTTAAAATCAACATTTGAGTAGATATCAAAGGTAGAGGAAGAAATCCAGACAAAGCCATACAGGTTTGAAAGAAATGCCATGCCTCTTCCCCTGCACTTCTATACGGTAAGTAGGATTCTCCCTCCTTGAGAAAAAATAAGCTATTCCTGACATGATATGACACAGGACACTTTATAGAGGTGCCCTTCAGGAAGGCAGTGTATCAAAAACCCAAAACTCCAATATGCCTGAGAACTCTGGGTATACCAGGGTTTGGACTACCCAAGGCGATCTTGTACCATCCCCTGAAATCTATTGTGATTTTATTTATGTTTAATACGAATCCCATAGTATTTTATGCAACCATGTGTCTAGGTGGCCCTTCCAGACCCAGAACTGTGGGGACAATGAAAGGAGGTCCCTATGCTGCTAGTCATTGTACAACGGGAAAATCGTGACAAGATCCCTTGGCCCCCAAATCCCACTGCAATGCTCTAGTGGCTATCATGGCCCACAGCTCTGGATTCTGGAAACTAAACAGAAAGGGGACAAGGGTGCCTGCTGTGAGGCATGCCAGCACACTGGTGCCCCATGAACATTTTACTGAGCACATACTCCTTGAATCCAAAGCTGGCTCCCAAAGAGAGCCAAGGAAAGCTGAACTGGAGATCAGACAGCACATTCTCACTTTTTGTTATCTAAAATCTTTAATACTTCTCTCTTTTATTTCTCCATTGTCCATAATACTCCAAAACTACCATTTTCACCTCTTAGAGACTATAGTTCTTTTTTATGCATACCGTATGAGCCTTATCCTTGACTCTTCCCTTCTACTTTTATATCTATTTAATCTCTGCTCCACAATTACATTAATGCAATTAATAGAAAGTAGTGTGTGAAAAAATACACAGAAGTAATAGAATGAGAATCTTTGTACATTGGCTTGAACTATCATCTCCAACGTAACTGGGAAATCTGTAGAGAGCAAATAGTCTTCTCTGATTTAACATGTTACGGCACCAAGGATGATATCTGCTGGTACGTCTGATTCAATATATGTTTAATAAATGTGAGAAGCACATCACTCTGTGCGTGGAAGTAGTCCTTACCCTGTTTTCAGGGAGAGCAACGCATCATCTACACCCCTCTGGTTGAACTTTCCCATGTAGGCGTGCATTTCTGCGTAGTTATTGCGAATGTTCCTCTCTGTGCTACCATTGGGCACAGTCCCAAAGCGAAAAGGGGGGGAGAAGTCATTAGGTCTCTGGAACTGGAGAGAGAAAGAGAAGGAAGCGGGTGGGTAAAATCCTTTAGAAAATATGAAGAGACATTAAGTTAGCATTAGCAGGTTTTTAATGCAAGGGACCCAGCGGTAATTCAGTAAACACATTTACCCTCACTCAGGATTGGCAATTGCTATCTAGAAGTGGACTTCAATTCAACTTATTTAATAATATTGTTGAGAGAGTTCTCTGCCTAACTCTGACTTTAATCCATAACCTTGTGTGTTCCTTTTATGCACACTGTACAATACCAGCGATGATGACCCAGAAAGAGATACGCTGTATCCAGGTCTCTTATTATAAGAATCTAAATACATTGTTATTGCACTATTAAGGACGCAGGGCCTTGGTGAGGAGAGTACATTGTATTCCTGAAGATAATGTGTTGAATATTAAATACATTTTACTAAGAAATTTTCTCTTGACTTTCAAAGCATTCAAAGCTCATATTTATCCTACATAAAGTGTCAGATAAATTTCAAGGTCAAATACCATATTAATTATGTCCTCTCCTTGGTGAAATACTGAGGGTAGATCTCTAGTGTCTACTATATTAAAGTGAAACTTCTTGGATTTTCACCTGTATGACATCAGCTTTATTTCTGGCTAGGATCCTACAATGAGTAAGTCTTCATATTGCTCTCTGAATTCATAATTTATTCACTTGTATGCCTGGTAAAGTGCAGCTCCTTAACAGAAACCCACCTTATCCTCTAGGCCAATTCATATCCTTCATTTCAAAAGAAAACTCAAAGCAATTTCTTCAGGAAATATTCTGTGAATTCTTTCTTCTATCAAGCTTACCCAAAGTGATCCATTAGTACATTATTCTGGTTTAGATCACTGTAATTCATACTACAAATTTAATTACTCCTAAATGTGCTGGCTAAGTAATGAGAGCCAGTTTCTAATGCAGTCATTAAGAGTTTAGGCTAGACAGTAAAACAGACAGATTGAAGACCAGCTCTGCCACTTGGAGCTGTGAGACCTTGAGCAAACCACATAAATGCTTTGTTTACCATTTTCTCCTCTGTAAGAAGGAGCTAATAATGCCTAGTTTTCAAGACTGCTTTGAGAATTAAACAATATAACACACACGAAGGGCTTGACCCAGCACCTAGCATGCAATAAGTGCTCAATAAGCGTTCTCATATTATTGTAACTCATGTCTCTATTCTGCATTTCCTAGTAAACTTTAGGTTCACCAAGCTTCTCCTTCTATAAGAATAGCAATTATAGGATATGACTAGGGTAGCCTGCTGTGCCTTTGGAGAAGAAAAAATGAAGATATTTAGGCTTCATGATTTCAACCCTCTATCAGTTACTTTGAAAATATAGTTGAAAATCTAAACTCTAATTTTAGTTTTTAGATCTAACCTGCTAACTCAGGAAAACTCTGAACCTTCAGAATTGCCTGCCTTAGAAGCCATTCTTTTCCTTTTTCAGAATTTGAAGGTTTCATAGGGCACGAAATGTCACAACACCAGGAGCTGAAAGTACCCTCTTAACTGCTCACTGTTGCTGACAGTCAAAGTAGACTCATGCCGTGGTGTTAGACAGTTTGGGATGGATCAAAAGACCACCACTTCCTGATCATAACAGTGCTTCTAACATTAAAAATTTTGGTTTATTTTTAGAAGGTTTGTAACTTTTAAATGAATAAAGATAATGCAGAACACTCTGAGTTTTAGGGACGAAGGGATTACTCAAGGTTAACCAGATGAAACCTTTCAGTTGAAAATGACAGGACAAGTGATTGGCTCACCTTCACACAGTAGCAATGATGGTTAACATTATTGGATCCCAACTGGTCTGATTAATAGTTATCCCACTATTCCCAGTAGATACTAAGTTGAAGGTCAGTTGGGATGTGCTTTACTGGGGAGACAGACACCAGAATTCCTTGCATATAACTTTCCAACATACCACTCCAGATGTTTGAATAAAGGTATTCCCCAAATCAAAAACAGAGTAGATAATATGACAGGCAGCAATGTAACCAAATAATCTAATCAGCAAATCCTCACTTTGCTGAGGCAACAACAGCTGATGCTCATAATGACTATGATACTCTATGGCTCAAAGTATTTTCTGAAACATCAATGAAAGTTGTAATCATGTTCAATATAGTTCCAGTATAAATTACTGCACTATAACTTTAAAAAAAATTGGTAATCCATGCAAATCCATGCAAAAAGTTTTGATTAACTAAATGGAATCCTATGTTCAGAGTCCCTCACTTTCTAATGAGACTTCACACTAGAAAGCTTCCATATTACATGGAGATTTCTCAAAAACTAAAACTAGAAATCAAATAATGACAAATGCTGGCAAGGCTCCAGGGAAAAATGAACACTTCTACATTGTTGGTGGGAATTTAACCTGTTCAGCCACTGTGGAAATCAGCATGGAGATTCCTCAGAAAACCAAAACTAGAAATTCCATTTGGCCCAGCTACTGTATCCCCCTTCTACATATCTTCCTCAAAGAGTTAAAAACATTACAGTAATACATGCATACACATGTTTACAGTAGCACAATTCACAATAGCTAAGTTTTTGAGGTGGCCTATATGTCCATCGATAGATGACTAGATAAAGAAAATGTGGTATTTATATACAATGGAGTACTATTCTTCCATAAAGAAGGATAAACTCGAGTCATATGTAGGTAAATCCATGCACCTGGAGATCATAATGTTACGTGAAATAAATTGAACACACAAATTTAAATGTTGCATGGTTTCTCTTGTATGAAAAATCCAAAATATAAACAGAGAGCAAAATAAAAGATACATAATAAAGAATATGAACATGGACCTTTTGCAAAAGGGAAAGGGACTAAGGGATGCAAGGGATAGAGGGGAGAAGGAAGAGGGATAAAACTTGAGATGTGTTATGTACATGTACCAACTCCCCATGAAGAATGCATATCATTATGTACAGAAAAAAGCAAAAATTTAAAAAAGCATCCATAATGCTTTCTAGTCACTTTTAATTTTAGGTCATCTTTAGACTTTTAGATGCTGTTTTACAACTGTATCCTTGAGTAAATAAAAACTCAGGAAATGATAAAAGATCTAGAAGAGCAAGAAAACATTGAAAAAGAAGAACGAAATAGGAAGATTTATACTATGTGAGTTCAAACTTCATTGTAAAGCTATAGTAATCATAACAGCAAGGCACTGCAACAGAGATAAGATGAAGAGACCATTGTAACAGAATAGAGGGCTCACTAGCAGACCCACACGGATATGGAACAAAGATAATTCAGTGGAGATGATCTCATTTTCAACAAATGGTGTGGAGATAATTAGATATTTGTATGCAGAAAAGAACCTCATAAGATGTGCAGAAAGTAACTCAAAGTGGATAATATACCTAAAATGTAAATCCTAAAACTCTAAAATTTCTAGGAGAAAGTATTTGTAACTTTGAGTTAGACAAATATTTCTTAGATACAACACCAAAATGCACTATCTACCCCCCACGGAATTAGACTTCATGAAAATTATGAACTTCTCTTGAAAAGATGCTGTAAAGATCATGAAAAGATAAGCCACCAACTGGGAGAAATATCTGAAAATGAATTAAGGCCAATAAGGAACAAAGGAAATAATAACATGGCAAACTTATACAGTTGAAGCATCTTCCATAAGAAAATAATCAGAGAAACCAACCCAGTCAGGACTGGGAAGAATGAGAAGGTATAGTCCTGTGGAAAAAATTTATTTTGGGGAAGACACTCTAGATTTGAGTTCCAGCTCCACCTCATGCTGGCTACAGGAACATGGTCAAGTTACTTAAATTTGTGGAGCCTCATTTTTCTGGAAGTACTATTTTAATGGCTAAGGTAGTATGTAGAAAAACACTAAACGCCATATTTAGCACATGGTGAATTTTCAAAATTGTTAGCTTCTGCAGCAATGCAGTTGCAATGTCTAAAATTGTCCTGTGTAAGGCAATGTTTCCTCAGATGGAAACTTGTTCCTTAAACTAGGCCAGTCTGGGGTCCAACAGGGAGAGTACATTGCCCTAGAATCAGCCACATCTGAGGCAGGAATAAATTTCCTTTTTTTTCTTTTCTTTTTTTTTTTTTAGATTCTTGTCCTAGCTTGATAAGATCTGTGAGGTTTAAATAAAACATAGATTTTCAAAAACTGTCATTGGAACTTGAACTTTACTAAAATTTGCATTCATGGAGAAATACATGTTAAAAGAGGCCCATGGGGAAAAATGTCAAAAAAATAATCTTCCAATATGCTGATGTTTCCAATAGATGCCCTCATAATAAAACTAATCCCAAGCTGTAAGGCATTATTGCTTAACCTGAGTAGCAGTCAATGTTCTCTGGGTTTTTTTTTTTTTTTAGAGGAATAAAGTTTAGCTCCATTAAGCACCAGAAAATGTCTTAAAATATGACAGAAAAGACCTTAAAATTAAAAAAAAATTTTAAAAACCCGATTAACAGGGAGACCAGTAATTACATTAAAGCAAATAGGATATTTTTAATGGTACTCCTCATAAATAGTGCTCATAAATAACCTTTGACCATCACAAGGCTTCTATGAACTTGGAATTGTTTTCTAGGAACCCCCCAGGTTGGGATGATCAAAGCATGGGTTTGGATAAGGAAATAAAAACACAGATGGGAAGGAATTTTAAGGATCAGTTCCACTTCACAGATGAGGAAATCAAAGGCTTGGAGAGGTCTCTGAGATGTTCAAGGCCACAAGGTGTAGCAGGACAAACAGACCTGCCTGAGTGCAAGCTCTCACGCTAGCAGAACAACTCTGCTTCCTGGAGAGGGAAGCATACAGCGTAAGTGAGGCACATGGTGAGGGAGGCATATCAAGTGCCAAAACCCACCCTTTCCCCTGGGCTCCACCCATAACCCCCAGCAATTACTATAAGGCCACGTCTGCACACAGGCAGAACCACTGTGGAATGCTAGGAGAAAGGCATCTCACTTGACTCTCCTCTCTGGGGAGCAGCTGTGAGTCAGAACTCAGCTTTCTAAGCTGCCCCGTCCATCTCAGCTCCACCTTAATGACCTCAAGTGAATTAATCCCAGGGGTCCTGCAGCCAGAAAAGTGCCCCAGAGGAGCCCTGCCCACCCACAGACTATCACACAGGGCCTGGGGCTGTGCTGGCTGCCACCTCCACAGGAGAGAGCCGTTATCCAGCCTGCTGCCGAGAGAAGGCGAGGGACAGGGCACAGAAGTGGAGATCTGGCCCAGTTCGTTTTCTTATTGTTAAATGCATATATAACTTGATTTTCCTATGTATAGGGGATGATTAATTCAGTAATAATAGCCACTCTTATTCACTACATATGTATGTGCAGGGAATAACCCACGTTATCTTTTTGCAACTATAATAATTAAGATTCATCAATTCATTCGGCAAATATTTACCAAGCATCTATAAGTGTTGAAGGACTCTATTAAGAAAAGAGGATATGAAGATGCAAAAATCAGACCCTGTTTTCGAAGAGTTAACATTCATTCTATTTTTTATTCACTTATGCTTGCATTCATTCATCAGTTCGTGCACTTAATCTTTCATTTATGTTTATCATCAGCAAGTATTTATTAGTACCTGTCATGCACAGATCAGATTCTAGGTGCTAGGGATTTAGCACTGCAGAAGAAGAGGATCTGACCTTCCAGGAGTTTATATAGTAAAGAAAGGCAGCGATGATAAACCATGTTTTTTTCTGGTACAAGGGATCAAACTCAGGACTTTGCCCTTGCGAGGCCAGCAAGGCACCACTGAGCTAAATCCCTGGCCCTGAGAAATCATTTTTTAAAAATATGTGTTAGCCTAAAGTTCATCCACAAATGTTTTTCCATGCCTCACACCAACAGATGAAATCAATGTCCCCTCCCCTTGATTCTGTGCTGGTCCAGTGACTTCCTTGAGCATAGAAAGTGGCAGGAGCAACATCCTGGGACTTCTGAGGGTACAGCATGAGACACTTTGTAGTCTCTCCCCCCAAACCCTTGCTTCTTTGAACCTCACTCCAAGGGAATTAATCTCCCATATGAGAAGTCCAACAATCTTGAGGCCACCACACTGGGAAAGATGCCTGCAGGTGCTCCTGTCTACAGTCCCAGCGGGGCCATCTTCTAGCCATTCCAGCTAGCTTGCTAGGCATGACAGTCATGCCATTTTGGACACTCCAGACAAGCCCAGCTCCCAGCTGAAAATCCAGTGACTTCAGTCAGTGCCCCCCAGCCAAGCCTTACCCAAATATCTGACCCTTAAAGCAGTGAAGACAATGAACAATTCCTGCCCGAAGCCATTAAGTGTTAGGGCAGTGTGTGTGTAGTGTGATGATAACTGGAAACAGATGGTTTCATGTGGTAGAAATGAGTGCTACAGGGAAACTGAAGCAGGGTGATGGGACAAGAGGGACTGGCTGTTCTGAAAGCCAGTCTAAGAAGGTGGTGTCTCAGCTGGCACCTGAATGAGAAGAACAAGCACACATGAAGACTGAAAGGAAAGCATAGGAGTCCAGGAAATGGCCAATACCCAGGTCCCAACATGGGGACGGGCTCTGTGTGATGAAGGGCAGAGAGCAAAGTGATGGGAGCTGTGAGCAGCCAGGTCCGTGTGGCCAAGGGGCTGTCTCAGATGGCAACACAGAGGCTGCAAGCACTGGGCAAAGACTTGGAGGAACAGTGTTTCTATGCAGGCAAGAAGAGCAAAGGGGCTCTAGATGGAGGCAATAACCTGTCCAGAGATGGGGAGGGAGCTGGGCATGACTGCAAACCACAAATAACTCACATGGCCATGGTGGCTGGGGGTCGGCAGGCCCCAGATCGTAAGAGGAGCGGAATTCTGTGCAAAGGAGTGTAGAGTTCACACACCAAGGCATGAGAAACAGCAGAACCCTGGGGCCAACCTCCCTGAGTTCAGGTGTCTGCCACTTGATAGCTGTGTGACCTTGAGCAACTCACTGAACTCTGTGCACCTCAGTTTCCATACTTGCACAATGGGCTCCTAACTGTGTCTTCTCATTAAGTTTGAATTCAACCAGTTAATCTGGCCAGAGTGCTTATATAGTGCCTAGCACAAGATATGTACACTGTTTTAACAGTTATTATCATTGTTACTGGAAACAACTGAAGAATTCTGTCAGAACGACAAGCGTGGGTCTTTTGTGTTGGACAGAGCCTGAGATTGCTGGCATGAAGAAAGATCAAGGTGGGGGAGAGACAAGAGCTGAACTCTGAGGAGAGTCTGGGCACCAGGGTGGGGAGGAGGGGATAAGAAGGAAGAGAAGGAAGAGGCACAGCCTCTATCTCCCTAGAATAGGGAGACAGTACATGCACAAAGCTAACGGACAAGACCTCGGGGTGTGGACCACTGCTGTAGAAATTCCAGGGAAGAAAGGCTGCCGCAAACCTGGGAGACCAGGAAGGTGTCGGAAGGAGGCCAGACTGGGGCTGGCAGGGAAGATGGGGTGTTCACGTCTGTCCACCTGTGAGAGCCCTCGCTTTAGGACTCTTCTAATCAGGTTAGTTTTCAGGGCGGGAGTGAGGAGTCTTTGAGGCCATGGTAACAGAGAAAGAGCAAGTTCTAAAATCAAAACCAAAAATCTCCCAAACGTGCATGACCTCTGCTGTCCAGGCTGTTGTTCTGACCACCAGACAAAGCTATCTTCTAATGAAGAGGTTAATTAGAGTTAGAGCTGCTGAATGACACACAGATGAAAGCAGCTCTACTGAAAAGAAGTGCCCTCCTGGGCAGTTGGTGGCCTGAAAAATGACTCTCCTCCTTCAATCGGAGCCCCATCAGCATGTGCAGAGTAGGATTCGTGAGTGCAACGACCTGGCAGAGAAGAGGACATCGGCCTGCCTGTTGTTTGCAGGGATCCATCTTCATGAGACAGGGAAGCAGGGGGCTTTTGTCTTCAAAGCTTGACAGTCCTATGCATAAATATTCATCCCATTCTTCCTGATTTTACATTTGAATCACAAAGAGAATCAATGCTCAAATGCCATTCAGTCTCTCTAGGCACCCGAGAGAAATGATGGGCAGGATTCTGATACAAGGGCAGCCCCCGGTCTGTGCTATTCATGAAGGGGAGGATGCAGAACATCAGCATTTCTCAGAGATCACCTCTTTACCTACCCAGCACCCTCCCGTCATCACTATTGATATTGTCATTGCTCTCTTATTCTAATACTTTTAAATTATTGGCTTTTATTACCACTCTCATTATTATTATTGATGCCTAGGTCTATGAATTTCAACCTTGTACAGAATCTCACAGTCACAGCCAAGACACAAAGCAGTTCCATTACCCCAAACCTCTCCATGCTTCTTCTTTCTAGAAATACTCTTTCTTCACCTTTAACTTCTGGGTAATTCCCATATTGTTGTCTTTTCCAGAATGTCTTATAAGTGGAGCCATATAGCATGTATCCTTTTGAGATTGGATTATTTTATTTATTGTAATGCCTTTTAGAGTCATCCATGCTGTAGATCATTCCTTTTTTATTACTGAATAGTATTCTGTTCTGTTTTAGTATTCTATTTAGTTTACTTTCAGCTTTTGGTAATTATGGTTAGAGTAGCTATAAACATTCATACACAGGTCTTTGTGTGAGCATAAGGTTTTATTTCTCTAAGACACTCAAGAGTGAGAGTGGTATTTTTGCCCCAAAGTCTTTTTACATCTTTTTTTCTCTTTTGAACTTCCTAATCTTCTCAGGGACTAGAACGCAAGCATAGCCATGATCATTGCCTTCATTCACCAGGGTATTGCACCAAATCATGTGGCCTATTGCTAAACCTTTCTATAAAAACATCCTACAGCCCTACTAGGATCGAGGGTGTCTATGTGTGTGACACCAGGCTGTGAGCAGCATCTGGAGAGGGAGGCAGTGCATGGAGGCTGCAGTCTCCTTCCTCCTTTATTGCTATCCTGTGCTGGACCCACAGGAGGAAGAAGAGGGCCAGGTGCCAACACAGCAGACTTTGTGAAGGAATGACCGCCTTCCATGTTCTATGGCCACTAATGCTTGGGGCAGATGTGAAAAGGAGGTAGTCCATGCTTACACTGAAAGGACAATGTAATGATAAAATATACATACAGCATTATATACACCAAAGATCCAAGTCCAAACTGAGCTCTAGGGCTGGGGATATAGCTCAGTAATACAGCGTTTGTCTAACACAAGTAAGGCCTTGAGTTTAATCCAGGCTACTGGATAAAAACAAACAACAATAAAACAACAAAAACCTTGAGCTCTACTACTTATTAACTGTGACTTAATAAATAAACCACTTCCCTTTGAAGCTGAATTTTAACAATATTCCAAGATGAGAAATAGGGTACAGAAGCCCCTTATAAATCCTCCATTTCAAAACGTGTAAGGGACCAACCTGGTGGTGGACATTGTGACGATTAGAAAGGTAGATTCTTCACCTTCACGAAAGTTCCAATACGGAGTAGAGGAGAGAGAAATAAATAATTACTTTTCCATTTCATTATAAATTATTCATTGGAGAGAATACTGTTGCAATTCATTCAGAAGTGACGGAATTACAGCAACAGTAACATTATAGAATGCAGTTAGAAGATTCAGGTGTATAATAAAAGTGCCAAAACTAACTCATTTCTTGTCGTGGGTCCCTGAAGAACCCAGTGACATTTTGCTGTTGCCAGAAAGTGAATGAGCGTATACTAATCATTTGAGCCCTTCATCACTTCTGCCGCCTTGACTCTGTATAAGTGCTGCTGCTGCCCACAGTGGTGACAGAGTCCTGTCGGCATGTGGAGCAACTTCCACTTAGATGTGTGAAGACCAGCAAGTCTGCCTGTCTCCTGCACTGGCCACACTGGTTCTCAGCATGGAACTGAGGCTCATGCAGGCTCCAGAGAGCAAATGCTTGGGGCTGGAACACTTTCTCCTCCCATCACCATTCCCCCGCTGTGGTCAAGACAAGGCTTGCAGAAAATAAACAACCCATTCTTCAAATTCCAGAATTCAGTTAATTATTGATTTTCCCACACTGATGACCTTAACACAGTAAAGCAGCCATTTTGTTTGAATTTTTCAAAATTTTAATACCTGAACCTTAATAAATGTTTCCTGAAATAATTCAAATATCAGAGAATGGCATCCTACTGCCTGTTAGATAGCTGAGACTTGGTCCCCAGGCTAGCAGAGCCTGGCAAATGGGTTTATTCCCAGATTAACTTTATTAACTTTACCATGTCATAACCTGTAAACTGAAGCTTTAGTGTCAGGCGTAAAACATCACCATCAACACACAGTTAATAGGCATGAACCATGGACAGATTACTGAGCCCCGAAATGAAAAGAGGCAGCAGATACAATCCGCATGGCACAGTTTAGTTGGAAGGAGTGATAATAAGAATAAAGTATGCCACTGGCAGCTAACACTTCTCACAGCGCATACTCTATCCCACAATTCTATGTATGCAACTCCCGAATCTTCTTATCTACCCCACGAGGCACATATCATTTTCTCCACTCGATGGACAAGGACAAAGACATAATTTGAACAAGGTCATACGGAGCAAGGATTCAAACCCAAGTCCTCACAAGTAACTGTAAGACACACCATGGAGTTCAACGCACACAGGACAGAGGCTCAGGCAACATGCAGAATGAAGAATCCACAGACTGAGTGAACACACCAGATTCCTTTGGGGGAAAGGAAAGTGCAGACCTCAGAGGCTTAGAGGGAGTAGGGAGCATGGGAAGGGGTTGGGGTTGGGGAGGCTACAGAGAGGACACAGTGGGGACTGACCCCTATAGGCTGGCCACAACTACACAAGCACAGAACTTTGGGGAGGGTGATCAGAACAGCTGAGTGGCATGAACAAAGATATCAAAGTACTTGAGCGTGAGCCAGACTTTGGGGTGCACATCTGTAATCTCAGTGCTCTGGAAGGCTGAGGAAGGAGGATCACAAGTTTGAACCCATCCTGGGCAATTTAGCCAGATCCAGGCTCAAATTCAAAAAGGGTTAGGGATGTAGCTCAGTGTGAAGATGAGTTTGAGCATCAGTACACACACACACACACACACACACACACACACACACACTGCTGGGGATTTAGCTCAGTGGTTCCGCCGCCTGCCTCGAAAGCGCAAGGTCCCAAGTTTGATCCCCAGTACCATAAAAAAAGAGAAAGAAACATACACACACTCACACAGAGTACATGGGCACAATGTCTGTTCTGGAATATTGCACGTGTGAACATGGAGCACTAAGATGGAGCGTGATTGGGAGCCACCTCTCAGAGCACACGAGTGGTCAGGCTTAGGAAGGATGTGCATTGAATCCCACCATGACCAACGTCATTATTACTCAGCGAAAGTGGTATGGCTTTCGAAACGCCGTTTACTGGATAAGCACTAAGAGCCTGGACTATTTTCAGGGGGACACAGAGGGGAGGATGAGTGGAACAGGGCAGCCGAGTGAAGCCCTGTATTCAGAATGAAGGGAGAGAGGCGCAGAGCTGGCCTCCTCCCCACTAGCCGCTACTCTCCCGGTGGCCCTGTGGCTTCTGTGGGTGTTGGGACACCCTGGGCACACTCCTACCTGTGAATGCTCTCCCCCTGTTCACAAGGCTCAGACATCCACACTCAGGCTCCTTCGATCACTAACTTCAGACCACATCCCACGATCCATCCACTGACACTTTCCCTGGCCACCCCATCTAAGACTGCCCACACCTACTGTCTCTCTCTGCTTTATTTTTATCCTTAGCATCTCACACCTCCTAATACTGTATGTAAGTACCTTTCTAGTTTTCTGCCCTCTCCTCACTTAGAACATAATATAACAGATGAGATTTTTTCTGTTTTGATCACTGCTGTATTTTGAGTGCCGAGAGCAGTTGGCTCTCAATATGAATGAGTGAATGAATATACCTATTAAGGAATAAACTGAACAGCACAAATGTGGATAAAGTGTTACACGAAAAACCCCATTGCAAGTCCACTGCCTACTGGCTAATGCATCATCGTGCGACACATGGTTGAGAATTAACGCTCCTCAGATTCAGTGCTAGTCTGCATCCCGGTAAATGTAGAGTTAATTTGTCCTTGCGCCAGTTGAGGACATCTTTCCTGGCACCTTCTCCATTTTCCTTTCAAAAAATACAGCAGATCTGAGATCCCACAAGAGCTTGTCAGATTTAGGACCTGACAATGCGTATGAATATTTCTTTGGCACCAAAAATGTGACAGATTTGGAGATGATTATGATAACATGGAATGAAATGAAGCAGAGGCATAAGGACAGAGGCATTTGAGTTTTGTCCTCATGTCCTCCTGTGTGTGACTCATGGCCTTGGCCTTCCTCCTTCAACCTACTTCTTGGCAACACTGTTACAGACGGGTCCACCTGGACTGACCCGGGAGAGTACAGGAGATTATTTCAGACACCCTTTGAAAGCTGTGGGTGCAAGAAAGGAGAAATGGCCTTTAAAGATTTCAAGTGAAGGATGCAAGTGGATTCACCATGGAAACTAGGATTCTGAAGTGGCATCAGAAACTCCAGCGACTCGCATGCTTTGGGAGTGAATACAGAAGGGACTGCCAGGATTTCCATCTGAAAAATGTCTCAGTGATCTTAGGGGTGCTCCGTGAAACATGCAGTTCTTAACATAGCATCAAGGTCTTCAGATTCATGAAGCTGGGATGGAGGTAGGACTGGCAAAGGCCTGTGCCAGGCAGGGGCTGGAGCAAGTGAAGATGCAAAGAGCAGAAATTCAGGGGACAGGCATACCTCCCTGGTCCCGGCAATTGATCAGATCAGTCTGCTCCAAATCAAGAAGTGGAAATGCCAGCATGTGGGCACAGTGTCACATTGTGACCCATTTGCAGCACAGTGGAACTTCTTGCTCTGTTCAATAAAGTCAGCTCCACGAGAGAGGGACTTCAGTTGCCAGACTGTCAGTGTTGGGAGGGAGCCCAGTGATCCCACCGAACACACTGAATCCCCTTCGGTCTGGGGCTCGAAATGGACCATCACAAGAGGGCCCTGACACTCCTTTGGTGAAGAAACCTTGACACATTATTTTTCTGAACTTATTCTGCCATGGAATTTTAAAAAGAATACCCATGATCTTTCCCAATATACTTGTAGATTGTAAAATAGATTTGGGAACTGTCTATGAAACCACCTCCATGCTGGAAAAAAAGAGAAAGGACAGGTGTGGGCAGCTTGTTACCTGTCCAAGACAAAACAGCCTTCCCTGTTCTCGTCCCCTCCTCTGGGGGTGCCTACTCTACACAGCAACTATGAGCGTTAATGACAATGTAAGGCAGATGCCTCCATGATTCAGTCCTTGAAGGGAAGTTGGATATGCCTAAGTTACCAAGATGGACCTCCGATTATAATCCCTTATAAGATGACTGGTACAAAAGTAAAATATCGACAGCCATGTTGGTAGAGAGATGGGATTTAATTTTTCCAAATGATTGAGGCTTAACTAAAAAAAAGCAACTCTTTTACTTTCAACCCTTTTGTTGAAAATCACTGTAAACTATGTTTTGCATTCCATTTTCGGGTTATCATTCATTCAAATATATCCAGTGAGCACCTGCTATGTGTCGTGATTCAGGGATGAGGAAACTATGTTGGAATTTAGATATAAAAGGCCACAGACAGCTTGAGAAACTATGTTTAATACATACTTATTCTAGAAAAATCCAAGAAACTATTGTTACTTTTCCCTTTATATGAGCTTGTTTTAGTGTCATTGATCTCTCTTCCCCTCTAAAAGTAGAAACTGTTCTTTAGGGCTGGCCTCCTTTCACTAAATAAGTGGTATATTGGAAAATAGAAATGCTCAGCAAACATTTGGTTGCCTGAAAAGCTGGGTCTCTCCATTCGGAGAAAGATGTAGCCTAAACGGACCCCCAACCCATGCATGGTGGGGCCTACTGTGCTACTCTCAAATACGAGACAAGGGCTGATCGGGGACTCGGGAGAAGTCAAAGAGCTTGCCAAGTATATCCTGAAAGAACTTTACAATTCAAAATCTGTCAAGCCACAGTCATAGCACAGTTGGAGACCCCATTCATTCCATGTTATTCTTAAATATCTGCCCAATTTAAATAGCTTGAAAGGAGAGAAACTATAAGGTGAGAAAACTATCTGGGACTATTAATGTCAGATATGTCTCATCTGCATTACCCTGTCTTCTTTTCCTCCCAACCATAAGTTATGAAAATATCTTTTACTCTTTCTAGAATTCAAATGGCTAATAAAGAATGAAAAATATTGGCCTGTACTATGAGCATTATATGAGCTATATAACTACCTTCTCATTTACTCATTCATTCAGTTACAAAATAATTCATTCATTTATTCTTCCGTAGCTTTTTGAGCACCCATATGTGCCAGATTCTGCTATAATTACTGTAAATACATCAGTGTACAAAAATTCTTGCCCTTATTGGGGTTATAGTCTAGTATGGAGAGGAGATAAATAAGCATTACAAGTATCTTAAATATTATATGACACTACATAGCTTGTAATTTCTATTAGTGTAAAAAAGACAAAAGGACAGGAAAGGATAAATTTACTTAGAGCATCTTCCAAATTTTAGATCAATGCTTATCTAGCATCCTGAGGGCACCCAGAATGTACCACCTGGAAGGGCCCCCTCTTTCAATCTAGCCCCACTACCAGATCTGATGTAAGTTTTCAGAACAACTTCAAATTTGCAGCAAAGAAACATATTACATTTTTTGCCACTTAAAATCCAAGTTGTATTCCATCCCAAACTTAGCAGAGACTTTTTTTTAGAGTAAGTAAATGGGCTTTAAAAGAGGTAGGATCATTAACAGGATAGGGTGACTTTGAATTTTATTTGGGGAACGAGATGAATCTGTTTCATACTTGTATTCTAAAAATCCTAATTAAAAGGAAATATATGCACTCCTGGGGATATGTTCTCACCTACCTAGTAGGGAGTTACTTAGGAGCTTTCTTATCGAGCTCTATAATTCCATTAAGAGACCAAGCCACCGAATCTTTTTAATGGTCCTAATTGTCAAAAATCATAATTTCTTTTGTCAACAGATTACAAAGAAACTAGTCTACTTTAAAGGTATTTTTGAAACTTCCTATCAGTTTACCATGGGAAAGATGTCTGGCTTACAGTGAAATAAGCTGCAAAGAAAGATGTTTCTTCTTATCAAATAAGAAGCCCCTATCATGATGCAGGGGGGATAGTTGGGGAGAAAGTAGGAATGACCAGCTGAGGTGGGCATGTTGGGTAATTTGCTTCTTTAATAATTGATAGCTGCTGTTTAAAGCTGCTGATGACATCAGATTGGATTGGATGGGAAGTAAAATTAAACATCAAAACAATAAGTCTTGCATGTGAAAGAGGATCTTAAAAGAATGAAGTTCAACTAGGAAGCATGCACAGTAACTCTCACAGGACATAAAACCATGCTTCACCAAGCAAGAAAAGAAAGGAAATGGCCTTGTCAAAAGCATGGTCAAAAAAGATCATGGAACCCTACTGGGCCACAAGTTGCACACATCAGCAATGAAGTGCTGCTTTGTTGTTGTATCGAGGTTTGAACCCACAGCCCTCACACTGAGCTACATCCCCAGGGGCTTGCTAAGTTGCCCAGGCTGAGCTCAGATTTGCAATCCTCCTGCCTCACCCTCCCAAAGTGCTGAGACTACAGGTCTGCACCACCATGCCCAGTGGCGGGGTGGTTCTGAAGCAAGGAGACTGTAAGTGAAGATAGAGAGCAGTGTGTATGGCACATGAGAGGGACGTGATCAGACTGTCCAACAGCAATGGGAAGGGTTTCTGACCACAGTGTGCTCTCTTCTGCTCTATAACTCCCAACTGAAATCTGAGAAGGTTCAGAAGATAATTGAAGGTGTGGAGAGCAAGTCTTGTGGTGAAAGGTTAAAAGATGGGGTTCACATAACCTAGAAAGGAGCACCCAAGGCGATCCCTCTAGGGTTGTTCTTCCCACCCTGTGTTTTAAGAGCTAAATGTCTGCTTACCTCATTGGACTATGAGCCTATTTCAGCTTATCTCCAATACTTCACAGGAGGGTTCCCGTGCAGCATACTTATATAAAATCATATTCACTGTTTATCCAAGGTCCAAATTTAACCAGATGCCCTTCTTTTTATTTGCTAAATCTGGCAGTCCTGTTCACAGGGTAACTAGTAACCATCCAATAAATATTTGCTGGATAAGTTGCTATTTTATAGTACCTAGTATTCCAAGTGCAGTGAGTATATAAAAATTGAAGTTAAAAAAACCAGGCAGATGACATAACAGAGTGTGTATTTACTTCAAAGCCCTGAGGAGAGGAGCAGGGTTTCACAGGAGGTAGAATCCATATTGAACGAGGGGTTGACTAAGGGTACAAGAGGGTTTCTGGAGAGGTTGTACATGAGGAGCACAGCTATTGGTCTGTCTTCTTCCAGGGCTTCTAGGCTTTACCCACAGCAGGGAGGCAGGACTCCTAGGGCCTAGGACTCCTGAGTCACACTGTAGGGTGGAAGGCTGAGCTCAGAACTGACAAAAAATCAGAGATAGCTGATGATGAAGAGCTGTTCTGATTTTTCCATACCTTGACAAGGAATAAGTGACAAAACTGAAAGGCATATCTATCTCTTATTTAAAGAGAACATCATTACATTACAGTTCAGACATGTAGGATAAGGCACGTTAATAGGTAGCACATGTTAAGGGTGAGTTGGCCAGTGCAGACCCTAAGGAGCTTGGGTGATGGGCGGAGAGCTCCCCAGGCTAAGAATGGGAGCTTCAGCATCTGAAATCACTGGGACCCAGGCTCTCCCAAACCCCACAGAACCTGACATTTGATGAACATCCCAAAGAGCAAGGGGTAATGAGGGAGAGTCAGCACTGCCTCCGTTAGTGGACAGATTATCATAGGCAGAGGAGCAGCTCTTTCTTAAAATAAAAGTACATCTTCCATTGGTAAATAAAATTTTCGAAGTGTTTCACTTCTTTAAAAAACAATTTATAAACAGTTTGATTCCACATATGGATAAGATCATACAGTGTTTGTCTTTCTGTGCCTGGCTTATTTCACACATTAAAATGTCCTGATTTGATTATTATACAAAATAGAAGTGAATATAAACATCACATTGTAACCCTAAACATACAATTATCATGGGTCAATCAAAAATAAAAATGAAAGATCTTAATTGACACACCAAAATAAAAATTGAGAGAGGTTACAAACTCTCTTGGCTTCATCAATAACTTGCAGTGAGGCTAAAGCTCTTTCTGCAGTCTGCGAGGCAGATTGAGGTAGAAGAAATCAATGTACTTTTTCCCCCAAGAGTCTTAAAGGACAGACAATTCTTTAACCATACAGATGATGTGAACAAAGAAGGCTTTAAGAAAGACCCACAGTTAGAATTTGTCCAATCCCACAAGATACAGTTTGCTTAGAGTAGGATCCAGCAGTGAAATGGAATCGTATTTGAAGCTCACATTGGAAGCAACTGGTTTCCATCACAGTGATGGGGCACAGGTACAGATTCAGAAATGCTTCCTGAACTCTTCCTTTGCACCTAGGAGAGCGTTGGGAGCTTCTCTAAACACACTCACAGGCTGGCTGCAAAGAAGTTGCAAGTAGCTCTTGCCCATGATGGATGCCCTTTGTCTAGGCATCCTTGGACTCAGAACTACTTTCAGAGAGTCTGAAGATTGCAAAGCAACTCCCATAGTCCTCCTTTCACCACCTCTCCCATCCCCAACTCCTCAACAGAGCACCCTCCCCAGAGGGTCCAGTTGAACAGGTGGGGAGGGTGGAAAGGAGGATGGAGTGGTGGGCTCTGGGGAGGTGTCATAGCTGCTTATGGCTTCCAAGACACATGCTAATCATTCATTAGCAACAGCATGTGCTTTGTTAGGGGCAGACCCTGGGTAACATGTAGCATGCAGGTACTGACATTTACTGAGGTCTTATAATGCATATGACACTTCGCTAAGCACTTCAAAAGTAATAAGCTTTTACTCAGCACAAAAGGTACCAGGTAGAGAAAACTTCTGTCCCTACTGTGTAAGTTAGGAAACTGAGGCACCAGAGGGTTTAAGAACCTAGCCAAATCACAGGGCTTCTCATGTTGGCTTTCTCCCCTAACAGTAGAGGCAGTGTTTGTCTAAAAAATTTGGGAAGATAAGTAAATGAGACGAAGAATGTAAAGCACTTCACTGGGGGAATGGCCAGTAACGACTGGTGTGCTCTTGAGAGTCTGCTAATGTGGCTTTATATACTGATTACCATCATCGATGTCCATGATTGCTAATATTGCAAAAGAACATGTAATACAAAGGTTAATTTATTTTTGGCTTTGGAATGCAATTTTCAATAGGCAGATTCCAACCTACAGTCAAGTTATTCTCAATAGTTCACTTATAAATCAGTTCAGAAACAGAAATACACTTCCCCAGAGAAACAATAGTGTAAATGCTTAGCTCATTAAAGGCAATTTAATCAATAAAAGGGAGAACTTTAGAGCTAATAGTATTTGCATGCGTTCTGGGAATACTATTCATTTAACAAACTTCTCTGATGTACCAGGAACTGTCCCAGGTGCTGAACAGTCACTGAGATCATGTCTGGTGCGTTCCTGAGCTTCCCTCTGGAGCATCCAACTCTATTTTCCCACATGATCCAAGTCCACAGAAACAAAAGTCCTGTTTTTTTCAGTCCCAATGATCACATCTAGGTCTTAAAGAGGGAGAGGGAGATGATCTTGGAAAGACATCTTACTGATGTGTGATTAAATAGTCATTCCACTTTCCCAAGATAAATATATTTTAAGAAGCATATAGTTTAAATTTTTGCATCTAAATCTTTAAACTGGAAGTAGAAACACACCAAAGTATTTCAGAAAAATAGTCACACAGACCAATCACCTGGGGTAACAGACTGCCTTGGGAACCATTTTTCTTCAGCCAATCCTATTTCTTCACTGGATCATTGTCCTTTCCTTATTTTCAAAGTAGCCCACATGGAAGTGCTGGTACCACCAAGAGTGGATGAAAGTGGACAAGCCACCTGTATGGGTACCTGCAAACCAGGGGGCCAGGGCCCATCCTGGAACATGAGTGTACTGGGGGATGTGTAACTTCAGGACACCTCCAGCTAAAAGTTGAAGTTCATTATGAATAATCCCTTCAGAAAGGGGCTGGAAAACTACCCTGCTTCCCACCATTAAACTCCTACTCACCTTACTCCATGTCAACAAGACCATTGCTGCCCACCAGGAGTGCCTCTCCCTGATGGGCAGACCATCTAGCTTGCACCACCCCCAACTCAGAGGACCAGGGTAACAACTGTATAATATTGTTAAAAGCCTCTTTTCAGTGATTTGGGGTTGAGAGGTAAAATTGGAATTCCAGTTCAAGAAGAAACTGAAAAACTAGGCCAAGCTAATGAGTGACACAGTCAGGAGAGAAACAAGTCTTCACAACTGTGATTACTAGGGACAAAATTACTTTCTCTGCATAAAGTAGGTTCTGAACAAATGAGTGTTTGAATGGTAAGGCTCTGCTCAAATTAATCTCAAGACATGAGATCTTAGTGTTCATTGGTTTCCTTGTGAGTGTTGATCATTTTTACGTACTTTGCATGGTCATGCTTGCCCTTTAGTGCAGGTACTGAGGATTGGCACATTTATAACACACTAATTCCATGCTTACTGATGCCTACCACACCCTGCAAAATATATTTCAGGTTGCTGGACTACAGGGATATTTAAGAAATAAGCTATGCGGCCCATGTTGTTGGAACTCTAGATCATACCAAATTATGTCCAAATTGTGGGTGGTGACCTTGCATGTCAGGGCTCAATTTACACCCTGGTGATAGTGCTCCAGGAGTGCCTGTCTAGTGCTGAGAGCTGGTGTTGGCTTTGACTCTGTCTCCATCTCCACCTGAAGCTTTCCCAGCCTTCTCAAAGCAGCATCAGAGGGTTAAAGCAACTCCTCCAGCAGCAGCCTCTTCTCATTAGCAACCTGGAATCAGTGATGCTCAAAAGGCTGCATTTTTTTCAGTGTTTGAATATCAATTTGCATAACGAAATAGGTGAGAGTGCCTCTCGGCTGTTCAGGCAGCCCTGATTGGCAGAGAGAAAGGGATTTGCACATAATTGGCTGCAATTAATTTGACGTGCTTTTATAAGGATGAAAGGAAAAAGCAGAAAATTGCTCAGCACTCCAAGTCAAAGCCACATCTGCACCCTCTGCGGTGGGCATGAGTGAGTGTTTGCAGCGGTGGATGGGTGTGACTTGTAAAGGCACGTGTGAGGGAATAACCGTGTGTGTCAAGTGCACTTTTATTTTTCTGGAAGCAAGACAGGGGTCACTTCCCCAGACGTGTCTCTATCCCAGAGGTTCTGGGCTGCAGTGTCCTTCGCAATGCAATGCTGTTAGCCATCTTGTTCAATTTGTATTTGAGGCCACCAGGAGACATCATTAGAAATCACAGCATTCTGGTTTCAGTACCAGGATAACACCCAGCTCAACATCTCTTTTGTACCCAGTCCAAAAAGGGCTGAGTCCCAGCTGTCTCAGGGTCTGTTGGCAATCAGTTCTTGCAAAAAGAAAAAAAAAACAAACTTAACTGGCTTATACTTGACTCAGAACGTGCAGTGTTGCTAGTGATAGACTGGGAGATGTATGAGGAAGTTTCACAGAAGTAAGGATTTAGGAAGTTTAATATCAATATGGTTTACAGCCTTAAGCTACTCAAGGTTTCCTTAGCACAAATATTTCAGAAACTGTAAATATGCTTCTTGCTTTATCTAGCTAACGTGAGAATGATGAGATGGAGTAGGTACATTGTCCTTTTCTCTAATTTTTTTCCTTTCTTTTCCCCAAAAGGAAAGTTTCCTGGATCTTTTTCCTTTTTAGTTAAATTGAATACATTGGTTACCACCAATAAGAGAGGCAACATGGCAGCCAACAGCATTCAGTGTTTCTGATACATTTATGCCATCAGCAGACATTAAAAAAAATAAAAAGCTCTGAAATGGGCATGGGGACACAGATGAGGACAGCAGGGCCCTTGTTAGAGATGTTTCTAGACTGTGGTGAACAAGAGTCTATTTAAAGTTCCTATGGATTCACTGCTGGGTAGATAGTGGCCTCTTCCTGAGCCCTAGAATCACACCTTGAGAATCTAAGAAGCCAGCTATGTCACATAGTTTATGCTTAGAGATAGTTCGATAATAAGGACAGAGAAAAATAGTCAGAGTTGGGACCAGGGATCCCAGTGGCTATCACCTAACTAAGGAATAAAATTCAAAGTGAAGCCAGCTCGGATAGATCCTGTATTCAATCTGTTCTTCTCCCACTCTAGAGGGGTGTGGGGTGACAGAAGAGGAGACAGTGGGGAAGGAAAGCACTTTCCTGATGTCACTGTAGTAGTCTGGTATCTATACTCATGAAGGCGAACACGGCAGATGTTCTCCCTGCTAGCTAAGTTCAGGAATTCCTCAGACATGCCCTCCAGGAGAACTCTGGTCCATGAAGTTGGTCACTTCCAGCAGCTTCTCCCTCTGGTGACGGTCCTCTAGACTTTCTCTTGTGGTTGCCTTCTTGTGATCAGGAAGCACTTTAGGTAGGGGAACTTGAGAAATACCTCCTTCTGTCCCAGGCCCAGACTGACTCTCTCCTTCCCACGTGGCCTACTTTGACCTGAGACGCAATCAGTGGGTGTGCGGTCACCTAACAGGCAATGGCTCTAGCCAAAACCTGGCATCGTCAGTCTTCTTGTGTATGGGCCAAATGGCAGCCTCTTCTCCATTCTAACTGCAGGGGTGATGTCAAGCTCTCTAAGTGATCTTCTCAAAGCAGCTTCAGGAGTTAGCAAGTAGACAAAAGTGAGGAAAGTGCCACAGCCTTCCGATAATGTGCTCCAAAGTAGCTCTCATGGCCTTGTTTTCACTTTCAGCTTTCTGGCTATCTTCCTGAAAGGTGCTGCACTTCCCTGCATTTGCAGTTGGTTGGACAGTGCGCTAGTCTGTGATGCTGGTGTCAGCACTCTGCTTTGCCCCAACACTTTTCTGGCAGCTACTCTTTCCCGTGTACCCCAACAGAAAGAACATCTCCCATGGACTAGTCATGTCATTTCAAAGTGAGGATCTGAGACCCTGAACTTCCTACTCCCAGACTCTCCTGAAAATCCAAGCTGTTTCCTTGGCCAGAAAGCTTGTCTGCTTGTTTTCTTCTCTCCACCCTGACGGCTCTCAGGATCCTACTGGAGTGGAGCCAATGCCCATGCCAGCCTGGATGGAAGTTCCCACTCAAAGAGGACTGAAG
This sequence comes from Heterocephalus glaber, assembly GCF_053883595.1. Classification (NCBI taxonomy): domain Eukaryota; kingdom Metazoa; phylum Chordata; class Mammalia; order Rodentia; family Bathyergidae; genus Heterocephalus; species Heterocephalus glaber. Next base: position 24,087,635 of record NW_028258297.1, on the reverse strand, counting down.
TAAAATATGGGAGGATAGGTCTGAGACTATATGGTTTTTACATGTGTAAACAGTGTTTAAATGGCTCTTTGTGACCCAGGCTCAAAAGGAAATCTTGACATGGATTTGTAAACAAAATGATTAGGATTCCCCAGTTTCAGGCAGCTTCTGGTCCCCACTGACCCTTGCAAATGCCCTGCTATGCAGAAAGCTTCCTAAAATATGACAGGCTGCAGTTATTCCACTGAGAACCTTTGCCACTGTTGACACCATAAGAGCTGGGGGCATTAGGAGGCCATGAAGGCTGAGCTAGGCACAAAAGCCCAGAGCCAGCCTAGGCTGTAATTGTCACTGTGAATACAATTCTGACATCTCCAAAACCTGATTCATTCCAGGCTGGATCCCTTTGGCCACATATAAATTTTCATGCTGCATTAATTTGTCTCAAAGGACTCGAACTTAGTTGCTCAGAAGTGAAACACTAATTCTTAATCCATCCCCGACCCACAACACAAGACTTAGTGAGCATATAAAAGCTTCGTCTCTCTGGACTAAAACGCTTATTTATAATTTTTGTTTTTAATCACAGAGAAAAGGATGGTGGAGAACTCTCTTGTTTTCCTTTGATGTTAATAAACTACAGAATGAATACATCTTCAGCAGCCAGCTAATGTAACAGATTTCCTCTCTGAGAACCAGAGACTTGCTGTAAGCAGATCTGAAGCTCCGTGGGAAGCCCAGAGTCACTTGCTCTTCCCAACTGGGAGAAATGGCCTGATGCAGGGGGCTGGACATGGAAAGCACAGATGTACTCCATGACCCAGATGGCTCTGAACAGGACTCGGGGGCTTCTCCCACTTTCAGGACCTCCAGTTCAAAGTATAGGATCCTATGTCACGTGCTTTGACCTTTCACTAAAACTGTTGAGTGTTGCTGGTTTCCATTTTGGGTCCAGTTCAATTCAGATGGGAAAACTGAATTCATACTCATTCTAGTTTCCACAGTTGCATTTTAAAAATTAGCTCAGGAAGCTTCTGATCATGTAGTGTTTGGCATAGGAATATTTTTCTAAGAAGAGTAACAGCAGAGCTAGCCCAAGGTTATGTTCTTATGCTTTTCTGCCTCCTTCCCTCCCTCCCTTTCCCTGTCATCCTCTTTTCATCTCTTTCTCCCTCTGTCTTTCCTCCTTCCTCAGTTTCACTTCAGTTCATTTGCAAAAAGATGATTCCACTAATATTGGCAGAATGAAGCAAATCTGCTTTCTTTTTCTAGGTAAGAAAGACAACCTTTCTGAGGTCTACTTTACAAAATTGAAGTTCTATGACTACAGAAAACTTGTGTTCCCTACATAGTTCTGTGAATGGTAAGTTCCTAGTTATCTAATCTTGTTATATTTATATAGTTTTGGAGGATGGATAAATGAACACAAATACACGTATGTGTGTGAATATGCACTCTTGTGTAATAAAGACAATATATTTATCTACAAGAAGTTACCAGTGCCTAATGATCAAAAAAATTTCCTTTCAGTTCTGGAGCCACACAGCAAAATCCAGAATATGAAAAAAGTCCATTAATAATATTTTCCTCACAAAAGACTTGTGAAAGTGATACACCATACAGAAACATGCCTTCAGTCCCCTCTGAGAGCAACAGCACGGAGGCATGTAGGAAGTATGGAGAAGTGTACACACAAGTAGCTCACTGCGTTTTGTGAGGAAATGACATTGATCAGGTTCAAGGGCACAACAAAAGGGAGCACACAGTGACACATTTTTTTACTGTCTCAGTAATATTAAGATAATACTCCATCTGCCTGTACCCATGGAGACTACCAGTGTTAAGTAGATCAGTTTTTCTAGGCAAAGGAGATGGGAAACCTGCTCTGATGTTGCTCCAATACTGACTTTGAGAGGGTGGAACTGGGTGGTTGAGGAAGGGAAGTGACACAAGGAGAAGAAGCTCTGAAATCTAAAGGACGCAACCAGCTCAAAATACTGGCCATAAACTCCTGCAGTCCTTGTCTTAGGTTCCTATGGCTGACATAACAAATTACTACATGCAGAAACTTATTCTCACATGGTTCAGAAGGCTGGAAATACCAACTTAAAGGTGTTAACTGGGTTGGGTTCTCCCCAAAAGCCCCTGGGGAGACTCCATTCCTTGCACCTTCCAGCTTCTGGCAGCTCATGTGTTCCTGTGCCTGCATCATTCCCATGGCTGCCTCTGTCTTCACAGGCCCTTCCCTCTGTGTTTTCTCCTCTTCTGTGTCAGATCTGTCTGCCTTCTTCTTAGAAGGACACATGATCAGATTTAGCATCCAACCTGATAATACAGGATTGTCTCACCCTGAGAGCTTGATTACATCTGCAAGGACCTTTTTCTCCAAATAAGGCCAACATTCATAGGTTTTGCAGGTTAGAATGTGGAGGTATCATTTAGGTATCACATGCAGGCCCCATGGGATAGCAGGGCCTAGAGGCAAGGAATCTGTGTGAGAAGTCAGGGAATGTCAGGAAGGAAGTGGTCATTCAAGGGAAAGAGGGTGAAAGGGGACACAAAAGAGGAGAAAAAGGAATTGCTGGTTTCCTCCCAGGAGCCTAGTAGTCAACACTAATCATTTCCAGCTTGAGATTCACTGTTAAGCCCAGATGTTGAACTGAGGTTAGTGACTTTTTGTCTCTGTTGAGATGATGGTTTCAGAAATCAGGGCTCAAGGGCATCTGTTGCAGTACATAGTAGACCCATGCTTAAATAAAACCAGAGAAGAAGTAAGTGGTGGTATCTGACCCAGATGGACAAACCTGGGATTGGCCAAGACCCTGTAATTTGTGCTAGATCCATCCAGATAGTGGTCACCCTGGAAGGAATGAGGTATGGTCAGTATTTGGGGCAGTGCAAAGGGTCAGATTGATGGCAAAGTAGGAGAAAGAAAGAGGTATCCTTTTCCCAACCCACGTGCACTGCACATTTCACACACTCTCTGGATTTGGAGACTTTTGCTTTTGGACCATTTCCTTCAGATCTGCTCGTGATCAGCTTTTACAAGAGGACTATTCGCTTGACAGTCCCAGAGGACTCCCACGGATGAATCATCCCCTTACATTTCGATCAGCTACCTGGATGTCCAATGCCAGCCCTTCTTGATAGCACCCTGGCTGATTAGTCATGCCTGCTGGTTCCTATGAAGCTATTTTTAGCCCACAATTCCATGGTTTGACCAACATGGTCTGAGCCAGGGCCAGGGCGTGACAGATCGAGTTTGAGGTTAGCTGTCTCCTGCTGATTTGCAGCCTAAAGTTAATAGGGCAAAGAAAACATTTATACAGTGGAAAGCATGGCCCCATTCCCTCACAAATGCTCAAATATCATTCAAACATTTCAGGATAGTAGCGGCATAAAAATGCATATCACTATACTGGTTTTCTTCCAGAATGCATATTTAGTTATTTGTTTGCGTGTGGATTTAAAAGTTATACCCTGCTGTCTTAGTACATTTTATGTTACCATAACAGAACAACACAGATTGAGGAATTTATAAAGAACAGAAATTTATGTCTCACAGTTCTGGAGGCTGGGAAGTCCAAGGGCATGGTGCTGACAGCTGGCAAGGGCCTTCTTGCTATGTCAAAACATGGTAAGAGGCATCATATGGCGAGGAAGCATTAACTCAAGACAGACAGCACAAAAATCAAGGAAGCTAAACTCACTTTTATAACAAAGCTACAGCTGTTAAAAGTAACCCACTTGCAAGGTAATGATAACAACCCATTCATAAGAGCTGGGTCCTCACAATCTAATCATCACCTCTAAGATTCTGCCCCTACTGCTGTTATAACAGCAATTACATCTCAGTATGAGCTTGGGAGGGAACATTTAACCACAGCACCTGCCTATATCCAAAAGGATAAAATTGACTTCCAGACCCTATACAGCTTTCTAGAAAAAGCATTACTTGCCATTTAGAAAAGCCAACCTCATACAAAGAATGTAAAGATTATGTACTGTAAACATGTACTAAAAAAACAAATTAAAATGAATAAATAAAATACATAAAGATTAAAAAAGAAAAGCCAACAGGTCCTGTTATATGGTCATCCTGATTGTACTTCCAGTGTTGGAGGCAAAGATAGCTGCCCTCTTTTAAAAGATGAGCACCTTGTTGACTTCTGAAAGTGAATAAAGTTCCTCTAGTTCCTTGAGAAGAAGAACTGCAAAATACAATATAGGTGCATCCAGTGGTGACAGGAATGTGTGGGTAGGATGTAGTCAGATACTGTCCAGAGCCTGACGGCCACACAGCAAACTTTCCATTTGCCTCCACATACCTGGAGGTTTCCTTCCATCCAACTTCAAGCCCATGACTGCAAAACTGACCCTTCTCTCTCCTCAAAGCCCTTCTTGCCATGACCCAACAGAGGCATAAAGGTCAGGGTCACCCTATGCACAGGACACAGTCAATTGAAAAGCCAGTAACCCATCCAAGTAATGGAAATTACCATTATTGTCTATTTAAAGTAATGCTTCTAAGAGACTTATTAAGTAAAGTTAAAATGTTAGAATACTATCTAATTATTATGGCTCAATTAATTAGATAGCTTATTTTTTAACACAGGAAAAGGATCTGACTTGTTATACTTTGATAATGTATAAGGGAGGATACAAAGTAAGGTGATTAACTAACTGGAAAAAGCCTCGGGGTCTAAATTTGATGACAGGGTCCATTTAAGATCTATAGGCTGCTAGGGATATCTGAAGGCCAAATTATTTAACCTCTCTAAATTCCAGTGGTCTTATCTACAAATAAAGATATTAGTAGCACCATATATAAGATAATCAGTGTAACATATTTGGCATTATGCCTGGTTTAAAAGAGCTGAAAAACGTTAGGTGAGATATTATGGTTGAAGTTATACCACTATTAATAACAACAATGATAATCTCTTATTAGTAGTAATGATAATGACAGTATACCGTGCCTTAAGAAGGGTTGGGTTGAATGAAGCTATTATGGTTTGGTTATGAAATGTTCCTAAAAGGCTCATAATGTTGAAGACTTGGTTGCTGATGGGCTTTTGGGGTGTGATTGGATCATGATAGTTCTCACTTCATCAGTGGAGGAGGTCATAATCTGATGACATTAAAGGGAGGGGATGGAAATGAGGGGTGGGGCTCAGTTGAAGGGAGGGGTCATGGGTAATCCACCTTGGAAACCATATCTTGTCCCTGGCCCCTTCCTCTGGCTCTTTCAGTCTCTCTCTGCTATCCAGCTGGCATATGAGCAGCTTCCCTCTACCTCACCCTTCTACTATGACATTTCTGCCGCACCAGAGGCCTAGAAGCAACCGAGTCAAGTGAGCATAGATGGAAACTCTGAAACCACAAGAGAAATTAAACTTTTCCTTTCTTAAGATATTTATATCAGATATTTTGTCACAGAGGTGGAAAGCTCACACAATTTATCACGTGTTCCATTGTGGTATGGGATAAGTCTTGAGTCTGCCCTCAACTCCAAAGTCATTAAATGAGAGGGTAGGGAATTAAAGGAGAAAGCAGAGGCAGGATCGCAATACCAATCTTTATTATGTCATAACGCTGCATGCTGTTCGCTGAAGGGAAACATCCTGGCAGAGTACTTTTAGAGTCAAACACAAGGGGACACGAACCTTGACTCTGTCACTGGATAATGTGTAACTAGCAAAGTTACCAAGCTTCTCAGAGTCTTGATATCCCTATTTGTGAAATAGGAACAATCACAACTATAAGAAGATTATAAAAATAACAAATATGTGGCATAGGTAATGTACCTAAAACCCTCCAAATACTTTCCCTTCCTTCACCTGGCTTCATACTAGGGGTGGCAGATGGCCAAAAGGAAAAGTCCATCTGGGTGGTGGGAAGCATGAGAGCCAGCGTGGGGAGCTCTTGGTGAAAAGAAGGAAGATGTCACCAGCTTCCTTATACCCTCCTCCCCCTGAAGGAGCTGAAGGATTGCACAGTGTGTAGCTAAATGTTAGCACTTGCGCCCACACTTAGTTACAGTGCATAGAGGAACCACTCTCAATTCACTGTACAATGCTACCATGAAAGCTATCCAGTCAAAAAGAGCACAAATACGGGCTGGAAATCTAACTCTGAACATTCTCATTTTGTACCCTGACATACATGAAATCTTGGTACATTTTTTCCACCAAAAAACTTGAAGACAAATTTTTAAAATGCTGTACATCTAATGGCTACAAATATCTTTCCATCATCACTGCAAGATAGTTATCATTTGATGTGAATTACATAGAAGCTATGTCATTCGTGATAGTCATAACAAGTTTAGGAACCCTTCTCCATTGTAAATGCTACTCTGATTGATGAAAATGTAATTACACAGAAAATCACAATCTACAAAATCATCTTATTTCTATTCTCTACATTATTGTTTCAATGTCTGCATTGTGTTTCATTGTCTAAATTCAGAGACTACATTTCCTTTCATGCATTACCATGCCAGTCCCAAGACTTTATTTTCTTTAGGTGTTTTGAAGTAAAACTAATATAAATTTTGACACTCTAAGTACACTTTTAAAATACTCTCCTGATTTTTATAACTATTCCTGACACTAATATACAGTTATATGTCATTAGTTACTTAAATGTTTTCTATAATTATGTAAATTGTGTTGACACTTTCTGGTAGGGTGCTTACACTTTACTATTTTGTCATTTGCAAAATTTTGAAATATACTAGATAACCATCTTCAATCATTTCCACATTAAACAGCTGTTAAAGGGTTCCTGCTGTTGGGTGCTTTTTTTGCCTGTAACACTGAGTCCACTGTTGGCCCTGGAGGTTCTTAAATACACCCTCTCCCAGACTTTGTACTTTTGAAATTTTATTTATTTATCTTCTTGTCTTTTTTTAAATTTTTAAATTCAATTTTATTTTATTTTTATCTTCTTGTCTTAATAATGAGTAAGTTATGGTCACTGGTTTTATGGAGCTCATGGTCAAAGAGGGGGAGAAATCATAAGGTGGAGATCTACAGATTATTATGACAGAACATGAAGGACAAATGTCACAACAAAGTGGGACTAATTGCCATGACAAAGGAAAGAGTGACTAGCTGCCCAGAGGAGCCAAGCGAAGGCCCCCGCAAGTGAAGTGGTCTCTAGTCTGAGTCTTGACGTTTCTGTAGGAGTTGGTGAGTAGGGACTGGGAAGAAAAATTTCCCAGACAGCTCCACAGATAGAGACATGGTCAAGAGAGATAAGGAGTTGAGGATGCCCTAGTACAGGACAAAGGAACCCAAGCACTGGCCAACACTGCAGAGCAGGGGAGCACAGCAAATCACTTGCCAAGGCCTTAAAAGGCATAGCAGGGCTGGAAAAAAGTCAGATGCTACTTCCTTTATTGTATGCAGAAAGTGACTGGGTCAACTTTTCAGAACATAACCAGCCTGATATGGAGAACAAACAGATACATATCTTCTCTTCTAGAGGTAGCCTACGATAATAAATTCTGTCAAAGCCTCAGAAAGGGAAACAATCTTCCCTCATCCAGTTATGCTTAATTCAAACAGAAACGCATTCAGTTGTTGCCGAGTGGCCCACAAGATTATGAGAAAGATAACACAGTGCACTAAGCAATTTTCAGAGACATTTGAAAAAAATTATGATATATATGGTAGTCCCCCTCTTACCAGGTCAGGGCCTCCCACAAAGCTGTGGGCCATCACACTTCTGCCACATTGACGCATGGTGACAAGGCCCTGTCAAACACTGCTATTCACGAGCAGGGACACGATCCACCAAGCCTCTGCTACATCACTGCAAGGCAACAAGGCCCTGTCATATTTGGTTTTTCTATTTTTTTGGTACCGGGGATCGAACTCGGGACCTTGCGCTTACGAGGCAGGTGCCAGAACCACTGAGCTAAATCCCCAGCCAGGCCTTGTCATATTTTGTGTGGTTTCACATTCACGACCTCTTGTCTGTGCCCTGATGTGAATGCACTGCCTGCCACACCTCTGGAAACCCACACATGGGGGCATGGCCCATCAAACTGCTGCCATGTCCACATTTTAGGGTGGACATGGTCCACCTTCCTTAGGCCCTATCATGGTACTGAGCTCTAAAAAAGCAGTTTTAACCCCACTACAGCCTGGGTTCCAGAAGTAGCCACAAAAATGTGGTGGTGGAGGTGGTTGTAATGGGATGAAGGAAGATATCTAATTCAAATTTCAGTAGGGTCATAATGAGAAAGAAAAATGTTCAGAAATGGATTGATTCATAGATGGATGAATATATGGATAAACTGTAATAAATGAGTTAGATGAAAGTATAAATAAAAACTTAAAAATAAGGGAGAAGAAAACATAAGAAATGGTTTTTTAAATAGTAAAAAAATAATTGACAAAAAGTAAAAAGGAAGACAAATCAGAAAAAAGATAACATCAAAAGGTAAGCACGATAAATTATATATATCACTCCAAGAAGCTACTTATCTCCCATATGCTTTTGAATATTCTTGAGAAGTAAAAATGGATGGAAAAAATCAGATCCTGAGGCCCTGTAGACAGTATCTTTTCCTTTTCACTCTTTTGAAACCATCTGCCTAACTGTTAGTATTTTATCTTGGGGAAACCTCACTCTCAGGTGATGAGGCATTGCCTATTGATCTAAAGGTATCTGTCTGTATTTCATGGCTTCAACCTGGAAGCAGAGATGGGGAGTCACATTTCTTAAATTTGAAAGAAACAGTGAATAGGAGATTTGCTGTAAGTGAAAGTCTCCAACATTGTTTTGATCATGAGCTTTACCAGAGACTTCACAAAGACAACTCTCACCATTTGTCTTAGACCACCATCCTGATTCCCAAGGCTTTGGGGGACAGCTCTCCCATGGAAATGGAGACACTCCAGACAAAGCTGGAGAGTCGAATGCACTTAGAATGGGTTTTGTGTATCCTCATCCAGCAAAGATGGAAACCATCAGATACTTCCTGCAAGTGCACAGGCCCACAAGGAGGCCTGCAGTTGGCACGGAGGCCAACCCATTCATCAGCAGCACACGGGGCAATCATTAGGTTAAATGGCACTTACTTCTCTTAAAGACACAGTGTGAACAATCCTCCTGCTTGGCCCTAGGAACTCATGAGTGTGTAGAGGAACAAAGGAAGAGCCCACAGCCAAACACCACTGTGGAGAAAATGAGGCCATAACACTCCCATCCCCTCCGAGTGGGTACACAGGGGCGGCCCTCTAATAACACACCAAAGAGCCAACCTGGAGCTGATAGGCCACCCAACTGTATCCAACAAGAGCTACCACATACTCAGAAAGCTGTGACCATACTAAGCCCCTTATTTGCAGCCCAGGGTGTACTTTTACAAGTCAGAAAGCAAACATGAAATAATATTATTTCGGTAGGGAAACTGATTTCTGTTCCTGTGTCCTGATTGAAGAAAACACAAGAAAGAACTATTGAGTCTAAAGATTTAGAAAATTAACAGGTACACAAGAACTTTGAATAGGGCTCAGACCAGGATGAAGGGAAAGATGGAGGTTTCAAACGGGTTTCTTACCTTTTTGTCACTCAGGCCAGAAACCTGGTCCACATACTCTTCTTGGATCATGAAGGCAGCTAAGTTGGCAGTGTAGCTGGCCAGGAAAATGACAGCAAAGAAGGCCCACACGGACACCATGATCTTGGACGTGGTCCCCTTTGGGTTCTGCACAGGTACGGAGTTGTTAAACACCAGACCCCAGAGTAACCAAATAGCTTTGCCGATGGTGAAAGATGGGCCGCCTGGCTCTGGCATAAGAAAAAGATGAGGATGGAGAGTTAAGCCAGAGTCACTGGTTCTAGTTCAACCTACACGTGCCCAGAGGTAGAAAGTCCCTGCTCAGAGCAGAAAACCCTTCAACTAAGACTGAGCCTTTTCATAGACAATTTTATGATGTGAGAGTCTGTGCCTCTCCTCTCCTGGGAGCCTCAGGAAAGCAGAAGAGTTCCTCAGGGGAATACCCAGAGCCTTGGGGTCTGCATGAGATCCTTCTCTGAATACCAATCCTCTTGCTGCCATATATGGGACCACCAAGAGTACGTGGAAGTTGAACAGCAAAGAAAGGCCAACTATATCACTATGCTCATACTTGGGCTACTATTACTGTTTTTCCAAACATTTATGTTTGTATGTACCAAGGAAACATTTCAATGTCCAACACATCAGCAAGAATTGTGTGAATCTTCTCTGCCATTGTCAAAACCCTCCTTCAAGTCTAGGTACACTGATGCTGGATGGCTCTGAATGCACTGTATGCTAGTTTTTCTTTAGCTTCTAGCACTTCAGCACTCAATGTGTCAAAGACAGCCTAACTCCCTTCCTGCCCTCCCTCAAGGCCAACACTTCTCAACAGGCTTCCTACAGTAGGGGCTTCTATGTAAAAGGTGATCGGGAAGCCCAGCGAGGAAGTCATGGACTCCTGGCCCAGGCACATGGATCTTAGGGCAGGGAGTAGCAGTCCTTGACTCCACTTTCCTCCATCTGATCTTCATATAGACAGTGTCAGGGCTTCTGCCCACTTCACTGCTATCTCCTCTAGGTGAAGGTAAGATCTTGTCTGTTGCCTGGCTCTCCAGTAGCCCCTCCACTGCAGAACGAACATCTGCTCGCACAATTTTACAACATATTAACACAAGTCTTAGGATGTTTGCAGTGATCCTGGCAGCATCTGCTCAGCCAACAAAATCATCAGGGACTACACATGTCGAACTTGATATCTAACTGTGTGCACACATCTGTGCATGTGCACCTTATTTCATGCAACAGATGCATAACTAAAAATTGTTTATAAATCAAAGTTTTGTAAATTGCAAAATGTTCTAGAGGGACTTGATATTTAAAATGGTATTGTGAGGAATTCATCTGTGAAAATAAGCGTCCTATGGTAACAGAACTGTACATGCTTGCCCTAGGTTTTGTAAATCTGGATTTTTCACCTTCTGGAATGTTTTCAAGGGTAAGAGGCCACTGCACACTAACTTTAGTCCTTGAAATTGTCCACTTGTGCATATTCTCACGGGATTCCCAGTGGTTTCACTTCTTACTGGAGCCCCTCAGTCTGGGATAGTGGTCATGGCTTCTGGGTGACCCTTTAGCACAGATGCAGAGCCACTAACTATTCCATACTTCGGGACGTTAACAATCCCGCCTCAGAACATACAGTCCAAGTAAAAAGCCAGGTTTACACTTGGAAGTCGATCAGTGAAATGGGGTCTCCTATCCTGGACTGTGAATTCAATGGAGGCATGAGGGGAACTTTTACAAAATATTGCTGTCTCGCACCCACCCCTAGAAGTTCTTACTAAATCACTATGGGGTTGGGCTGCTTATTCTAACGTGAAACCAAGGTAGAGAATCACTGTTTTTGCAACATACAGTGATCCAAGCTCCACCCTAGACGTAGTGAATCAGAAAACGAGGTCCCAGCACCTTTATCTTTTAAGTGCCCCATAGGTAATTCTTATTAGGACCCAGGGTTAAGAATTTTTCCTCTTGGAGTTGTAATTCCAGGATAATTCCCATTCTGGAAGAAGAAGACTTGGAGGAAGTAGAATATTTCTTAATCTTGGGATTTTGGGGAAGTTTTATGGGAGCCTCATACAGGGATCTCATACTTTCCCCCTTCAGAAATCCAGTGAACTTTTAAAAAGTATTATTAATGTTTCAAACACACAGACAACCCTTTCATCGGTGGGCCCATTTACCCAGGAAATTGGATCCTCTATAATAGCTGTGGGTGAGAACTGGTCTGTTCCTTCCATTCTATTTCAAGGATCCAACACTTTTCTTACCTGGCAAGGTAGTTGAGCCAGGGACATATGCTTTGGAGACCTTGTGCCTCAGCAGTGATCTTTTAGCAGAAGGGAGATCTACTAGCCATAGCCACCTGCATATTCCCTGAGCGACCCATCTTGCCATATTCTTAACCCGAGTGTACAATCTGCCTTTTTAGTCATATCTGTTCCAGCAAACAACTACCCATAGCATCAGTTATCCAAACAGTTTCTTGTGACATATTTACACTTCACATCTTCACTATCAATCTCTCCTCTCATTTACCTGGGGCTGGGACTTGACTTAGGGCTGGCATGTACCAAGAAGGGACATAGAAGTTCAAACTGATAGGTGGGTGAACTAGAAGTTGAGGGATTATTTTTTTCCAGAACTGGATAAATTAGAAAGGATGCACATAACAAATGAAGGGCACAAAGATTTGGACTCACAAATTAGAATAAATGCAGAAGAGCAGTGGTCCCAGCTGGCCTTACCTCTGCCATCAGCGAGGCACCTGTTATAACCCACAGGGCTGAAGTATTCAAAGACAAAGACAGCCACGGCTGAGACGATGAGCAGCATCACAAACATCATGACCCATACGTCAGCACTGAATGGCTCTGGGGAGGAAAAGAAAACCCGCCCAGGGTCAGAGCAGAGAACAAACAGATGCTCATTATCTCACAGATTCACTTGCTCAGGGAAACACAAATTTGGGGAGAAACAAAGAACAAGGCTTTTGCATGCCTTCAGGGAGCCAGGGACTAGGCTAAAGAGAAATAAGATAGTCTGGCAAATCCATTCCCCAGATTGGCATATTGAGGATGTTTTTCTTTGAAACACATGAGGAAGAGAACCTCATGCTTGTGAACCTTCTGAGGGTTGTACAGACAGCTTCTAGAACTGCTGGATCCACAGCTTGGTCTTTCAGTGAAAGGTAAAATTGGAAGAAGTACCAGGTGAGGTGCAAATGAATTCTCCAGACTGATTTGGCTTATGTTCTCATCTCTATGCATTTACTACAAAGTGGTGACCCCCAAAGCCTTCATCATTGCTACTGAATCTTGCAGTCAAATTAATTCTTAATGCATCAGAGTGAATTGGTTCCATAATAATTATGAATAATACTCCTACCCATTTCTCTTAAATTTTCCAGCCTAGATTTACTTTTTTCAACCCATTTTGATTTGGTATATTTCTTTACACATCATTAGGATATAAGAATACAATTCAAAGTTTAAAATCTATTTACATTGAAAATCAATATTTGCAGCAGTAGAAATCTAACAAGTGACAAGGGAACATGCACAAGTAGAGATTCACAAAACAATCACAAGCCATACCCCATTATTTCTTCTCTTACTAGATGACAGGGTTGGTGGCACAAGACCAGGCATGATAGCAAGAATGTGGTATATATCATTTCTTTAATATCTTTAATAATTTCTGTGGATTCCCTTCCAGTTGAATAACTCTCTCTGGCTTAGAGGTGCCCAGAAACTGAACACTATATTCTAGAAGCATCTCTCTGAAGCCCTGTACACAAAGGGACCATTGCTATTCTGTCCCATGATACAGTGCTCCCTCCATTGTGTCTCAAAATAGTCCTGGCCTTTTTAGCTGTCACATCACATTGTAAACTCATAACTAAGTGAATTAACATGCTGTTTGCCCTATCTTCCAATCATTAATAAAGATGAAGTTGAGAAAAGGGAAAAATTGGCTGAAAATTAGAAAATATATTTCTTACTCTGAAACCTAATTTACTATTGAACTTCCAAAGGAATTATAAAAGCTTGGTCACTTAATCAATTTAAAAAGAACCTTAATAAAGCTCCAGAGCTTAACACACTGACTGTGAAATACAAAACCTTTCAGTGGCAGCCAGTCTCAACCATAGATGGGATATTTCAAAGCCTCTCTATGGTAGTGTAGGAAACCTCCTCCATCTTTGACTCTAATGGATTACAATCCTACCTCAGTTTCACTTTTTTCTAAGACTGGGGAATAACTGAGTAAAATCATTACTTCTGGGTCAACCCCTTTCCCCATTAAGCTCAGAGCAACACAAAAACTACAATAAATATCGGTGCTGGTCTTCTCAATTTACAAAGCTTTCTTTCACCACACACTGTTAACTATAACCTTTTTAATAGCCCCTTCATTACGGATTACCATACCTGCTTACAGAGGCATAAACTAAAGGCTGAGGAACCAAAGTTTTTGGTTCACACTGAGAAAGTGGCAATGAGGTTATGAACTGAGGGACTCTGAGATAAAGTCTGCTCTTCCCATTGGACTATGCTGAATTAATAATGTGCTCATCACAGCCAGGTTCCGTGGTTAGGGGTGGAATTCTGAGATGGCCAAATGTGGTCTAGAGCACAGGCTCTGAAGGCTACCATAACTGGACTTTGTCTTAGATCTATTCTTCCTAAATCATAAAATCTATATAATGATAATATCAGCGAGTTAATAATAATAAAGCATGCACAATAATGCCTGCCACATCATATATTAGGTGCTCAGTAACCACTGGCTTTTCTTGTCCTTGTAATTAATGACTCCTCCAAACACACACAAAATACTCTGCCTGGTATTTCTGTCATTCCAGGGCTCGCTGGCTCTTTAGAAGTTATAGTTAGTGATAAACTAACAAGAGTTAGAATTACAATGTACTTTCAATGTTCCACTTGTCCTTACAAAGGAAAAGTGCAAACAAACTGCACCCAGCAGCTATGAGGATTACTGCGTATAGTGTGTGCTATCTAATAACATTTCACATGAGGTTGGCAGGCCAGAATTTGCTTCTCTATGAATAAGAAGATTAGCTAAGAAACTTGAGTACAGTTGTAATTTACAGAAAAATTCTATGGAACCTATAATTCCACTTAGTGCTACATTAATTGAATTAATTTCTTATGGAGAGAGTTTAAAGAAACATTAGTCACTGTCTATTCTAACATCCTCATTTCGAAAATGTTGACTTCCCTTAGGGCAATTGTGACCCATCCAAGGGCTTATAGCTTGTTTATGACCAACCCAGGCTTCCTGTCAATGTTCTGGTTTCAAGGTGACATTTCATTTTCCACCCCTTGTTCCACAGCCCCTGCAAAACATATGGAGTATGAGCTCACAGGAGACCTCATCTAATTGAAATCTTGGTCTTATCTCACCCAGGCCTCTATTACATCTAAGGCTTCTGACATTGAAGTGATGCTGGAGGTGGGGCAGTAGAGGATGGAAGGGCAAGAATGGGGTGGGGTGGGAGGAAGCCTTAGATCAGCTCCAACTGGCAAAGCCTCAAAAATTCATGGAAAAACAGGAAACCTATTTTGGTAGTGTCAGGACCGACTCTTGAAGATAATTAAAAATAAATAAGTATGTCAATGACATTCAGAATTAGAAATTATTAGAGAAGGAAGCAGCCTCGGGATTAGCTGGTAGAAATGACCTCTTCTTTGGATGGGGAAACTGAGTCCCCAGGTAGAGCAATGTGCTTGAGGTCAGACAATGCCTAAGTGATATGGAGGGGACTACAGGAGGCCTCTGCTGACCAGTCCAGCAGGGCTTCCTCAAAGGGCAGTATGCGTTCCTGTCTTTCTGAGTGTTCTTGAGCTTTCATGTTTGAGAATAATCAATTCTAAAGTCCCCAAATGAAGTCCCCAGCATCTGGCCAACCTCCTCCTGGCTGAAAGAGCCTGGCCATGTGCTCCTGCAGCTGCCCCACATCCATCCACTTGTCTGTATATCTGTTTCTTCCCCATCCTTTACCTAAGAAGGCAGAAGGTGAGACAGTCCCATTGCTGCGTGACACCATGACACTGATGCCAGTCTCTATGAAGGGTACAGAGAAGTCCACCACCTCCGAGCGCTCCTCATTGATAGTGAGTGATCCCACCGCCATGTAGGCCCTCTTCATGACCACCTGGAGAGAAAGGTGCAATGTTCCATTGAGAACGCAGGAAGGCAGGGGGCACTGTGAGGAAAATATGCATGGCCTAGAAGTAACTTTCTTTGTAGAGTGGGACTGGTACCTTCTCTTTACTATTTGATATTTTCAGAAATTCATGACATGAACATTTTAAGAAATACTGCAGTGAAGCAAAATAAAAGAAAAATGGAAATGCCCCTTACTTCCTGACACTCACCTCTCCAATCATACCATTCCACGTTCCATTGATCTTCTTGCCGTGCTTGCCATTGGTCACCAGGTAAAGGTCATAGGTGAATTTCACAGATTTAGAAATTTTCTTAAGGATGTCTATACAGAATCCCTTGCAGCATTTTTTGATGTAGCCTGGCTCCTCATCTGTTTTATTCCTAGCCATATAAAGGAAGGGAAAAAAAGTAAAGCTCTGTACAAGAAACAAAATATTACTCTTGGTCATTAAAACTCCACCCCCAAAGCAGCCCCCACCTTCACTCAAACCAAACAAATCAGCCCTCATATCTGCAGTATTCTCATTCCACTGCCACATCTCCCAGCAATTTTTAATGTTCCATGGAAGTATAAACATCTGGAAAGGGTGCATATCCTAAGGGTTCAGGTCACTGAATTTTCATACACTGAATTCACCTCAACCTTTTAACTGTATGGAAAATCTTCTAGCACCTAAGAGGCTCTCATTCTTCCTTCCAGGTACTCCCTTTCTTTACTAAAGAGAATGATCACCCTGACTCCTCACAGTATAGGTAAGTCTGATCTATCTCCAAACATGGTTCTAAATCTTAAAATTTGGGGACATACTGGTGCAAGGAAACATATTTCAGCACCGAAAGTGAACTTAAACCTCTGTGAACTGGAGGTCCCAGGCCCTGCGGCTGGGCAAGGCCAAAGGCACCTCGGCCTGGTGGTTGGCGTCATTCTCCTAGGTTGTCATCAGGACAGACAGAGCCAGACACCACACCACAAGGCTGCAAGTGCTTCTGCGGCTCAGATGCAGGTGAGAGTGAACACAGTGCTCAACTCCTTCCATGCTCCAGGTCCCAGGCTTGCCAGATGCTAATAGCTGCATCAAATGTGACTCTCCCATGCCACCCGGGGCCTGTGGGGAAGGTGCTACACATACTCAGAGATGATGCGTTTTTGGCAGGGGACTGTGTTCCTCATGCAGGTTCCGCTCAGAGGGTCCACACTTTCCACAATGACAAACGGTGCTTCCTCCAGGGTTACAATGCTCAGGTGGTCATCCTCCTGCTCCTCTGTCTCTGGAGACATTCGGGGCCACACATAATACTTCATCTGCAGCGACTTGTCTTTCCACTTCCCCACCTGCACAGAATGAATGAAAGACTCAGAAACCACTGACCAGGACAAGAGAGCCTCCCCTAGCATTGTCTGAGTCTTTCCAAGAAACAGTTAAATGAAGGCAAACAGGTGCAAGCTTTGTACATAATGGAGAGCAGGCTTTTAAAACCACATGCTCAACAGGAGACTACTGATTCCAAATCCAAGAAAGCTATACTTTCAATCACTCACCCACTTGCCAAGCATTGAATGTGGACCTACTATGTGGTGGGTACCCTGCTAAGCTCTGTACTTCAAAGAAGCATCATTCTGCCCTCCATCGAGCTCACATCAGGCTGGGTGAAGAAGTCAGAAATGCAAACAACTATTTACAGCACTATGTGGTGAGTGCTAAAATTGAACCAAGTGCGGTGAGGATGCCCCTTTCCTGTGTTTTGTGTGGCTGTCAGGGTTTTTTTTGTTTTGTTTTTATTTTACTGTAACAAGGAACATGATAGTGAGAACAGAAAATAATGTTGGAAAGATAAACACAGTGACTGCGGCCATCAGCCTGACTTATAACAGAGGTCCAGACAGAAACTGCATGGAGAGCCAGCTCGGTCTGAACTGGAACATAATGGTAAATCGGGAAGAAAGAACACAGATGTGGCTTGTTCAGGGAAGGGAAGGTTGGGCTGGTAAGGACTATGTGGGTCAGTGAAGATGTATGCACCTGCAGTGGCTCAGACAGGTTTGTGTGAGCAGCCGGCCACACGTAGCCAGACACCCCCAAATAGCACCCTTCACATGACTGATATAGCACACATGGCAGCCCCGCTGCTGATCACTGGGATAAGTGCATGGGTTCAATGGTCTTTTAGAGGAACCAGTCATTCTTAATTTTAGGACAGAATCTACAAGATTTTGGATTTATTCTCACTCTGCTATTGAGCTTAATGAAGAGAGAACTCATTTTAATTTTCTATAACTGAGGATCTTTGATTATCACAAAAAATCATGGACTGCAAGTTCCTGCATTTTCCTGATTTTTCCATGTGTTAAGGCAAAACAAAACAAGTGAGGACTACAAAACCACTTAGTTTGTTTAACTACAGGAACCAAGAGGAAACAACAAAGTGCAGTACTTCACCAAGTTTTAGGTGAATAGGCAAGGATTTCCATATTAATGCGAAGTTCAAACTCTTTTTGTTTGTTTGTTTCTCCTTTTTCTGCATTAGGTTTCTACCTGGTGTCCTCTTAGGTGTGGCTTGTTCCTCCCTCCACTTGGGCCCACAGTGCTGATGACTTCCATATCTAAATTAATCCTGTAAATTAATCACTGCACCATCATGACATGGGCAATGATTTAGTGTCCTGGGCTATTTTGTTTGGCACCTGTGTAGTCTTTCCCTGGCATTAACTCTGATGCTGGTTGGTTTCCTTCTGAGTGTGTATAAATGATATTTTGCCTCTTTGTTCAGAATAATGTATTGAACCAAATGTTTGTTCTCCTTTATATTCCTCAGGCTGTGATGTGATGGCTTATATCTCAATAAATCCACTGTAAATTGAATATATCATAAGTTGAAAATGCATTGAATAACCTGTGACCTACAGAATACCATCACGTATCAACACAGTGCGCTACAGATTATTGGTTGTTCACTCTCACAATCTTGTGTGGGATGTGTGGCTCACTGCCACTGCCTAGCATCATGAGAGTATCATATCACATATCAGCAGCCCAGAAAAATATACAAAACAGTGTCTGTTGAATGTGCATTGCTTCTGCTGCACCATAGACTCAAAAAATCGTGAGTCAAGTAATGACTGTCCATACAGATGTCTCTTCACTGTTGATTTTAATTTTGTTCCAAGTCTGTTTTTCCTCATATTGCTAATTCTACTTATTTCTAAAATAGAAATTTTCAAATGGCTTCCAAGGCATATGGAGATAGAAATGTTCTCTGCCAGTGGTTGGAGCAGGTAGTCCTGGAGCAGAGAGAGCCACCCTTGGGGGACCATGACATTGGGTCAACTCCATCCCCAAGCAGGCATATTTACCCCTGTGGCCAAATTGATATTATTTTCTGCATGTTCAATAATGTGGAAAGGATTGTGAAACCCTAACATACTTTTTTATTTGTTTGTTTTTAGTCCTCTCAAGTTCCCTCAATAGTACCTTTTGATTTTTTCCTTTTAAATCCAATGGTATTTTCTTCCTCCTTCATTACTCCCAGCATGTTCCAAAGTGGTCCAGGAGCCCATTCTGGAATTATTCCAGGAAGCGTCCAACCTCACACAAGGTTCTCTCCAGAGCTTGTCACAGACATTGTTGCCAGGTGGTTTTCTTGAAATACAACTTTGTCACATAATCTCAATTCAAAAATTTCAGTAACCTCTCACTGCCCTCAGGATTGTGCCCAAAATGTGTGCGCTAACCCTTTCCTACCTTGATGAGGAGAAATTCACTATTTTGAATTACGAATCCCTTGCTCAACCCAGAAAAAATGTTGTCAGTATAGGAATTAACATAGGCTAATCAGGAACAGACTGTAACAAACCAGCTGCAGTTTCTCTTCTAACAGACTTTGTCTGTGGGGAAAAGATGTTGCAGACAAAACATTTTGGCAAAGTCTCAGGACATTCTTGTGAACAAGACGAACTATAATATAGATTGTGGCTTACTTTGATAGATTGGAAAAGAGTTAAATATCTAAAAAGAAAAGAAAATTGTTAAATGAATCAATGCCAACTGGAAAGAAGTGTTTAGTGACTTATCAGGGGACCCTGTTCTTGGAAGTGACCTATATAGTGTTTTAGAAAACAAAGTAAAAGTCATGGTCACAGAATTGCAGACAGCAAAAAGATAGACAGGATAGAAGGCAACATGCATTGCAGAGTTGAGTGTGGAAAAAACAAATTAATTCAAATAATGGACTGAATCTGGAATGAAAGTTAACAGTATTTATGCTTAAAGTCTAGCATTCAGATTGATCAAAAAAGCAACTGCACAGCCCCGAAAAGGAGATATTTCAATCAACAGCAGTCTATAAAATCTGTTGCAGCAACAAATGTTATATTTATAGACTTACAGCGTCTAGCGCATGGGGTGAAGGGAGGGCATGATGATCTTACCCTGCTCTGTGTTCATCATTCCACAGCAGGAAAACTAAGTTCTGATCCTATAATTCCATGATGTACTAATTTTTATTAAATATGCCAGTCTCATTTTCTCAATAATAATTTGTTCACGCCGTTTTGCTGTAGCACACTCTATCCCAACCTCCTGCCATGCTAGCTGAATCATAGTTTGCTCCATGCCAACTCAGTTCAACCAATAATACTCTAGTGAGGGTTGACTGAACTGGTCTAGAAATCTCATTAATTATCACAGCAAAACTATAAGCTAGACTCCCAATTAACGTCTCATTCTGCAGAGAGGACTGATAGCTTTCCCAAGATCTCAATGAAGTGAGTACTAAGTGCAATGTCAGGGTTTGAGGCTTGACAGTTTGACTCCACAGCTTGGGCTCCTACCCATTAGGCTTAGGTGATAATTTAGGACTAAGGCATAGTCAGGTCTTCCAAGGACAGTCTGGAGGGGAAAGATCTTATCTATTGTCAATATCATCTTTGCTAATTACTCTCACATAAAGTATAACTAAGTACTCTGGGATTCAGAGCAGAAGTGATTGCTTCCAAAAGGTTGAGAGAAAAGCCTCACAGGGACCTTCACATTGAAGCTGGGCCTTCAAGCATAAGGGATCGCTGCTTAGGTGAGGAGTTCTCTATTCGCTGAACTAGCTCAGTTTCCTCCTCCTGAAGACCTCCTCAATCTGATGATTGCTATCACTCTGGAGAGCCAACTGGATCGTGCTCATTTCTTCCCAAGTCCTTGCTCAACAGTGTCAGGTTGGCAGCTTGGAACTGGTGTGGGCCCCACAAAATCGGCCAACACTACAAATCAGGGCTTCCTCTGTCCCTGCCCCTTCACCAAGCTGCTAAATATTTACCAGCTCACACTGCCCAGAATAATCCAATCATTCATTATCCTGTGCTATTGATTACCTTCTTTAATGATGGTTTAAAACTTTCTAGGTGACTTTCTAAACTAAATTCCAAACATGTCAGTAAATATTTCAGAGGCCACAGACAAATTTTTAAAACTCTCTGAGCCACAGTTTGTGCATTTTTAAGAATAGGTGAGAGGATGTCTAAGGTGCCTTGTATATAATTCATAATCCCATTATCTCTTCAGATCAAGGGTTCTCTATAGTACTTATGCAGATTAGAGCTCGCAAAAGAGGTGCACTTAGAAAAAGTCCCTGAAGGAAAGGCAATATCTGATTTTTTATACAAAAGATTCACTTGTTTTAAGCTTGTTTCCTCAAGGACGTTTGCAATCAGAAGGAAAATTAACAAATTCATGAAGGGAGAAGCTTTTTTGAAAAAATAACTACTATGAATATCAGATTCACAGTGCCAATAAATAAGACTCATGTTAGGGAATATGTTTAGTTACCTCAAATTCTTGTGTTTTTTGCTTTTTTATTTTCTTTTGCTGCACTGGAGATTGAACCCCAAGCTTCACACATTTTAGACAAGTACTCTACCACTGAGCTACATCCCCAATCCTACATCAGATTCTTTCTAGACCAACACAGTTGTTTAGTTGATAAACAACTAAAATTAAGTAACTAAATTAAGGCACATTTTAATGTAGAATAATGAGGTATGTTTCAAATAAGTCTTCTTTCAAAGGGAAGGAAGTATCACAAATGGAAAAGTTTGAAGCAACAATAAAGAAGAGAAAACAGCAAGAGAAGCTTGAAACTGAGAGCAGAAGTCTGGAAGGCTTGTCTAGGACTCTGAAATGGTGGGAGTACATAATCCCAGAGATGGAGAGAGTATTAGGAAATGAGGTTAACAGGAGCTACTTCAGAGGAAATCCAGTGAAGAAAAACTGAATGAAGAATTCATAGGCAAGATTAAAATACTATCAGGAAAAATAAAACCTTAAAAAATAATGAAGAAAAAGTCTGTAAAGCACTCTGAATTCCATGGAGATAAAAACGAAACAAACATCATTACCAAAAGCACATTTAACAGAAATATGTCTATAAAAAATTCAGTTATCTGCCTTTCTAACATTTAAAAAGTCTCTTCAGGACTGAAATCATTTTTCTCAGAGAGAAGAAAAAAATCTTTGCTTGGTTTCCTCCGAAAAAGAGTCACTCTTTAGCTTTTCTGGTTTGGTTCCTTTGGTACAAACTGAACATCTGAACGGGGGGAAGTTCTCCTCTGAAGGAATTGTTTCTTCCAAGCCCGGGGCACATGGGAGGGACCTGGTTCACGGGCCTTCCCTTATGAAAATTCTAGGGACAAATCTGTGGCGATGTCAGACTTCAAAGTCCTTCTGCTGACAGATTTCCTTCATTACCACGGGGAAATTGGCATCGACTAGCACCCTGACAAGGCCACACATAAAGAAAGACCACAGGGACCGTGCTCCTCTCTGAAAGCGCCAGAGTCATCCCTTCCCTACAAGCAGTCGGTGTGTGCAACAGGGTGATGTGCCACTGGGAGAGGGGAGAAGAGACCGGGCAGTTGCTGCGGCCACAGCAGTCACTGCACAGATAAGCAAAGGACATCCATCTCCCTGGGCTGCCTCTCTCATCGGCACACAAAGTCACTTTTTAAGATCCTGGAACAAAAGCACTTATTAGAGCCTCTTTAGGTGTCAAAGGTTATTTTTCAAAAATCAAAGCATTTTTGTTTCTTGCTTGAGATGGCATCTGGATCTAACAAAAAACACTTGCTGCTTATTTTAAGTCTTTATCTGACTTTAAAATGCAAAACTTAAAGCTACATGTTATTTCCCCGGGCAAGCTGAAGGAAAACGCATATGAATTCTGCATTCCCTTTCTTCCCAAAGAGGTGTCCGATTCAGTGACTCCCCAGCCACATTTGGTGCCTGAAACTCCCAATGGGAGAAATCTGCAGAAATCCGAAGCTGATAGGGCATACTCCCTTTTCTCCATGCGGATGGTTACACATCTTCACCCTGAGGTGTTAGAAGTTTGAGTGTATGGTAGCACTTCATTTTGCTGAATCTTTATTTTGCTGTATCAGTTCTCCTCCATCCTTGGTAACCAAGTGAACTTCACAGTGTGTAGCCGTCCATTGCTGTATCCACAAAAGACTTCCAAAAAAAAAAGGGATGTATGTGTGTTTCTCTAATCAGGTCACAACACACAATACATTCCTCTCCCACTTGTGTTTCCCACTTCATTACACAATATATTTGCTTCCAATTCATCAGACAGCAGATCTAGCTCTTTTCTATAGCAGCACTGTCACCTCTCATGATGAACTTGCCTTGATTTACTCAGCCACGGTCCTATAGGTAAATATTTAGGGTATTTAAAAAACGTATGTTGGCATTTCCACATTTCCACATCAATTTCCAGAATGAAAAAGCAAACTAAGAGGGCACATATGTATTTTAAATGTTCTCCATGTCACTAGAATAAAGAAGTTCACAGCAATTAAAATTGCTACTAGGAAAGCATACGATTGCTCCTTGCCTACATTCTCACCAGTGCCAAGAGTTTGTCACGATTAAACGTTTGCTAATCTGAGGAATGAAAAATGCTACCTCACTGCTCTGATTTTCATCTCCTTGACTCACGGTGAGTGTGAGCAATTTTTCCACATCTGTTTTCCTCCTGAGCTCTCTAGCCAGGTCCCTTACTTATTTTTGATTGCTGTTGTTAGTCTTTCTTATCTATTGATGGCAAAGAGGTCCTGGTATTATAGTGGCAATAGTAACCCTTTATGAGTTAGATATGCTGGAAATACTGCTCCTATTCTGAGATATGCCTTCTGACTCTTTTTCCTATATATAAAACTTTACTTGTTTTCTTTTGAAGCAAAATATGTATTTTTAAATAGAACCTCTGGTTTTATATTTTACTTTAAAAAAAGTCTACCAGCCAGGCATGGTGGCCCACACTTGTAATCCCAGCACTCTGGGAGCTAAGGTAGGAGGATTTCAAGTTAAAGCACAGCCTGGTCCACTTAGGGATTTAGTGAGATCCTATCTGATTTTATAAAAAAAAATTATAAAGGGGCCTGAGGAGGTAGCTCATTGACAGTGTTCTGGTTTCAATGTCCAATAATGCACCAAGGAGAAAAAAGAAAGCCTACCTGTGTTTCAAAATGTTTCTTTGGTTGGTCTTTCTTAACATACCTGTGCATTTAGCTTTTGGTATTTTGTGTGTTCCCAGATACAACTTTGCTGCCTGCTGTCTGCAGTCTCCCCTGTCCTCAGCCCTTTCCCTGCCTGGGTGTTGCGTGCCCTTGCATATTTCTGGAATGCTCTTCTCGATCCTTCTCCAGCATCATTACTGCCATGAGCAGTCCCTGATCAGTTCAGCTAGGGCAAAAAAAGCTGTTATTTGATCTACCATAAGAATGTGGCTGCTCAACCTCTCCTTTCAGGTAGCATATTAAATGTTAACTTTATTCTGATACGCAAATTCATGTCTCAGTGTGTTTCTAAGTGCATTGAGAGCAGGGACTGTGCTGTTTTACCTCCTTTTGCACTGGCCTATACAAGTGTGTTCTCAGTAAATTACTGACTGATATCACTGAGAAAAAAATACATCAGACCCTCCAAAGTCTCTGCTAGACCCACTGAAGCGTTCTTCCGCGTAAAGGTGCAGGAGGTAAGCCTGCCCCACAGACACCTCTTCACTCTGTTCCTCTTCAGCCTTCTGATGGTGAAGCTGCCCTGCACACACCCAGTTCCCCAGGAACTGCGCCAAGTATAACGGCAGAATCTGCCTGGACTGTCTAACAGGGCCACTGGCACAGCTCCAGGCTCCTTCTCCTAATCATTTACATACAAGGCGACATCTACGTTTAGCAATCTGGAGTTGGTCCTTATTTACACTTTAAATAAGGGCTGAAAGGTACAATGGAGAATGTGAATAGGAAGAAAAGGGGCAAAGGGGAAGGCAAGTGGGAGGGGGAGGGGAAAGGAAAGAAGGGAATGGAATTAATATGAGAAAATGACAAAATGGAAACAAAGTCTTTGTAAATAGGGAGGGATGGAGGGGTTGAAGGGAGGGCAGGGGAAGGAGGAAAAATAAGAACCAAGAGAGATTATGTAAAGGTGCATATCTCTAATAATGAATGTCATTATATTGTATACCTAAAATGTACCAATAAAATTAATTCTAAAAATAAAAAAAAAAAGAAATCTCAAGTTTGGAAAATGTGCTTGAAGATACGGTAATTTCCATACTCAAATTTGATCCATGACTGCCTTTGGCCAATTCCTGTTTTGCCACTTCTAAGCTGTAGCTCTGGGTACCTATGCCCAAGGTGGCCCACCTGGCTGTTCTTGCCTGAACCTTGTGGCTCTTTCCCAGGGACACAGAGATATCTCTGTCATCCCGGCCTCAGGTGGTGTCCCTGGCTGACTCTTGTCTCTCTAGGAGAGCCCAGGGCTCCCAGGGAGCTGTGCACATTCACTGTTGCTTCTGGCCATCTCCCTCTGGGTGACTCTTGCTGTTTACTCACCCTCCCTCTGCATCTCCTGCTCTGAAGTGTGAAGGAGTTGGGAAGCAGGGCAGGTGAGGAGAATCAGGTGCCAAGAATGAAAGTTGTTAATTTCCTCAACACCAGACAGACAGTAGTTATGGTCATTTCAGATAACACCACCAACAAAGATGTGATAATATTAGAGTAAGTGTAGCAATAATGGACCAGGCCTGGTGCCGGGCAGTTCTTAGAGTTATATCATTTTATTGTCACTAACTCCCTAAAAGGTAGATATTGTTAGCTGCCCTCAGCGTAGATTAAAATGCTTAAGGTTCATGGAGGGACCAAGATTTTATTTCTGATCTATTTGACTCTTGAAGCCTGTATTTTTTTTCACCATGCCATGTTGCCAGGACTTCTGACTTCTTTATTCATCACAACTCTGCTGTGGTCTGAGGGAGTAGAAGAGCTTGTCTCACTCCCGTAGTTTCTCATTTTTACCCCAGCTTTATAGAAACCCTGATGGTTGTGCCTGAAGGGTTCGTGGCAAGTGGTAGCTGAAGTTCCTGGTGGGCCCAGACAGGCAGAATGGCAGCAAATGGCACTAGGACGCAGAAAATACTGACAAGTTGTGCGATCTTTGGTGAGTTATGCAACCTTTCTGTGCCTTGCCCATACTAGCTTTATGTTATATATACTGATATATGCTATACTCTCTTTCTCCTCCTCCTCTACATTATAACTATTACTGTTAAAAACATCAGCGCAGTCTTTACTGTGCCTAGCTTCCCTCCAGAAATGTAATGTTTTCCCCGTGTAGCAGAGGGAAATAAACAAACTCCAACTTCCCAAACTTATTTCAAACATCAGGGTAAATTACATGCAATTCTTTTGTTTTCCTTAAAGTGTAAGTAAAAAAACAGAAATCCCAGGAATAAAAATACTACTAGTGTTTGGATTTACCAAAGGCCTTCAATCCAAGGAGTCCCACTGTCTCTCCATAAAGCCCTCCCAGGGACAAGACAGATATGTTAGAAAGAGCTTCATTCCTTTTCATCAGTGCATTCTGTAAATAGTTTGCTACACAGGCTTAAACAGGCTGAGAGATTCAACATGTTTTCCTGAAGTATCTGTGCCTTCCTGGCTCAAGGGATCAAAACCTCCCAAACCCCAACACTCCATCCTTAGCCAATCCTCAGAGTCCTCTGGGACTGCTAGGAATCCAATTAACCAGTGTACCTCCTTCCAGAAAAGGCACCTCCTCTGGAACACCTAATCTAAGCCCGGGGTTGGCCTTTGGGACTTACAGGGCCTCTCTCACCTAGCACCATGCCTAATTCCACTCCCTCTGCATCCACTTTCTCCTACAGAGTTTGGCTGCGGACAGTGGGCACCATGCCCAAGGCCTTGACTTGCTCCAGGACACAGTTCAGCAGGGATGCTGGCTGGCTGACTGGTAGACAATGAATGGACTATAGGGTGCTGTTATAATCTTCTTTGGGGGCTGAGCCATGGGGCTCATAGACACTGCTTGCCATCAGGTTACCCTGTCATTACTTTCTACCTTTAATCTCAATTGACAGTTGTAAGCTTAGAACAAATGTGTGAAATGTCAGACCATCCTAACCTGTGATTTCTTGAGCACTGGCTTAACAAGGTCTTCATTTTATTTATGTATATATATATATATATATATGTATATGTATATATATATATACACATATACATATATATATAAGTGGGATGTATGCATGTATAGGTATTCATTCATTCTCTTCACTTATTATATTCTAATTTGCCATGTTAGTGAAGAGCACAGGCATTGAAGTCCCAAAGGCCTAATTTGAGCTTTGATTTTGTTGGCTGTGTGTGACTTGGTGAGTTACCTAAACTTTTAAATTCTGTGTTGTGACTGTCTACCATTTGTCGGCCAACCACCATCCTGTGCCTCTCTCCTTTAATTTTCTTTCTCTCCCTACCCCTCTTCTTAGTTCAGCATCTCCTTTTCTTGTGAACGTTTTCTTCCTCAATTTCAGCCACGTGGTCCTGTGGAAGTCACCAGGATATCTGTTATTATATCTCCTGGTCCACCCCAAACTTAGTCATAGATGAGTGGGTGACGGGTGGGCACCTGACTGGCTGGGTCACATCCTTGGGATTTCCAGACTCAGAGGTAAGAAAAGGGTTAGGTTCATGTCGTTTCAGTAGCATAAACTGTCACTTGTAAGACTCAGGAACTCTGGGAAAATGTGTTTCACAGCTATAGAGAAACTTGGCAATGCAGACAGAAAAGAATGAAGCCAGTGGCCTCAGGAAAGTAACTACAAGTGAGAGAGGGAATGAGTTATACAAGAGTGTCAAAGTCTTGGTTTATAGCTCTTCTGGAGGCTCAATGTTAGTCCTATTAAGGATTCTGTTGAGACAATCCAGCATCCTTAGCACAAATTGGTCTTTTGCTTAAGCTAATTCAAGTTGGGTGTCTATTTTTTATAATCAAAGCAGTCCTTACAATGCACTGTTTATCTCATCTATAAATAGCAATCAATAATAACTATCTTCGTGGGGTTTTGGTGAAAATTAAATGAAACAGCATTCATAAAGTGCTTTGCAGAATGCCTGAACATGCTGAGCTCTGGGTAAATGACAGTAGCTGTGTTGGTAGTAGTGGTATTTACCATCATCAACTTTCTATGAACATTGCAGGAGTTAAGAAGTACGTTGGGTCACCAGTGAGAGGCAGAGTCCATGGCTATTCCTAAGCAAGTGCCTCCTGCTTGGAGCCAATGGAAGGGGCATCAGGAGATGTCCCCTCCAGCTTACAGAGTCTTGGGGTTAGGTGAGGCCAACTGGTTAGAGTTCCTGTTGTACTGACAGTGACCTACGGCTGCATCTCCTACCTGGCTCCCAGGCCTTGCAGGGCTTTCTGGGACAGTCACAGAGTCTACAGTTGCAGCCAGTCTCACTCAGCAGGCCATTTGGGATCCCCTACTGCCTGGTGCACATGCCAAGCCCTGCTGCCAGGCCCAGTCATTTGCATGCCTTTCATCTCTCCTTCTGCTCTCCATGCACCCTTTCCACAAATCCTTACCCAGGATTAAGTGCTCGTACCTAGTTTTCAAAAGACCCTTAGTTAAGGGTTCCCTGAGCCAAACAAGTGACACAAACAGGATCTAAGCCTCAGCAGTCTGACACTAAAGGCTTTAATTTTTGCTATTCCTCTATACGTAAGAATGCAGAGAACAACCTGAAATGTGTGATGCAAATGCCCAATACATGTACTGATCCAGTATAGCCCATCTATCCTGCTCTCCCTAGCAGGGCTGTGTGCCTGTGCTCCACTATCTAAGAGGCACTGATATATTGTGGTGACCCCTGGACCAGAAGTGATTATGATGCTTTCAAAGGATGCCTAGTGAACTGATTTCCCTTCTGTTCTGCTCTTGGATTTCTGATCCATTTCATCACATCTTTCTTCATGGTCTTTCTCTAAATTTCAAATGTTTTCAATATGTTTAAAGAAAAGGATCTTGGGAATACACACAAATCTGCTCATATACCTTAGATACAATAGAAGCAATTCCATCAGATATATCACAAGACACTAGTGAAAAGTGATGCAAATTGTCACACGTTTAATGAACCAGCCAAACCAGCAAAATCAGGCTCTCATGCAAATTTTTAAGAGCTAGAAAAAGTAGCAGGACTGGAGCAGGACCTCATCAGATGAGTCTGCAGAAAGCTGTTTTTATCACTGCAGGGTGTTCATGCTAAAGTGTCAAATGGAAAATAATGGGAAGTGTTTTGGAGAAGGGACCCAGTGCACAAGTTTTAATGACACTGTTTTCCAGACCACACATTTGAATGTAAACATCGGTAATTATGAATGTGTTTTCTGGGGCAATGAAGTATTATCATTTAAAGTGTGATCATCCAGGAAATCCAAAACATAAGGTTGTGAATTTATATGAAAAGAAACAAGGCGCACACACACATGGAAAAGATACATCAATAACTGAGTTGTTAAAGGAATACGAATGTAAGAAGTCAAAATTACTAAAATTATCTTACAATTTTAGAAGACTAGACCACAGAGACAAGAAAAAGATCTTGAAAGAAGGTACTGACAATTCTCTTTCTCAAACTCATGGAACAATTTCCTCACACCTCGCCAAGATCATTAAGATAGAACTATAAAATCCCTGACAGTGGCACTTGCTCTAAGATTGTTCATGGTTATCCCCTTCCTCGTCAATTTAGTGGAGAAGCATACTTGTTAAGTATGTAGAAAACAATTTTCCCCAGATAGAATTTACCGTCTCAAACTAGGATGTGCAAGGTCACTTCATGTCTCAGTGAAATGCCTTTTCAGCTTTTGAGGTTGGAAATAGGAAGGAAGGACCTCACCCTGGCTTCCATTCTCAGATTCTCTATCTCTTTTGTGCCTGGATTGGGGCATTACTTCTGTTGGCCCCACTCCCAGCCTTATCTTCTTCCAGTTTACCCTACATTGAGTTCCCAGAGTGACTTCTCCAAAATGCAGAACTGATCTCACCCTTATTGATCTCAAAGCCCGTCAAAGCCCCCTTTTCACCTAAGATTGTATTAATCTCCTTGGAAAAGAACACATTTGTTCCCCACCTTGTCTCCTTTTTTCTCCCTTCCTTTCCCTCCTTTCTTCCTGTTTCCCCTCCCCCTTCCTTCTCCCCTCCTTATCTCCTCCTCCTCCTTCTCATCCTTTTCGCTTTTTCCCTCTTCCCCTTTCTTGCCTTCTCCTTCTTGTCTTTCTGCCTTTGTTTCTTTTCAGCCCATGTCTTCAGGGTTACCAGCCTTTTCATTTGATAACAACATACTATGCTTTTTCTTACTTAAATGCCTTTATTCATGCTGGAATGCTCCTTTTTAAACCTGTCTTCTGGATGACACCCACTCACACTTAGGATGCAGCTCAGGTAGTGTCTACACTAGGAAGCCTTTGCTTACCACACACCTAGGCTGGATTAAGGGGTGAGATATCCTTCCTTGGCAATTCCAAAATACCTTGTGCACCTCTAAGTCACTGAACTTGTCATGGTGTGTTATATTTATTTGCTTATGTGCTTGATCTCTTCCAGTAGACTGTGAGATGTTTAACGGCAAGGACTGATATTATTTTCTCATATCCCTGTGATTATTAATCATGACACCATATGTCAACTTGGCTATGAAACACCTAGCAGATCAGTAAAATACACTCCTGGGTGTGTCTGCGATGTGTTTACAGAGATGACTGGCACATAGGCCAGCAAACCGAAGAAAGAAGACCTGCTCCAGCTGTGGGTGGCACCAACCAATGGGCTCTTGGTGGCATGAAAGGGAAAGAAGGGCTGGGGATTTAGCTCAGTGGTTCCGCCACCTGCTGAGCAAGCGCAAGGACCCAAGTTTAATCTCCGGTACCAAAAAAAAGAGGGGGGGGCAGGGGAGAAGGAGGAAGTTGTTGTGCAGTTTTGAAGAGCTCCATTTTGCTTAACCAGGTGCATTTTTGCAGCCGTCTCTTGTGGACATCAGACTCCGGTTTCTTCAGTGTTCCAGGGCAGACTCACACCAGCTACTCTCCAGGGAGCTTCCAGGCCTTTGGTCTCAGACTGGTCCAATGTCCTTGAGCCTTTCTGTTTTGGATCTTCCAGCTGCTGGACTGAGCAGCTACTAGATCCTCTGACTCTGTAATGTCCAGATGGCCATTGTGGACTCTTTGCCTCTGATGCTCTAGGTCTAACATAAATGCATATACATATACATATACATACACAGTGTGTGTGTTTGTGTGTATGTATTCTGTTGACTCTGTTCCTTTAGAGAACCCTAACCAATACAATCCCTAATGTCCCTGATACCTAGCATAGGAAATATATCAGCTGGCACTAAATAAATGTTGGTTGAGCAAAGAAGTAAACATGATTTCAAAAGGAAAACCTCCTGCCAACTAACAATAGATGATGATTCTATGAGTGATACCAGCTAATATGTACTGAACATTTACTGTGTGTCAGCGACCATGCTGAATAAAACATAGGCATTATCAAATTTAATCCTCACAATTGCCTCATAAGATGGGTGGATAACATTTTTACATCCATTCATGGTAGATTGTTACATGAGTGGCATCTAATGAATCATACATCGCAGTGTCCATGCCTTTGTGAAATCATCTGTCACACTGACTGACTTTGGCTTCATGATTTCACTTGATTAATAGGACACCAAAATCTGGGACATGTGTATAGACTTTTGAGTGAAAGTGCAACAGGGCTTGTCCTCTTGTGAACACTGGCAGAAACACTGAAGACACCTGGTTAGCCTCCTCAATGATACGCAAACACACAGCATGAGGAGCAGGTGGGAACCAGCTCCAAGAGCCAGATGCAAGAGTGAGGCCATTTTTATTATTCAGCCTGCAGTCAGCCTAGATGATGCATGAACCCCCATCTGCTAACCCCAGGTCAAACAGCTGAGCCCAGGAAGGCTGAGGGAAAATGCTTCCGGTCATCAAGTTTTGTGGTGGTCTCAGCACCACAGGCGCTGAGTGGCCCATATCCACCCAAGGGAAAGGCTAGACAGACATCAGGCAAGGCCGAGGGCGGAGATACGAAGCAGGTGGACAGACTCAAAAGACACAATAGCACGACTCTCTTTAGAGCTCTTTCATACAAATAAGTACAGTACTGACGTAAGTATTTCTTAATTGCAGTCCTGTTGAAATGGTGCTAAACACAGAGTTGGAAGTCCTGGATTTCAGGACTAGCCCTGCCACTGACAAGCCCTAGGGATGTGACAAATGGTTTAACCTCTATGAATCTGAGTTTCTTTATTATCAAAATAGGGAGATACATACATATATCTGTCTTGATATCCTCCTTTGCTATGGTTTATATCTAGATGTCCCCTGAGAGCCTTATGGATACATGGGCAGGGCTTTGGGGCAGTGTTTGGATTACAGGGGCTTAGAGCTGAGTTCCTATTAGGAGGTGAGGTCTGATGAGAAGACGTGGGTCCCTGGGGTGTGGCCTGGAAGGGTGCATCTCTGTCCCCAGTGCATCCCTTCACTCTTTCTTCTTGCCTGCCATGCCTTGAACAGATCTTGGCTATGCCATCCTGCCTTGGAGCCAGCCAACTATGGACTGAAACATAAAGCAAAATAAACCTCTCCTTCCTTAAATTTTGGGTGTCAAGTATTTTGTCCCAATAACAAGAAAAGTGACTAAGACACACTACTTCTACTAATCTCGCAGGGCTGCGTAAGAGAATTGAACGTATATCAAATTGTCCAAATGTAAGTCCTTATGTTACTGAAATTTGTTAATAACTTTGGGTTACAACCCTTACTAACAACATAATCACAAATCAAGAGCTGGTGGGCTGGGGAGGGTGGATGCTATTGAGGAATTCAGCAGAGATGTCAATATGTTCCCATATATCAGGCAACACTTCTCTAATGGGTATTACAACACCTTGAGCATCGGTACTTATCTCTGCAGTTTCTCTTTCTACATTTTTAATTTCTATTAGTACATGTCCACTTCTTTTATGAGGTCCTGTCTTATGCAACTATTGTATAACACCTCCCACCCTGCTACCT
This sequence comes from Heterocephalus glaber, assembly GCF_053883595.1. Lineage (NCBI taxonomy): Eukaryota > Metazoa > Chordata > Mammalia > Rodentia > Bathyergidae > Heterocephalus > Heterocephalus glaber. The sequence continues at coordinate 24,054,428 of NW_028258297.1, read as the reverse complement.
TCCTTCCAGTGCTTATAATCTAGTTCCCCACCATTCACTGAAAGTCAACGAGATGTCTGGTCTTAAAAGCTCAGAGCCAGGAGAATGAAGACATATCCAGATTCTCTTGACCAGTCATGGGACCTTGCGAGACTGACAGTCTGTAAAATATGAGGGGCAATGTTTGTAAGAAGCACCCTCAGAGAAAGATGTGATAAGGTACGTGGATGAGGCTTGAAATTAGCTGCTCCCTGCACTTTTGAGATGAGTACTCTCATTGAGCAAAACATACCTAATATTTGGAGGGTACCAATGATGTGCTAGGCACTGTACTTAGCAATAGGTTTTGGAGGGGAAAAAGGGGAAACTGACATTTTGAGATGTGTGGTAATTTTCTGAAGCCACATAATTAATAAATGGCTCAGTTGGATTCAAATCCTTATCTACCTTATTCCAATGCATCATGCTGTGCAGCTTCCAAAAGAAACCTCCTCAGCCTGTAGGACAACAGAATTACTGGCTAGGTAGTTTGCCACTAAATAGGGTCACCAGCTTGTGGCTAAAGAAATAGATGATGAAAAAGTGCTGGGGGACAAAATGCTTGTTTACAAACACAGCTTAATTAATTAGTCAACTCAGATGAGGCAGAAGAGGCAGGTTTCCAGATGTCTGACATGAAGAATTAATTAACAGAAAGGCACCAGTCCCCAGGCCTTGGGTTCATGTCCATACCACATGGTGGAATTAAATTACTAAATGGCCTCGATGCCACTCACCTTAACTAAATCTCCCCTTAACTTTAGTCATAAAAAAGAAATCCTCATTGAAAATGATAACTGAACTGAAAAAGCGCTACTAACTAAAGCTTCAAATGAAGTTCATCAGAGAAGTTATAGGGAGTGCCAGTGCTTCTAGTTCAAGTTACTCAAGAGAAGTTAGGTTACAGCCCACTCACATTTCGGGATTCCAAGTCTGTACCTGCTTCCTGTGCTAAATAAAATGGAAAACTTTGGTAATACTTTCAACCCCACCAGGAAAAGGCACTGCCTTCATCAACTCTCTCTAGGGCACCAAGGACTCCAGAGCATGCAGGTCACTGCCTCAGTCTTGGACTTCATTTTGCTTTAAGGGACTGTTTAGGGAAGGGACAGAAGTCCTCTTACCTGGGTCCCTTGTAAATAGAAAATCCCTGTGAATCTGTAGGAATCACAACAAAATGGGGCTGGGCTAGCCCCGGAGAATAAATAATGTGCAACCAACATCCAATGACGTGGCACTTTTCTGGCCCTTATGAGACTCGATGAGTAAGTCACTTTCCAGAAATGAGCCCTTCATCTGCTTCCAGAGTTAATATTTTCTGGAGGTTCTAAAAGTGCTCCTAATTTGTTGTTTATGTATTTATCAGTGAATTTCCATGTATTCCGCAGTTGTTTGGGACTCTCCTTTGCCTAATTAAGCGGAGGAAGTTAATGAGGTATGAAGTGACTTTGTGTCACACAGTAAAGAGGGCAGGGTCTGGGGAAGGAGTCAGGTAAGGGTGGAGGGCTAGGGGCTGAGTGGAGGGACTCATGGACAGGGTGACCTTCCATGGGGAAGAGGAGCATGAATGTAGGCTGTCAGATGTGGCAGAGACCCAGACCTGCATGCCATTGCCATGTTGATTCCTCGGCCCTACTTCAGAACAACTACACTGGGAGCTCTAAGCATGATACAGTCTGAACAACAATATTACTTAAAATCTCTCCCAGGAGATTTTCTATGAGGCACCAGGAATGAGAACCACTCATCTATATAGCAAGCTCTCCATTTTACTAGTGGGGGAAATGAGAAAATACAGGTTGAACATCCCTAATCTGAAATGCTCTCAACTCTGGAACTTTTTGAGCACCAACATGGTCTTCAGACAGGGATACTCAACCAGAACATTACAAGCAGCAAAGGGAGAGACAGTGCTGGTCCATGGTGCGAGGTGACATTTCACTCAGCTGCCCTCAGTCCCTGCAGCTCCTCATTCATTCACAGCTTCCATCTTGCTTTATGGGAAAGGACCTCTGGCTGCTGGAATCCTTCACCCTTATGGCTGTTGCCCCGCCATGTCCATGAAGACTCCTTTATCAAGGTGGAGGGAAGCCCAAGGGTTCAGACCAGGGTTCTCAAAGTGTGACCCTTAGCCTGGAGGCAGGAGCAGCACCCCAAGGGACCATGTTAGATATGCATATTGTCAGCCTTCTTCCATACCAACCGAATCAGCAAATGTGGAGGTGGGATTGAGAAATCCGGGCTTTAACAAGCCTCCTGCATGCTAACGTTTGAGGGCCACTGCTCTATACAGTCACTTTTTAAAACTGAGTGTATAAATGCATGGAGAAAAGTGGGAGGTGACAGTCCTAGGGTTCATGAGGACACTGCCTCACAATCCAGGATGGAGGGAGGCAGTTTACTTAGCAGTAATCCAGAACTGCAAGGCAAATCCTATCCCTTCTATAATGAGGATTTTAATATTTACCATGCATCCCCTGCCTGACCTGCCAAAAGCTGGTGAAAGTAAAATGTCTTTTGTTTGTTCAAAGAGATCTGATGACAAACTGATAAATTCCCATTTTGAAAAGGTTCCTTTGGCTTCTAGGATGGAGCTCATTCAGTACGCTTCCTGGTTCAACTTATATATTCCTATTGTCAATTCTTGATTATGTATCATAGTAGATAATCAGAAGATGCATAAAATAGTGAAAAAGATAATCACTGTTTCATTGGACTTGTGGAATCATAACTCATCTCATGGGTAACATTAAGTACCACCCCCAAGGCCACCCCCACCCGTTTCTGCTTCTCCCTTGGCTCAGGGCCCTTCTCAGCGCCTACAACACAGCTGCTGACAGGAGGAATGTGCAGAGATGATGGAAGAGCTGGGTCACAGCAGATAATCCATTTATGAATAATAAGAACTGTGTGTCACACTTCAGAGACCTTGTCAGTTCCGAGCTGCTGTACCTAACTGTGAGGGCCTTCAGACCCAGGATGGATTTCTAAGCAAAATGAAAAACCCACACAATTAGGCTATGTTCATGTTCATGTTTTAACTCACCCTAGAATACGGGGCAGAAATAAACTCTGTGACCAATAACTGTTTGGCAGTTGCACGTCTTGCGCTAGTCTCTGAGGGAGGCCCTCCAGGGATACAGAAGAGGATACACAGACTTTGCTTTCAAGGATCTGACAATCAGATGTAGAAGAAAGAAATATATATATGGAAAAGCAAATGTTATCATCGGTGTAGCTGGGGTTGGATAACTATTGTAGTAAGTACTCTGGAAAATGCACTATGTTATGGCTTGGCTCTGGATGTCGTCCCAAAGCCTCATGCAGTCATAGGGCTTTTTCTGAGGTGGCTGAATCTAGAGTGTGTGATGCTGGGATTAAGGTTGTGGGATTACTAAATCAGTCCACTGATTGGTTTCATATGGCTCTAACCCCAGTAGTCTGGATACAGTATAAGGGACAGAAAGAGGTTTGCCTTGTCTCTTGCTTCCTTGCTTTGCTACCTTCTTCTGCCATGAACTGTTTCTCCTCTGTGATGCCCCTCTGCCATGCCACCCTGCCTTGAAGCCAGTCGACGATGGACTGAAGCCCCTACAAACTGTGAGCTAAATAAACCTTTCCTCCTTTAACTTTGGGTGTCGGGTATTTTGTCCCAGCAATGAGAAAGATAGAATTTGGTACTAGAGAAGTGGGCTCCTTGCTGTGACTATACCTGACTGTGTGGCTCAGGAGCCTTTGGGACTGGCTTGTGGGAAGACTTTGGAAAAGTTCAGAGATGCCAGCTGAAAAAGTAGAGCTGGAATACTTTAAGCTGTACTTAATGGGAGATTCTGGTCAGAACTCAGAAGATCAGAAGGCTGATAGAAATCTTGCCAGTAAAGACCAGGCACAGAAGATTTCTGCTTAGGAAAAAGGACCACATTGGCTGTTGGACTCCAGACAATGTGTTTTATACCTTGGCAGAAAATTTGTCTGCATTTTCCTTCTGTCCAGAGACTTTGGCTAAGACTAAGATTAAGAGTGGTGGACTAATTAATCTTGTGGAAGAAATTTTAGGGCAGGCCAATGTTGAGGCAGTGGAATGGCTGATGTTGGGGACTTTTAGTCAGATTTATATTGAGAATCAAGAGCAAAGAGCCCAGCAGAATGATTTAAAACATTGTGAGTTTGGCCAAAAAGGAAGCTCCAGTAAAGCTGTGGACTGAAAAGATAGAACAGAGGAGATCTTGATTACTGAGAAAGGACAGGAAAATAGAAAAGATGGCCTGAGGGAATCACACAAACCAGCAGGAGGCCAGCCTATGCAGTCTCAAAATTGCAAAAGTAAAAGACTTTGTTTTGAGAAGAGAGCCCCAAAGCACCATGTTTCAGAATGGCAGTAGCCTAAGGAAGTTGTTCCTTGGGATTTGGTTCAGAGGCACTTGACCTCTACAACTAAAAGAGAAGGAAGCCTAGCTACTGCTCCAGCTGGCAGCAGACCTTGGCATCATCCACATGGTGCTGGTTTTAGGTATGTACAGAATGCAAAAGTTGTGGGGTCAGGAAGGCTTCCATTCAGATTTCAGAAGAAGGCCTGGGAGGCCAGGCAGTGCGCCCCTGAGAGGGCAGTGGGTGAAACTCTTGAGTGTGAAGCTGAAGGGGTGAAGACCCCAGAAGTTTGGAGAAGCCAGGAATGTGGATTGACTGAGGAAAATTTCGAGGAGGAAGCAGAACCAGCCCATGGGAGAAGCCTTGGGAACTAGAACCACCAGCGGTGGTAGGGGCGGAGCCACCCAAGCCCATCTGAGTTCACATCTTGCCACAGATTGCCTTGGATGCTCCACATGGAACTATAGGACTTAATGTTTATCCTGTGCCATTGTATGTTGGAAGTGTTTAGCTTTCTTTGCATTTGTACAGGAAGTCACAGCTAAGAGTTTGCCTTAAATCTCAGAGGAAACTTGGGACTTGGACTTTTCAGCAATGCTGAAACTGTTAGGACTTTGGCAACTCTTAGAGATGGACTAAGTGCATTCTGCGTAACGGAATGTACATGAGTCTTCGGGGGCCAGGGGAAGAATGTTATGGTTTGGGTCTAGCTGTCCCCTCAAAGCCTCATGCAGTCATAAGTGGGGCTTTTTCAGAGGTGTCTGGATCTAGAATGTGTGATGCTGGGATCAGGATTATGTGATTACTAAATCAGTCCAGTGACTGGTTTGACATGCCCTAACCCCAGTAGTCTGGATACAATATAAGGGACAGAAAGAGGCTTGTCTTGTCTCTTGCTTCCTTGCTTTGTTACCTTCTGCTCACCATGAACTGTTTCTCCTCTGTGATGCCTGTCTTCCATGCCACCCTGCCTTGGAACCAGCTGATGATGGACCGAAACCCCTACAAACTGAGCTAAATAAACCTTTCTGCTTTTAATTTTGAGTGTCGAGTATTTGGTCCCAGCAAAGAGAAATGTAACTAAGACACATTATAATTCCAGTCCCACAGAATTTCAATTTTAGTTCGTGTAACCATATTGAGGTTGGCAGGGTAGCCTCTTCTATGCAGTCATTTGGGGACTTGTGCCAGTAGAGATGCTGCCTTCAACACGAGACGTCCAAGGTCCCTAGGAGGTGTCTGCATCCCAGTTAATAAAAGACAAAGGGAGGATGGTTGATAGCTGAGCTTGCTTGGGAAGGCTGTATGGGCCAGGCCTGGAAGGGGCACTACACTTGTGGTCACATGGTACTGGCAAGGTATCAGTCACATGGCCACAGCTGGCTGGGAGAAAGGCTTGGAAATAGCTGGGGAAAAGGACAAGGATCTCTCACAGTTATGGCTGTACTAGCCATGATTAAAGGAGGTGTTTGAGGCTAGGGGAATTCTAGGGACGGTTTTCTTTATATAGGCTTGCCTTATGTCATTGCTTCTTGTTATCATATATTGCTTTCATAACTTCTGAAGATCCCATTATCTGAACTCCTGGCAACTTCCTTGACTTTTCTTAGAGCTCTATGGAACACTGGATAGTAGAGTTCACTGCACTGGTAAGTGGTATTGGAGGCTGTGGAAAAATTTAACAAAAGTAGGGCAGTGATTTTCAAATGATGCTACTTTGACCTCTTTAACTCTTCTTTGAAAAGGTAATGACTCATTGCTTAATGCCCATGCATGGAGCCCACTTCAGTGCTGGCACTCATCAGGAAGTGACGAGTTTTACTCAGGTGCCTGGGCCAAGAGAGGGTCCAGTAGGGCAGGACACCAACTGTTTCACCCAGCGTGAGGGTTTATATTAAGGTCTGATGGGATGTCAATGCTGACAGCAAGTATAAATATAGAGAATGTAGAGGAATATGCGAAAAATATCTGCAGTGGAAAACAGAAGAGCATGGAACAAAGTCAGGTGGAAATGGAGAGAAGATCATTTGCATTTTCTCTTGACTTTTACGGAGGAAGGATGTCAATAAACCCTTTACAACACCCTCTGGATGAAGAAGGAATACTTACCTCTCTTCTCCCTCTCACTACCCTGCCATCACTTTTCCAGGCAGCAGTATCGGCTCAGGGGTATAAGGAGGAGCAGAGGAAGACAGATACGCAGCACACCTCTGTACTTGGGCTCCCTGCTGCTTTTGTGCAAAGAGACTTTTCTAATTGGAATCGACAAATACTTAGTGTCTGCAGTGCCTTTTGGAAGCAGCAGAGAGAAGCAGTCATCAAAAGGCAAAGGATGAACACAGAAAGATTGGCAACTATGTGAACATGAGTTCTGTCTCTTGGTGCCCTGAATGGAGCCATTTGCTCACTTTAAGCAAGACATTCTGCCTCATCCGGGCAGTTAGCAGGAGTGAGGAATGAGTGTGTGCTGGATTTCCAGGCATTATGCTAGGAACTGTATTTTATGTCACTGGCATTTTGTGCTGAAGACATAAGCTCAGGTAAAAATCTGCATGTATGAATACCTGCTAATTAGAACACAAATTCTTGTTCTTTCACTCATTCAACAATTATCCCACAACTACTTTGGTATGAATGTTTCTAGCAAAACTCATGTTAAAATTGAATCCTCACTGTGAACTATTCTGAAGATGGAAGCTTAATCCAACTATAGTGTGTAGAGGTGAGACCTTGGAGAGGTAATGAACATTCAGTGAGCCCATAAGGTTGGGGCTTAATCGAATGGGACTATGGCTTTGTAAGAGAAGCGGAGAAAACCTGAGCTATGCTTACTATGTGATGTCCTGTGCCACCTGAGGACTCTATAGAGTCCCCACTTGTAAGAAGAACCTCCCCAGATGGTGCAACACTATCAATTCTTCAAAGTTGTGAAGAATGAAGCTCTTTTCCTTATAAATTACCTAGTCTGTGGTATTTAGTTATAGCAACAGAAAAGGGACCATTAAAACAACAACTATCAGAAGACAGGAAATTTCTAGGTGATGGGAATTTCTAGAAGAAAAACTAGTCCCTGCCTTCTGAAAGTTTACATTCTAGAGAAAGAGAAAGGTAACAAGTAAATACAAAGTAATGCATCCCTTAACAATGGGATACACTCTGAGAAATGTGCCATTAGGCAATTTGATCATTGTGTGAACATCATAGGATATAGGTATCACTAGGTGATACAGTGGTGCCTCGGTTCATGAACTTAATTTGTTCTACAATTTTAGAAAAGATGGCCACATCCATGTTTGTGTGGGAAAGATGGTCATGATCATGTTTGTCACCAGATGCAGACTTTGCAAAGAAAAATAAAATTTTGCCAAAACATTTCTATTTGCAAACCAAATTGTTTGCAAACAAAAGTGTTGTGAACTGAGATACCACTGTATACTCTTACGGGACCATGTTACACATGTGGTCTGTTGTTAATCACAAGGTTGTTATGTAGTGTATGACTGAATAATAAGCTGTAATAAAATATCAGCTACTGCAGAGGTCTCCATTCCCAGGCCATGGACTGGTACCGGTCTGTTAGGAACCAGCCATTTGGCAGGAGGTGCACAGCTGCCTCTGTATTCACAGCTCAGCCCCATCACTCCCATCACCATGCTAGCTGGCCTTTTGTCAGATCAGCAGTGGCATTAGAGTCTCGCAGAAGCATGAACCCTACTGTGAACTGCATCTGTGAGGGATTTAGGTTGTGTGCACCATATAAGAATCTAATCCTGAAACCACCTCTTACCCCTGGTCCATGGAACAATTGACTACCGCAAAACCAGTCCCTGATGCCAAAAAGGTTGGGGATTGCTAAGATAGAGAGATCTGCAGTTAAGATAATTAAAGGGGACTAGGGGCTCAGTGGTAGACTGCTTGCCTTGGATGCACGGCTTTTAGGTTTAATCTCTGGCACCAGGACAGAAAAAGAATGAAAGACAATTAAAGGTGGGAAAGAGGATGGTGTGTGATGAGGTTGCAGCAGGATGGTGAGGGAAGTCCTCTCTAAAGAGGTGACATTTGAACAGAGACTAAAATAATGAGAGTGCTGTGACTATCTGAAGGAAGAGGGTTGCAGGCAGTGCACTCTGCAATTGCAAAGACCTTGTAATGAGACCTTGCTCTGAGTGTTTCAGGCACAATGTGTCAGCCAGCATGGCTGGAGCAGGGTGCCCCAAGGAAGGGTGGGAAATGAGTCTGGCAAAGCAGGGAGAGCCTCCGGCTGCAGTGAGACTTTAGATTGTCTGGGTCTGATGGAAAGCTGTTGCAGAGTTTGGAGCAAAGGACTTATGTGAACCGTTAGGTTTTGAAAACACCACTTGGGCTGCAACTGTAGAAAACTGAACATGGCGGAACAGAAGTAGATGCAGGAGATAAGTGAGGAGATAATGGGGACTTTGGCTGTGATGAAGGCTCTAGAGGGAGTGTGAATTGGCCGGTTTCAAAATACATTTGGAAGGCAGAAATGTTAGGATTTGCTGATGAATTTGATACTGGGTGAAAAGAGAGTTAGAGGAATCAAAGCTGACTCTGAGGTTTGGGGCCTAAGGAACTGGGTGAATGACAACACCACGTACCGAGACAGAACTTGTACAGAAGAGGGATTTGGGCAGGGCCAGTACAGACACTAGTTAACAAACGGACTTAGACTGATGTCTAGATCTGCAATTTAGGAATTGTGTGACCTGGGGAAAGTTTTATGTGCATCTCAGTTTCAATCATTATGAAATGGGCTAGTAATAATATCTATCCCTGAGGTTATTATGAAAGTCAAATAAATTGATAATGGTAAAGCACTTGGAAGAATGTGTGTAACATAGGGAGCTCTCAATAAATATTGATTAAAATGTGACATAGAGGATAGGACTTGCAGGGAAAAAGTTTGGAGATAAGGTGAATTTGAGACTCTAATCCTACATCTCAGTAGAAACATGAGTAAGCAGGTAGACATGAAAGTCTAGGGTTCAGGTAAGAGTTCCAGACTGGACACAGAAATCTGGGAGACCCTGAAAAGCAGAAGATTTTGCAAGTCGAGGGATGATCTTTTCCTAATCAAGAAAATTCAGGCAACTGATGAGAAATGATCTGAGTTCTGACAGCTACAAAGAAAAAAAGGATTGCAGGTTAGTGTGCAGATGAAGAATGAATCTAGATTTGGTTAATTAATATTTACATTGAAACCTGAAGGATGAACCTCCTTTCATAATTATGTACACTGCTGCACTTTGTATATTTTTAGTCATAATATTTGTAGGCCATATTGAGCAGGTTAAAAAAAGTGAATAGTAGAAAGGACAATGAGAAAATTAATTATGTACCTGTGTATATTTCCTTAAGGAAAACATCATTTGGGCTTTTTAAAGGAGATAATCTGTCACCAGTAAAGTTTTGGCATCTACTGGCAAAGAGAAATGTCACAATTTCCATACAGTTTGCATTTATAGCAAGAAACAGTTAATGGCATAGTGAGCATTTTCTCAAAGATGATAATGATAATCACAACACAAGGCCTTCCCTAAGCTAACAAATTATTATCCTTCATAACCTAAGAGTAAACAGGGCCTTGATGAAAAGATTTACTAGTTTTCTTCCCTGCTGAGGACATTAGAGCTTTAATATAGGCAGACAAGCCATAACAATTAAGCAGCCTGTTCAAATAACCCACTGACTATTCCACCACTTTTCTCCCTTTATTTCCACTGGGTGTCCCAGATGTGTAAGACTCAGGCTCTGCTTGTTTACTAGTAATAAGGCAATTGTTTCCTCGACTCAAACAGAGCTTGGTTAAGAGTTTAAACCAAAATGATGTTACTGACCTGTAAATAAGTGTGCATGTCTGAATGGCAAAGAGAATTTGAAGAAACAAGATTAGATTTCTCACTGAAGTGGAAAGGAAGGCTTCTTTCTACTCTTCACAAAGCCCTGTTGTCACCTTTCTGCTGTCCCAGATGGTAAAAGTCACGTACTCTTTGACCTAAGCCAAAGACGATGTAAGAGGAAACAAAGTGACCTACAAGATCGGCTCAGAAAGATAGGCCAAAAGCTCCTTTTGATGGCTTTAAGCACGCTAGAGATGAGTTCCCTGACAAGGACACCTCCCCTGATCCTGCTTTTGCACACTGTGTTTCACAGGGTAACTGAAAGAAGTCTTAGAAAGGACTCCAAGAAGTCCATAATACCTGGCAATGATAAAACTATATTTAAAGGTCTGGAAATGCCCAGGGTTCTTCCATTCTGCAAGAAGTAAACTAAGGCCAAGATATGTTCATACACATGCAGAAGAACACGCTGAGTGAGTGTGGTGGACATATACATGCAGGTAGAAGGAGGTTAACTGGCAGAGACAGCCACTCGGCGCTGACCGCAGCCTGCAGGAAATAGCCCCGGGACAGCCAGGCCTTGGCTGCAAGGAGAGTTGGAGCTGGGCTTCCTAATATTCAATCTGGACCACAGTCAAAAACACAAGAGACTTTTTAACTTGCAAGTTAAATGGATCTTCATTTCAATGCAAATCCAGTCCATCTCTATTTGACTGCTCATTTCGAAATGGCCCTGTCTTAAAAAATGCATGGACAAGAGCATAGAGGTCAGTCTTTAATGAGGGCGAGGGGAGCTTTTGATAAGTCATGTCACCCAGAGATCTGTGATTTCCAGATAACCCGAGTATGACAAGCCCTGTCCTCCCCTTCCCTGTCTATGGAGATGAAATGGGTTTGAATTTTCTGGACATCACTCCACTCCTGAGCTCAATGTCCCTACTTCTGGCTCCACTGAGTGAGACAACTCGTGTAAAGAGGTCCCTCATTGTGACTTTGTTGCACCCCCAGGGAAGGCAGAAAGAAAGGGAAAATAACATTTGTGGAGTGTGTGCTACCTCTCAAGCCCTGAGGAAGGCCTATATATTCCAAGGAGGTAAATTACATTTTTCCACTGACAGAGAAGAGAACTGATGCTCAAAAGAGTTGAGTTGGGGTGTCAAAATTCAGACTCTGTTGCCTCCCCTGAAGCCATATTCTTTTTAGGGAGGGGAATCTGGTTCACATCATGACTATTCTACTAAAGATCCCAGTAAATTTCCAGAACAATGCTTCTTGATTCAAGACTGGGGCGACCAGTCAGTAGCAGACCCTAGAGATAGCACCTTGGAACAGACCCTAAAAATAAGAGGATTCTGCACTGGTAGAGGTAATAAAAGCAGTCACAGTGTTCAGACACTGAGGAGGTTGACTCTAAAACCTGGTAAATCCTGCCATTCTCAGTGATTGCTGTGTTAATAGATTTTTTGTACCTGAAAACCATTAATGGGTCACTTCTCAAGGTTCAAAGTCCCATTTCCCTTCAAATTACACGTTCCACTTACTGCCTTTTTAATCATTCTCCTATTTTCCAAAAGACGTTCACAAGGTTCTTTGTGACTCCTGTAAATTCTGCTGTTCTCAATAGGATCCAGGACTGGAGAAGAGTGGAAAAATGCAGTGGACCATGGAAGACAGATGTTCTGATTAACACTTGGAGAACTCTTATCAGAACTGAGTGTGTCTCCTGTAGGGGATTTACACTTCGCTTCCTTCCTTTCATGACAGCTTTTATTTCTTACCTGTTTCTCCCCACCATCATTTCTTCTTTTCTTCCCTTTTCTCTTTCCTCTACTTCTTTTCTCTTTCTTTCTCCATCATTTCACTTACATTTCCCATCACCTTCTCCACATGTTATTCTTCACCTCTTCTTGTGTTCTTCTACTTTTTGAGGCAAATTAGTTGAGTTAAGAAAACACAGAGGCTGAAGTCACACAAACCTGACCGACTTACTGAGCCCTTGGACAGGTGGACATCTGCCCCTACCCTCAGCGTCCTCGTGTGTAGAATGTGCACAGCCACTATATACATAAATTAGATAACCTAAATCAGATCATTTCCAGAACTTCATATGATATTATGATCATATTAAACTTAATATGATATGATCATATTAAAAGTGATAGGCACACTCCTACTTTAAATATCTTTATACGGCTGTCATTAAACCTACCTTCTCTCAAACATTAACACCATCTTCTTTCACTACTACACAGAGCTCGCTCCCTCTCACCATGCTACCATTTCTCTTTGGCTGGATTTTTCTAATGGCCTATGCTTCTCCACTGAGTTCATCTTTAAGTAGAAATAATTATGCATTACAGAATGTTGCATGTAGATGAAATGTTTGTGCATCTTAGTGATATGCTGGTTTTAAAATGGCAATAACAATAATGTTAAATATTTCTGGATTATGATAATTTACTAATGGGGAACTAAGGGGCAAAGAATGGGCAGTTTACCCTGTACCTCCAGGAACTGAATGTGTGGTGAGAAAGAGCCTACCTTATATGCAGGATGAATAGGTAAGGACAACACTCTGTACCTATCAGGTAGCCAGAAAACAGTGGTGATTTTTAAATACTGGAAGCTTTCAAAAATTTATGAGAAATATTAACTACTAGATCTTACAACAGTTTCCTTTTTGATGGACACAATTTTATTGTATGGAGAATGATTTAGGAGTACACCTCCCATAAAAACTTCAAAATCACAGTTCTCCTTCCCAGAAAACATGAGACCCAAATATATGCATCAACTGGTATTGTGGTAAATGCTGTTACATAATTATATCGTGTTAATTTGAGGTTCGTTGTAATTCACATAGCTTCCATAGCTCTTAGCCTGACCTGCCATTTGCATGTCTCACACTTTTCTTGTCTTTATTTTCTCTGAGTTTTTGACTTCCTTTTTGCCCTTGTCTTTACTGAACTTCATCCTGTTAGTTTCTGATTACTTGTCCAATTTGTTGAGGTCATTTCCAATTCTAATCACATCCCCCAAGGCTTCAGCCTCCACTTTAAATTCAGTCTCATCTACGACTTAATGAGCGTGTTCTTGCGGTATCCAAGTCATTGATGACAATCTTAACTAGAAGTGGATCCAGGACTGAGCCCTCTGTGACACCATTTTTGTGTTTACTTGTCAAGAGAAAAATAAGTGCAGGTGATTTAATGAAGTTCAGTTTTAAAAGTATAAAGCCTCCATCCAGACTCTAGGATCATTCATGTAGGATTTGTGACATTTTTTTGGCAATTCAAAGGTGTATTTCCCTACAACTGAAATTAAAGTCATTGCTCAAAATATACCTTTAAAAAAATTCCTCATTATGATGAATAACAGTCTCTGTACTCATTGTCACCATTTCACCATTCTGCTCTGGAATCACTGGTACATACACACCCTGCCCAGCTGAAGGAACGCTGGGTAGGAGAACGAGGCCCCAGCTTCTGGTTCTATCTGTGATGTTCAGTTCAGTGAATGACCCTGGGTAGTCACCTAACCTTTCTCATGCTAGATCTTACCCTCATCAGTAAAACAGGGGCTTGGATCTGATGGCCTTGAATGTGCCTTCCAGATACAAGGAGCTATGATTTTCTCTTAAGTAAGGGCCTAATTATTTCAATGGCAAATTACTATATGCATTCTTTGTCATGACTATGTGTATGTGTGTATACACACACATTTGAATGCACTAAAGAAGTAAGGGTTAGATTAGATTTTCATATTGTCTAGAATTTATCAGCCAAAAGTTAGTCTGTTTATGCATTCCTTCTCTATACATTCTCAAATATTCTGGATGCTGGTTATTTGTGAGGTGCTCTGATAGTATCGTTCCCTTGTGATAACACTAGCTGTCCATATTTTACTATTTCAGAATTCTAATATGAACAATGAGGAAACTGATGTCCTGAGTGCTTTGGTGATGGCCCAGGTTCATGGAGTTTGTTTATGGCAGATTAGGGGTTTGAACTTGGGTTTTGCACACAGAATTCTGAACTCTTTCCATATGGCATGATCCCCTGGTCTTCTCATATTATTCACCCTCAGTATACGCTACAACAGAAAAGACTATCAATTTTAGCAGCATTCAATTAAAATGCCTCACCACACAATGGAAGACTATGTTTCTTTGAGTGATAAATGACCATCAACTCAGCTCCTGGAGACAAAAGTTAGTCTAAATTTTTTTACACTGGGCTTATGTGAATAACTTTCTTTAGGAAAAACATACCAATTGCTTTTTAAAAGATATTTGGCTCTAGGTTTGGAAAAGAATCCTAATTTATATAAAGTTGAGTATTTAGTGCTAATTTCTTTAGATAAACCACTCTTTCTTATCCTTCCTCATTTTCCTCCTCCAAACCTTCATTTTTGCCCCTTGACAATGGCTTAGTCTTCCAGGTAGGAGAAAGGACATCAATAAGTCTCTTCCCTGACTTTCCCTAACATTTCTCCCCTTCAATTCATGGATTTCTTTGGTGCATTTGAATTCTCCTGCAAGGCAATTTCTAAATAAATAAATGTCTTAACAGCAGGTGAAAAAAGGGGAGAGTCTATAGAGCTAGTTGTAAAATCTGGAAAAGAGTAAAAAGAAAGAGCTATATTTGAAAGGGATGATTAGAAGAAACACAAAGAGATCATTTCACCTTAAAAATTTATAGTCTTCTACTTAGTCACTGTAAGATACTAAAAGCTTTTAGAACTCCTCAGACAGAGCTTTCTGATGAAAATGAAGGAGGGGATATCTGGTACATGGAATAAGAAACAAGAAGCTTATACAAAGCCAATCATGAGGTTAACACTGGCAAATTCCTCTCCCCAAAATTATAAAAAGCAAACTCAAAGAAATGCACATGATCTAATGACAGGCTATGAGCAGAAACATCTGCCCTTCCTTGCTCAGCCCTTCCTTTGTTACTCAATTTTCCTCTTCTAACTACATCCTTTCTTTCTTCTCTTCTCTAAGTTTCTCAGACCATCTGCCTTGTGGGTCTACCATACAGTAAGAAACTGGTACTCTTTCATATACTGTACACAGATTGGCTCCTTGAATCCTCACTAGAACCAAAAAAGGTAATGGATGCATCCTAATTATCTCCCCCATGGCTTGCTTTTAACCAGTAGAATATGGCAAACCTGATAGGATGTCACTCCCTTAATTAGTTTACCTTTTCATGGTAAAGGTAATGTGATGTTGCCTCTATGATTATATTGTATTACCTAAGATTTATTCTTACCAAATGAGAGAGCCAATCTCCTGCTGGCCTTGAGGAGAAAACGGCACCTTGTCAACTGCCTATAGAGAGGGACACACATCCAGGAGCCATGTGTAACCTCTAAAAGTTGAGGGGTGCCTCCAGTCAATACCCACTAGGAACCGCAGTCAAAGAGCCACAGTGAATAAAGTCTTCCAACCAAGAATGAGCTTAGAAGTAGTTTTTCCTCACTTAAGCCTCCAGATGAGGAAGCAGTATGGCTGATGGCTGGACTGCGGTGTATTGGGACCCAGGATGCAAGATGCAGCCAAAGGCCTGCCTGGACTCTCCACCCCAGAAACTGTGAGACAGGAAATATGCACTGTTCTAGCCCCTGCCTTTGTGGGAATTTCCTATGCAGCAATAAAAACTAAGACAATTGATTGTTTTATGAAGGAGAAAACAAAGCCTTGGAAAAGTTACCTAATTTTATTCAAGGTCACACAATCAGTAGGCAACAAAACTCAGATTTAAATGTAGATGTCCCTAAAGCCCAAAAGGTCAACTGCTCTCCAATACACACCTGGCTTCCATACTTGCCTTTTTATTAATTGCCCTTTTCTTTTCTGGTACTGGGGATTAAACCCAGGGCCTTCCAAATGAGCCATATCCCCACTCCTTTTAAAGATTTTTTTTTTTTTAAATTTTGAGACAGTCTCCCTAGGTTGCTAAATTGCCCAGACCTGGCTGGAACTTGCCATCCTCCTGCCTCAGCCTCCCAGAGCACCAGAATTACAGGTGTGTGCCACTATTTCCAGCTCATTAATTGTCATTATTGACTGAATATAACCGATATGGGTTATGAAATGGCATCTGGAAGTTATGAATATATTTACAATGTCTATGGGGTTGAAGCTAACAATTGAAAGAACTGCTGTGGTCGGTTTCTCTCACCATGCCCTTCTCACCTGGCTCCCTGTCAGGGACCACTGCCCACCTCTCACCTCTGAGAGAGAGAGGAGGAGAGGAAAGGGGGGGAGCTGGGGAGAGGGGCTGCCTGACTACCACTTAAGAGGCCCACACCCATTCTATGGGGAATTAGAGCAGTGCTCCACCCAGGGAAGAGCTCTGAGGATCACAATCATGGGTCTCTCTCCAGGAATGCTGCAGAGGCAAAACCCTGAGGCCAGGAAGAAGCTCCCGTACAGAGGTTACTGCCAGGTTACATTACACCCTGCAGCTTCACTTCAATATTATTGGTTTGGTTGGATGAAAGAATGCTGTCAGCAGGCTGACTTTGAGCTTGACGAGGCAGGAAGTATTGCTTCAGATACCTAAGGGGCTGTTGGCTGGATGTGGGTTATGAAGGCTGAAATTTCATTGGTTGGGCTTGGCTGGACCTGTCTGTCGCTGGACCGAGTTGGACTGTATTTTATATGTGCCTCGGTTAAATTACTGGAACAGTAATAAACTAGGTGTATCAAAACTTTGACATGCCAAATTACATGGGTGCATAAAGGGAGCAGTATAAAGCCAAGCCCTGTCTAGTCTGTCATAATGTTCAATTTCTAAAGCATGATTCAGAAAGAGCTCAACAGTTGAGAGTCTGTTCTATGCCAGGTCCAGGACTGAGTGCTGTGATAGAAACTGGCTGAGTTTGTTGTTGCTCTTGTCCTCTTAGAGTCTACAATCCAGTAGGACAGAGAAACATGCACATCACTAACTAAATAATGGTTAAATGTAATGGTTTAAATACGAAGTGCCCTGGAGACTCTTGTATTGAGAGCTTGATCCCCAAGGTAGCCATGTTCAGAAGTAGGGCCTAGAGAAGTAAATGGATCACAAAGGTGCTAACTTTGTCAGTGGATTTGTCCATTGATGAGTTCATAGTTAAATGGGCTTATTAAGAGGGGGGCCCAGTTGAGGAAACAGGTCATAGGAAATAAGCCTTTGAAAGTACATCCTGCCCTCAGTCCTTTCCTTTTTTCTCTTCCGGGGTGAGCAAGTGTCCTCTACCATGCCCTTCCACCTAGCTGCTTCTTTCTTAGACCCAGCTAGCCACTGACTGAAACTTCTGAAACTGTGAGCCAAAATAAATCATTTCTCTTTTATGTTGTATATGTCAGGTACAGTACTTCGTCCCAGCAATGAAAAAGTGGCTAATACAATAATCTTTCAGGAATTTGAAATTTGCTTCTTTGGAACAGAGAACAGTGAAGGGAGCAGCCACCCCAGTCCTAATGCCATCAACTGTGTAACACCGAGTCACTTAGAAGGCCCATGGGCAGATGTGAAAGGTTTTCATTTGCTATAAGAATTCCTAAAATATCCAATTCCATCCCACTGCCACAGAAAAAGCAGTTTCTCTTCTGATGAAAGGCTTTACTTACTGCAATCCCTTCCTATGACAGTAGGTGGGATCCAGCTGCAAAGGAATATGAAGTCAGTGAACATATTTCAACTTGACATTTTCATCTTCCAAGCAAAAGGCACTCATTGGCAGCTGCAGAAGGAAGATATTACAGTATGGAGAAAAAACCCTTGAACTGGAGCACCTCCTTCTCTAGTTAAGGAAAACTAAATGGTATGCAAAATTAAATGCCTAAAAGGCAGGAGAACTGGAGGGAACCTTATTGTTAGGTTTCTTTGAGAATCCAGTATCTTCTTTAACTCAGGAATCTGGGCTATGCCACTAATATCACTGTGTGATCTTGGGCAACTTCACTGTTTACTTTCCTCAGCTGGAGATGATGATGCTACTGACCTCACAAGGAAGCTGTCAGGAATAAGCAGGATAATGTAGGTGGAGACTGTAGCATGATGATTTGCATAAAGTGGGTGCTCAATAGTAATTATCAGAAGGGAGGAATGAAGGCAAGGAGGCAGACAGAGAAGATGGAAGATAAAGGGAGGAGGGGTATGTTTTCCCCAACAGCTTTATTTTCCTTGATTATTTTAGGTTTTCCTCAAATGTCTTCCTCCCTTGCCACAGAGGCAAAACAGCCCACCAGTACTGAGGATGGGTTGCTAAGAACAGTTCCACAAGATTAGAGGGAATTAATGGAAAAGAAAAACAAACCTTAGGTCATAGTAAAATCTGTCCAGAGAAATGCTACTACAAAGTTAAACAACTTTCCTCACTCTAGGAATTTTAGAGCCCACATTTTTCTAATGTGCAGTTAGCTCCTTGAGATGGTAAAAGAGTAGCCTTGACTGGAACCAGCTTTCCACAGATCAAGTGAGGCACACCACATGATCTGCTAGGGGGAAAATGTGTCCAAAGGAAGCTGTTTGAAAAATAACCTGAAGGGGAAATCCCATCTTTGCCATTAACTGAGTGGTATGATCTTGCATTAGAGAATCACACCTCTGGCCATATTGTTTTCTCATGGTAAAATACAAGATGGGAGATGTACATTCTAAGCACATTTATTATTATAAAATATTTCTATGTGAGCAAAAACTACACGATTACCTGCTTGAAAACCACACGCGTGACCACGTCCCTCTAGAGAAGCAGCGTTTCCCTTCAGTGAAGCCTTCGCTGATGCTCCCTGAGCGCCTACGATGCAGCATACTCTGTGATGGGCACACTGCACACTTCAGCCTCTCTCAATTTGTTGTGGCTGAAGAGTGTCTTCTCGCAGATAAAAGAGAACTAGAAATCCCTTTGGTTGGGTAGTCAAGGACTTCTAGTGAAATTTTAGATGCTTCGTCTCTCCCAAATCCTATGCCAACTTGACTTCTCATTGCTTCCATTCCTCCATATGGAAGCTCTCCTTCTGTTAAAATCTTCTACACCTTCCCATTATGCCCAGCCATGTGTCCCCTCCTTCTTTCCCAGTATTATCGTGCCTTCAACCTGCCCTTCTGCCACCCGCAACATAAATTCCATCTTTCTTCAGAACACCAGTCTGACCATAAAATATCTTCCCTGGCCATGTGGGAGGGACCGTCTTACTCACGTACAAACTGTAAGATCTTAATGTAAGAATTCTCAATAAAAAGACAGATAATTCCATGTATATGTGTATTTATTTACTTTTCCAACGCAATTGTAAGTGTTTGAGCTTATAAAACTACCAGCCACCACCTTCTTTCCTCTGGAGTTCTGAACAAGGAATTACATCCCAAGAAAACGAGGTGAAGAACCATTCAGTTCAGGAGCCCCCAGTCCATTTTCTCAATGAGGTCTTCCTGGGCTACCTCACCTAAAATATCCAGCAGCCTTCTCACAACCTCTCATGCTTCCTTCCTTGCTTTCTTTTCTCTTTTTAGCACCTATCTCTTGTTAACATACTGTATAATTTACTTGGTTCCAACACTTTTGTCTCCCCAGCTGGACGGATAGTCCATAAGGACCAAGACTTTGGTTTGCTTCGTTTGTTACTGAGTCTTCATGCTAGTGTAATAGATAGGTACTGGGTTATAACAGCTACTATTTTTTGAGAGAATAAATGCATGCAGAACTTTCAGGTGAAAGCTGTGTTAGAAAATGTCATGTAACCGAAAGGGCGACTATATTCTCTTGTTCTCTGCTTTTTTACCTTACAGATCTGTGAGTGGGATCTTTTCACTAAGTCAGAGTAAGGCCAGTTTGGAGCAGACACACCAATGTCAGAGGAAAGGGGACAAAAGGGATAACAATAGCATCTTTTTGTTTCACAAGCTTAGACTTAGTCTGGCCTAGACTCCTAACCGACAATGGGGCTATACCCCAAGCATCTAGTAGAAAAGAGAAGGGACAAGACCTGACTCTCTCACATAAGGAGAAAAGGCAGTGGATCCAGAAAGGCAAAAGGGAGTGTTGTTCTGTTCTCAATTACAGGCAGGAACACAGTCAGAAAAATCAGTTATCAGGTAGCCGTGAGTGGACAGGTAGGCTGCCAACACCTTCCTCTCATTCTAGTGAAATTAGGGAACCTACAAGGTTTGATTAGGGAACCTACAAGGTTTTTGTGAGGAGAGACAGAAATGAGAAGAAGAGGAAAAATACAGCTGTGCAAACTTCATTTTAAAAATGGCATTATGCCAGGTGTGATGGTGCAAGCTACTCAGGAAGCTGAGGCAGGAGAATCATAAGCTTGAGGTCAACCTGAGCAACTTAAGAAGACCCTGTCTCAAAAAGATAGCTAGATAGCTAGATGGGTAGATAGATAGATAAATGGGATGTGGATGCAGCTAGCTCAGTGTTCCCTAGGTTCAATCCCTAGTACTAGGGAAAAGAAAAAAAAATGGCATTACTACTTTTATACCATCCAATGAATAAGGCACAAAATGATAGGTCAATGAAGGTTAGCTGGTTGGCTGGTATGGATTTCGTATGATTTCATAGGCATCAGTAGGCATTCAGGGATGGAAACAAAGGCCAACAGGATTTCCTATCCATGCCACAGGGCTTCAGAATCTATGGCTGATTTTCTTCATTCAGCCTAAGTTTACCCCTAAGCTCCTTCATACGGACTCTTCCTACCCTTCTCATAACCTAGCTAGAAACCGTGTGATATCAGAGGTTGACTTGGAGTGCCAGTAGATAGAAACTGGCCTACCAGCCTATGCTGATCTCCACAGGTCCAGCCAGCTCCATGACTCGATACCTGGGTCCTAAGCAAGTTACTTAACCTGTCCAGATCTCAGTTCTTCACCTGCCAAACTTGGATAGTGTTTACCCAAAGGGATGCCATTAGGATTGAGTGAGATAATTCAGGATTTCATTTGCACATTCATTTAATGTCTATTGAGCATTTACTATGTTCAAGGCTGCATCTTGCATTAGTAATCTAGAGACTAAAGATCCAGTTCATACTTTTTCAGAACTCAAAATCAAAAAAAGAAAAACATGTAAAAATGAATAGTTTAATAGAGTCATCCCTCGGTATTCATGGAAAATTGGTTACAAAACCTCCTTGGATACCCAAATCTAAAGATGCTCAAGTGCCTAGCATAAAATAATGTAGTATTTGCAAAGATCCTATGCACATCCTCTTGTATTCTTTTTAAGTCATCTCTGGATTATTTATAATATGCAATAAATGTTAATGCTCCATACATAGTTGTTATACTGTATTTTGGGGGGAACAGTGACAAGAAAATAGTCTGCACACGTTCAGTACAGATTGTTTTCTGAATGAGTTTGGTCTGTGCTTGGTCGAATTGCTGGACCCAGAGCCTGGGGGTAAGGAGGGCTGACTGTACAGAGTGATAAATGCAAGGGGGAAGTGTGTGGGGGTCAGGTGGAGAACACACATAATCATTTTGTCATGAGGCCTGCAGAGACGTCAAGGAAAACTTATAAGAGGAGACAACATTGAACTGACCCTTCTTGAGTAATTAAGGGTTAGCCAAGCAGAAAGGGTCTAATGGAGAAAGAAAAAAGTGACCCCCTTCAGACAAAAGGAAAACAAAACACTTATGTGGAAAGAGGTGAGAGCATGGCAGATTCAAATAAATTTTTTTTCTTTTGGTACTGGGGATCAAACTCAGGACCTTGCGCTTGTGAGGCAGGTGCCAGAACCACTGAGCTAAATCCCCGGCCCCAAATAATTTTTTTTTTCTTTGATACCGGAGATCAAACCAGGTCCCTCTGCTTGCAAGGCAGGCAGAGGAACCACTGAGCTAAATCCCTGGCCCCCAAAAGAATTTCTTTTTAAAGATGGGATTTCATTATTTCCCAGACTGGTGTTGAGCTCCTACCCTCAAGTGATCCTCCTGGCTCAGCCTTCCAAATAGCTGGGAGTACAAGTGCACGCTACTATGCCTGGCTTTGCAATCAATTTCTCATGGATGGAGCTCTGGGTGTCAGTTGAGAAATGATAGAAAATGAGGGTGAAGAGGCACGTAGGAGTCTAAAGCCATAAACAAATACTGAAGCTCCTCAGTGTGGCTCTGAGTTTCATCTTGATGCCACTGGAGCACTACCACAGAGTTCTAGCCAAGGAGCTGACAGGAAGAATTTTATGTTTAGGAGGCTCTGTGTGACATCATGTGGGGGATAGATTAGAATAGGGCCACACCAGAGTCAGAGGAAGGAGTCAACTGCAATAATTCATACAATAAATGATGAAGACAATTCGGGAGGAAACAAAGAGAAGACAAGGAGGGAGATGTAAGAGATTGATAGATGAGAAAGGGCAACCGAGTGATGACTCCCAGGCAACTGGTAGATTGTGGTACCAGGGCTGATATGAGAGGAGAAGCACAGTAGAGAGAAAGGAGAGAAGACAAGGACCTTACTTTTGAGTATGGGAAGGTTGGGTCTCCACAGGACGTAAAAGTAAAGGCTTAGAAGAAGGTAGTTGGACCTCTAAGCTCAGGGCCAGGAGGAAAATGTGGGCATGCAAATCAGAAAGTGACCACTTCTAGGTGCTGCTTGTGAATGCTGTGGGGATGGGTCTGTGAGAAGGTGAGAGGCTTGGGAATGAGATGCTGGAGAACACCAGTAAATCAGGGCCTGCAGACAGAGGAAGAACAACCGGTAAGAGGGAAGAAGGGAAGCCAGCTGAGGGAGGAGGGACTTCAAAGGAGGGTGGGAGAGATGGGGGGGAGAGAGGGAGGGAGGGAGGGAGAGAGAGAGACAGAGATCCTCTGTGCTGCATATCAAAGAGGTCAGTAAATTGATAAGCCCATTTACAGGCCTTGCTGCTAAGAACTTTCAGGTGGCAATGACAATAGAATGACAATAGCACATGGTGTCATGTGAATCCGATAGACACTTCTGCTCTGCTCATCAAGTGTGTACGGTAGGTACTCTCAAAAGACTGTGGCTTCATGTTAACCATTTCAAATAAGTGTCTCCATGCACTTTCAGCAGGCAAGTTTTGTTTATAACCATTGATTGGTAACTTAATTGTCCATTTTTCCCTTTTTCTACAGTAGAGACGTATGGTTCCTTTATGTAAGAATTTCTATACGTTGTGCCAGACAAAGGACTTAGTATCTGATTATTTTGTCAAAACTCATACCACAAATGGGTTATGCAATTCTGTTACCTCTTTTCTGCATTCTCCCTACCTCCCTAAAACCAAAAGGCTAAAGCTACGCTTCCAGTGCTTTCCCCCTGTGACCCAGAAGCAGACAGGCGCTGGGCTGGAGGTAGGCTGCTGAACAGCTACATTGCCAGAGCAGCTCCATGGGAATCCTCAGATAAAAAGCAGGGCAGAAAAGGTAGATGTTATTTCTGGAATTATCATGATAAGAGATGCAATGAGAAGCTCACTGTAGGGTTGGCCAGAAAGAAAAAAGGGGAGGTGGCAAAGGAGAGAAAAGCTTCCCTGGTTTCTTTGCAAAGAAGCTCTAAGAAACTATTTGAAAATGTGTGCAAGTTGAAAAGTAAGCAGAAAGCAAGAATGAAAGACCCCCAGGATGGTTAACTAATCCCATTTGCTTGTTTGTATGTGGAGGCAAAAGTGAGAATCTTGCAGGAAGAGTGTCTTTTAAGAAATCCACTGCTGACTCTTTCTGTCTGATAGTCTCTGCCTTCAGCTTTCAGATCACCACCTGGCAGGGTAATGCTAAGGCAAGGATGTATGTGCAGGGTGTTCCTATCCCTGCTCCCTCCAATGAGCCAACGGGCTCTGCTTCTAACAGTGTACTTTCACCAGGCTTCTTATATACAACAAAGGTTGACTCTCTTCTCTTTTGAAGCTGTAACTGCTAAAAGCCCTGGTGTCCAGTCTGGCCTTCCTGTTGATATTTGCTTTTCTGAGCTGGTACTGTCCAGATAAGCAATGTTCTGATGTCCTGTCCTCTGGTTACAATGGCAATTTCAGGCAGGAAAAGCTGCTCGTACCTCCAGTTCTACAAAGCTTGATCTGAGGTGTCAGAACAGCTCTTAGTCCAAGGGTGACACTCTGCCCCAGGCTCAGGCTACTTCCCAGAAGGTTTTATGCTCCAGAGAGGCTTACAGCTGTCACAGAAGCCAGGACACCAGAAGAATAACACCAAAAGCATTTCAACTGAGAAGAATGGGCTTGAAAGTAAGTCTTCAACAGCTTTCTCCTTATGATTAAAAGAAGTCAGAAAGCCCCTAGTTAGGCTAGGTGTTTTTGCATGGTTAGCTGAAGTGCACATTCAAAAAATCCAGAAAGGCTAAAATTCAGCAGGGTGGTGGATGCCTCTCATTTTGAAAGAATCATCATTCAAACAAGAAAAATCATCAGGCACCAGGTATCCAGAACCATACAACTCGCATATTTCTTTCAATGTACAAGCAAATCTGTGAGTCAAATGTTATGTGTTTTTCTCAGCTTGTTGCCCTAACCCGCTGCAGCCCAGAATAGGTCCACACAGCCCAACCACTCACAATTAGACCCGGGCCTGCCTGAGGCCAAAGCAAAAATACAGGCCATGTTCAGCAAACGTTCAGCATGAGTCTTGAATTTCAGAGCAGCAAGAACTGAAGGAGACGGGAAACAGGCATCAGGACACTTAGAAGCTATTGCACATTATACAACCTGTAGCACCTACAGAATGTGAATGGCCCAGACCTTTTTTCTCTGTTGCATTCAGCGGTGGAGAGGGGCAGTGAAGTCCTCGAAATCTGACTGCATGGTCAGACCTTGGCTTGTCCACCCAGTTAAGTAAGTGTTTGGGCAAGTCACTGAGCCTCTCTGGGCTTTGTGTTTCTTGTTTGTTTGTTTACCTTAAATATTAACTCCATAAAGATGTTGCAGGGATTACTATGAATTAATGAAGGGATCAGCTTAGAACAGTGCCTGAACCCTAAACACTGACATAGTAGGGACTGATTATAGTGATAGTTTTACTAATACTTTCTTGCATGTCATCCAAAGCTCCTATTGGTTCAGTGAATTGACTTTAGAGGAAGAATTAGAACAAGCTAACATAGTGACTCCCTAAATCTTAGAGCCTAGGACTTCTGATGCCTTTCTTTCCATTTCCTCTTGCTGGGTGGAGTCAGCACTTTTGTTTAGCCCCTTCCAAAAGCCTCCCAACCTCCACCCCAGCTTCTCTTGCATCACCTTCCTTCATCCTTTTCTTCATCTGC
Organism: Heterocephalus glaber; assembly: GCF_053883595.1. Lineage (NCBI taxonomy): Eukaryota > Metazoa > Chordata > Mammalia > Rodentia > Bathyergidae > Heterocephalus > Heterocephalus glaber. The sequence continues at coordinate 24,028,944 of NW_028258297.1, read as the reverse complement.
TTTCTGGCTTTCTCCACCAATCTGTCAATTTTCTTTCTTTCTTTTCTTTTCTTTTTTTTTTGGTATCGGGGATCGAACTGGGGTCCTTGCGCTTACAAGGCAGGCAGCAGAACCACTGAGCTAAATCCTTGGCCCCAATCTGTCACTTTTCTCCATTTATCTTCCTCACGCTTTTTCTTGGAGAACAGAATCTAGGACATTGTATAAATGAATTAAAAGTTGACTGAATAAATGGTAAACCACACCATAAACATGATTTTCATTCTCGGATGCCATAAGGATCTCAAAACATAAAAAAGAAGACAAAAACAGCAACTAGGCCCTGTATATTATTTCTAATTTTGAAGGAAAGGGTCTCACATAAGGAGACAAATGATCACTTGATCAACAGTATCCCAAAACAAAGAATTAAAAAAGACTTGTTTAACAGGGTGTGGTGGTGCATGCCTGAAATCCTAGCACCGAAGGAAACTGAGGCAGGAAAATTGGAAGGTCAAGTCCCACTTAGGAAATTAGAGAGTCTCTGTCTGAAAATAAAAATAATAATAATAAAGGCTGAGGATGTAGCTCAGTGATAGAGCACCTGATCCCCAGTACAGCAAAAAAATAAGTCTGTTGTGCAGCAGGATAGGGAACTCGGGTGATGGTGTGTGTGTAACTGTGACTACCAGCATGAAGGCAGTACTGCCTCACTATAGGCACAGATGTCTTCTGCATGGAGGGGACACAAAAGCTCTAAGTGCACACGGCAATGACAGCAAAAGGTTTTTCTCTGATCATGGAGCAGCAAGTTTCCAAAGAAGGCTACTCCAGATTGTTATTACTGTGAATTACTTAAAAGGCAGAAGAAGCAGGGCAGTGCAAAAATTCAACCTCCCTTCTAAGCATCCTTCTCAGAAGGTAGCTGGAAAGAAAGCCCATGGAGCCAAATGAATGAGCCACCCCATGTTAGAAATGAAATTCTAAATATAAGCAATTCTTATAACTAGTTAATCAATAAACAGATGTCACTAAACATATATATGCCATAATCAGAAGACTAGGGAAAATCTAAACCTGTACTTAAAGCCACAAATTGTGTGACCTGGAAAGGGCCTTACAGATTTATTCCAACCCTCTTTCTAGTTACAAAACCTGAGGCCTAGGGACATTTCATGACTTGCCCAAGGTCACCCAGTAGATTGATGGCAGAGCCAAGACATGATAAGCCAAGGGGAAGAGGGTCATCTATTTCTGGAACACTAGGATAGGTCAATCAGAGCAAATCATGTGTAGCCATCCTACCTGTGCCATGAAGCAGGACATGCAAAGAGAGTGGAGGGAAGGATTGGGAGCCTGTATGCCAGCCAATGGTTGCAAAGCTTCAGGGACAGTTGAGTCCAGGACAGAAAAAAGTAACTTGAAGAGGAAATAGAGCAACAAAGCCCACCAGGAAAACCACTTGCTGCCTGGGAGTGAGTGGTTATTAAACTGTGTCCTGGGAAACTGGGGATGTTCCAAGAGTCAGCTCTTAAGGGCCAAATAGCTTTTTCATGTTCTAAAAACTGCTTGTGCTCTCCTTCATGAAGAAGGGCCCAGGTGCTCATCTATTGCTGAGCATGTTTAAAAAGGTGTTTAGGAAGGAGCACCAAGAGACAGGTTTGCAGCTACAATGTCAGTCCCAGGAGGGCTGTGCTGCCTAGAGAAGGAGCAAGCTCACATTAGCGATATGGGAAGAGCCAGCACGGGCAGGTGTCTTGGTGCTCTGAGAGGCACCTGTTGGGGCAGTGACCTCTCCTCTAGCAGCTCACTGGTAAGTGAGCCATACAAGGGCTAAAGTCGACAAACACCACACTGCCCTGCTATCAACACATTCAGACCACTGAGCCGTGGCCAGGAGTTTGCTGCGGAGCGGGGGTGGGTATTGTGTTTGAGAGGCAGAGATTTAAAAACTATGTGATACATAATTCATGCAAACGAGTAATATATAACAGAGAAATATATAAAGATATTTAATGATATAAAATGTTATATTTATATATCATGTCTATATTTATCATTAAATAAATTTATTAAAGTCTATACTTATAAAATAAATATAATACATTTATTTTAAGGATATATATCTGTATATATCATTAAATATCTTTTATTTTAATAATATATATTAATGACACACCATTCACAACATACTGTTATGGAAAAATGCAGATTGCAAAATAGAATGAATTATATTAGCCAAGCTTTATAAATATATCCACCTATATTTTTATAAAGCACACATATATGAAGACAAAGGAAAAAAGATTGCAATGATAGAAGTCAATGTAAACAGAAAGTGCCTCTGGTGATAGAATGAGTAGTAAATTTTATTCCCTTCTTCATGCTTTTCTCTATTTTATTAACTTTCTTTTAATGAGTGAGTACAGTAATATAATTTTGGCATCATAACTAACAAATATTATTACATAAAAAGAGGTTTATTGCTCAAAATGGAACCAGATTACTCAATTTTGAAAAATAGGTTCTCATAACTGTATCGAGTACATTTAGAACCATAGTTTAAAGAATTTTTCTCCTTTAGGACCTTGTATTTATGCAGTCTTTTAATAGCCAATAATCTGTCTGGAGAATAAAAATGTAGATTTGAAATACAGAGATCTATCATTGAAGAACAATCAGAAGTTATATTCAGGTAAAATTATGTCATTGTCCTTTTATTCCCCAAATTATCAAAACCTTAGATGTCTGAGCAGAAGATACACAGAATTATTTTGTGATTGCCCGGCCTGATCTGTGTTTGAGGGACAGAGACCAGGTGAGGCATCCTGTTCTCATCATGGGCAAATAAGGCCTGCTGTGTGGTCACATTGGCATCCTCTCTTCCTTCTCCTTACAGTTGTACGCTCTTAGCCTGCTCTGAGGCCTTTACTCCTGGCTCTTCTCCATCTCTTGGGTGACTACGCCCTTTTCTTTGCCAATGTTATTGCTTTCTCCCACATGGCACTCATGGAGGTTTGGGGATAGTCCTGTGTGTAGATCTTGGTGCCCTTCCCTCTCTCTCTCTCTCTCTCTCTCCCTCTGTGCTCTTCAGAAAACTCATCTTCCCCCTTCGCCTTCAACAATCACCTCTATGGAGAACCTGCTAAGTCTGCATTTTTGTGCATCCTATTAGAATCACAATGGATATTTCCACTCTCAACCCAACCCAACAGCAACACAGAATTAAGAAGCCTAAAACTGATCCCATGAAATCCCTTCTTCCATCACTAATTTTGTTCCTTCTTTTAGGTCCCATAAACATCCTATTCCCTGGGGCTCAGTTCTCCAGTGGTCTTTGTCTCACCTCCCCAGTATGTGATGGGTTGATTTTACCTCTACCATCTTTCTCCATCCATCCCTGCTCCCTGTGCCCATCAGCACCAGGCTTGTCTGTGTTCATTCAGACCTTAGATGACTGCAGTGGACCCAGAGGAACCCAAGTCCACATAGCTCATCACAGCCACTGGACGAATTTTCTGAACAGAAGTTATGATTATGTCTCTCTCCCTCTCACAAACACTCTGTGGTTTCTGATTGCTTGTTGAGTTTATTGAAGCTGCCTTTGTTTCTAATGGCTGTTGGGCCTAATATTTCTTTAAAGATGTCTCTGTACCACCTTATTGGTACCTTATCATCCAGACAAATTAGGAAACCTATTATTGTATGAATTATCATCAAACTTCACCTGCCCTTCTCTTTGCCTAAAATAGCGTTCTAAATTCTAGGATTAAAGATCTCTGAAAACTTCTATTATTTAATGGGTATGTGTAAAAACATGTTGCTATTGCCTTTTATAACTCCTTTTGTCTTATTATTAGTTAACTGTTGCTCTGTCAAAAGTTAGTGTAAAACTTAGTGACATAGAGTATGAATATTTATTATCTCACAGTTTCCACTGGTCAAGAATTTGGAAACACACTAGCTGAATCCCCTGGGTCAGACTGGTACACCAGGCAGCAATCATGCTTGCAGCCGGGACTGCATCCTCATCTCAAGGCTTAATGTGGGAGCATCCACTTCTGAGCTCATTCATGCAGCGTGGCAGGCCTCAGGCCCTCGTCAGTTACTGGTCAGAGATATTAATTCTTTGGTACTGGAGCAAGCTTGCTCACAACAGAGTGGGTAGCTCCCTTCAGAGGTATGAGTCCAAGGGAGACAGGGTCCCAGGACAGAAGCCAGTCTTTATACGCTCATCTCAACAAGGTCATCTCATCATTCCTCTCCTATTCTAGTCCTAACTACTGAGCTATTAACCTCAGCTCACACTGGGGAGGGGACTACACGAAGGGCATGGCTTCCAAGAGGTGTGGATCTTTGGGGGTCACCTCAGTGGCAGCCTAACACAGCCTATTCTTCCCTACCTGTGTAATTTTCTTATCCCCTCTCTTAAAAGGGCACAGTTTTTAAGACTGGCATATCTGATTCCCAAGCACCTGCCAAGGGTCCTCCATAGAGAAGCCCTTCAGTATATAGTTCTTGGATTGAACTGAAGCTGACTGATTGATAAAAGAAATGATAACTCTGCAATGGCAGCAGGCGATGCTTCCTTCCCATAAACTTGAGGTTCTGCAGGAAAGCAGGAGACTCACCTGGGAAACAGATCTGTAATGGTGGTTAAAGAAGAAGAGCTTTGGCTGAGGTGTGCAGAAGAGAACAATACATTCACTACAGCTCTCTGAGTAGTAGTGAGCTTTACTCTGAGATGGCATGTTTCTGACTTCAGGGGTACAGTGTGGGGGAATCTAAAATACAGTGTCTCCGGGGTAGGAAGAGACTAAGCATTCCCTTTACACCTTTATTTAGCACTTGCACACATGGAAAGATACATGTGCAGTTACTGTTGCTATTTTACTGTTCCTTCCTTTCTATTTTAAAACCTATCTGAGTATGGCTTGTCTGCCTGGACAACTTCAATCTCTTCTTTTCTTGACTCTGATCTCTCTTTCTCTCTCTCCTTCCCCTTAGTTGACCAGAACAGGGTGACTGAAAATCACCTTGCTCTCTCTCTCTCTACACTCAAACTATGTACTCTATTTAATCACTGTCAGTTTTCTGTCTTAATGTGTAAAATGTGCCAACATTTTGCCCCCGCCTTCATTTTCTATTTTAGTTTTTCTTATTCGGCATTTTTCTCCTTTCATTTATTCACCCTCCTTTCCTCCATGCTCTTCATCTTCTGAAATTTTCTTTTGCTGAAATCTTCCTTTCTTACCTGAATGTTGTAAGGCATTAAAAGTTGGTATTTCTGTATTTCACTGTCTGAAGAACACAAAGCCTTTCAGACAGGCAGTGTCTTTGCCTTCTACAGTTCTAAGGTGAATCTGGAAACTGGTACAATGCAGAATCATGACTACTCCGTATCCTGCATTTTGGAGAGAGTGCACAGAATCCTCATCTGCCCCCTAGAGACTCCAAGGTGAACTGCTGTGAGCAAGGGCTTGGCTAGCTTTGTAGAAACCCAACTCCTTCATCCGAATCTACTCATTTCCAAGGAATATATTTTAGTTTTTAAGCAAGGAATAGATATTTCTGAAATCATTGCTGTCCTGGGAGTTGCATGCTCTAATGTCTGCAAGGAGCGGGTCAATAACTAATAAGGGACTCTAGAAGGGCTGTGTGAACCGAAGAGTATGTATTCCATCCATAGTCCTGGCCGAGTGTGAGCCCAGTGTAGCCAATCTTCTGAATTTGTAGGAGATTCTAAAATCCAGAGATCTATGGTGATATGAATTTATAAGTGCCAGGAACAAATTTAACCCTTAAATGTACTGTATTCCTTTTAGACCACATGTAACGTGTCTATGATGACTGCCAATTTGTGACCTTTCCTATCACTCCTCAGCAGGTCCTGTGCAGGGTCAAATGAAGACTATTAAGGAAGTAAAATACCCACTATAATTAATACCTGCAAAAGAATACCAAAGGATATCACATAGGGTAGGCTATTATAGTAGTTTAAGGTAAACTGCTTACTAAATACAGTTCCAAAAAAAATGAGCATTAATGCTCCTTGATTCTTTGGCAAAAGCAAACATAAATATTGAAAGGTTCATGGCCTGACGTATCAGCTTATAAAAATTCATACCCTATTCTCTAAAACCTAGCCACAATAAAAAAGAAAGATCAAATACTAACCACATTTTCTTTGTGGTTTGGAAGTGGGTCTGTAGTCTCAATATGATATCTATATAAAATTTAAGCAGAGGACATATGGGCATAACTTTACGTTTTTAAACAAGTTACTAATTAAATTTCATACAACAATGCCTAGACATACTCTGTAGAAGTTTAGCTGTCAACTTAATAAGATAATAAAGCCATTTCCAAAAGCCCCTTTGAGGCTAGCACCATGTGGCTGAGGGCCACTGCACCCTGTGTTACCAGCTTCGACACACTTGACACCGTCAGAAATGATCACATTTATTTATTTGCTTATGAGTTTGCTGTCTGATCCCACTTACCAAGACATAAGTTCCTTGGGGCCAAGGAAATGTTGGTCTTATTCAATACTGTTTCCCCAACACTTAGAATAGTGCCTGGCTCAAGAAATATTCGGTGAATGAAGAAATCCAGGTAATCAGTCTAGTTGAGGAGATTCTTCCGTGTTACAAACGTGACAGGTCATTCAAATCTCCTGCAGCTAACGGGACAGCCTTAAGTCTTCTGCCAGGGCTATGCCTTTGTCCCCCTCTTTATGAAGGGATAAATATTCAGTTTTATTTTACAGTTTAATGGCTGGGAAATAAAATGAGAACAGAGGACAATGAGAGAATGGCAGTCTTAAATATCCATTAAACAGATACTTCTCCTTGGAAGAAGGAGAGTAAACTGCCCTGTGCTTCATAGGTTAAAACCTGAACTACTGGGCCTTATCTCTGGAACTTCTAGGGTGGAGCCTAAGAATCAACCCTCCGAAGGAGGTAAAGATGCAGTTGCCTAGAAGCCATGTCTTGAGACCCACTGATGTAAAACGTAAAACACTATTCAGGTGTCAGTGGTTACTCATTCACCCCTCCTCTCTCATTTCACTGCCATCCTTTTATGTAGAACTCTGGATATGTCTGTGTCTTTGGACATTAAACTACCTTCCCTTATAGGAGGAATCCTTCTAACAATTGTGAGCTGATCTATCCACCACAGAATAAGGAAGCCATAAAGGGGAGTTCCTTATTATCAACTACAAAGTGGTGATTTATTATAATAAAATAAAACCCAAGCAGTTCAAATAGCACCATAACACACTACAAGGTTTCATAAACACTTATTTTTCTTAATGTGTTCTGGTTGTTATTTAATGCTTACCGAGAACCCATAAAGTGCTGAATCTAACTTAGGATGTTTTTATTTCCCAGTTCCTACACATGGGCCAAGCAAAGACTGCTGTGCTATATTGTGGACTTTGCCATCATTTATTACTAAAAATGTATGATAATCATTATTAAAAATTATTAATGAGCATTTTTATTAAAAATCTCTATTCAAAAGGTCATTGCAGAATGAAGGAAGAAAGCTTGCTCATTGTCAACTGATTAGCAAGCACATCAAGGATTCTATTTGCTGTCATCTAGTTCCTTTTAATGACTAAGGCCAAGACTCAACATAGTTCTGTGTATATGTGTGTTTGTGTGTGTATGTGTGGTCTTTTTCTCCACTTTCTTATTTTCTACAATCTAATTTTAATTGCATTGTTATTGGTTTAAATTATGGTCAAATAAAATAATAGTGAATATGTACATACCACTTGCTACAGGTCAGATACTGTGATAAGATTTTCACAGCGGTTAAAAACTTGTTTGATTCTTACAGAAATGGTTTGAGGTTAGTGCTGTTATTATTCCCATCTACAGACAAACTGAGGCACAAAAAGGTGGAGAAAGATCTATTGATACTTGTTTGGGTAAATCACTGTACTAGGCAAAGGTGAGTAAGACATGGAGCCTTTTAAACTCTGTCACAAAGAACAAGTGAAGAATCTGAGACAAAGGCCTGGGCCCCCTGAAATGCTGTGATTTAGGGGCTAGGGTGTGGTGGGGAGCACAGGCTGCCCTGTGGAAGCACCTCCCAAATTTTAGTCATTTAAATACCAACCACTAAAACAATTTCACCACATCTGTGTACCACCTAAATTATTTTAATTTAATATTTGAAATAACTTTCCTTCTTAAAATGCCATGTATTAAAAATTTCACATCATCACCATAAATGAGACAAATATCACTTGCCAAAAGTAGAAGAGAATTATAAAAATAAATAGGTTCTTATTTAAATAAAAAATACTCATTCCTGTTAAATTAACTCAGGTACCAAAGTTGAAACCCACAGCCACACTTGGGGAAACAAAGAAGTAGCAATGAAGAATCACAGATTAATGCTCTTTTTTGTTTAATGTTGCTCCTACTTTTTTTCTTAACTTAATCTAGTTTGGTTACTCTGTTTTGTATAAGATCTTAAACTCTGTCCTTAGCTAGTCAAGTTCATAAAATATTTGGTATTTTGGGAATCACATTAAACAAAGTTAAATTTTTATGTTGCTGTCCTACTAAGACCTAAGGGCTTTTTGTAGGTCAGCTGTTTAAAATTCTCCTTAGCATCCCAGCTTTCTCAGACCTCCAGCAGATGTCTGATCCATGGAACTGTGTGGCCACAGTGCCATGACCATCAGGGCTTGATTTAGAGCCCTTTCAGTGCAATGAATGACAGTTTCCCAGAAAAATTCTCTCTATGCAGGGAGGACCTGGACAGTTGTTTATGTAAGTAGCTGTGGCCCCTGTCATTCAAAGACACATGTTCTCCCAAGCTGAGGACAGAGGTTCTTGTTCTCAACTAAAAAGAGAAGGTATGTGTGCGTGTGTGTGTGCGTTTGTGTAATGTGTGGTTTAATAACAGATAGGAAGTTTAGGTTTTAAGGATACAAAAAAGCTTTCTTCCCTTGTTTTTACCCCTCCTTTCCTTTTCTCCTTTTCTTCTTTCCGTTTTTGTTAATCTCAGGAAAACATTACACTGCAATAGCCAGTTACAGTTGGGATTAATTGATCCCACATTGCCAACCCGCCCGAATAGCAACCATTTCTCAACACAGTTTTAAACCTCTTGATTATCCCCGTCCATGCTTTCATGGTGCTAACTGTCCTCTGGTCTACAAAATTATCCCCACTGATATTGCTACTTTTTAATCCTATTGGTCTGGTTATAATCTGATCCTCTGAATGTTGCAGCAAAAATATATGGGACGTGAATGGGTCTGGAAGATGGATCTTGCTCTGTCACATCTTAACTGCGTAACTTTGGGCAAATCACATGATGTCTCAGGGCCTCAGCATACTTATATACACAAGTATTTCTGAAAGTTTTAATAGAATCAGGAGCCTGCCATTGCTGTCCTGGAGAGCAGCATGGTGTGAGGCCTGAGCTCTGCCCCAGGAGTCCAGCACCACTGGGGTCCAGACCTCACGTGACAGAGAGCAGAGAGCCTATCATTCTGAGGCCAGAGAGATGGCTCAGTGGTGAGCAGCAGAGAGGTTCTCCTAGGCTTTTTGAGAATTGAAGCCCACTGAGAGCCAAGAGAATCACTCCAATAAAGAGTCAGCCAACAGCAGTGGCTGGTGAGTTGTTGGGGTCAGCACCTCCTGCCACAACCTGGACTCCCTCGGGAGGAAGGGCTGTTCAAATGTGCAATAGAACTGTGCAGCGTTCGAACGTGAAGGTCAGGGAGCTCACTTCCAGCCTCACAGCCTGAATTTCAGCAGACTACAGCCAGCTCACTGAGATCAATTGACACAGATCTCTACATTGCCCACGCTGTCCACAAGTGACAGCAGAGACACTCCTTGAAGGGAACATTTTTACTTCCTTTTTGTCTCCTCCTCCTCCTTCTCCCCCTCCTTCTTCTCCTTCTCCTTCTTCATTTCTCACCTTTCTTGTTCCTGCTTTTGTCCTGTTTTGTGTTTTCTCCATTGTTTCCATTTTTATGAGTATGAACAAGGTTTCTAGTTTCCCTGTTGCTGTTAGTTTGTTCTATTCTTGTTTCTGTTCCTTCCCCCTCTCTTTTCCTTCTGCCTTCACCAGTTTCCCAAAGTTTGCATGATCTACCTACATCCTCTAGATTTACCTCTATCCACTCCCTCTCCTATTTCCCTATCCATGCCCTAAATTCTTTTAAGTCTTCTCCCCAGAGGGAAAATTTGCTGGTTTGAAGGTCTTGTTTATTGCAAACATATTTCTGATTCGTTCTAGATTTTGATACATAACCACAAGTCTATTTCATGGGGCTAAAAGTGACAGATTAATAATTACCACAATTTGTCATTCTCTAAACTGTGTTTGGTGCTATTGTTGATGCTTATTGTATGACTCTGGCTAAAGTGACATGATTGTTCTAGTTAGTGATCCTTCCATGTATACCAAAACCGAGATTACCTAAGGATCACTACAGACCCCAAACCCAAAGATCAACCCAGGAATTAAAACAAAAAGATCAACAAAAAAAAAATAAAAATGAGAAGATACCTACACAAGACCCAAACCCAGACTTCCAGCTAAGCAAAGACAAACATAGGGGGCAATGAGGTGGAACAACCCAAAAGCCAAAGACCTAGTCTCCCTGAACTGATAACAAGAGAAACGACAAAACAAATGAATGAGGCTCTAAAATATTCAAAGGAGAGGGGCAAAGGGAAAGGAAGTGGGAGGGGTAGGGGAAAGTATAGAAGGGAATGGGATTAATATGAGAAAATGGAAAAATAGGAACAAAATCTTTGTAAATAGGGAGGAATGGAGGGGTTGAAGGGAGGGCTGGGCAAGGGTGAAAAATAAGAACCAAGAGAGACTATGCAAAGGTGCAAATTTCCAATGATGAATGCCATTATATTGTATACCTAAAATGTACCAATGATTAGAATGAATAATCGATAATGCAAAATAGGAAGAAAAGGTCCAAAGGGGTAGGGGTAGTGGGAGGGGCAGGGGAAAGGAAAAAATGATGAGAAATGGAAAAAATGGAAATAAAGTCTTTGTAAAAAGGGAAGGGTGGAGGGGGTGAAGGAAGGGCTAGGAAATGGGGAACAAATAAGAACCAAGATGCATTATGTAAAGGTACAATTCCCAATGAGAAATGTAATTGTGGTGTATACCTACAATGTACCAATAAAAGAATTTAATAAAAAAAAGAAAAGAAAATTAGCTTTTCTTTTAAACAATAAAAAAAAAAATTCAAAGGAGAAATTTCTCAGATAACTACAGAGATGGAGACCAAAATGAGAGACATGCTTAGAGATTCTAGAACAGCAACAGAAAAAAAAAAAAAGAGGAGCTCAAGAACGTGATGGAAAACATAAATGCCCAGCCTAGGAAAGAAAATGGAATCCATGAAGATAATTCAAACAGATATCCAGGAGATTAAAAACTCCACTGAAAGTATACACAGCAAAAGGAGCCAATGTGAAGGCAGAATATCAGATATAGAAGACAGGATTGTAGTTACTGATCATGAAAAGAGATTTCTTAAAAAATATCAAGGGACCACAAAAAAAATCAATCCAGCAGCTGCTAGATGATCCAAAAAATAATAATAAAGATTGATTGGAGTCAATAAAAAAGAAGACATTGCAAATGAGATAAAAATTTGTTCACAGAGGTAATGGCAGAAAACTTCCTAAGCAGGGGAAGAGAATTTGACATACAGATAAGCGAGGCATGTAGGGCTCCAATTAACTGTGATAAAAAAAATCTATACCTAGGCTTATAATAATCAAGATTCCAGAAATCCAACAGAAGAACAAAATATTAAAAGCAATTAAAGCTGGGGATTTAGCTTAGTGGCACCATGCCTGCCTCCCAAGCACAAGGTTCTGAGTTTGATTCCTAGTATCAGAAAAATAAATAAATAAATAAATGCAATTAGAGAAAAGAAATAAGTTACGTACAAAGGAAAGCCTATCAGAATCACAGCAAACTTCTCAACATAAACCCTCAAGTTAAGAAGAGCCTGGAGTGAAGTATTTTAAGCCCTAAAAGAAAACAACTTCCAACCCAAATTAATGTATCCTACAAAACTATCTTTCAAAATCAATGGAGAAATAAGATACTTTTCACAACAAAGAACACCCTAGGAACTACATGAATACCAAACCAACACTCCAAAAAATTCTAGACAATATCCTAGAAAGAGACAAGGAGGATTACAACTCCATGAACCACAATAGAAGGAAACCATCAGGCAAGGCAAGAAATTAAATGGAAAGGGGGAAAAACAAAAAATAAAAAAATAAAAGAGCCAACAACAGGAAAATAACATGACAATGATAAATCAAAACATCAGTTATAACCATTAAGGTAAATGGTCTCAAATCACCAATCAAAAGAAATAGACTGGAAGAATGAATCAAGAAGCAAGATTCAACAATATTCGGGACACAAGAAACATATTTAATTCAAAAAGAGTTTCACAGACTGAAAGTTAAAGGATGGAAAACAATATTCCATGCGACAGGAACCAGGAAAAAAGCAAGGGTAGCTATCCAATTTGCAAACAAAGTGGATTTCAAACCAAAAGTAATTAAGAGAGACAAAGAAGGTCATTACATCCTTATAAAGGGAACAATCCAAGAGGAAGAGATGGCAATCATAAATATATGTGCACCAAATACTAGTGCACCCAAATATATAAAACAAATATTAACAGATATAAAAGTTAAATAAGCACTAATACAATACTTGTGGGGGACCTCAATACCCCAGTGTCAGAAATTGACAGATCAACTAGACAAAAAAATCAACAATGAAATACTAGAACTAAATGAAACTTTTGAATGAATGGAATTGATAGATGTCTACAGGGTGTTCCACCCCACAGAATCAGAATATACATTCTTCTCAGCTGCACATGGGTTGTTCTCCAAGGTAGGTCACATGCTAGCTCACAGAACATGCTTAAGTAAATGCAAAAGAACTGAAGTGACTACTGTAAGACCACAGCACAATAAAGTTGGAAATCAATAGCAAATGGAACCACAAGAACTCCATAAACACATGGAATTTGAGTAACATCCCCCTGAACAACCAATGGGTCACAGAGGAAATTAAAGAAGAAATTAGACAGTTTCTACAATCTAATGATATTGTCAGTACCACATATCAGAATTTATGTAACACAATGAAAGCAGTCTTATGTGGGAAATTCATAGCAGTGAGTGCTTATATTAGGAAAACAGAGTGAGCTCAAACAAACAACCTAATGCTGAACCTCAAACTTCTAGAAAAAGACCAAGATAAACCTAAAGCTCATACAAGGGGGGAAATTATAAAGATCAGAGCAAAAATCAATGCAATGGAGACTAGGAGAATGATACAAAAAAAATCAATGAAGCAAAGAGTTTGGTTCTTCAAAAGAATAAACAAAATTGATAAACCCTTAGCCAACCTTATCAAAAAAAGACAGAAAAGGCCCAAATCCATGCAATTTGGAATAAAAAGGGTGAAATTACAACAGCTCCAACAGAAATCTAGAGGATTATCAATACCTACCTTGAGAACCTGTCCTCCAATAAGATGGAAAACAGAAGAAATAGACTTATTTCTAGATACATATGAATGACTAAAGTTAAACCAAAAAGATATAAAAATTCTAAACAACTCAACATCAATTAATGAAATTGAAAATATAATTAAAAACTTACCAACAAAGAAAAGCTCAGATCCTGATGGCTTTACTGATGAATTCTACAGGACATTTAGAGAAGAGTTATTGGCACTACTGTTTAAACTCTTCAATGAAATTGAAAGGGAAGCAATACTCCTAATTCATTCCAGGAAGCAAGCATCACCTTGATCCAAAAAGCAGAGAAAGACCCAACCAAAAAGAGAACTATATAGGCCAATCTCACTAATGAACACAGATGCCAAAATCCTCAATAAAATACTGGCAAACAGAATGCAGAAGATCATCAAGTGCTGCTTCCTGCCTGCCTTGCCATGATCTCTTTCTCCTCTGTCACTCCCCTCTGCCATGCTGCCCTGCCCTGGAGCCAGCCAACTATGGACTGAAACCTGTACAAACTGTGAGCCAAAATAAATCTTTCTACTTAAAAAAAAATAATGTAGAAGATCATCAAGAAGATCATGCACCCTGACCAAGTAGGCTTCATCCCAGGGATGCAGGGATGGTTCAACATATGCAAATCAATAAATGTGATACACTATATTAACAGAGCCAAGGACAAAAACAATATGATTATCTCAATAGATGCAGAAAAAGTGTTCCACAAAATCCAACACCTATTCATGATAAAAATCCTACAGAAAATTGGAATAGATGGTCTTTAACTCAACCTGATAAAAGCCATCTATGAAAAACCAACAGCCAACCCCATAATGAATGGTCAAAAACTGAAATCTTTCACACTAAAATCAGGAACAAGACAAGGATGTCCACTATCACCACTCCTATTCAATATCGTTCTGGAAGTATTAGCCACAGCAATTAGACAAGAGAAAGAAATAAAGGGAATGAAGATAGGAAATAAAGAAGTTAAACTGTCATTATTTGCAGATGACATGATATGCTATACAGAAGATCCCAAGAACTCCACCAAAAGTCTTCTCGACTTAATAACCAAATTCAGTAGAATAGCTGGACACAAGGTCAACACTCAAAAATCAATAGCCTTCCTGTACACAAACAACAGACTCATTGACAGAGTAACTGGAGAAACAACTCCTTTCACAATAGCATCCCCCCAAAATGAAATACCTAGGAATCAATCTAATGAAAGAAGTAAAAGACCTAAAGTCTGAAAGCTACAGCACTCTGAAAAAAGAGATCAAAGAAGGTATCAGAAAAATGGAAAGTCATCCCTTCTTCTTGTGTAGGAAGAACCAATATAGTGAAAATTGCCATACTTCCAAAACTGCTATGTAGATTCAATGCAATCCTGATTGAAATCCCAACAGCATATTTCACAGCACTACAGAAAACAAACCAAAAATTCATTTGGAACCAGAAGAGACCTAGAATAGCAAAAGCAATTCTAAGCAATATTCACAATCCCCAACTTGAAACTATACTACAAAGCTATTGTGATAAAACAGCATGGTACTGTCAAAGAAACAGACTCGAGGATCAATGGAATAGATTAGAAGATGCAGAAACAAGTCCAGACATACTCAGCCACCTCATCTTTGACAAAGGAGCCAAACACCCTCACTGGAGGAAAGATAGCCTATTTAATAAATGTTGCTTAAAAACTGGTTTTTAGCTCATCAAACATTAAAACTAGATGCGTATCTCTTACCATGCACTAAACAAAAATTAAAATGGATCAAAGATCTAAATATTAAAACAGAAACACTAAACCTGCTAGAAGATAGGTTAGTTAGAACTCTTGACACTGGTGTAGGAAAAGACTTCATGAACAAAACTTCAGTCATATGTGAACTAGCACAAAGAATCAACAAGTGGGATCTCTTCTTATTAAAAAGCTTCTGCATAGCAAAAGAAACCACCAACAGAGTGAAGAGACAACTCAAAATATGGGAAAAAATGTTTAGCATCTGTTCCTTGGACAAAGGTCTACTATCTAGAATATATAAAGAACTTTAAAAAATCAGACCTCCCAATTTTAAAGACCCAATCCAAAAATGGGCATCTGAAATGAAAGACATTTCTTACATGAACAAGTAGAAACACCAAATAAATACATGAAAAAATGTTCAACATCACTGGTCATTTGAGAGATGTAAATTAAAATAACACTGAGATTCCACCTCACTCTGGAAAGAATGGCTGCTATCAAGAAATCAACCAATAATAAATGCTGGTGGGGATGTGGGGAAAGAGGAACACTGCTCCACTGCTGGTGGGAGTGTAGACTGATGTAGCCACTGTGGAAATCTGTATGGAGATTCCTCAAAAAATTAGGATTAGAGCTCCCATTTGACCCATCTATTCCCTGCTGGGTATCTTCCCAAAAGAATTAAAAGCATCATATCACACCAATATATGCACACCAATGTTTATAGCAGCACAGTTTGTAATAGATAAATGTTGGAAACAGCCAAAATGCCATCAAATGGTGACTGGATAAGGAAGATGTGTTTTTGTTTTTTATAAAATGGAGTGCTACTCAGACATAAAGAATGATAAAGTACTGACATTTATAGATAAATGGATGCAATTGAGGCCATACTCCTACGTGAAATAAATAGGACACACATGTGTAAATACCGAATAGTTTCTCTGGTTTGAGAAACTGAAAGTGTAAATGAGGGCCAAAATATTTAATAGATAATGTGAACTAAGAAGAAAAGGTCCAAAGGGGAAGGGGAAATAGGAAAGGGGGTAGGGGAAAGGAAAGAAGGGAAATAAATAATGTGAGAAAAAAAAGGAAAAAAAGGAAACAAAGATTTTTGTAAATAGGGCTGGAGAGGTTGAAGAGAGGGAATAGGAATCAGGAAAAAAGAAGAGCCAAGATATATCATGTACAGGTACAAATTCCCAATGATGAATGTGATCATGATGTATACCCAAAATGTACCAATAAGCAATACAAAAAGCTTTAATAGAATCAAAAAAGAAGCATATATGCTAACTTTCTCCATAAACTTCATTGTTAAAAACTGATATAGGGCTGGGGATTTAGCTCAGTGGTTTGGCCACCAGCTGTGCAAGCTCAAGGACCCAAAATTGATCCCGGGTATCAAAAAACACCCACCCTGATATATAAATACATCAGCTGTATTAGTAGCCAAATCTGCCTAATGTCCCTTAATCCAAAGCTAGACTGTTGTAGTATTTATACACCTTTCACAGCTTTTATATGGAAAAAAATATTTTTTAACATATTTTCTATAAAGAAAATGCTGAGGTGGCTTAATATCTACCAGAAATTCTACATAAGAGAGAATATTTTGTTCCTTTGCCGGCTAACTCCCTTTCCTATGGGCTAGATGAAGAAAAAATGATGCATATTTTAGGAATAGTCAAAGATAACCTCAGAAGCAGCCCTGCACCAAATCATTTGACTATAAACATGTGGGAGCATGTCTGGAGGAAGTCTGGAATAAAGAGGACATGCAGGCCCGTGGAAAATGTGGCAGCGGAGTATGGTTTCCATGCTTCTTGAGGTCTGTCATTCTCTCTCCAGTGAGTGACTGCTGCACAATTCTTGTCCTTCTATTTTCCTCTTCAGAATCCTACTTGCCCTCACACCATCCCCTTGACACAGTTTTGCTTTGGTTCAAACCTTCAGAACATCTAGCTGAAGAGCAGCCACCTTTATGAACAGCAGAGATCACCCGAACACATGGCAGGGCTGGAGGGCTCAGGGAAAGTACCAGAATATGCTAGAAACCATCTTAAAATATCCCTCTCTATCGGAATGAATGAAAGTGTTCACCAAACTATGAATAGAAAAAATTCTAATAGAGAAAATTATAAAAGTACCCTCAGTCATCTATGTCCTATGGCTATGATGGACGATTTGTGTCCATGGTTTTTATTAATGGCTTTCATTCATAAAGATAATTTATTTTTTTACTGGCCAATATTTCCTCTTAAACTTTTGTATCACCAGCTTAGCAGAATTAACATGCCAAGGCCAGAGCTTCTGTTCCTGAACACACGAATCACTTTTACCTTGGTCTTAGCCAGCTGTCATAAATAGGCACCGGGGAGAGAGAAAGTGTGCATGGACTAGTACAAATCCATCATCACTGTAGGAAAAACTTAAAGGATAAGATTTCTTGGTGCTAGAGCAACAAATGCATAGGAAGGACAATCAGATATTATAGCTTTTGTCAAACTTTAGATCTCAGCTAAAGTCAGTACGCTATTAATGTATGCACAAAGTAGCTTATATGGTGGAAAATACATAAAGGTATGAAAGAACAGTATATATCAGCCTGAGGGGACCAGCTGCCAGGTGCTGCCCGCTCTGGTGAAAAAAGAGCATTATTCCCTCCTGTTGGGTCACCTTTTCTCACTAAAAAGGGTCCCACACCAAGCATGAGCCCCACTGGTTTCTCAGGAACATGGGTCTGAATTTATAAGCCTCTAACTCTCAAACAAATGAAATCAATATGATGAAAAATGTGGATAGACAGAACTCATGGCCAACGCTCCCAAAGATAAGAGATATACTTATCAGCAAAGTTGGAAGGCAGTACACTCCATTGGATCACAGAGGGAAGGGTTTCCATGACTCCTAGCAGATCAGGAATAACAAAGGAGTTCCTTCCATACACTGCACACGTGCCCACTGCTTGTTACTAAACCAATACTAACCAGACAATTCCCAAAGGAAGGTTTTCACTTTTAACATTTAAAGACATTAAATAATAAAAAATTGACCAACTCATCTCACCATGAAAATCACCCTTAGGGCATCAAAGTTGGACCATCAACAACTCTGAAATTGTTTTTACGTGAAAAATAGAGTCTCTATTTAACAGACATATGAAATGTCTCACCATAAGGGATCAGTTTGAACAAGAATGATGCATGTATACAAAGGAATATCAGACAGCTATTAAGTTTCAGTATTTTTAATAACATTAATAAAATAAGAATATGTCCACAATATCATAAAAGAAAAAAGTAGTTTGTAAACTATTTATACATGATGTTCAAATTCTATTGTAACACATGTGCAAAATACCACTATTGGAAAAATATAATAAATAGAAATTACAAAAATAGTTCCAAAGTCTCAAGAGCCAACCACAAATCATGGTCATGAAATAAAAATCTCAATGAAAACCAAACAGGGTGGATGGAAGAATTTTTTTGGCTTTGGAGATGCTTTTGTTTTTACTGTTGTTTTAAGCCAAGGTTAAGCCAGCACTTCAGTCTCTTGAGTTCAGTTCTGCTTTTTTGTCCCCATCAGCAAATACAGGTTTTAGAAACAAAGGCAACTAAGGTTATCTTGTTCTTTTATCCTTTTCATTCAGTGGCTGATGACAAGCATCTGAAGACAACTAGCCTTTCTGAAATGGTATTTCTCTGAAACTTGTTCCCCCAAATTTCTTGCTCTGATCATTGAATTGTTTCACAGTCCTATATGCGGAAGCAGCCTGGCAAAATGGACTGAAATTAACAGCAGTGCTGAGAATTTAGGGGTTGATATATACCTATCTCCTCCTTATCCTGGTGGTTGCCCCCTAATAGTCTCTTCCTAGAATCCCTGAAAAGTGTATAGGCGCAAACGATGGGCCAGTGCTTTTTGGAGCTTAGGCAGTGAGTAAAAGGGAGCTCCTGAATGTGAAGATCTGTGAAAATCTCAAGTCATGAAAACACCCCAAAATGTGTAATCCAGTAGCCTTGTGTGTAAATCATTGACATACGTAAAATTTGTTAGGAGATTCTTTACATGCCTAGCAACATGAATTGTCAACCCAGTGTTAGGTCATATCAAACAGTGACACTGAAAAATCACCTTAGGTTAGAGAAACTTTAAAAATACCTTTCTTTGTGCAATGTACTTGGTTTTTGCTTTGGTTTCAGTTAGTTGTTATTGTCATTTTTAATTTCAGCCACTAGGAAAACTATGATACTAATTTGGTAGAGGCAATCCTTGGCTCATGGTAAGTGTTGAATAATTACCTGTGGAAAGGAAGGAAGAGATGAAGGAAGAAAATAAGACAGGAAGGAAAAAAAGGAAGGGAGGCAGAGAGGGAGGAAAGTATATAGGGTGGGAAAAAAGCCAAAGGCAGGAAAGGAAGAGAAGGTGGTGGGAAGGGAAGAAAGGAAAACACCACAGAGCTCATGTGTCATTACTTTGGTAGGACCATATACTGGAGAAAGTTGAGGACTTGCAATTTTCAGGACTTTCACAGTCATTTCCTGATGCAGTTCTGGTACTCAACATTTCTCTCTATTAAACACTTCTCCCTGTAGTCAACATAAATCCTTTCTGCTTGATCTTAAGCCCATTTATTCTGGTTCTGTCTCAGGAGGAAGTGAACAGCTGATCTCTACACACGGTACAATAATTATTCATACACTTAAGGAGAGTAAGTCATCACCTACTTGCCTTTTCCTTCTTTCCCTAACAACCGAAATTCCTGTAGCTTTTCTCCACAGATCCTATTTTCTAATCTCTTAATCTAATGATGCATATGAACACTCAGTTCAAAGTTGGTAAAAGTTGCAGGTCATCAAATGTTGTATCAGGAGACACAGAACAAACCCCTCTGACATGAGCAGCTTTTGTTCCACCTCTTTAGTGTTCTCTGTGGAGCCTGGAGCAAGCATGGTTATGCCCCTGAGGCTGGAAGTAGAACACAGCGTGTGCAGATGTGTTGGGGTAGTCACCAAATATTTATCAGCCTGCTCAGTGGTGCCTTGTCCTGCACTGTCCTGGACACAGGGGTGTAAACAGACATGGATGCTGTGCCATGAGAAGTCCATCAGTCTGCTCGTGAATGTGTGAGGGTCTGAATGTGGGGGGATGGAGAGGTTGTTTTGTCATTCAAAGCTTTTGAGTGATACCTGCCACTGCAGCAATCAACGTTATTATACTATCACCAAATTGATCGCTGTGAAAGATCGTCACTATTGTCCTTCGGTGCTAGTATCACAGAGCATCACACCTGGATATGAAGTTCCCAGACACATTAGCTTCCTTTAAGCCATCTTATTTATCCCAGGATCCAGATGCTGGAAGAGTATTCTGTCTTACTGTGTTGTTGCTACTATGGCTCTTGGGAGGGTCTTTCTTTTCTCAGCTAGGGTACCTTTCCTCCCTTCCACTGACCACCCACTAATTCATAAATACTATTATTCATAAGTACTAATTCACAAGTACTATTATGCAAAGCACTTTCATTTCTGGCACTTCCTTCACTGATGGATGTGGCTGTGATATTTCAGGATTGCAAACCATAGATGATAAGGTGTCTGGGGAGTCAAGAAGTAACTCAAACAAACTGAGACTGCTTAATTTACGGAAGGAAGGGCATTTTCTGGTAGGTGAAGAAAGAGAAGAGGGAGTGGGCTTATAAAGCACATACTTGTGTCTTTGGAGAGAAGAGAGTCAAAGATCACATTTACAGCTCCTCCTTTAATTCTGACCCAGACAGCCCCTTTAAGGTCTGTTTACATCTTACAGCTTGAAAATGCACCATCATCATTTCTTGAAGTCATTACTCAGAACACACCCCCACTGCATTTCATTTTTATTATACCCATTTTAGGAACAATTAAATGGAAGCACAGAGCAGTTGCAATGAAGCAAATCATGAGAAGCTGTGACAGAGACAGCAGCCTGAGAGCTGGTTGGAGCAGCTTCTCTTTCCTGGACTATTTTTAATGCAAGTTTATGCCGCTGTCCCCCACTTAGAGTCTCACAAATGAGCCCACTGTGCACACAATCACTTTTTTCACCACTGCCTACCCCTTCCAACTCACTGTTGCGTCAGTGTGTGTGTGTGTGTGTGTGTGTGTGTGTGTGTGTGAATTTGTTTGTAAATGTCCTCCACATTCCTAAAAACCAGAGAGATGTTCTGGGTTTAAGCATATTTATCATCCAGAGATATTTTTGCTATCGTAGCCCTCCCATGCCTCCTAGTAGGAACTTATATAGGATCCCATTAAAGGTTCATGAGAGCAGATATTGTTTGCTTTTTAAAGCAGGTTGAGCAAATATATCACATTTTTATGTGTTTGGAGTATTTTCAAAGGAATATATAAGAAATTGGCAACAATGATTGCTCTAGGGAGGGCTCCAGAGATTGGGAATGATAGTTTTGGAGAGAAAGGCTAAGGATTACAGGTAAGAAGAGGACTTTCTTTTTACTGGGTGATCATTTGTACCATTTGATTTTGCCATGTGCAAATATCATCTTAAAAATTACACATGAAGGATAGCAACAACAAAGTCTTCGTTGAATACTGACTCTGCTTCAGTCACTATTAACTGGTGTTTGACTCTAAAATCCCATTTAATCTTTACAACAGCCTATGTAAAACTCTGTTTGACTAAAGGGAAATAGTCTCAGGTAATATCGGTCACTCATCCATGTTGACACAACTGAAAAATGGCAACATGGGGAACTGAAAGCAGTTCTTTCTGATTTCCAAAACCACAGACTATATGTGTTGATTTCAAGCCATTGCAAAGAAATCAAATTTATAAGACAGCAGCCTTGGGACTACTTTTTTAAGAACCTGAAGAAATACGTGAAATCCACCACATGGTTCACACCAACAACTCAATGCGTCTTCCTCCACCTAACGGCCCTTGTTAGAAGGAGTTTCACACACCTCACACCTTTGCAGGATGTTCAGCCTCCCTGAAGATTTTCCCCAAAGTCCTTCATGGGCACTGGAGTACTCAGTCCAAAGGTGAGGTGGTACCTGCTCTCATGCACTTTTCAGTAAACCACTCTTTTTAAATGGAGGATTTTCAGGGTGACAGTGAATATGCTGGTCAATATCTAACTTTCTTAAGTATACAGAGTCTTCATTTATTTAACAATTATCTTTCAATGATCATTTTGTGTCAAGGACTCTACTTGAGAGCTAGCATTGTAGAGGTGAACAAGGTCCTTGTCTCCATAAAACATCTGTCTCAGTGAGGAGAGACAGACGAGGAACAAACAAACAAGCAAATAAGCAGAACACGAGACAGTAAGTATATGGAAGAAAATTAAACTGGCCTGGCATAGTGGTGCAGACCTGTAATTCCAGCACTCTGGAAGACTGAGGCAAGAGAATTACAAGTTTGAGTCCTGCCTGGTAAATTTAGTCAGACCCTGTCTCACAATAGAAGAATAAAAAAGGCTGTGGATGTTCCTCAGTGAGAAGGCCCTAGGTTCAATCCCCAGTACCAAAGGGGAGAGAGAGAGAGAGAGAGAGAGAGAGAGAGAGAGAGAGAGAGAGAGAGAGAGAGAGAGAGAGATGAGTAGAGAAGAAAGAAAGGGAAAAGAGAAAGTTAAACTGTTATGATGCAGTGGCTAGTTCGCTACTTTAGCACTGGTCATGTCCCCCTTTTTGGGGACATGATATTTACCTGGGTGACAAGAATGGCACAGATGTGCTAAAAGCTACTGTCCAAAACAAACTCAAGCTCCCTTTGTATACTTCAGCACTCACCCCAATTTCCATTTCATGCTCCTATTCATTTACAACAGGAATTTGTAATCCTAGAATTTAGAGCTGTAAAGTCCCTAGAGGTCTTAGTGTCATGCCATCATTTTAGAGATGAGGAAGTAAAGGTCAAGGCAAGTGAAGAGAGCAGGTCACACAGCTATTTAGCGACCATGCTCATAGCTCTTAGCCCATGTATCTTCCCCTCACACTTTCCAGTGTCCTGCTCCTCCCTGCAGACTGCTGACCCTGGTGCCTGCCTCTGGACTCTGCCTGGTGCCGCTGATCCTGGAGTCCACAGACACTATAAAAAGCCTTCTGGATTACACGGACCTAGTGGAATGGCATTGGGAATCTTGAGAATGATATCCTGGAGCCAAAGGAACAGTAGAAGAAAAGGTACAACCTCCCACAGTGCATTTTCTCCACATTCCAGCCAAGTCCTAGAGTCCTGACTGGTTCCTGCCCCTCCTCTCTGCTCTCAAGTGACCCCTGTAGAGGTTTTTAAATTTGGGAGCTGCATGGACTCAATGGACACTAAACATCTCTCTTCAGAAATGTTCCCCAGCTTAACCAAGTTGATATGGAAATGTTCCATTATATAATTTCACCCCCTCCCAAAATGCTTTACAAAATGATTAATCACAGAATTTCTTTAAATAGAAAGTTCCTTCAGTACATTTAAAGTATGATCTATAAAAATTCAATCTACATAGAGATTTTATTCCCTCTTCAAAACCCCCCCCCACAGCTATTGTATCAAGGGCAATAGCATAAACATGGACTCTCAACAGTAGATTCTAGACTCTTAGTATGTAATGGTTCTCTTTCATTCTACAAGTATTTATCAAATGACTCTATGAAATACACACTTCCAGGGTGCTCTGAAGACACAATCATAGGAAGACAGATATAGACTCTGGCCTCTGGGAGCATGCATGCACACAATTCTAACACATGGCAGGTATGATGAGAGCTGCAAAGGAAATATGGACCAAAGCTACACAGGACAAGGGAGAGACATTATATTGCGCTTTTTTTTTTTGGTACCGGGGATCGAACTTGGGACCTTGTGCTTGTGAGGCAGGTGGCAGCACCACTGAGCTAAATCCCCAGCCCCTGAGAGACATTATATTGCAATCAAAAATCTGGGAAGGAGGCAGCAACATTTTGATTGCAATTCAAAGGATGATTTGTATAAACATACAATGCATTCCAGGAAAGGAAAACCTCACAACATGTACAGAGGGCAGGACATACAAGAGCACATTCTCAGGACAGAAGGGAGTCCAGTGTACGAAATGAGAAAGAAGAGAAGACAGATCTTGGAAGGTAGAACAGAGCCTTGAAAGTAAGAATAGACAAAATGTGGACTCTAATCTATAAGCCACAGAACCCTTGAGGGGGTTCTGGGCAGGGAAAGAATATACATTTGTATTTTAGGAGCTCATTCCGGCAGCTATAGGTGGGGCAGACCTGAGTGGATAAAGGCTGGCATCAGGGACAGAGGCCCATTTAAAAATCTATGGTTTTTGGATCATGTTTAAAACAAATAAATAAGAAATAAATCGGGGAGCTGGAAGAAAGGTAGAATTGATTAGGTGAGAAATCTAAATCCACAGAGAGCATCCAGTTCTGGGTGGGGTAAAGCCCACACTTCAGATCCCAGCCTAGGGCAGTTAGCAGGGCTGTAAGTGGTGCCTCTTTAAGGACAGTGGTGAGATGCTTCCTGCTTGAGACAGTAATCATGAGACCACTGCATAAGAGCCATCCCAGCTGGGTGTCTTTTGATCCATGCATGAAGTCTCAGTTATTAATAACTCCTCTTCTGAAGATAGGCAGAAGTGCCTGTTATACATTAGGGCCCAGAACACTTGTGAAATTATAATGTCTCCACAGCAGCAGTGAAAAGCAGCTTGATTGGGGTGGAGAGCAGGAGCTTGAAGAACAACCATTTGTGAACAAATGATAACTCAGAGAAGGGAGGATAACTTTAATCAAAAACATCAGACACAGTGTAAGCCTTATGGCTATGCCTGATGATAGCAATTGCATGACAGATTGAGGTCTTTCAATATGAAGAATCAGGTCCCAGGTGCACTAACCTGGGCCATACCTGCCTAGTTCACAGGTAAACAGTCACACAAGTAGCTGTCCAGGGTTCTCTTGGAAAAGATGGTGAATTTCAGGGCGTTTCCCTCTGTCCTCTTTTCTTGGCTATTCTCTCTAGAAATATATAGCTCCATGCTATAGTTTGGATCTTGAATATCCCTCAGAAGTCTATGCATTGAAGGTCTGGTCCTAGCCTGTGGTGATATGGGGGTGATAGAATATTTAGAAGGTCGGGCCTAGTGGGGGAAGGTTAGGTATTGGGGTCCTGACTTGAAGGGGGTATGGGCCCCAGACCCTTCCTCTCTCTCTTTGCTTCCTGACCAGGAAGTTAAGAAGTCTCCTCGGCCACATGCTCTTTATCACAGGCCCAAAGAAACAGGACACAAAATGGAACCTCTGCCTCGGTGAGCCAAAATAATCCTTTCCTCTTAAAAGTTGATTTATTTCAGGTATTTTGTCACAGTAATGGAAAGCTGACTAACATACTAGTTTCCTCTATCATCAGAACCACATTGGCATTGTGAAGCCTGCTCACAGCCAACTGGCCATGTACTCTACAGACCTTACCTTGAACCAGTACCCTCACGTGTTTTGCATGGGATATGAATATCCTGAACAAAGGACCTTGAGGTAAAATAATGCAGGGAAATGCTATATTAAATAAAATAAGACACCTAATGTTAATATGGTCTGAGAGTCTCCTAGAATTAGAAACACTAGATAGCATTTCCCAGTATTATTTACCTGCAAAACCATTTTTCCAGCAAAGTATTTCAAGGGCCAAAAGCCCAGCAGAACATAACTGAGAAAAGCCAGCCACGACCTTATTCTCTATAACATTTGTGTTTGAGGGTCAGCAGTAAGAACTAAAGCTAATATTTAGTTTCTGCTCACTGTGTGCCAGGAACCTTTCCAAGTACTTTACAGGTAGTAATATATTTAATCCTCATGTCTGTAACATGGGTCCTATTATTACTAATCTCTTTTTATAGGTGAGGAAACCAAGGCATGGAGTAGTTAAAAGACTTTCCCAAGGCTCTAAACAGACAAGTTGGTGAACAGAGCAGTCTGACACCCACAGAAATCAATTTCTAATGATAGAATGTCAAACACTATGATCAGCTGGCAGTGGCTAAGATTCTGAGCAGAGCCTTGGGTGGCCACTCTTCAAACGTAGTAGTAAATCTCAACCTATCTGTCTGCTCATGAACAAGGCTTTATGGGTCTACCTAGACATTATGTAGAACACGATTTCTGAATTGTAGCAGTTATTTGGTTTCTCCATCAAATCATGTCACATTGAACACATATAATTTCATAAAACAAAGTCCTGATTCAGACCGCCATGAAATTACTGATAATAAATGGAACTTATAAAGAAAACAACCTTTTGATTAATCAGAGTGGCGAGACAATGCAGGCACAACTTGAGACCTGGCTTCTCCTGTGCTTTAAAACTTTTGATCTCTTGCTCTCTGGGTCTAGTGATGAAAACCAAAGGACGTTTTTTCCTGTAATGTGTGTCAAAATTTTACATCCTTTCCCTTCTACTTCGCACAAGAATTGTCAAAGACGTGTCCTACCCTCTCCCACTTTCTCTCCTTGTTCAGAAGTATTATCACCAGTTTCGGGTGCATCTGGTAGCCATCTTCACTGAAGGATAGATTTCTCCCCTCAAAAGTGACATTGATCAGATACCTGTAAAGATAAAATAAAAAGAATCTTAAACACATGAAGAAAGTATATTAAGAACAAGAAGGATAGAGAAAGGTAAATGGAGGCAACCCAGTGGAAAGACAGATACCATTAGGAAATTGGCACTTCTTGAATGCTCATTCAATTATACAAGAGTCGTCCATGTTTTTACCTAACAAAAATAGAGGGAAATAATATAATTTAAAATAAAAGTACTTGGTTTGAGTTCAGTCTATAGCTATGACTTTGAGCAAACTGTTTAGCCTTCTGAACTTCAGAGTTTTTCCTTCTCTGCAGAAAGTGGGATAAGAAAAGGATGGACTTCACTAGGTTTAAATGGGATAATTGGTCAATACACCTTAGGACCTGGTATATAGTAAACCCTCATTAAGTGTTAATTATTATTCAAAAAAGGAGAGGAAACAAAGGGGAAGAGTAGGTAAGGCAAAAACAAAAAAGGAAGTGGATGAGTACTAAGACAAATTTCTGCTAAGGAAGGTGGTTTGCTGGAGCAAGGGTCGGACTCCTTATAGATGTACACATATATTTTAAACTTTTACTAATCCCTTGCCCAGTCCATATGCCTAAGAGTTGTGAAGTGAGTCCACTAGGCAGGACTTTGATACCACAGGATGGATCTGAAAACAAGCATTATTGCATTATTTACAGGGTACAGAAAGTACCCTTGGAGGAGGTGGAGGCATTGCACAAAGTGTTCTGGGAACAGGAGCATAAATTAGCAGAAACTTTGGAGGTAACCAAGGTCAGAATAATGAAATTATCTTCTTCCTGGACACCTACTCCCCACTCTCCCCTGGTGCCTGCTGTGATGAGCAGTTCTGTCACTAGAAACTCCCATGGGTATGCTCATTACAACTGCATCAGTGCAACTGGCCTCTTGGTAATTAATGCCCCTTTTCCATATTGGCTCAAGTAATCAGTAACGATTAGCTCCATGTTCACATAATGAGCTACTCCAGAGCTTTGGGCCCAGTACTGCTTATAATATGTGTTTCTGCTGAACAACCAAGAGGCATCTTACAATAATAGCAGAGGAAGCAGCTTTAAGGTCCCTCTTTTAACTCTGACTCAGTGAGGCTTGGAGACACCAAGTCTTCCAAGGAGGAATGTGGTTAGAATGCATCTCCTTTTGGCAATTATAAAGATGGCAGCATGAGTCCAGCCCTCATAGATCATTTCTCACTCCCAGAACTGGGATTCTTAGGCCCATCTTTCCATATGCAATCAAGAGCAAAGATGATCCCCAAAGAGTAGAGATTCCTAGAATTGTAGATCTGAAAGACATGTATAATCAGCTAGCCCATCACTTCTTGGATCTGACACTTCCCCTCTATAACGTCGCAAAACTGGTCCCCTCAGCTCATCTTAAATACCTCCACTGATGGGACATTTGTCCCAGCATCCTCAAGGTAGCCATCTCATGATTGGTGTTTCATCTTACTGAAAGCTGACACCTGCTCCATTTCAAACTTCTAATACTTGTTTTCTCCTTAGATATTGTACAGTCTTAGTCCAATTCTTCTTTCACATGAGTTTTTCAAATATTTAAAGACATTTAGCATGCATCCCTTATAAAACAAATTTTAATCTTTAATAAAACTCTAAATTTGTTTAGTTCTATAATTTTAATTTGATGAATTAGGAAACAAGGACAGAGAGGTTAAATTATTTGTCCAAAGTGACATTACTAATTGGAAGCAGAAGTAGGATTTTAAGTAAATCTTCAGCCCCGCGTCTTTTCTAATACACTATCCTGATTCTCACATGCAGCATGAGTTTAATACTCCCTGTTCCTTTGTGTAGCTGTCCCACACCATGGCTTTAAATTCCCTCTCTCTCTGGACACCTCCAGTCAAGTGAGTAGAGCTCCCCTTGTCCAAGACTCCATCAGCACCTTCTCCTCTCCTCCTGCTGCTTCTCAGCTTCAATGCTGCTTGCTCAAACCCATCACTAGTTTGAAGATTATATTCAGGTCTCCTGTAGTCTTCAACAACTCTAACACTCAACCAAAAGCCCTGTAGATTTCATTCTAAGGAATACTATTACAAAGCCACAAGACAGCCTATTTTAAACTAAGCAACTAGAATTTAAACACCCATTATTAACTTGGAAAATATGTTCTTACTAGGACAACATTGGGTTATTCAGAATGATTTCTTAAAGTCCTCAAAGAAAGATTACAAGACAGACAAAATAATTAGTCCCAGCTCTTTTTTGAATAAAGGAAGAGAAGAAATGTGAGAGGGAATGAGAGAAATGGTGGGGGTAGGAGAGAGAAGGAAAGGAGGAAAGTAAATTACCTGGCTGAAGCACCATCTTTTCACCAGCTATGGCTCTGAATAATTCTGATTTTATCTAAAATACCATTAAAATATTTAAAAGAAAGTGTCCATTTCAGAAGGCAATTACAAAAGGGAAGTTGCAGAAATAATTCTATTCATATGCAGCATGAATGGAATGAGTATATAGGCTCTCAAGATGACTCCCTTAAAGAGGACAACCATGAGAAATTTGAACTTTCAAGAAATGAACCATACTCCTGGGCAAAGTGATTGGCCTATAGTTAAATTTCTCTAGTTATTCTTGCTCCATGTCCTCCAGATTTTCCTTAGAAATTGTTCTCTTTCTATAGTGTTCACTCTCTTCCACCTGTGCAAGTTCCTTTTATCTACCAAAGCACTTCTCCAATATTTTTCACTTTTCAAAATTACTAATAAAATGTTATGACAGTATACAAAATATTCCTCTCCAAAGTATCTCTTAATCATTTATGTCCTTCCACGGCATACGGATTAATCATTCACACTGTGTTTTTCTGAGTAATTCTCTATGATATGATGCCATTCAGCTATTAATGAGAAGCTTGCAAATATTTACCAGCCCTAAGCTAGGATGATAAATTTTAACAGTTGCTTGATTTGTCTCCAGGATGTAGTCTGACCTCTAAGAAACCTGATGGCTTCTCTCATAAAGTTCTCATATTGCACAGAATCTCATATCGCTAGTACTAGAAGAAAAATTAGAAATCATCCATTAAGAACCCTTATTTTAGAGAAAACAGGTTCCAAGATGCTAAGCGTTTTTCCCAAGTGATGTCTAGAACTCAAGTCTTCTGATTCTCAGCTCAGCATCTTTGCAGGAGGTCACCAACTGAAGCGAAATCCGTTTCACAAATCTCCTGGTATGCAGTTTAGTTTTCTTGTGTCACGTGTCACACCCAGGACTACACAGACCCCTAATATAGCCTGAGTAAAATAAAACCTGTCTCATTTCCTGTTTGCCTCTTTATTGAGAAAGAACCTCAGAATACTGATGGGCTCAGAGCCAACATATTTGCTTTATATGGCTGAAGTCACACTCTAGTGGGTTTAATGGGGTCACGCTAAGGTTAACAAGCCCCGTGCCTCTTTGACTTTGCCCATGCCACACAGAGCTCATCTGCTGCACCACGCTGACAACCAGTGAAATGATTTAGCAATGTGCCCTGTGTAGGAGGCACCTGGAGGAGCTCTGCCAGAATTTTCTCAACAAACCAAGAGCCCTGGCACTACAATGCTTCTCTGCCCTCCATATATTTACAAAGCACTAGATTTTTAAAAATTCATGTCCATTAATGAGTTAGTAAGAGAGATATAGCATCTGATCTCATCCAATCCTTTCATTAAAGTCAAGAAGGGCTTTGCACCTTTACCAAGATCAGATGACAAGGTTGAGAACAAGGTCCAGATGTCCTCAGCCCCATCAGCCTTCTCTCACCACCATGTCTTAGAGACGGCAGCAATTTTTTAGAGCTTTTATTTTAATTCTCTAGCTATTAAAAAGAAACTGAAAAGGAACATAGTTCCAGGTAACAGACTTGAATTCTTGACTCCTTGCATACAATTGTGTTATTTCTGAAAATCTCCAACTCTGCAACTTTGTGTCATTGGTAAATTTCTTACCCTTTAAAGCCTTCAGCTCCCTCATCCATTAAACAGACTGGTTCTTACCTCATTTGCCTGACGTGGGAAGATATAGGTAGGTCCTCTGACATGTTTTTGATCTTCATATTTCTTTTTTTTCTTTTAACCAAACTTTTATCATGTATATTTAAGCTATACAACACGATGTTATGAGATACATAGAACATAAAAAGATCACTGTAGTGCGTCAGGTTGACATGCCATCACTTCTCACTTCTGTTTGGTACTGTGCTTATTAAATTATTAATTCTATCATCTGGATGGTAAGACCACACATCCTTTGAAGTCTTTCACAGGATAAGAATGTAGTGTTCTGAAATTATTACTATGTATCCACAGTTTCTTCAGAAAGAGTAGAAACAGTTTTTCACAGGATTAGAAATAGTGGACTTTAAACATTTTCACAAGGGCCGGGGATTTAGCTCAGTGGTTTCGCTGCCTGCTGTGCAAGCACAAGGACGCGAGTTCGATCCCCGGTACCAAAACAAAAACAAAAACATTTTCATAAGCTACCTTATTAGAGACCAATATTGAAGAAAAGAACCAAAGATAGTTATAAATTAGATGTTCAATGATATGGTTCAGATAGACCAAACAGAAATTTCTGAATTTTTCTTAACTTAGAAATTCATGATTATCAAAATTAATTCAAAATTTTCAACTCAATGTAGTGTGGTCAGTGGGGAAGGTCATGACCAGTGAATAACTGACTTCTGAGCTTATGGATATATTCTTTCTGGGTTCAAACCTAGGAGACTCTTCTCATTAGTAAGATGTTCTACATTCAAATGAATAAAGATGTCTAGATCCAAACTGCTGGTGGAAAGAAAACAAGGAGAAATAGGAATAAAATTAAGCAAGGAGGAAAGAAACACGGTCTTTACCACTCACAGCAGCCACCACAGGCAATGTATCAAGGTGTCTAAGAGCAAGGGAGTTGTGGTCGGTGACCCCTGCTCAAATTCTGGCCCCACCAGTTCCTAAGGTAAATGGCAAGGCTTTCGTGGTGCATGAATTATTTAATCTTGTCAACAATGGACTCTATTTAAGGAAAAGAGACCTGAAGAGATTTTAAAAGTTTTTGAGATGTACGTCATATTAAACCATGCTTTGGACAAAATAATTACAAATACCAGTTTCTAAAACTGTCCTTTCCTCTTATTTA
Organism: Heterocephalus glaber; assembly: GCF_053883595.1. Taxonomy (NCBI): domain Eukaryota; kingdom Metazoa; phylum Chordata; class Mammalia; order Rodentia; family Bathyergidae; genus Heterocephalus; species Heterocephalus glaber. The sequence continues at coordinate 23,996,888 of NW_028258297.1, read as the reverse complement.
GGCAAAACAATACCTACAAAAGAAACTTGAGAAAAACTAATTTAAAGGTTAGACCATAATTTTAATTTATAATTACTTGAGACAGGTTAAAAATAGTTTTTCTTCCAATGAATTAAACACTTTGTCTGAAATGGTGTTTATATCATTAATTTGTTTTGCAAGCCATTCTTCACAAATCATAAGAAGTTCAAGTTTGGGCTAGTCTATATCTAAGTTATTTAAATTCTAAATTACTATTATTAAGTTAATGAGACATTAAGTATTTTGAAAACTGACTGATAAAAGTTTAATACATTTCCTCCCTCCCACTGGTGGAGGAATGTGCTTTATCTGCTTAGTGGTTTGGGCTGAACTGCATTCATTTGATGGGTAAGTGGTGAGGTGTCAATTTGCCACTTCTTGCAAAGAAAATGTCTTTCATTTTCATAACATGCATTAGTTTTATTTGAACTGAAAGAAAATAGAGGAATTTGAGCCTCACCCAACAATCTATGTGTGGATATAAGAAGGCAGAGAACATTAACTTTCCGCTGGAAAAATGTTATTTCTGACTGATCACCAAGTCAGCAAGAATCCTGACTGGCTCTGCCACCAGCTGTGCTGCCCTCTTGTCTACACTTCTGTAGCTTTTCGTCAAGTTCAGTCAGTGTGGCAAGCCGTGGCCAGGGAGCAGTTCTCCTCTGGACTACCCATGGTTCCACCTGGAAGCAAACCCAGGAGCTATTCTCTTTGGTAAGCATCTTAGTTACTTTTCTCTCGCTGCTGAGATAAAAAACCTGACACCCAAAGTTAAAGGGGAAAGGTTTATTTGGCTCACAGTTTGTAGAGGTTTCAGTCCATAATCGGCTGGCTCCAAGGTACGGTAGCAGAGGGGCAACAACTCACGGTGGAAGCAGCAAAAGCAACCAGAGACCTTAACAGAGTCTTTCTGCCCCTTCTATCCCATCCAGACTGCCAGGACTAGGGTGGTGACAAACTAATCACTCACATGTAGTGGTTTAGTAATCACGTGCCCTTACTCCCAGCATCACACACTGCAGATTCAGCCACCTCTGAAAACGAAAGCCCCACCTCATCCACATGAGGTGTTGTGAGGACATCTAAACACAGCCATAACAGTAAGATAGCCTATAATCAAATGAATGAAAAAGGGTAGACAATGCCCCCAAGAGAAAGATGACTCCCCTTAGTGAGAGATGACTAGAAAGAAAACAAAAAGGAGAGACAGAAAAAGCAAAGTGAAGAGGGAAAGAATATAGAATATCTAACACACGCATGCCCATTCTATGAGGGACGATGTGGCAAGATGTTTACAAAGCCAGGACCTCATTGTCACTTGACCCCTGCTCACATTCTGGCTCTCCTGGTCCTGTGATCTTGCAAGTTATTTTGCAAGTCTTTTTTCCTCAGTTTCTTTATCACACACAAATACACACACACACACACACACACACAACATAAATAGAAATAGTATCTGTGGTATAAGGTCGTTGAGAAGATTTAATGATTCAGTATTACCTGAAGAACTCAGAACTTCCCTACACAGAATGAGAATTATGTGTGAGCTGCTATTGTTGTTACTGTTGCCTTTAAAAAATGATGCTTGGATGTCAAAGAACATTAGTGTGTGCGGGGACTGTTGGATTACAGTCTAACCTTTCACATTCAGAGACGAACACACTGAGGCCTGGGGACATGCTGCCATGCTTTGGACTGTTAAGCTCAGAGACTGGATTTCCCCTCAATTCCCAAATTTCTGCTTTTTCATAATACCACCAGTTAGTATATTTCCTCTCATTCCTGCAATATCCCAAACTATTATGGCCTAGAAATACTTGCTTTTCCCTACTAGCATTAATTAGCCCTGGAAGTTTTTGTTTGTTTGTTTTGCAGTGGGAAATCACTTAATCATGCTACTTCAATATAAAGTTCACTTTCTGAGGAAGGCAAAAGATGAGCTCATATTTCCATAATTTTAGTCCAGAATAAATAACTCTCAAGATCCCCCCAGTCTGATCTCCTGAAGCCCTGCTTTGAGCACTGTGTAATTTTCTTAAAATCCTTTCAGAGAAGGCACACTCCTGCTTGTGTGAAGGGACAACACTTCCTTAGTGAACTATCTCTGCCATCTTTTGATGCTACTGGATCAAGTGTACAGCACACCAAAGCTCTTTCTCATTTAGTTCTGTGCAGAGACCTCAGCAATTGGAAAGGAATTCCTCCTGTTCTCAGGCCACCAAACCTTTGTCATTTCTGCTATGGCTGAGACCTACTAAGGTCCTGTGAGAAACTCAGGCTTACTAGAAATAGCCAGAAAGGTGGGACTTCCAGTGGGCATAATGCTTGTTACTGTCACTGGATTTGTTTTCCTTCTAGCTCATATTTTCATGCTATCAGCTCAAATCATTCTCTTTTTCAAAAATACTGAAAGAAATCCCTTTCCTCTTCCACACATAAGGTGTTTGTTGGAATGTGGCCCACTGTATGCTATCAAAATTAAGCAGTGAAACCTTCCTAGAGAAAATGCCAAGACAAGTAAAAGGCCAGCTGATCACTTAGTACCTTGCTTTTTATTCTTCATGCCTACTACTAATTTTAAGTTGAAGGTTTGCATTTCCACCATGTTAGCTCAGGAGCTATGCCAAAACTAACCAAATAACAACTGATAAACATTTCTCTAGAATATCCCACTTTGAGCAGAAACCTTTCTCTTCCTCTTAACTTCCAAACATACTGAAAGAAACCCTGGACCTATATACCCATGGATCCAAAGTGACCTGGGAATGATGCCAAAGAAAATAATGTGGAGGTTTTTCCTCTTCATTTTGACCTTCTTTGATTTGTTCTTCCTTCTTCAAGAGCCTCTCTTTATTCTTACCTACACTTCAGGTCAACATGTTGAAAATAGCACAATCCCTACCTCTTCTGTAGCGACCATATACTTATTTCATAATTCCTTCTACAACTTCACTGGCGGGGGAGGATAGGTGAATGGATTCATGATGAGTTGGTTAGGGCTTCAGCTGTAGACACTGGAATAGAGATTATGAAGAACTGTCACTCATGAGATCATTTAGCCTTCCACAAATGGCTGGCTGAGTTCTGCAGGCACAGATTTCTGGAAGCAATTAAGTTGCACGGAGGGGGAAACAGTTAAAGGAGGGAGAAATTCTAAGGCCATGGGAAGATTTCCAACAGATGGAGGACTCCAGATGCCTGGGTGAAGGTTTCGTCTTTAGGCAAAATGGGCACCCCGTAATTACATCATGTTAAAGATGTAAGACAGAGAGAGTGGTGGAAGCTGTTGAAACATTCAAGAATACATCTCTGACTTTAGCAAACCTAGTCGCGGGCTGGAGGTGTACTTCCATGGTAAAGCATCTGGTATACAGGAGAGACCCTGGAGCCCATCTTCAGTGCTGCAAAACAAAGCAACTAGTCATGAACCTTCTCTGACATGTGGATAAGATCATTTCACCAGAAAATGATTTCTCAAGTCAAGGATCCAAGGAAAGAAAGGGCAATTAAAGAGATGCAAAGTGGAATACAAGATGGAAGTAGAAAAAGTGTTAGCGGAAGAGTTTGGTAAAGTGGCTTGTATGGCAGAGTTTAAGGATCAGCTTCTACAGTCTAGTGAGAGGCACTAACCCTCAAAGTCAGGTTGATTTTAAGCATTCAAGAAATGTACACTACTTGTCAGTAAAAGAAATATCCAGAATCTGAAAACAATGAGGCCACATGTGTATATAATCCAGGACAATACACATGCAAAGGCACTAGTCGCACTACCAACCAAACCCACATTTTATATTTCTGAAAGTACTGTTCTGACACACTGTGCATCATGGAACTGTTTCTAAATCACAATTTAGAGGTAAGGGGAAGATCAAACTTATTTATTTACTTACCTAAAGATACCCATTGATCTTTTCCAGTATTCTAAGTTGAGTTGACCCTTGAGTCAGAGTTTCGAGCAAAATGAGAAGAGTTTATTTGAACCAAACCCCATGTCCCTCTTCCCCCACACTCAAGAAGGCAGCACCATAGACCCCAACTGCATCTTCACAGGGAAGTGGAAAGAGACATATAATCATCTCTCCCTGATGTGCTGTGTGGGGGCTAGAACTCTGCTGCTCCTTCTTTGTCAGGGGATTCTAGCTTTTTCCCTCTCTCTGTAGGTTGATGTTTCCATGGAAACACGCTCTTTAATGCCTCTGAAATTACTGTGCATTTACACCATTAACTCTTCACTGACCATGTCAGGTTGCAAAAAGATTTTCCAACCCCTCTGAAAAGTAATTCTATTTTCTATCTCTTTTTATTACAATGTTTTTTTTTTTCAAAAAGTAACTGATACCGGATGCCCCTGTTTCCTTAGCAGATATCACTCCTCAGCCCTTGTAATCTTGGCCTTTGCTTCTATCAAAACTTTTTACAAAGTTATTAGTAATCAAAGCAAGGTCAATAAAAATAAAATTAGTATTTTTTGCTCTATAATCATTCTCCTTGGCATTATACAGCATCAATATACACAGTTGACACTCCTAGATTCTTAGCATCTCCTTTTGCATTTGCATATTTGTTTATAAGAGGATAATATCTGGACTCCCTTATACATCTCAGGCCAGCCTCCTCTCCTTTTCTGTTTATTTTCACTTGTTACTTCCTAATTTGAGGGGAATTCAAGACTCGGTTTTGAGCCAGTGTGCTCTCATGCTGAGCTGACTTGCAGCCCTAGCATCAACAATCGCCCCTGCACCAATGCTTTGGAAGTCTCCATCATAGTCCCACCTCTTTCCTGACCTTTAGTTCAATATTTCTGATTGGATTATTCTACATAAATGGTTTGATTATCAAGTCAAACTGAACAGGACCAAATCAAAGACAGGTTCTTCTTTCTTTTGGCAATGAGACCCACCTCTTGCAGGTTTAAAAGTCTGGTATAGCTTTGATGTTTCTCTTTCTGTCATCATTTCATCTTTATCACATGGAAGAAGGGAATAAACTCTGCTGTTAGGAACTGCATTCCCAGGACCAATCAAATCAGCCAAAAAGTCAACTACACTTTAGCACATGTATAAAATACACTGATTGACATTATTTTTCCTTTTCAACACAATTACAGAGTTATGTCTCCCCAAGGTAAATGAATCTCATAACTTTCTAACATGTAAGTTAGAAATTTCTGCCCTGGCTGCTCAGTTTAAACAATCTTCCTGCTCAGTGAATACCACCATTTATTGAACACACCCAGGATCTCTTCTAGATGTTATATATCATTTCAAATTCTCTCAGAAATGCTATACAATAATAGCCTATGTTACATGCAATTATATAATAGCTATATTATAATGAAGACCCATGGGGTTGGTGTTGGGAGTTGAACCCATCCACTTTGGAGTGATTCTGAAGCTCATGTTGCTTCCATAGCCTCACACTAAAATAGTATTGTTAAGAGAAGCTATAGTCAGAAGAAAAGAAAAATAATCCACAAACTTCTGGCATTTTACAGCTAAAATCCAAATCTAGACCTGAATGTCTCCAAGGCCTAGGAGAAACTACTAACTACCAAACAAAAGTCCATCAGTTGCTTTAATTGTCCCTCATATAGCAACATAAAGAAAATCTACAGGGAATAGAACAAAATTCACAGGTTCTCTACAGCTCTAAAAAACTGGAGGCACATTGCTGGTCAGGAGTTATGTTCACAGAATAATAAGAGAACTCCTTTCTCTAGAGGCTGTCAGTCTGTCATATTTCACAAGCACTAGCCCAAAAAAAGTAAAGAAATGGAATTAATTTGCCTTATAAGAAAAACAGAAGAGAAACCACAAAGAAGTAAGCTTGACTGGACTTATAGGGGAATTAATTCTCAGATCACGCCCTAGGAGGAAGTCAGTTATGAAGTATAGGACTATATTCTTGGATTCTTTGTTAGAGACAGACAACAAGAACTAGAATATTTATTTGGCTCAGTTAAGATTGGAAAAAGTTGATCTTGGTTTGCCACAAAATGTTCAAGTTCCTTCTGGACTTAAAAAATACAATATTAAAGTATTTTTGGAGCTATAATCAACTCTAAGTTACTTTAAATAAGGGAGGCAGAACTACACTTCTGATCTGGACAGTCAGATACACAGATAGTCTGATCTCACCATAGATTTGTACTATGTAATACCCTCTATCCCTTGGAAATCCCTTTGTCCTAAGTCTTATCCTGCAGTATTATCTTGGTTCTTCTCCTTCATCTGCAATTGGTTCTTCTTTACAGCCTCTGCTGTCTGTTTTTGTATATTTTTGCTTGTTATTTATTTACTTGTTTATATTTAGGAAACCCAGCACATGTTGGTTATAGGTGTTGGGTATTCTCAAGGAGCCAACTCCTCTATGTGACCAAACCCCACGGAGACTACGCTTCTAATCCTGACCCCATCTCATCCCGCATTTCCAGCCCTTTCCACTTGCATTTCTCTTATTACAAACTCACAGTAGTGGAAATACAGCTGCCTTTTCTTCCCCCTCAAAGTGGCTGACTTTCAAATTCCTGTTCTCAGTGATGCAATGCTTAGTGACCCCCTAGAAAGGTGTCTGGCACTCATGAGAACTAACTAGCCTTGTTCTTTTAGTCCTGAAACTTCCAGGTATCTCTGACACCATCCTTTTTTAAATTCCCCCTTCCAGATAGTCCCACAACAACTTTTTTTTTTGGAAAACTAATTCTTGCAGAATTTGTTCCTTTCTACTTTTATCTTACCAGGCTTTATCATGTTTTACCCACATACCTGCATTAGCTCACATGTGCGCCCTCTGCCTCAACACAAGAGTGTTGCAATACACTCCTGTTTAACCTTCCGTGATACTTCTTAGTGTTATGACAAGTTCAAACTCTCCAGTGGCTCCCCACTAGCTAGAGTGAAAGTCAGCCCTCAGTTTAGGCCCAACACATCCTGACCCCATCTATGCATTTGGAATTCTCTCACCTTCTCTATCCTTGGGTAAAGCCAAGTGGCTTCTTCACTGGCCCCTGAATATCACTTGCACTTTCATGCCTCTTTCACTTTCTCTCAGTTGAGTGAGGTCCAGATTTTGCTTATGATCATGGGCTCAGATCAAATCTTACCCTTTCTCGTTACTCTCCTAATGGTGCAGCCCTTTTCTCTCTGCCTCTCTAGACTGCAATCCACATGTCAGCATTTCATTTGTTGCTAACTTAGCCCATTTTTCTTCTTTTTGTTGCTTAACTTTTCACATGTCTCTGTCTTGCCTTCCATGAGAGACAATATATTGTTTAAAGGTAAGAGTCAGATCTTGTCCTGCTATCCCTTCCACAATGCAAATTAGTGCTTTCTTTGGTAAGTGTTCAGTAAGGACAAAAACCACCTAGAAGAGATGAATTAACCTTGAGAATTTAACTCTTCTTCCCATTTCTTTTTCTAACCACAGCCAAAGCTCCAGTTTAGTGGCAGCATTGTTGCCACCAAATCCAAAACTTATACAGGAAGGTCTCAGAAGGGTAGGAAGGAAGCTTAAGGAGCTCTCAGCATTCTAGTCTGGAAAGCCCTTTGTGCTGCTTTCTTGCTACTCACCTTCATCCTCACCCCGTCTATGTCTCTCTCTCTCTCTCTCTCTCTCTCTCTCTCTCTCTCTCACACACACACACACACACACACACACACACACACAGAGGCACTGAATATTGATTCCCTGTGGAAAAAAGTGACTTCTCCAATAATCGAGTTATAAAAGAACATATTCAACAAATACATATCCGTAATCTTTCTTTTCTAAAAACAATGACACAAAAAATAGAACTGACGTCATTCTTGGTCAGATCCTTTTTAAAAATCCCTCTCTTTCAGTGTTTTCCCATTATCTTTTCCTGTGAGGATCAGGTAACCTGTCTAAATCCCTATCCCAGCCACACGGTCATAGGCCTTTAGAGAAAGCTGACACCAACAGGGCACACAATCAATGATCAATGGGTAAATGAAATAATTTCTATTTCTGAAATGTTTTATTCCATAAGAAAGAAGAAGAAATAAACTTTCTGACTTCACCATTCTTGACAATTTCTTTTTCTTACAGTTTATAAAATCAAAGTATTGGAGGTACTATATATATATATATATATATATATATATATATATATATAAATTAATAGTTGAATATGTTTTACCAATGTAATTCCTTTTATTAGCTTGGAAATGGAAAGAAATAGAACCTGTTTCCTTATAACACCGAAAGAGTCTTTTAGAAAAGGAACCAGTAAAACAGAGGAGCAGTTCATTTGTTTGTTTTCCAGTATTTTTCAACTCTTCAGAAAAATAAAAATCTTTCCCACTCTTCACATAGTCTGGTGCACATAACTGCAAAGCTCTTCCCTCAGCCCCTTCCATTCTCTATTCCCTACACCATCACAGTAAGAGGAGGTGAACAGTTGATATTCATTCCAGAATCTTCTTTACATTTGGCCCAACTCTTGATAGCATGAGATGTCAGTGTCTACAGAGATATCTATGGGTTCATGCAAATAATACATAAAGTGAATATTTCATGGAACTTGGGGAAATGAAAGCTGAGCATAGTTCAGGCTCTACTTTGTAGGTAGTGTCAAGACATGAAGAAGTAGTCCAGGTAGAAATCAAAAAGGTATTGCTCATAAGTCTCTCTGAACCTCAGTAAAGACTTAATCCTTGTAAAAACAGAAGTTAATTTGATTAACACTTGCTTGAATTCCCTCAAATTCTTGGGCATCCTACATAGCCGAGAGGAATTGAGTATTTGAGTCAATTTCCTTCCCTTTTTTCCAGTCACTATCAGGTTTCTCTGATTATATGAAGTTAAAAGCACATTCAATAAGATTGGGGAAAGGTAGCAAAAGAGCTTGAAGAAATGTGGTTTGATTTCTTCAGTTACAGAAAGGATTGGATGGGTGTATGAGAGATCAAATGTGAGAGAACAAGCACACACTGGAGAGAAATGAAGAATGGAGAGAAGATGAAACAGCACGCAGCATGCTGGATAGCATTGCCATGGCAACCACACTCCATGTGCAGAGAACTGCCAAAATAAGTCAAGATCCAAATAAGTAGGTGTCGGTGGAAAGGAAGATAAGAGCTTGGCAACGGACAAAAACCACCTAGAAGAGATGAATTAACCTTGAGAATTTAACTCTTCTTCCCATTTCCTTTTCTAACCACAACCAAAGCTCCAGTTTAGTGGCAGCATTGTTGCCACCAAATCCAAACCTTATTCAGGAAGGTCTCAGAAGGGTAGGAAGGAAGCTTAAGGAACTCTCAGCTGAAGCCAAAAGAGAAAAACTGAGTGAGGCAAATATTCCGCTGTAATTATTAGCTTGTTTCCCCAACTTTTTTTTGGCAATTTGCACAGAAGGAAAATATTTATTTTCATTTTCCAGGTGGCTTAATGAGTGGAAACAACATCAATAAAAACATTATCATGTGTGTAAAGATGAGCACTATAAAGATAGGTACAAATTTCCTACAGCAGTGGACTAGGCTGCCTGCTAGTGACATCTATCCCTTTAATGTAGGAGAATCCTATTCAAAAATACAGCCAAGCTGTCCCTGGAGATAAGAGCTTGAGAATGTTCCCTGAGTCATTTAAAGTCACCCAGCAAACAGAAATGAAAGCATATCCTATACTTCACAGTCCTCCCTTTATGCCATTAGATCATCCCAAGATCTTCAGGTATCCTCAGCATCACCATGATGGCATGTGGCAGAGGGCATCCCCTGGCAGGTTTAAGCCAGAATTTGAACTGTGTCCCTGACACTTGCCTGCGGAGCCTGTTAAGAAGATGGAATCCTGGGCATACCTCAAGGACAGGGATTCAATATTCCAGGGGCAGATCTCAAGAATATGCATTTTAAAGCTCCCTGGGTGGCTCTGTGCATTGACATGTGTGGAAACTGTGAAAGGAAGCACACATCCCTCCTTCCTCTCCTCTAGTGACTCCACTACCCTCTGCTTGGCCTTTCTTCACATCCACGAATGGCAGGATCACCACACCTGTCAGAGAGTCAATCTTGGACACTCATTGAGCCAGAAAATAAAAAATTAGTCTGAGACCAGCTCTGCTTCTCAACAATGCCGATGTAGAAGTGCTTGCTCTCACTCTTTAGTAAATATTGGGGTAAAGGGAATAGAGGTATACTAGGGAGAAAGAAAATCTAGCTTCCACCAGAAGACCTAATCAGGAAATAACAGTAATTAGGTCCTAAGGTAAAATAGCCAGAGCAATACACACACTCTTCATTCTCCAGTCCACCCTGCATCACAGCCTTGCCATGAGAATCAAGGAAAACTCAAAGGAGCCCTTGATACCACTTGGTCAAACCTCAGTTCTCTTACCTTTCAATAACACCAACCTCTTTCTGATTTAGATTTATACAACCAGATACTTGAGGAAGCTCTTCCCAAACTAACTAAATAATGCTTATGGAATGCACTCAGTTCAACGGGCTTTGTGAATTCAGAGATAAGAAGTTGTGGTATCTTCTAAGCACTCACTCTGTTACAGGGATTTTCCCAATGTTCCCCGATGTGATCCCACGTTACAGATGAGGAAACAGAAGCTCAGAAAGGTGATTAATTTTGTCAAACACATACATCTAAACTAGAATTTTTAAAAAGTTTGTCTGATCTCCAAATTATACTTTTTGAACCCTACCGCACTAGCTCTTTTCCACAAGCTGATGTGCAAACAGAAAGTATATATAAAAATTAACATTGCTCCTATTTTTTCTGTCCCCAAATAGGTACCAGAGGCACATGAAATTATTATGGGAAAGAAATGCATGCCTTCTTCTGAGATGAAAACCTCTGATTCTTTTTTTCCAGAACTAGTGAATGTGAAGACAATCTTCTCATGAGTGGAGTAAAGGATTACATTATTTTTAAAGTCTCTTTGCCTTTCCTTTCATTCTTCTCTTTTATAAGACTTGAGGCAATGAGCACCTCCTACTTTAGAGGCAAGTTACTTGAAGAGTGAAGGGGATTTTAAGTGGTGTCAATGACAAGGAAAAAGGAGCTTGCTGTTTTAGGGAAAGCTGCAAAGGGCTCCCTATGGTTTCTACATTGTCCCACTCCAGTCACCAAGGAGAGGAGACAGACATGAAAGAAGCATTTATCAAGGAAACAAAACGATCTGTATTTGGGGGGTGTACTCCCACAGCTCCAGAGGAAACCATCAGGACTCGGAGCCAGTGAGACAGCTGTCTCCTTTCTCCTGTCCCTTTCTCTCCTCTCTACACTTCCAAATACTGGCCCACCATGGACACAGGCTCAGAAAGGTAGCATAGCAATGAGCAACCCAAAGAAGCATGGCTGGGGAAAGGAAAACCCCACAAATATAAGGGTTTAAATACTAGAACGGTTTCACAGGTGAGTGACAATGCCGGGAAGGACACGGTACGGGGGTGGAATGTATGGCCTCACAAGGGGTAGCTAGTTTATTTAGGGTCTTTAAAAATGAGTAGTTTACTTGGCAAGGAAGAAGAAAGATGGAGGGTCCAGAGAGTGTAGGCTGTAAAAAGGCAAGAGTTTGTGGGATCACGAAGTTGCAGCTGCAGGATAAGATGGAGGAAAGGGAATAAGGGAGCCAGGTGGGAAGAGGCAGTGGCAGGGTGAAAGGCTGCAAAAGAGACCAGGGCCCATTGTAAAGGTCTTAAAAGTGATGCTGTGCCCCTATAAATAGGTATCTAAGAAAAATTTTCAAACAGAGCAGATAAGTGATCCAATTAATTTTCTAATTAAATTTTTTGTTGTTGTTAAGAAAAGTAATGCTTGGTATAAAGACAAGTTAAGGGGCTCCTGGTCTAGATAAGAGAAACAATGTGAATCTGAACCACAGTAGTGAAAGGACTGATTGAAGGTTGGAGGACAATCTAAGAAGTCTATTGTGAGCAGAGTGGATGGATGTGGAATGTGAAATGCACTAGATTTAAATGCTTCAATTGCTCCTCATTACAGGGAGAAGTATAGCTCTGAGCTTGGCAGGCCACCCTCAAGGCATGCAGACTTGTATTTTTGCCTTTTCTTATTGGAGCTACAACTTCGTGATTAGTGGTGAACTTACTGATTCTTACTAAAATAAGGAGAGGAAGAAGGAAGGCTAGAGAGTCAAGGAGGGAAGGGAGCCTGGAGCATTAGAGAAGACCAAGAAGCAGTGGGCATAATCACCTTGCACATTGCAAGATCATGCTGGAAGGGGTGTGGAGCATGATCTGAGGGTATCAGTGTCCAACAGGCAACCTTTTATATATGTAACAAAGTTATTTAAATACTTTGAGAGCGCCCTTGTCTTCGAGTTTAGGTTGTTTCACCATTTTGGAGTCCCTTTAGCTATTTTCATTGTTCCGGTTAGGCTTTCAAAAATCATGGGCACTTCTTTTCCATAGTGGGATATAAGATTAAAAGATGATTACCTTAGTAAATTTGTCAAAGTCAACAGCTTGACCTCCTTTCAAATTGTGACATGCAGAGGTATCAGTTCATATAGTTTGCAAAGTTTGCCCCAGGTGATTGTAGAATCTACCCTAAGCACATAGGCTAATCCCCACTGAAAACTTCTAGTTCAAGGTGTGCCTGGCCTATGCTGAATGAGGAGAAAGATAGCACACCAATTTGATACGATAGGGAACTCACAGGACTCAGGCTCCCTCTCATTACAGCATTATATTGCAGGGCCATGTTGAAGTCATGGCTCACTGCAACTCTCAGCTGCATTTTGCAGTTCCCTTCCAGCCTGTTTTCCTGGAAGTCAACTTTTCATTATTAGTACTAATGGAGGAAAGGGTGGGCATACATAACCAGAATCAACAGATAACTCTAAACCTTATTGTATGTAAAAGGCTCCAATTTCTCCCCCACTGAGCCCTTTGCAGATCTCATGTCATGAAACAAAACTTAATAATGCCTTCATGGCTCTCTTCTCTGCTCCTCCTCACCTACTGGTAAAAGTACTAACAAACAGCAAAATGACCAAAACCCATCAGGAGGGGAAAGGGTGAAAAGCAAAAGACCTAGAAACTTCACAGTAGTGGATAACAGTGATGCCTGAATGATGGGATCTTGGAAAATCAGGCCCTGCTTGATGAGGCTTATTTTCCCCCTAAATGTGATGAATCATCAAGCAAGTTTGCTCCAAGATATAAATTCTTAGTTGCCATGAATTACACAACTCAAGAGAGAGGCAGAGAATGGGAAAAACCTCAGTGTTCAATTTTTATACGTGCAACCATAACCTTAAAATTCATCCAATTCAGGAAGCAGCTTGTCTCTAAATGTGATAAAAAAAAAAATAGCACAGTCTATTGAGTCTATCAGAGCTCCTGACACACAGATGGTGCAATTAACATCTAGCTGAGCCCATGTTCCTACCCTCTTCCCCCCTTGTCACCCACTAGCTTAAAGAGACACTTGACTCCACGGGCCCTTTCTGTTCTTACTATTGTTCTCCCTTCTGTGGGTGCTGTAGTCCCTAGGGAGGAATTCATCTCATGTGGCACTGACTTTCTGAAAGCATGAAATGGAGTGGAAAGGCTGGAAAGATACATGCTCCTCAACACAAAAGGTTTTCCCAACATTATAGTTAGGGAAGATATACCTACCAATGAAATACTGTCTTTGAAAGAGATTTGAAGAAAATACAGCCAATATTAACATCATGAAATCTGTGCAGTGAAAACATGGTGCCCGAGTTAGTGTTGTCTGCATTTCCTTTGCATTTAAAAAAATTACCTTCTTAAAAATATTTCACTGTAAGAAACAAAACGGCAATTAACCTTCTCCAGCTCTACTGTTTTACCATTAAGGTTGAGAATGGTAATCTTAATAAATGAGTTTTGCTGTAATATATAGTACTCCGCTTTTGGAAACTAACCTTCCATTCCCAGTACAGTGGGGGAGCTTGTGATAGGCACCAAAAAACCAGATAAAATCTGCTTTCGCATCTCACATGGAAGATGATAAATGGGTTCTTCCCACTCTTGTCCATTAGGTAGGTGGCATTCCTAACCTAAATAAGAAGCTGGGACAGTATTCAGATGTGTCACCATTGCACAGTAGCACCATGTCCAGCCTCGGCATTCAGCTGGAGGTCACCTCCTCTGTCACTGTTGGGCCTTGTTTCATGGTATATGAGGCAATAAGCATACAGCACATGTTGCTAAGGGATGCACATATGTGCTGTTCTGTACTGATGCAATACAGGACATAGAACATTATTTTACAGATAGGAATGTCTTCAAATCCCAACAAATCCTTGCCTGGTTGAAACAATGAACCTACCCCTCCACCACCACCACCACCACCACGAAGGAAAAGTCCCTGCGGAAACGCAAGGCAGCAGGGAATTTCGCCCATTTTTTTCTCTTGTAGAAGCACATAACTATCAGTGTTATGGTGATGTCATAACTTTAATTTTATATACAATAAAATGACAGATGTGTTTGTGCAAATAAAATATATGATAACGTATTTTCAAAATCTGGAAGAAAATATTTCAAAATAAGCAAGTATTTCTTTATGTGTGTGATAAAAAAAATCTGCATATTCTTATAATTAAATCAATTTCCAAATGTTTCTACAATGTACAATTACTTCTTTTACATGTGGAAAAATTAAAAATCCTTAGATCTACTTTAATTACCCACATAGAGTATTACCTCACAAATAAAAATTATTATTGTAATGTGCAGAAACTTGGGGAAATTGACATCCATCAAAACATTATGTGAAAAAGCATGAAATATTGGCACACACTGATGGAAACTGCATGGCAGGCATAAGATCAACAATTATATATTAAAATTAAAATACTTGTGTTAGGGTGGTGGGGATATAAGTGAATTTTCTTTTGTTGCCATTTCCTTCTTGCTGCTTTCTGCCTGTCTCTGTCTACTTTTTAAAATGGAATCAGTGGCATGGGTCTTCCAGACACTTTATTAGAGACGAGGATCTCAAGTAACGAAGATAAGTTGTCTCTGAGAATGAACTATTAAGTGGATATGATGGTTTGGACTAAAATGTCCCTCAAAAGGTGCATGTGTTCACAGGTGGGAGTTCTAGAAGGTGATTAGATCATCCGGATGCTAACCTCAGCAAAGGGTTAATATGTTGGTGATCCTGGCTGAGTGGGCTGTGAGGAAGTGGGGCTTTGTTGGAAGAAGCAGGTTGCTAGGGCATAACCTGAAGGGTATGTTCTTTTCCCTGTCCTAGCACCTTCTTCTCTTGCTGGCTCCTCCTTGCGCTCTCTGCTTCCTGGCTACCATGAGGTGAGCAACTCTAATCTTCTGTGTCCTTCTGTCGGAATGTTTCTGCCTTGGAGCCAGCCAACCACTAAATGAAACCTGACCAATCCATTGAACTCACATAAAATAATGCAAAGGCTGTGCAGCTAAGAAGACCTGAGCTCACGCCCACTACACAAGTCTTGGTCAAGTTGGCCTCTCTGTGGTTCCTTCACTCCAAAAGCCCAGAATGCAGAGGCATGCTGCAAAGTAATAACATGTATATTGCCTGGCATTAATAGGTAATTAATAAACAGTTACTGCTGGGGTCTCCTAAATCAAAGCAGAGTGAGACAAACCTAGAATTTTTATCAAGGTGCTCTGGTGATATAAGAAATCTGTAAAAGAACTGCAGGAATTAACATACATAATTTACTTAACAGGAATGTGAAGAAAGCTTGGGTTGTCAAAAGAAACTTATCTCTGAAACCTGTAGAAGAAAGCTAATGTATGAAAAAGTGAATTTTCTAGCAGTGTAAAGGGAAATAAAATCACCTGAAAAGATAGAGAAAACACTTTTTTCCCCAAACCAGTATATTTGGCAGTGTGAGATGGACACATCATGACGTTAGTGAATGCAGCCCTTCATACTATGGAATTCCTTTCCTTTCCTTTCCTGTTTCTAAACTCACAGGGAATCTTACAATCAAGACAGAGTGACTTCATCATTCCAAGAGAAGAAGAGGTACAAGGAAGCAGTATGGTGTCTGTGCTGGGGAGGGAGAGGTGGGAGATGTTAGGACACTGGGACTTCTCTTTAATTATCCTCTGTAGAGTAAGTGCACTGGTTTCACTTAGTATGTTTACATGCCAGGATTTGGAGCAGGCGGCAGAACCACTGAGCTAAATCCCCAGCCCTACATGCCAGGATTTGGAAGGAAAACTAACGGAAATTTTAAGGTGGCCAAATACCATCCTCCACATCTTGGCCTATGTAATTCATCTAACTGTGGAATTCATCTACAAGAATGAGAATATAATGGACAATCAACTTGAGATAATAGATAAACCTTTGAAATAGATATTTGCAGTGAACATTTGGAGTTCATTAAAAAAAGAGCTACAGAGTTTTGGGTTAGCTCAGTAGTAGAGCATCTGCCTAGCATGTACAAGGCCCTGGCTTTAGTCTTTGGCACCATAGAAACACAAACAAATAGAAATCTACAAATTCTCTATCATTACCTGCAAGAGGTAGTCCATTCCTAGCCCAGGTAGCACTCACTCTGTTACCCTTAAATCTGGGCAGGTCTGTGAGTGCTTTGACCAAGAGAATGCAGCAGAAGTGACACTGTGCCAAGTAGAACCAGCCACTGTGTTTGAGGAAGCCAAAGGAACCAAATGGTGAGGTCAACAAGGAAGAACACTGAGTCTGGGTGAATCCCAGCTGGCCTCTAGCACCTGGTCACCAGTCAGAGGCATATGGGTACACCACCGTGGGGGCAGATCCTCCCTTTCTGGCCAAATACTCTGACATCACTTGGAGCTAATATAGACTGTCCTGGTGAACTCTTTCTCAACTATAAACCTGTAAGCAAATAAATAATTACTATTATTTTAAACCAGTAAGCTTGGAAGAGATTTGTTATGGAGCAATAGATTATAGAATCTATGTTACTAAATGGTTCATAGTTCAATCTCCTATGAGTTCAGTTGGGATGGGTCATTGTCTCAACTCTGACCAAACAACCTGGGGAAAACAAATGAAATTTAGATTGAGAGTTTAAAAATCCACAGGGTCATCATAATTCTAAGTAATAATTTCTGTTCAAGTGCTGCTTAAATAGACTACCTGCCTTCCTCTGCAATATTTTAAAAACCATTTAATATTTATCAAGCAACTGTTATGCGAGGCACTGAGGATTCAGTTACAAATAAGATCCAGACAGTTGCTGCCATCACAGAGTTTCTGGTCTGGTGGACATCTAAGATCATTTCACCAGCTACAATGCTTGGTGTTGCTGAACTATAACTGCACTACCCAGACCAGATTGCAATGAAAAGTTCTGGTTTGGTGGTAAAGGCTAGCCTAATGCAAGAAACCCAGAGCCACACAACTAAAATGCAAGTTGAACTATATGCCACCAATTCCTGTGGCTTCCTTCGAGTAGAAAACTCCAAGATCCAGGCAAGAACTCTACTCATGCCCCCGGACACAGCCTCAATTCATTGTTGTTTGAATGCAAAACAAATGCAAAGTGAGGCAGAGGTTCAGAGTTGGGGAAAAGAATCCTTGAAGGTCTACTAGAAATATTCATATACAATTAAGTTGAGTCTGTGCTACTACAGATCAGCACTGGTTACAAATCAGCAGTGGTCAATTTAAACTCCATGAAGGCTCTTTTATTTTTTACATTGAACAATCTCAGCAATAACAGAACTTTAGCAATTTGCCAACAAATAACCACATTAATTAAGATTTCTATAATGAATGTTTTATAATTTTTGAATCTCTTTCATGTACATAATAGCTCTTCCATTATCATGCTCAAGAAGTATTTCCCATCGGACCTTCACCTGATCCCTCCTCAGCTACTATGATCTCACCCAAAGTAACAATACTAACTGATAAAACGTCTCTAATTTTACTAATTTTAAATGTTCACCCAAATCTTTCCCTTGAAAAGGGAATCACAGAGTACAACTCTATATGCTGCCCAGTTCCAAGGAGCACTTCACAACAGAATCAAGCACTCAAAACTGCCACATGGTATCTGCCTCTGCAGAGATCTGTTGGCCTCCTGGTCAGCCCTTCTGCTCTTGACTTCAGTAGATCAATAAATATCTCTGCGTCAATGATAGATGAAATGATCTAGGATTGAAACTGCCATAAGTGGCTATAAACTACACCAAGAAGCACAGCTGTTCAACAAGCATTGTGATTTGAACACAGGAATAGATCCCATTAATCTGCTCTTCCTCCATAGGGGTCCATACATAATTAGCACAAATCCATCCATCCCCAGGAGACAGCTCCATTATAATCAGGGATTTAGCTCACTTCCAAAGACCCCATAAGGAGGGCCCCCCAAAGAACTAAAGAACAGCTTTCCAGGGCTATCATCAGTGCAGGAAACCAAAGGCCGGCATTAAGAATTTCAAGCACAGCTTTTAGATTTCCATCTCTTTCCTTTCTATCACATCATGCCCTGGAATCACAGTCCCTCTTTTTCCTTAGTTTTATGTCCTCATGTTATTGCAGGTTGGCCAAAGTTCCTGGATTCAGACTTCACTCATTCATCTTCTGCCAGGTATTCCACATTTGTTTGATTTCCATTCCCTTTATACCACATATTTATGTGCTCATCAGCACTCCTATTCCTTTAGTGCTAAGGCCTCAGCCAGACCAAGAGGAAAGGGATCTGCCTATTACTACTTCATTTGTAAGCTCACCGTAACATGAACATTGTCCATAGTGTTTGTATTAGATTGATTTCCCAGCATGTAGCAGTTAAATGCTTTAAGGAATGGACATCTTTTTCTAATTTGTGCAAAGATGCCCAGAGGGCTAACATATTCTGGGAAATACTGATAAATTTTGTGCTTCCAGGGATATTTGTTTATTACTTCAAATAAACTAAATTATCCAGAACTTTTATGAAAAACTTTTATGCAGTTGGTGGGGTTTTCTTTAAGTGAATCTATTCCAGTAAGAAGGAAAGAGGGGTCTCCTAGTCCCTCTTTTCTGTAGGTATAATAATAAGCCTCTTCCTATGCAGTCTCTCTTCATGTTTGTGTTACTCCTGATATTCTGTGGTCATCTCCCAGTTTTGTATTGTGTACTACTCATATACTTCATGTTTATTAACCATATACTACAAATCAGAACATGAAGTTAAGAAAAATTATTTGACTTTCCAGAGATAACCACATTATTTCCCCAGATATTCTCTAAATATAAATGTGTAGATTATATATACATATATATACCACATTATACAAACTGCTCTAACCTAGTTAGCTTAATGCTTTAATCTCTGTCTCTACATATGAATGTGAATATATAGCATAACATTTTAGAAACTCAATATTTCATTGAATGATTAACTGAAATTTAATCAATTCCCTCTTCATGGAAATTTAGGATGTTTTCAATTTACAAAAACTGGATAATCACCCTCATCTGCAACTCTTTGCGTATATAACCTTTTTTAAAATTTTAAGTAAGATTGATCAAGGGATCTTTTCAAATTCAATCCATTTACTCCCAAATGCCTTGTCTGATCCAGGGAATTTACACAAATGTGATTCCACACAGTCACTTTCATTCACAATTACATTCAGAGTCAAGCTCACACTCATACAGAAATCCGGCCAGTATGCAGATTCTGCATACAGTCACTTGTCTCTGTCACTGAAAGAAAGCAAGAGGCTGGAATGAGGCAAGGGATGAGCAAAGACAAGGGTGGGTGAAGAGGAATTCTGAAAGCTGGAGAGAAATGAAAATCAGGCTAGAACTGTCTGTTGTAGAGAAAGGTAATAATGAGGTCATGGGAATGGCACTTCCGGGTGTGAGCAAAGAGGAAGGTATGGCAGACTTTTCTTAGAGAAAGCTTGATTCTGAGCCTGGGACGCCACAGTGATGCTGATGCTCTGAGAGTAAGATGCATGAGGAGGATTTGGGCCCCACAGGGAGGACCCTATGGGCTTGCAGAGCCAATGCTGGCCAGGACAAATGGCCTCTGAAGGGTCATAGTGAACAGAGCCCTGGAAGAGGAGAAAGAATGAAAGGGAAGGGCATGAGTTGATGAAAGGCAGAGGATTGGATCCTACATGGCAATCCCGGCCACTGCAGTTTACCCAGCATCTCTGGATGACTGTAACCAAACCCTGACACAACCAGCTGAGTTCTCTCACTCTGCATTCATCTTTTCAGACAAATGCTGAAATAATTCCTTTAGCATTATGTCCCTCTTTGTCACCAAAACATCCCCCAGTAACATTTTAACCTTGAGAGAAACCTAAATACAGTAGCCCCATATCTCGAAGTCCCAATGGCACCATCTCCAAGCTACTCCTTCCTTCCATGCCGATCTACCACTCCACGTATCCCCATGTGACATCTTCTTCATTTCCACGTCTGTCTCCATCAAGTGGAGACAAAGGAGTACGTGCCTCAGAATGCTGTGGTGACGCCTAAGGGAATTAATATGCTTACAAAGAGTGTCTGAGTCCTTTGCCTGGAATATTGTAAATGCTCAAACATTTTAACCATAATTACAATTATTTTTACATCTATAAATAAAATGTATGTTGTTAATGATTTCATTTCTCACCACTTAAGTAGTCACAAATTTTTGAGCAGACAGTTTCCTTCTGTCTGAAAAATCGATGCCACGTGACTGACTTCAGAGGAATTATTCCCCAAATTGATAGCTCCTTAGTTTGCTCCTTGTCCACTTCCCAGGTGCCTAGGAAGACCTTGATTTGACAATCCTATCCATTCTATTTCCTTTCCCCTGATAGTAATATGCTGTGTATATTCATGTTTTCATATTCACAGCACCTAGCATATGCTTTAACATAGGGAGTATTAATGAATGTTGAGTTTTAGACCCCTGTTCTCTCACCTTCGCTTACTCCCATTACCTACTGTCTCCTTAACCTCTCCATAAACCACACATCCATTTTATGAGGAAATAAATGCCATACACTCTCAGTGTTACTTGCAGTAATCATCATAGCAATTTTTGTCAGCTTCTTTGGACAAGATATTCTAAAATATATTTGAGCAAATAATCCCCAAAATGACCAGACAAGAAAAGAGTAGATGATAGAGGGTGTAGTGTCTTGTTTTCTCTAGGTTTATATTTTAAAAGTAATTTCAAGACAAAAAGATACAAAAAAAGATAAATACAATAAAATTGCACTGTATCACCAATAG
The DNA here is from genome assembly GCF_053883595.1 of Heterocephalus glaber. Lineage (NCBI taxonomy): Eukaryota > Metazoa > Chordata > Mammalia > Rodentia > Bathyergidae > Heterocephalus > Heterocephalus glaber. Next base: position 23,975,693 of record NW_028258297.1, on the reverse strand, counting down.
CCCTACCTGGTAACTTGTTCCAAACACCAGTCATTTCATTTTTCACCAAAAATGGTCCAGAAGCCACTTCACATCAAAAAATCACCAATAAAATCTTCAAAGTAGTTATTTTGTACTGTCTAAAATTCTATTCACTATCAAAATTATTTTTAAAATATAGCGAGAGACCCAGGAGTTTGAAGAACTCTTGAAGTTGGCTAATGACAAGGAGATAAACCTTTTGGTGAACAGTACAATAAACTAGAGTTGTTTAGTCAAGCTAAGACGGGCAGAAAGGCGATGAGATTTTGTCTTCAAGTTCATGAAGCATTCCTGCTAATGAAGTAGTAGTCATTTGTTATCCATATCCACAGTGGGCAACAAAGGAGCAGATAAACTAAGTTATATTAAGAAATATTTCAATTAGAAAGACCTTTCAGGAGCTGGGGATTTAGCTTAGTGGTTCCACCACCTGGCTTGAAAGAGCAAGGTCCCAAGTTTGATCCCTGGTACAACAAAAAAAGAAAGAAAGAAAGACCTTTCAGTTGATTGAATGCTAGAGTAAACTACTTGAGGGAATCTGTCATTCTCCACCTTTGGAGTGCTTTGAGGAGACAGTAAACAGCTCTGTGTCATTCCAGGCTTTAGCCATTGTCTACCTATAGGAACAATGACCTCCAGAGGTCCCATCAACTATTTGATTGGATGACTATCTCACAATGTTTACTGGTATCTCATTGATCACAGAAATAATTTGGAACTAGCAAGAGGCTGAGGACCAAAAATGCTAAGGAAAAGCAGGGATTAATGGTAGGATTAGGTACTGAATACACATTAGAAGTGCCATCCTTCAATATGAGCATATTCTAGCTCTGTTGAGATCAAAAGAAAAAGGCATAAACTCATACTTTCTCAGTGGGAGACTAAATGGCTAAAAATGAAATAAAGTTTCTTCCAGTGACTTAAGCAAAACTCAATCAGCAGAGAAAATAAAAAGGTCAAAGTAGACTCAGAATTTAATCACATTTTCCAGTAAACCAACATGCCTCCTACGGACCAAAAGCCCCAGCTTTATGCTGTATGTATTGTTATATGGGTAGCAATGTTCCCCAAATAAATCACACATGCCCCTTCCTCTAGTCTGTGCTTAGAATTCCCAACCTGCCCATGTCTAGCCATCAAGTCCCAGCCACATTTAAAGGCCCTGTTCCAATGTCACTTTCTCTATGAAGAGTTCCCAAATTCCCTAAAAAAGAATGTCAGAGCTCTGTGATTTCAACTAGTCTCATCTCCACATCACTACCAAGACTTAAGAGTGGCAAAGTCAACTACAGTAGGAGGCATTCTGGCTCACCTGGCCCTAGGGATCTTCTCAGGCCCATGAGTTCCAGAACTCTCTTCTTTATGGATGCAGGCTCCTGGGCCAGGCTCTACTGTCTTTGCTCAAGCCTCACTATGGAGTGGAAACCAGTCCAACTCTTCACATCCTGCTGTCTGTGCTGGCAGCACATAAACTTTCTATCTGAAAGCCTTCCCTTAATCTACAGGCACATAGATAAGTGGGAGCAAGTTTTCAAAATACAAGACTGTAAGAAAGATGAAACTGTTCTAATGGTTTTGCTTTGGTTTCTCAATTCCCCTTTGAGGTGACAAATAGAAGCCTATTTTGCTTTCATTCCTGAAGAACCTACTAAATGTCAACCCTGACATCTCTCAGCCTATGAAGGAAGGCCCTTTTGTGTCTTTTATAGCCCAAAGATTCAACCAAGAGAGAAGAGCAGATCTACCAAGCATCAGGTGGCACCATAGACCTGGTACAGACAACACCCAAATTAGTAGGTCTCCTCACACTTTCTAAGAGATATACTGAGACAGATAGCCCTTGACTCCGGAGGAGAGGCCTCTGATTCCCTATTTATAGTTAATTGTTATGTCTTCTTCCTGAATTCAACAGCTAAATGAGTTTTTAAAAACAGCTAAAGATACTCAGAGATGCCTATTTGCTGTTCAATTAAATAATTTCCAGGAAATTAACATTATTTTCCCATGGTTATGGGAAAACTTCTAGAAGGTTATGAGAGTCTAAAGCAAAGATAAATGTGTGGTATCAATGAGTAATTAAGTCCAGGCAGTCAAGGCTAATTATTTTTTAATACTTACCAGATCTCTTGCATCAGTGCACAGCAGTATAAAGCCTGAATTTCTCATTTAGCACCTATTCACTGCAGAGCATGGGATAGGTAGAGAATGGGAGGATGATATAACATGGTTGACTGGTGGACAGAAAAGTTGAAAAAAGGGGACTAATTTAGGTTTTCAGAGAGCTATTGGGATATTTTCATTTGTTACCTAAGAAGAATAAAAAGAAAAAAGATCTTTGGTTGAGAAAGGATGCACTGAGAAGTTAAAACTGAAGAAATGTTCAGCAAGGTTCCCAGGCAGTAATGAGTGAGAGAAAAGCTTCCAGGTGCTCTAGTGTGGATCCCCACTCAAGTTTCAAGCAAGGATAAAAGCCTGATAGATGTAAGGTTTTGGTATAGGGACCAAAGAAATCACAGGCAGTAAAGCAAAGTAGGCTGTGACTCAGCAGGTGTAGCATTGTGGTGAACTTAGCTCAGTTCTACCAGACTTAAAGGTCGACAGCAGAACAACTAATAAGGTTGCCAATTACCCAGCTTGTCGGCAATGATAAGATTCTTTTTGATAGACTAGGAAATGAGAAGAGCTATGTCTTCTCCTTCTCCCCTCCTCCCAGAATTTTTATTCTGTCACACTAAAACCAGCTCTGTGGCATAGGCATTATTATTCCCATTCTATAGAAAGATCTGGGTTTAACCTAAGAGAGATTAAGAATTGTTAGCTATGAAGCCTGTTCAACTTCAAAGCTTCTGATCTACTCTTTTTCCATTGGAAGATCATTTTCTCATTATAGAAGATGAAATGAAAATAGGAGTGGACTGTTACTGCTTTCATCTGTTACCTGTTTATATAAAACCAACTGTCCATGAGATGAGCCTCTCTTTTGGTTATTCTTCTTGTGCTGCATTTTAAGTTGGCTTTATTATCTCTGCATTGAAACAGGAATGGAGAGAAAATATTGCATTTGTGTTTCTTGAGCACTTAATTGTGTGCTAAATATTTTATATATTTTCTCTCTCCCTATGTAATAAACATCATTTTATCATTACATAAAAGAAAAAACATAACCCATACACAAAGAGGTAATCTACTTGTCCAAGGTCACAGATAATAGGCATTCTTATCATGGACTGTTTATTGTGCACTAGTGTATTCTTTATTGCTTATTGGCTTCTTTTTCATACATTCTAAAGTACTTATTGAATGTTTCTGATATTTATGTAGTTCCAGACTCTGTTCTGAGGACTTGACATACATAGAAAAGAATTTAAACTTGTGAAATTTAAATTATAATGGTAGTAATGAGACAGTAAATGATTAAGTTAGACACATAAATGAATAAGTGGATTTTCTTTTATCTTGTGAATACATTCAAAATTCAAACTCACTAGTTCTGATTTGGTAAGGTGCAGTAAACATATGCCAGCTTTTCTCCCCTACTGAACACAACCATAAAATCTGGACAGAATGTTTGACACAGCTGTCTGAGGTCTTTGAAAATCAAGTAGCAATAGGCAGACAAGGAAGGAGACTAGAATTCAAAATATCATCCAACTACTGATTTTAAGCAAGAATTACAATCTCAAAACATAATATTCAAAATATACAGAACACAATTCAAAATTACTCAGCATACAAAGAACCATGGAAACCTCAACTTGTATGGGAAAAAACAATCAACAGACATCAACAATGTGATAACACAGATGTTGAAAGTATCTGATAAAGATTTTTAAAGTAGTTATTATAAAAATACTCAAACCAGCAATCAGAAACACACTTGAAGCAAAAGTTAAAATAGAAAGCATCAGCAAAGACACAGAAGTCATAAGAAAAACAAATGGAAATTTTAGAACTAAATATATAGGAGCCAGAATGAAAAACACCCAGAAGAGGAAGGTATACCAAGAATACTGATAACAGAGAAGAGTCAGAGAATGTTAAGGTACCAAGAGGAATTGAGCAGTACTTCCTGTTTAGTCCCAAGTACTCAATCTCTTAAGTCCTCATAACCACAACCCTAACTCTATATAGTAGTTGTTCCTGCAGATGCCATTTCTTGGCATTTTCTCTTTCTTTTTTCACCCCTCAAATTTCCAATATTCTTTCTATCTATGAAACACAATTTGGTGAGAATATCATATGATACAAGCATTTTGAAAGAGTTAAACACATATCTATATTATTACCAACAATTCTACTCCTAGGTATTTGCCCAAGAGAAGTGAAAATGTAAGCCCATAGAAGGACATCAAAAAAATTAGAGAATTTTTATTTATAACAGCCCCAAACTAGAAACAACTCAAATGTCCATCAACAACAACAACAAAAACAAATTCTAGTATATTTATACAGCAGTATATTACTCATCTTTAAAAGGAACATGTTATTGATAAATGCAACAAATGAATTTCAAAATATTATGGTGAGTAAAGGAAGCCAGCTACAAAATAAATATGTATATTATGACTATTTATATGAAATTTCAAAACAGGCAAAACTAATCTATGGAGAAAGGGTGGTGGGTGGGTCCAGATAGACTAGGAGGTAGCATGAGACAAAACTGGTGATGGAAATTCTCCATTGATGGAGGTGTGGGTTACATACTCGAAGCATCTGTCAAAACTCACTGAATAGGCACCTAAGGTATGTATTAAAATATTTAATGTGCTAGGCTTTTACTAGAAAGTTATCTTTAAAGAATATTTTAGAGTGTCTGATCATTAGGAAAAGGCATATTTTCTATAACTTTTGAAATATGGTGGCATAAAATAGAGAACATGTGTTTTCTAACTAAAATTGTTAAGTCTTAATATGGTTAACATCTCCCAGGGTTCCATTCATCTTCACATCTTCAAACAGCTTTGGGGGATAATTTCTCTGGGTATTTAATTTATATTCAGAATAAATAAGAAACCAAACAACTAAGCTATAGACATAATATAAGAAATTTTAAAGAGTATAACAGTCAACAAGGTGTAAAACACGTACAATAAATTTGAGAAATATGAAGTATTTCCTATAACATCCTTGGTTGAAAGCCATTCTAAGTTAATGATATTACTTTTTAACTTCCAACATATTTGATGTACCAGTTCTATGCTACAAGCAAGAATAATTAGCAGACATTGATGGTTTCATTCAACTAAAGCCCCTTTCCTATTAATCCTAATGATTTTGGCAAGTGATCTTAAAGAACATATGTGGCTTATACTTCACATATCCTACTTTACACAAGTAAAGAGATTCCCACTTTACACAAGTCAGGCAATGTGATTTCCCATCGAAGAGGCACTAACTTCTTTCCAAAAGAATCATGGAATCAAATTATCCTAAATATTAGCTAAGCACCAATCAGTAACTACATTTTTCCCCTAAAGAACAACCATGAGCCTCTTCTTCTTGAATGAGCTGTCAGTATTATAAGATGTTCTTAACAGAAGTCACAGACATCAATAATTCACTACATTTGCAAACAAAAATTCTGTAAATGAACAACCTAGAATCTGGTTACAGTTTTTGCTTTTTCATTCTCCTTTCTATCAATGTTACCAATGCTTAAGAAAGAATACTAGGGAAAGAATGGGAAAAAGTTGAGGCTTTGATAAAGCCTACATATTTAGAAATGTAGGTTTTCAAGGTAATTCTTTCTACTGAACATAAAACCAGCTGTTGTAATCAATTACATTGAGCTGTTAAGCTCACCACCTGGAGAGTAATGCTGAGTGTTTAAGATGCTCTGCCACTAGTGTTTTGTAAGGAATCTTCCCTCTTCCTCTTAAGGATTCATTCTACTTCTCGTCCATGACCCAAAGGGTATATAATTTTCAGTTTCTGTTTAGCATTGGCAAGGTGGGTACTGTTTCTAGCCCTACATTCAAAAAGTAAAATCCTCAAAACTCCAACTGGGAAATTAAACAGATTTCTAAAAATAGACTCTATATCACTCAGCCAAAGTCCGTCTCTCAGGAAGTGGGTGGGAACAAGATTGGCTCCTTCCTGTCCTCCCTCTCCCAGCCATCTTGGTTGATGGATTGGAAATGTCGGCTTGTCAGGTTTTGTTGGGTGCTACCTGATGTAAGACCACACTGAGGCAGTAAAAATCTGTTTGCAGTCAGCTCTTTTAATAAGTCCCAGCAAACAGGAGGAAAGTAAATCTATTCAGAAAGATGCTTCCTCTGATACGATGAGGGAAAATAGTCCATGACAGAGGCTTGATATGGAAGAGATTTTTTAAACAAAGAACAATTCTTTCCGTAGAAAAACTGGAGGGAAATCATTTCCCTGGGGATTTAGGGATTCTAAGAAATATTACATTTCTATGTTTATGATTTAAAGCTAACCTAGTCTCCATATTCTTTGAAAAGGAAGTCAGATCTCTTCTACAAAATGTCCCTATTATTGAGTCCTGCTGGGTCTTAAGCATTCTGTGGGTTTTGAACTCCCAATGATGAATAATGCTGATGCTTCTTCTTAATCTCAGGCCCCAAAGGGAGACTCTGGGAGGCTACTCAGGCTTCCACTCCCCTCCAAAAGGATAAGAAAGACTGAGGAGATCAAAGATGCTGAGGACATACTGTATAACACAAAGCACCTGGCCCTTTGTACAACCAAAGTAAAGAGTTTTCCTAGAGATTTCAGAATTCTCAAAATATGTTTCCATTACACTATCACCACATTGTTAAGATCCACTTAAGTTTCAAAGACAGTGGTCTAATAATTTCAGATCCACTCAAGGTGCCTGGTATGTTACTGGAGTATTATGGTATGGCATGGATCTTATGGGGTTAAGTATCACTGGCTTGTTGGTGGTGAGAGTTTTAGTATGATGACCATAATGAAAAGGACAATGTGACGTTCACTACTAAGACTCAGCCAAAAGTGTTTGAAATGACCCAACAGAGTAACATATTCTGAAAATAAATATTATGCGTATATTCATTCATTCACATTTCTGGAGCCTCTGTTATCTTCCTCCATGTCATACTTCTAGAGTGGCAGAGAGTGAATTGCAGGAGTCTGGTTAGCAACATTCAAGTTAAACTGATTACACTATTAGCCTGAAAAATATTTTTCCTTCTGTTGGGAATTAATAAAATAACAACTACCAAAGTTCTTCATAATATAAAGCTTTTCAAGAATAGTCTTGCATAGAAGGTTAAAAATTTGTCTTCATTTCTAACTCTCAAGACAAGTACCATAAAATAAACACTTAGTCAATGTTTTGAATGAATGAATTTTTGATTATATACATAAAATGAATACAAGAGTGAATGATTTAATGAGTGGCTCATTGAACTATATTTCTTTGCCTCTTAAAATAGCTACTGACTGTACACATAAAAGTAACATCTTATAAAATCTGTGGCCTTTTCTCTGAGAAAATTATCTCAGGGAATCTGAACTTTGATCTTTCAAACAAGCATTTTAAGATTATGCGAGCCTCTGAAACATACTGCAAAGTGTTATCCCCTGATGCCACAGTAAAATAAGCCTGGCCATGATGATGTCATAAGAGCAAGTCCTTGTCTAATCCATTATAAATTTCCCCCAAATTTTAACTAGAACATCTGCAGAAGCAGAAGTGTATCTGTATGCAAGTGGTCATGGAGGTATGTTTCTTCTAGCGTTTGCTTTTTCCCTACAATACCTACTTACAAATCATTACCTTTTCTCCACAAATCACTGAGCTAATAGCCACAAAATTCTTTCTATAAGATCATTTTTTTAAAGAATAAAAAGAAAAAGAGAGAAAGAAAAAAAAAACCACAAAGCCTCAGTGGGCAGTTAGTGACCTAAGCCATCACCAGGTTAAAAATTCCTTGAGCATAAGAATATACATAATTTACCTCTGTTATCTACAGCAAGCTGAAGGCAAAGCACTGCATAAAGCAGACTTCTAATAAATGCCCATTGATTAAATGCAGGAATGAGATGAGTGTGCTACAACAGGAAATAAGTATTCTGCAACTTTAGAGATGAGTGATCATAGCATGCGGAGGTGAAGTCAGAACAGACTCACAGAAGACAGGGGACTTAAACAATATATAAAATAACGGTTATGCTATAAGTCAGTACTAACCTAAGCATGAGCTTTCAAGGTCATTAGCAGCCCTCACAGAGGTAACTAATACAAGGGTTTCTGTTTTTTAACATCTTACTCCTTGAGAAGGATCCTGGCTGACTGGACACACATTTCATTTTCACAGTGAATCCAGAGGTGAAATACAAGATGCTCTCTGTAGGCAATGCACTTAGAAGAATCACCGTGTAAGAGGTTGATGCTGAATTTTTAAAAAATGATAAGAGGAGTCTAAGATGAAGGTGAAAAGGAAAAGTAGAAGGAAAGAAATGCTTTCAATGAGAAAAACTTTCATTTTTCACCTTTCTACTTGAAGGATTAATTTGTCCTCTGGGAATGAATAAGATGTTCTTGAGGAGAACACAAAATAGACAGCTTATGGAAGCGTCAGGTGTCCCTGCTATTCTATTCCTGCCCTCTCCTCATACAGGGGTCTTAGTTATACAATCTTTGGTCTTTATGACTTTATCACCTCTACATTCTGTGCCAACTTCAATGTCACCAAGTATGAAAGGTTTTGGTTCTCTGATCATAAAAATAACAACTATAGAAAATTACTAGATTTTGTGCAACCACAGAAAATAAGAAGAATGTGTTCTCATTATAGGGTGTTTCATTACACTTCCAATGTGATAAGTGTGTCTGAATTATCAGACATCATGGAATTCAATCATCATGGAAACCCTTAAACTAGGAATACCTACCTTTTACAATTGGTAAAGTTGAGGAGTAGCCAGTTTTCTTCAAGTTAAATACCTAGCAAGTGGTTATGATCCCCAAGTCTACTGGAACTCATGACCAAATCTGGCTGACTTCAAAATATACTGTAACTTACAAAACAGGAAGAATATGGCAATTTCCGATAATTAAAAAAATCTTATTTTCAGTAAAAGCAAGGCAGTGCAGAATAATGAAAAACAAATACAATTAAATTCAGAAAGTCCCATTCCCCCAAACCTGAGACAAATTACCCTGCATTAACCTCAGTTTCTATCAAATGGGACTATCAAATGGGACAATAAGAGCTACCTGACAATACAGCACCACACACCATATAATCTTTGTGAATATGCCTAGCCCTGTAGGTAGTGCCAGATCTTTACCCCATACGCATTCAGTATGTTGAATGATATTGAAGTAGTAATGAGAGAACCCACATGCACCATTTTCTTTTTCTTACTAACAAATAATAATCTTATTTTTGAGGATTTCCCATCCCACTACCACCCCAGAAACCACTCTACGTTTGTTTTTACTGTCGTGGAAAATATACAAATAACTGATGGTAGAAGTAAAACCACAGCGTGGGGGTAGGTGGGGGGATCCAAAGTGGAAACTAGACTCCTCCTTCTGCTGCAAAGCACAATCCTATTTTCCTTTTTGTCTCCTGGGTAACTTCTCCTATGGCCACAGTTCCCCTTACAGAAGAAGGAGGTAAACATGTCCCAGAGGGAACATAGGACTGGGGGTCAGGCGTAGGGGTACAGTCTCAACCAGGAAAGATGCCTCCTTCTACTTTCTCCTTAACAACTTCTCTCTCCTGCATGGCCTCCTTTGTCTTTTGAGTCTATAATGCTGAGTCCCTGATTCTCCTCACAGACATCTTTGGCTTTCACGGACCACCATAATGCTTGACAGAATGACCCTGTGACCCCGGCTTCCTAGTCTGAGTCCCTCTTCCCCCCACCTCTCTAACTCCTAGCAGGGCTTCAGCTGCCACAGCTCTTTTATATTTAAGGAGAGAATGACAGCTGTGAGAGTCCACACAAGCCCCAAGTGTTAGGGAGGAAGTACCAAGAGAATAAGGGCAAAACCTTGGACGGAGGAGGCACTCTCCAGATAAAGGGGTAGGGTGAGGGAGGCAGGGAGTTGCTGCTGGCTTAGGCCCAAGTAAAATTACTTGCTTTGCCCTACAGAGTTTTATGGTGTTGAGAGGCTTCTCTGGGAAACTCCTGTGGGAATGGAGATGATAAAAATGTGAATAAGAGAAACTACTGTAACCTGCTGCCTTGCACCAGAGCTTCTGCAGAGATCAGGGTGCCCCTCTGGTCGATCACTGCAGGTAGGAAAACTGTCACATGAGCTTGAGCTTAGTGGAGAGGATAATGCACCATAAGGCTATCATGGATTATGTGGCTTTACTCTGTCAGCTTAAAAAGGGGGAACACTCGCTGGCTCCTTCGTGCCATAAACAGAAGCACAGAGGGAAAAACACACACAGTGAGTACCTGTTTCCAACTCAGCTGTGTGCACGTGACTTGACTGAGATGCCCTTATGTGCCAACGCATCTACTGTAAAATATCCAACATCATTGACCCACCACTTTGCTCAAACACAAGCTAAGCCTCTACTATTCAAAGTGTGGGTCGGAGGCCACCAGCCACACACCTACACAGCTGCTCTTGTACAAATTCACCCCAACTGCCTCTCATTCACCAGGATCACCTACAGACACACACTGTACCCATCATCTCTCATGCTCTCCCATTCCCAAGGGCCCGGAGCTGACTGCACCCAGATCCAGCAGAGCGGAGTCCACCCCTGCATGCAGCCCCCCTCTCCTGCTCTCCCTCCTGCACATTGATCTGATCTACTGGCCTTCTGAACCAATCTCCTGTACAAACACATGCCCAGTGTGTTCAGCAACTCAATCTTGTTTGCTTTTCTCAGCTGAAAGGACACTCAAGTGTAGATCTACCCCTTAACTCACTCATTCATGTCAATCAGAAAACTATCTGATCAATGATCAGATAGGTATTAATAAAATAAGTATCAGGCTGGGACGTAGCTCAGTAGTAGAGTGCTTGCCTAGCATGCACAATGCCTTGGGTTCAATCCCCAGTACTGAGGGAAAAAAAAGGTATCAATTTATCAGTGTTTCTCAGTCCAACACTCAAGTATAGGTCTACTCTTTAATTGAGTCATTCATATAAACATATAGGCATAAATAAATCAGGCATCAACTGTAATGTGTTGTAAATTCCAAAGACGAACATAGTTCCTTTTCAGAAAAATGTCTAAATTCTGTAATAAATTTTAGGATACATTTGTTCTGGTATAGAGGTCCAACTATGAGAACCCTTCCTAACAATTAGCATGGTGGTAACACTGATTTAGCATCCTGTCACCATAGGATGCTAGACACATCACAGCACAGTATACTGGGATCTTATCAAAGCCAAGCCAGTATTTCTATTCATTGTCCAAAGATGTCTTCTTCATGCATAAAACTTGCAATAAGCCCGAAACATAGATACCAAATTCACATTGCTACTTTTGGCACCTTTACATTGCATCATTTCAGAAATCTATTCTTATGTTAATGTGTCCCCTTTATAGCATGGGTATCTTAGGGCCACAGGGTCAGGAGGTAATTATTTTGTTACTTCACAGAAATGGAAGGCAATTTTCTAGGGCAATCAGTCCCATTAATTGTTCCTGCCCATGAAGATTCTGAAGCCTCTGCTTGCAAGCATCCAGAGTGGTGAATCACAACAGTACTGCATGACTGTAGAAGACTTTCAGTTCTGCCACCCTGTGCACCTTTGAAAGGATGGAAAAAGCTGGGTGTGATGGTGCACGACTATAATCCCAGCACTCTGAAAGGCTGAGGCAGGAGGATCAAAAATTTAAGCCCAGCCTGGACAACTTGGTGACTTAGCAAGACCGTGTCTTAAAATTTAAAAAATTAAAAAGGGCTGGAGATGTAGCTTAATACTAAAAGCCCTAGGTTCAATTCCCAGTACTAATAAAAGGGTGTACTGGGGAGGGAATTAACCCAAAGCGTGGGTTTCTGGGTGAAGATGGGGAAGAGTCGGCCCCAGCAATAATAGCAGGGGAAAAGCACTGGAATACAAAAGGGCAAATTGGAGTCTCAATCCCTTGGACTAATGGAGATGTAAGCAAATGTCCAGGCAGCCTATTTTTGTCTAATTAAAAAGTAACCTTCTCATGTGGATAATCCCCTGGCTGTGTCACTTCCCAGGTACCTGTGGCCTGGCATCTGTCACAGGGAGTCTGGCTTCTCAGTTCTGGCATAGCCAACCAAGCAGTCTTTCTTCCCTTGCATCCCCAGTACAAACGGCGAGCCTTTTCTAGCGGTGTGTCAGACTGTCCACACCAGTGACCAGGACTCACTGGGATGGAAAGGGAATCACAGAAACACACATCAGAGGTAAAATTGGCCAGGGTCAGAAGTCATCCTGAAGGTCTTTCTGGAAAGCATTTAATTCAGAAGTAGATTTATGTCCTCATGAATGCCCACCAATATTTCATTGGGCTAAGGTTCACACTGATGGCAGCAAACAAAGTCTACTCTGTTGAAGAAACATGAACTAAAGTCTTCGATTGACTTCCTTCTGCCAGCAGATTCTAGAATGCCTAGAAAGGCCCAGGACAAAGCTCAGTCTTTTAGCAATTCATCATTTCTCTCCCTCCATCCCTTGAAACTTAGTAAAGTACTAAACAAACACACACCTTCTTTATATAAGGGGCTTCCAGAATTTCCCCATAGGAAGAGGATGGGGTGCGGGTGAGAGGCAGAAATCTGCCAGTAAGAAGCAGGACTAAAAGAAAGATCTTGAAGATGCTCTGACAGAAGAAATATGATTTTTACTTGCTCCTATTGCATATTATATTCTGGGGTAAGTGCTTCAGAAATGCATATGAGTGAGTTAGATGCACACCATCAATTCATGACACATATCTAAAAATAATAAAGCACAAGTACAAATTGAAACATGAAAATACTAACTGATGGTAGCACCTACTGAGAGAATCAATTCGAGCCATACAATAGATGGTGACCAAGCAGGTACTTAGTGTCAGGTAGGGAGATCACTCTGATAGCTAAGGAGAGATCCAAAAGGCAAGAGTGACCTGGCTATGTGAACAGCAAACCAAAGAAAGTGTTCAGGCATTCTGGGACAGGAAGAATCACAGGATATTTGAGAAAATAAAAGGAGGTCGATGAAAGAAAGTGCAACAAAATAGCCGAGGAAAGAAGGCAACAGATAAAGCGAGGTGTTGGATTTTATTCCAAAAATGACAAGAGGCTACTGGAAGATTTGAAGTGATGTCATCTAATTTCCTGGGTTAGTTTTGCTTCTTGGTTGGTTTTGTTTGGGGTTTTGATTGTGTGGTGCTTTTTTAAAATTCATTGTGGTTGTGGTGTGGAGAGGGTGAGTGACTAAGAGAAGCTTGCATTTGTGGAAGAGGACGCCGGTGGTACCTGGGGCTAGGTGCTCAGTGGAAAGGCGCATAGATGATATGATGAAAAGACAGGCTCGACAGTATTGGCGTGGGTCTTGGATATGGGAGTGGGCAAATAAGTAATCTGAGGAAAATATGAACAACTAGGTGACTTTGGTTTATCATTTGCTGAGATGGGAATGGTGAAAATAGAACAATTTGAAAAGAAGAGAAGTTCTATTTTGCCATGATTCGGGTGCCTACTAGACACTTTCTGGAGCTACTCTGAGGAGTAGTCTGAGTTGGAAATGCATATTTTAGAGTCACTGCACATAAGGACATGTACAGCCATGGACTGGATCAAGTCACTTAAGAAATTTATGTAAATTAAATAATAAATAAGGGGACCCAAGATAGAACACTCTGGGCAGCAACATTCAGAGGTAGAGATAAAAACAGAGCTGGCAAAGAAGATTGGAAGAAACTTGGCCATAAAGTGAGAGTTAAATTACAGAGTGCGGTTTCATGAAGACCAAGAAAACAAAACATTTCAATGAGAAAATTGTCAGGTGTGTCAAATGCTGTAGAGATGACAAGAAGACAATGGCTCAACCACTGGATTTGTCACACAGGGATCACTGATGACTTTGGTGAGGCCTGCAGAGCCATTCCATTCGTGGTATGAATGAAATCCAAATAGGCTTGGGAAAACATGAGAGATGAGCAAGGAGATCTCTAAAGTGAACACAGGCAACTCTCAAGTTTTGCCATTGAAGAGACCAGAAACATTAGGAGGTGGCAAAGCAGGTAGGTAATCGGGGATTTGGGGTTTTTTATTTGTAATATAGGAGATACTAAAACTAATTTTTGGCTGGTCAGAATGATATAGTGGAGAGAGGAAAACAACACTAGACCTTCAAAAGGAAAAAAAAGGCTGGGCTCAAAGATGTAAGTGTTCAGAAGGTCTGGATTCAAGATCTGCCTCCTCTAGATTCAAAATTTGCCATTTGTAAAGGGTTATTCTCTGGTAGAAGCAGGGGTACTTTATCCACAGCACTAGGAGTGTAGGCAGAAGCCAGAGGAACTAATGCTGGAAGGCTAATAGGTCTACCAGTATGAACATGAGGACATTCCTGGTAGAGTAACTCCATTTCTTTGATGAATTATGAGGCAGACTTACAAAGAATGCTAGTTAGAAAGACAAGAGACATAATAGTTTCAAGGTGACAAGAGAGTAAGAATTTATTTTGGACTGGGAGAAGGCAACGTGGTAGGAATTGTAGCAGGAGTGCTGGTGAGGACTGGATGACTCTGTCATCATAGCTGTTTTTCTCCAGCATGGAAGAGAAACTGGACTTGTTCAGTTGCTTCAGAGTAGGCATGAAATGGACATTTAGCTGAACCACCCTATGTATCTGGCACCAACATGCACCCTTTTAAATCATCTCGCCACCCCTGCTCTTCCAGTTATGGACTTGCTAACTTTCCACTCAGGTTTCAGCCAATTTCACATAATATCACATCTATGTGTACACTGTTCAGCTTTAGCTTCCTGCCCTGGGGCTTCTTTGTCACCAAGATGTGGGACACAGGTGAAGCATCTGTTAGATATGTGTACGTATGCAGCCCAGAAGTGTGGGAGAATAAATGGGAGCCCATGAATAAATGCTTTCCTCTTTCAACTTTCAGTACACAGTTCTAAGACACAATTTTTAAGGCTCTTTAGGCATTCTGGCAGGATGAAGAACCACTTGAACTTAGCAATGTACAACCTGATAATGTATCATAGTATCAACCTTCTCTTTTTCCTTGTCTCACTTTTCTAGTCCCTAAATCCTGCTCCCTGAAATTACTTTTTTAAAAAAATCTTATATATCAATCGTTGCCTCATGCTCTGTTTTCAAGGGTACTCAGATTAAGATCATTGGTATCAGGAGGCCCCTCTATATGAGACTGTGGAGTACCATGAAGACCCACTGCTGAGGTTAAATGCAGTAATGGAAACCCATGGCAATGTAGTAATACTATAAATATTCAATTATCTCCTGAGATGGGATGGGATGAAATAGAGGTAGAAAGATCAGGCATTGGATTGGGTGGAACTCCTATTATTTGAACAACATCCATGCAGGTAGCTGACTTTGTCAATATATTTGCAAGCCCTGAAATAAGAAACTGCAAGGGTCAAGTCAAACAACTATCAACTCTGGGAAATCTGCTACAAATAATACCTAGGAATGAACTGTAATAGTGATACTACCAAAGAGATTAAATTCAGTCTTGGAATTCCTCCTATATGAAAATCCTAGTAGGAAAAGAATGGAGCCCTGAGACCACAAGGGGATGTGAAGGTGGACATGAAGAAAGGATTTTCCTGAAATCTTCTATAAGAACAATTCTTCCCCTATTGCCAGAGGAAAGAAACCTTCCCTTACTTAGAGATTCTCAGTATAGCTCCTGTCCTCACAGATAGTGCCCTTGTCTCCCTTATGTTCCTCCAGGCCAATAACTAGAGTCAAGCTGGAAAATACAGTTCCTTCAAAGAGGAGGCATAGCTTACCTGTTAAAGGAACTGCAATAGAAAGACCTGGCTAATTGCTTCCTAATTACAGCAATTAGGAAGCTTACCCAGGAGTGGATTTTGAGGAAGTTAGATTGGAAGCAGAGTAAGAGGTAGAGTCTGTTAGCATGGAAGCACTTTCTCATGAAATGCTTTGCAAACACTCCTAGGGGAACTCCTGGTATGTTCCTGAGTTGATGGTATGGTGAATGAGGTGATAAATGATGGAATGACTTTGGCAAAGGGGGTCAGAAGATTAGGGAGGAGGGAATATTAGAACAGAAGTGCTATGTGAGACTGACAAGTCATTACCTGATTGTTCTAGATGCCTGAGGTAAGGCTTTCCTAGGAAGGCCTGGTGGAATCAAGCACTGCTAATCAACAAGGGTGACCAGTTCAATAAAGCTCTCATCAAGGCTTTCCCTCCTTCCCAGTCTCACCCACTTCTGCTCCCTAAGATTGTCCTTGTATACAAAGTCCTCACACAAAGACTAAGACAAGTTGCTTCTCAGGAGCAAAAATTCAAGCAGAATAAAGAATCCCGAGATTGCTCTAGGCCCTACTGCCTCCAAAAATTACTACATAATACATTCTGCTATAGTGTCTAGGACACATTGGATCCTCAAGAGAAAATGATTTCTTCCTCCTCTTCTTCCTCTTCACCTGCATCTGTAAATCCAGAAAGTAGTTAACAGCAAACAACTTCTTGATTCAGAACAAGAATGCAAATATAGCAATTGCAAACTTGCTCTGCATTTACCAAAAGCCCCTTCTGAACCCACTCTTCCTTGGCCCTGGCTCAGCTCCTCATTTCCAATATACTCAGTTTTCCTCCGTGGTCACCACCTAGCCTCAGGATAGCTGTGTCCCCTGGAAGAATCAAATCACCTTTTGGGAAAATCAAAGAACAGACTAGAAATTAGTCAACAGACTGTGTCACTTTGAACACAAGAAAGAAAGGAAAGAGAGGAAAGAATGTGGGTGGGAAGGGGCTGAGAAGGGTAGGCAGGTAGAAGGAAGAAGAGTAAGGCAGTAGAGCACCAGTACTGTATTTGATGAGTGCACATGCTTTAATTTATTTTGCTTATCATGCTAACACATTTGTAAAGTGATTGTCTAGTTATTTACACAAGGAAGTAAAGGCTTATGGTCCCTATTTTAAACAAATGACTCTTCTTTCTTTTCAAAGAAGATATTTTATTTTTAAATTTGTATTACCATGTGTTTGTGATATATAATGAATATATTCATTATGTATATACATAGGGAAAGGGAAAGGGGACATTACCAGAACCCCTGCAGTGGGCCCTGGTCTCCTGTGAGCCATGACAGCACAAGGGTAGTTAAAGAATGAAGATTGGAAATGAGACTTAGAGAAAAGGGTGGGTCTTGGGCCTGATCAGTGCTGTTCTAGACCACAAAAACAAAGGCACTCCAAGCTTGCCACTATTTATTGTGTTCAAAGGGATTGTCAGATGACTCAGAAGGCAGCAATAATCTTAAATTGATGAGAATCTTATACTAAGAGGACATGTCAGATGACTCAGAGGGTGGTGGTAATCCAGTGACGATGAGGATCTTATGCTGATGAAGATCTTAGGTCGGTGAGGAGCTTATGTTTTCTTTTTTATTTTTTTGGTACTGGGGATCGAACTCCGGTCCTTGTGCTTGCGCAGCAAGCAGTGAAACCACTGAGCTAAATCCCTGGCCCTAAGCTTATGTTAATTAGGACAGTAAGATGAGCAAAAATATTATTATAACAGTAGGTGCAATGAGTTAAGGTGATAAGGAATTTGTCCCTCCCCAGATGAAATCTTTCTCTTTTTGTATTACTACTTGGTTCTTAAAGAACCAAGATGTCTTCAGCTGATGTACTCTTGCCCTTGAGCATCACAGCATCACAGGACCATTGAGGCCTCAGCTGTGATCAGAGGCAAAATGGAGTTATGTTTCAGCATGCCATAGCTGGCCTGCAGGCAAGAAGACTAGGCCTCATACATCCCTAATCCTAATTTGATTGTGAAATGATTTTTTCCCCAAAATTATGTAGAATGGCTCCAACATGAACAACTTATTCTTAAGTTACACTGGCAACTAGGAGTTACAGGAACCATAGTATGAGCAAGACATGGGCTTCGACCAAAAATGAAGGAAAAAAGCAGATCAGATACACAGATCTCTTTAAACTTCTGCCTCCTGAAAGCCTGAATTTATTTGGCTATACCAATTTATGGGAAAACATTCTAGAACTAGAATGCAGACAACCAGAATATTTTCATTTCCCTCTAGTTAATAAACAATGGTGACTAGAAATACATATCAAACAATTCCCATGGAATTTGACCCAATTTTATGAGGAGATGCACAAACATCACTATACCCTAAGTTGTGACATTGCTGGAAAGGAGCCCTGAGACCAGGGCAGGAAGCAGGACTGGGCAGAGGAGTGAGCCAGCTTGTTAACTACCAAATGAATTTAACAATGGCTCCCCTGGTAATTTTACCAGACTGAGTATTTTGAGAATCTTCAAATGCTCTGGTATGTTTCCCTACTAAGATTTTTCCCATGAATTTCCACCAGCAACTATGAAATAGTGAATTTGTTATTATACTATGTCCCTTCTCAGGTTTCCTGCTGAAGTCACCACAATTCTTTGTCATTTCAGCATTCTTCTTTTAAACCAGTTCATTTGTTAAATTTTACACTCTTTCTCCATTTCCAGTAATAACAAGCTTCAAAGAGTATCACAAAGCTGAAAAGATCATTTTTTAAGTTGAAGAAACAATTATAAAGCATTGACCCTAAGCTATATTCTGTGCAATTACTTAAAACTATTAACTTTTTAAATTTAATATTCACAGCAATCCTATCAGGTAGGTATAGTTTTCATCCCCCATTTCAGATGAGAAAACTGAGGCTCAGAGATTAAGTCTTTTCAGTTATTTCATCAAGTTGAGTGCAAAATATGAGTAGAACAACTAGTAAGTGGCAGAGCCAGGGTTTAAAGATAGGCAATCTGGCTCCAAACTCTGTGCCCTAAACCTTAGGGATCGTTTAGCCTAGTGGTGCTGAATCTATGGTGCAGATGTTATTGTATTTTTCATTTTAAGACAAAAAGATGCTAAACATGAATTGTTTTTTTCTAAACTAAAACCTCAGTATTCAGGTTTAATTGCAGCATTGGCACTTTGCAATAAATACGTGGGTTTGTGGTAGGAGTTTGGCACTCAATCTCTAAAAGGTTTGCCATTGTTGATTTAGCCTATTCCCTTCATTTTGCACATGAGAAGTATAAAAACACAAAGACCTGTGTGGGGACAAGGTAGGGTATAGAATGACAGGACTTCCAGCTCAGTTTCTGTTGCTATACAACATGGCCTTGGCTCCAGAAGCTGTTTCCATCTCTAATCTGTTTCAGTGGTGGTTCCCTCATGTCTTCAGTTGATCTGTAGATTCATGATTTCATAGCGGATCATCACTTTATTGAGATTGTGGAGAAAAATCATTTGGAACTGTAAGGATTTGCACCTGGTCACTTGGGACTTTCGAATGTAGGGATCTGAGTTTCATCTCTTCCCTTACTAGCTGTGAAACAGCAGGACATTCCTTCAACTCTCTGGAAAGTCTAGTTCTTATATCTGAGAGTACCATGTAAGCTGTAAGAAGTATATAAATCTTGTTATTACAGTAGTGATGATGATTAGTACTGTTTAAAGGACAATGCTTCTTTCATTCTTTCTGCAGAGTAACAAGGATATCGGCTCAGATGATCATTGTTTCTCAAGGTAGGAGGACCTGGTGCTGTGATCATTGCTAGGGACAGAGGAGGCAGTAAGTAAAAGGCAAAGAAATACAAACCAAGTTCCTAGTTATTAGTGGCCTTGGGTCACAGTTTTGTGGGGCAAAATGTAAAGCTGTAATAATGGAGGATCCTGGGATCACAGAAACTACCTCTGCATGTTTCCTTCTCCCTGGGCATGGGTAGAATGTTCTGCTAACTGTTTTATATCAGCTCTTACTGTAGCATCATTAACCTCATGTAAAACTGATCACATTTTGTGTATAGGATGCTTTCTCAGTCACCTCTATTACTGGAGATTACAAGCTCTTCAAGGGCAGGAATTTGTCTTTTATCTCTGTTTACAAAATATGGACAGTGATATGGCTGGTACTCATGTAGCTGAATCATCAATGAAGGAATGAGTTTTGGATCTCTTTGAATTGTAATCATTTTGCTTTCATTCAGTAGTCCCTGACTGCTGAATATTCTCTAAGAACAATACGCTGAGTAGCCCTCCTGGGATTGTGTCGGGTAGGACTAATATCAAAATGTGAGAGTCGATGCAGTTTTTAGGAAGAATGGAAAGTTATACTGGAGGCTGAAAACCTTTTATAAACAGTTTTTAAGAACTACTGTCCATTAGTTTTCTAATTTTTCATCCCCTAACCACCAAAGGGTACCTAACATTAACTATGCATAAAAATATTTTCCTTAAACATATCAAAAATAAAAAAACTACAACCAATTTTTAGAAATCTGTGCCAGCATTTTGTCTTATAGGCACTTTAATCTCTCAGGAGATACTCAAAATGCTGTAGTTTTTAGCTTCAAACATGTTTTTAAATCCTGGAAGAGAGGAAGTGTAGACAAAAGGCCCAGAGAAAAGAGATGCCAAGTTATACATTTCCCATTTGTACTTCAGTATTGAGGGCTCTTTAATAGACGGAAGCAGGTAGAAACTTGGTAGATCGCCCATATCACCTAGTACTAGCTATGCCCAAAGCCAATGCTCAATAAAAATTGAATAAATAGATGAATGTGGATATGGAATAGGATTTGCTATTGCCCATATTATCAAGAGCCACCATAAGCTGTGTAACTTGGAACAGAAAACCCACATAAACTACCGACTTGAGAATCATTTTCTTACCTATTAATTCCCTCTCTGGACTTCACTTTTCACAGAACTGGTATCTATTTATTATCTGTTCTTTATTCAATCATTGAAAATAAACCCCTGCCTCTCCTCATTACCCAGCAGTAAAACCCTCTACATACACAAGTATCTTCTCAAACAAGTCACACGATATAATACAATGGTTTTCTCATTTAAGGTACTATGTCTCCTTCTGAGTAAGAGAAAAAAATCAGAGACATAGTTAAAGTCTAAGACAGATGGGTTTTTGTTGTTGTTGCTGTTCTGTCCCTTATTTGGCACTAACTACCTTTTGCTCCAAAAAGAAAGGAAAACATGTTAACAATAACCTAATATTCATTCTGGCATAGGGTGGGGGTTAGGTAGAATGGTCCATGGAGGTCAAGCTACATAACATAATCCCTCCTCCCAAATCACTCACTGTCATTTCTACAGTGATACTTGCTGTCTGGGTTATCATTAGCTATGTTCAAACTCGTTCTCAGGGTGGTCCATTCCTCTCTTTGTTCCTCTAGGTTTTGTGTGGTTGTCTGCCTGTTCTAGACTTGGATAATGATGAAGATTTTCAAAACCAGGTAATTCTTAGGCTGAGAGTAACCTTTTCACAGAGAGAGTCTTGGGGTGGAGGGAAGAAAGAGCATTAGGGAGAATAATATGTAAGTGTAATAAAATACACAGATCTGTTTCTCAGGTTTCTTGTTCATTTGGTAACTTCCCGAAAAGAAGTAGCTAAAGAGATAGAGAATGAGTTTGGGGAAACTAATACTCTATTTGGTGACAGGATTGATTTTGCTGCTGAAGGGAAATAACCTACAAGTGAAGAGAGAGAGAGACAGAAAGAAACCAGGAGTAGGGTGGGCGAGACAAAGAGGAAGACATATGGGGAGGGAGGTGGGAGGAGAAAAGCGAGGAGGAGAGAACATGGTATGCAGTGGGAACACTGTTGGAAACATAAGAACCACCCCCAGAAACAAAATGCCAGCATCCCTGGGCAAAAATCTAAATTGTCAGCACATGTATCTTTGCTCTGAGAAATATACACCTTTTTTTCTGCTTTCAGGATGATTCCCCATTCCAACACCAGTGAAACACTTCAAACTGGAGGATTGCAATGACTTTATTCTTCCAGCGTGTAGCATTCCCAGGCCCCTTTCCCAGTGATCTTTATAGATGTGCTGTTTCTCTGCTGGGATTGCAGGGTAAGAAAAATTCAGGAACACAAAATTGTCTAGATTTCATATAAATTTATGTCTTGGAAAACTATAATGAAAGAAGCTCATTTGTCTTGGAAAACGAGGAAAATATCATCTTTAATGATTATATGTTCTAAATAAAATTTTTCATTCAATTCTAAGTCATTAGTGTCAATATGAACAGGGATAGTCCAATAAAATATGCAAAATTAGATAATCATAAAAAATGACTATGTTTTTTGAGTACTCTCTTAGCAGGCTGTCTGCTAATCACTTTACATTCATCTTCACTTTGTTAGTACAGAAATAGTAGGTTTTTAGTGTTACATCTGATTTTGCAGATAAAGACGCAAACTCTGAAAGGTTAGGTGACTGGCCACAACCACTCAGCTAGCAAGTATGGGGCAGGAGGCTCTGGATTCCAAGCAGATAGATCCCTCTGGCTTCCATTTCTCTTCATAAGTGCCCAGGCTTGTTGTAGCCAATAGTAAGTACTAATTTCTTCCCAACTAACCTTTTCTTTACTTGGTATGGGGGAAGTGGTGGTGGTAATGCTGTGAATCCTTCCCTTCCATTCAATTCTACCCTATGCTTTTAAAAATATAATAAAATGATCAAAACTTGGGCAAGTGACTTGAATAAAAAAAATCCCAAATTACCAACTCCTGATTGATGGTAGTTAATTGTATAAAAGAGAAGAAAGAAAAGATACATGTGACCCAAATATTCCTACGTGCTCTACCACATTGGACACTACTGACTCTTTTTCCTTACTGTATGCAAAAGCCTGGATGTAGCTGCCACCAAAACTGTTCTTCCTGTTTCTACCAGGGCTGTGCCCTCACTGAATACTGTCCCTTCTCTGCTCCTCCAGCTATCATGGGTGTTCAAGGCTCAGGCCAATTTGCACTTTCCTTTTCTCCATAGACTCTTTTGAGGAAACATGTCTCTTAGGCAGATCCTTGACACTTATGTTAAGTCTGTGCTGGTGGAATTCAAGTCTGCAGGTCCACATTCTAGACCACACAGCTGTAGGCACTACAAGGTGTCCTTTACCAACATGTCCAGCCTCAGCTCAGGACTTGACACATTTGGAAAAACAAGCTTTCATTTCAACTTCTGAATCCACTGGACCACCACTATCCTTTCAATCATACAACTGAAAGCCAGCTTTTATTATTTTACCTGTCTTATCCCTATGTATAAAAGGCACCTCCAGATCCCATAGAAAAATGTTCAGGCAGAGAAGGAAGCTTCCAGGCCACCATAGCACCATGCCCAGCAGAGAGGAGGAGACTTCCAGGCCACCAAAGCACCACTCACAGCGAAGAGGAGGTGAGCTGCATGGGCGCCAGCCACACACCCTCCCCCTTCGAAATGAGAAGACATGTAAACAAGCCTCAAAACCAGACTACCAAATCACCTACAGCAACCCCAAAGGGAAACAAGATGGAACACTCTGATACTCAACCACCTGGACTCCCTGAACTGGCAACAAAAGAGGATCTGGAAAAAATAAAATCAGAAATAATTTCTCACATAACAGCAGAGATTGTGTCCATAGGGCAAGACAATTAATAAATCTAGAGAGGACACAGATAAAAAAATAGAGGAGCTGAGGAACATGATAGAATCCCAACATAGGAAACAAATGGAATCCATAAAACAGATGCAAACAGATTTTCAGGACATTAAAAACTCCATCTATGCAGCAGAAAGAGCCAATGTGAGGACAGAATTTCAGACACAGAAGATAAGATTGCAATTAGTGACCAGGAAAAGAAAAATTTCTTTAAAATTGTAAGGGGCCACAAGAAATCAATCCAGCAGCTGCTAGATGATGCAAAGAAGAACATAAGACTGATCGGAGTCAAAGAAGAAATAGGAGAGAGCAAAGATGACATAAAAAAAAAACCTGTTCACAGAAGTGATGGCAGAAAACTTCCCAAGCAGGGGAAAAGAACTTGACATACAGATAAGTGAGGCCTATAGGACTCCAACTAGCCTTGATCCAAAAAAATCTACACATGGGCATATAATGGTTAAGATTCCAGAAACCCAACAGAAGAACAAAACTCTACAAGCAGTGAGAGAAAAGAAACAAATCTATCAGAATCACAGCAGACTTCTCAATGCAAATTCTCAAGGCAAGTAGAGCTTGGAGTAAGGTATTTGAAGCCCTAAAGGAAAACAGCCTCCAACCCAGATTGATGTACCTTGCAAAACTATTGTTCAAAATTGATGGAGAAATAAGATACTTTCATGACAAGGAGCACCTTAGGAACTTATGAATACCAAACCAGCACTCCAAAAAATTTTAGACAATATCCTAGGAAAAGACAATGAGGATCACAACTCCAGGAAGCCCAGCAGAATGAATCCATTGGACACAACAAAAAATTAAATGCAAAAGGGGAGAATCCAACAAAAAGAAAAAGTCATGACAAGGATAAGTCAATACATATCAGTTCTAACCATCAATGTTAATGGTCTCAATTCACCAATCAAAAGAAATAGACTGGCAGAATGGGTCAAGAAGCAAGATTCAATGATATGCTGCATACAAGAAACACACTTAATTCGAAAAGAAACCCATAGACTGAAAGTTAAAGGGTGGAAAACAATACTGATGTGACAGCAACCCAAAAAAACCCAAGAGTAGCTAACATCTTTGCAGATCAAGTGGATTTCAAACCAACACTGATTAAGAGAGACAAAGAAGGACACTACGTCCTAACAATCCAAAAAGAAGAGATAAGAATAATAAATATATATGCACCAAACACTAGTGTGCCCAACTATATAAATACTAACGGACATGAAAAATCATATAAGTACTAACACAATAGTAGTGGGGGACCTCAAAACCCCACTGTCACAAATAGAACAACTAGACAAAAAATAAGCAACAAAATAATAGAACTCAATCAAACTCTTGAACAAATGAACTTAACAGATGTTTCCAGAGTGTTCCACCCCACAAAATCAGAACACACATTCTTTTCAGCTGCACACGGGTCGTTTTCCAAACTAGACCACATATTCGCTTATAGAACATGTTTAAGTGCAAAGGAATTGAAGTTATCCCCTGTATATTATCAGACCGTAGTGCGATAAAATTGGAGATGGATAGCAAAGGAAACCACAAGAATTTCATAAACACATGGAAACTGCACAACACACTTCTGAATAACCAATGGGTCACAGAGGAAATTAAAGAAGAAATTAGTTCCTACAATTAAATGACAATGACAATACAACATATTGGAATGTATGGGACAGGGTGAAAGCAGTCTTACTAGGGAAATTCATAGCAGTGAATACTCATATTAGGAAAACAGAGTGAGCCCAATTAAACAACCTGATGCTAAACAAGCTTCTAGAAAAAGAAGAGCGGGACAAACCCCAAGCTCACACAAAGGAGGAAATTAGAAAGATCAGAGCAGAAATCAATGCAATGGAGACGAAGAGAATGATACAAAAAATCAATGAAGCCAAGAGTTGCTTCTGCAAAAGAATAAACAACATTGACAAACACTTAGCCAACCTTATCAGGAAAAGGAAAGAAAAGGCCCAAATCCATGCAATTAGGAATGAAAAGGATGAAATTACAATGGACCTAGCAGAAATCTAGAGGATCATCAATACCTACTTTGATAACCTATACGCCAATAAGATGGAAAACACAGAAGAAATGGACAGACTCCTAGATATGTATGAATTACCAAAGTTGAACAAAGAAGACCTAAAAATTCTAAACAATCCAATATCAATCAATGAAATTGAAAACATAATTAAAAACTTATCAACTAAGAAAAGCCTGGGTCCTGCTGGCTTCCCTGCTGAATTCTACAAGACATTTAGAGAGGAACTACTGCCAAGACTGTTTAAACTCTTCAATGAAACTGAAAGGGAAGCAATACTCCCAAATTCATTCCTGAAAGTAAGCATCACTTTGATCCCCAAAGCAGAGAAAGACCCAAAAAAAGAAACAGACTGAAAAAAGAAAAAACCCGAAAAAGACACCAAAAAAGAGAACTATAGGCCAATCTCACTAATGAACATAGATGCAAAAATCCTTCATAAGATACTGGCAAATAGAATCCAGAAGATCATTAAGAAGATCATACATCCTGACCAAGTGGGATTCATCCCAGGGATGCAGGGATGGTTTAACATATGCAAATCTGTAAATGTAGTACACTATATCAATAGGGCCAAGGACAAAAAACATGACTGTATCAATAGATGCAGAAAGAGCATTGGACAAAATCCAACATGCATTTATAAAATCCCTACAAAAAATTGGAATAGACGGTGTGTACCTCAATCTGATAAAAGCTATCTATAGGGCCGGGGATTTATCTCAGTGGTTCTGCCACCTGCCTTGCAGGCACAAGGACCTGAGTTCGATCCCTGGTACCAAAAAAAAAAAAAAAAAGCCATCTATGAAAAACCAACAGGCAAATCATACTAAATGGTCAAAAACTGAAATCCTTCACACTAAAATCAGGAACAAGACAAGGATGTCTACTATCACCACTCCTGTTCAATATAGTTTTGGAAACATCAGCCACAGCAATGAGACAAGAGAAAGAAATAAAAGGAATAAAGATAGGAAATGAAGAAATCAAATTGCCATTATTTGCAGATGACATGATACTCTATAAAGAAGACCACAAAAACTCCACCAAAAGTCTTCTAGACTCAATAACCAAATTCAGTAAATTTGCTGGATTCAAGGTCAACACACAAAAATCAATAGCTTTCCTCTACACAAATGACAGACCCACTGAGAGAGAAATAGGGCAAACAATTCCTTTCACAATAGCATCCAAAAAACTGAAATACCTAGGAATCATCCTAACAAAAGAAATCAAAGACCTCTTCTTTGAAAACTATAGCATTCTGAAAAGAGAGATTGAAGATGATATCAGAAAATGGAAATACATCCCCTGCTCCTGGGTAGGAAAGATCAATATAGTGAAAATGGTCATACTTCCAAAACTGCTATATAGATTCCATGCAATACCAATTGAAATCCCAGCAGCATACTTCATGGACCTTGAGAAAACAATCCAAAAATTCATTTGGAACAAGAAGAGACCCAGAATAGCAAAAGCAATTCTAGGTAACAGAGAAAATGGCAGGGGGTATTACAATCCCTAACTTGAAACTATGCTACACAGCTACTGTGATAAAAACAGCATGGTACTGGCAAAGAAACAGACCCGAGGACCAGTGGAACAGATTAGAAGATGAAGAAACAACTCCAGACATACTCATCCACCTCATCTTTGACAAAGGAGCCAAACATTCTCACTGGAGGAAAGATAGCCTCTTTAATAAATGGTGCTGGAAAAATTGGGTTTCAACTTGCAAAAGATGAAAACGAGACCTATATGTCTCACCATGGATTAAACTAAAATCAAAGTGGATAAAAGATTTAAATATTAAAACAGAAATGCTGAACTGGCTGGAATAGAGCTTAGGTAGAACTCTTGAAGCCCTTGGTGTAGGAAAAGATTTTATGAACAAAACCTCAGTTGTCCATGAAGTAGCACAAACAATCAACAAGTGGGATCTCTTCTTACTAAAAAGCTTCTGCAAAGCAAGAAAAACCACCAACAGAGTGAAGAGACAACCCACCAGGGAAAAAATTTTCACCTGATATTCCTCAGACAAAGGTCTACTATCTAGAATCTATAAAGAACTTTTAAAAAATCAGACCTCTCAAATGTAAAGACCCGATCCAAAAATGGGTATCTGAAATGAACAGACATTTCTCAGACAAAGAAGTAGAAATAGCAAATAAATACATGAAAAAATGTTCAACATCACTAGTCATTCAAGAGATTCAAATGAAAACAATGCTGAGATTCCACCTCACTCCAGAAAGAATGGCTGCTATCATGAAATCAACCAATAACAAATGCTGGTGGGGCTGTGGGGAAAGAGGAACCCTGCTCCACTGCTGGTGGGAGTGTAGACTGGTGTAACCACTGTGGAAATCAGTATGGAGTTACCTCAAAGAACTAGGACTGGAAGTTCCATTTGACCCCGCTATTCCACTGCTGGGGATCTTCCCCAAAGCATGAAAAGAATCATACCACAGTGATATATGTGCACCTATGTTCATAGCAGCACAGTTTGTAATAGCTAAAACTTGGAAACACCCCAAATGCCCATCAACTGGAGACTGGATAAAGAAAATGTGGGGGTTTTAAAAAATAAAATGGAATACTACTCAGCCATAAAAAATGAGAAATTAGAGACATTTATAGCTAAATGGATGCACATTGAGGCGATATTCTTAAGTGAAATAAATAAGACACACATATGTGAATACCAAATAGTTTCTCTAGTGTGAGAAACTGAAAGTGTAAATAAGGACTAAAAGGTATAATAGGTAATATGGAATAGGAAGAAAAGGGACAAAGGGGAAGGGGAAGTGGGAAGGGTAGGGGAAAGGAAAGAAAGGAATGGGATTAATATGAGAAAATGCAAAAAGGAAACAAAGTCTTTGTAAATAGGGAGGGATGGAGGGGTGATGGGAGGGCAGGGGAATGGGAAAAATAAGAACCAAGAGAGATTATGTGAAGGTGCAAATTTCCAATGATGAATGTCATTGTATTGTATACCTAAAATGCACCAATAACATTAATTTTTAAAAAATAAATAAAACACAAACTTGATTACATCAAAAAAAAAAAAAAGAGGAAATAGGCCTCAAAATTCTGTGGTAATGCCTGTGGCCATCAACATTCTGGCCCTTGTCATTTCACATTTGGTGTATTTTTAAAAGGTTGATTACTTGTCTCCCCATTTTGGTTAATTCCTGCTGCTTTGTCTCCAGAGTGATGCAAGATTAATGTTCTTTAAAAAAAAAAAAAAGTATTCCAAAAAATAAAAGTAACCATTCCATCAAGTACTTTCTATGGTCACCTCCAGAATAAAGTTAAATGACATTAATCTGCTTTCCAGTGTTTTCCATGACCTACTAGTCAGTAGTGACACTCACTCATTGCAAACCAGGAATTCAAAAATTAAATAGGTGATTTCCTCTAATGAAGATTTTTTTCTTTTTTTCTTTTTTGGTATCAGGGATCAAACTCGGGTCCTTTTGCTTACACAGCAGGTGGCAAAACCACTGAGCTAAATCCCCGGCCCTCTAATGAAGATTTTTAAAGCAGAAAAACACATTCCTGGTTTCTGTTTCAAATTGTTTACATAATGTATAATAGCTGACACAGCCCTATTCTGTATTGATGCATGCTCCTTACACCATTTTTTGTGAAAAAGAGATCTGAGACAGAGTAAGTGACTTGATTGAGGTCATGCAATTAGATGCCACTCCCAATATGGTACCCTTCCAACTATAAGATGCTACCTTTGAAAAAAAAGACTTTGTCCCCACTGTAACCCAAGCACTTATCTCCCGTTATTGTCCA
The DNA here is from genome assembly GCF_053883595.1 of Heterocephalus glaber. NCBI lineage: Eukaryota > Metazoa > Chordata > Mammalia > Rodentia > Bathyergidae > Heterocephalus > Heterocephalus glaber. The sequence continues at coordinate 23,946,160 of NW_028258297.1, read as the reverse complement.
CAATTCCATTCAGGTAACTTAATCCCAATATAACTTTCCCATGATGATTTAGTGTCAAATTTCAAGTCCAAGTCTTTGTTCATGCTATTATTCCCACACGGAGACATACCACCTTCTCTCAGACCTGTATATTTTATATTCTCCAAAATCTAGGTCAAGTACCACTGTCTTCAAATTTCTCTAAGATGTTTCAGGGCTGTTTCAGCCTAGACAGACTATGCCCCTGTACTGTAGCATATGAATTGTACTACTCATTTGAAACCTTCAGTTATATTCTAGCTTTTACTTTTACCCAACAGATTTGTATAGGCAGGTTTTGTTTCTCGCTCTAAACCCGCGAAGGAAATCACATTGTGTCTCTCCTGTTATGTTATCCTTCCTACTGAATACAGCTCTGTGCACACTACGTTACTGTGCTCTTTTCTGGAAATGTAAAGAATATAAGAACAGAACCTGGTGCAAAGTCTTAAAGAACAGATAACCCCAAATCACAGAGGACATCAAGTCTGTAGGTCAGCCGATCTTAATTTCACAATAGCTTAAGTTATTTCATTCACTCACCAAACAGATATGTTGCCTTTACTGAGCCAATGACAGCTCTAAGCACTGAAAATGCAACTAAAAGGAGTGAAACAGACAAACCCTGCCAACATGGAGATCACAGTCCAGTCAGAGAAGACACACACCTGAGATTTAACAAGAACCATAGGGAAAATGGAAAGAAGTGGGCAGATCTGGGGTGTATTTTGCTATAGAAGTAGTAATATTAGAAAATTAAGTGAAGTGTTATGGTTTAGATCTAAAATGATCCTCGAAATTCTCAGGTGTATGAAAGTCAATTGGATCTCAGGGCAATGTACTCCCTGGTGGTTTATTCCATGGATGAATCCATAGCTAAGCCTGCTGTTAGGAAGAGGGGTCTGATTGGGAGAGGTGAGTCACCAAAGACATGACTGGGAGCTGCCTATCTCCCTCCCTGGGTCCTCCCTTCTCTCTCTCTCTGCTTCTTGGCCACCCCGTGTGAAAGCAGCTTTCCTCCCCACCCCCACCCCCCGCCCCATCCCTTCCATCAAGCATTTTCTGCCTTGGAGCCAGCAGACCAGGAACTGTAACAGTGAGCCAAAATCAATCTCTCCTCCTCTATGCTGTGGGTGTCAGTGATGAGATAGTGACAAAGACATGAAGGGGATGAAGGAAAGGAAACAATAAAAATGATGAACAACTGTAACAACTGGATGGATAGCTCTGCCCTTCCTCCCACCTTGTGCAGTGGAGAAGAGTGGTGGAGGACGTGTTTATGGGAGTCTATCATGAAAATCCAACCTTGAGCATGCTGCACAGCTCAGTCAGCAGAACCTAGCAGATATGACATACTGTGGTTTGAGCTCCATGTCCTGACTTTCACCCCGTGTCACCTTGAGGTGGTGTTTTTTAAAAAGTCACAACTCTGATGAAAATTAGGCCCAAGGAAAGGAAGGCAGAATCAAGAATTCAGACAGCCCAGAATTGAGTAACTAGACTGTGAATAACTGCATGTTAGCATTCGCTGAGGCAGGAAGAATATAAAATAAATCTTTTCAATCAAAGAAAATCAAATCTAGCCTATTTAGTTTTCTTTATCAAGTGAATCAAAAGCTTGGCTGAATGAAAAACTAAAACCAATCCAAAAATACTGTGCCTGGTGTTGTACATACCCATGTAAGAAGCAGACAGACACTGGGGCCCTTAATCTCCATTGCCCTTTCAGGGTGTGGGGGGCTGCAGTATAATGGTGCAGTATGAATGAGGCTGAGGTTCTGGATTCAAGCCTATTGATTTCATTGATAGCAGGGTTGCAAGGAAACTCAAGTTCAATCCTTTATATAATCAAAGAGCTTCAGAATCAGAAGCAAAGTAGGACTCATTTCTTCCAAATTTCTTTTTTCCACGCAAGCATGTCTCCTGACATTATTTGACAAATAAAGTCTGAAAGACAAAGTCAGAGTCTGAAAATAGGTAAATGACTTGCCTGCCCAAGGTAACTCAGCTAATTAGTAACAAACCTGGGAATAGCAAATGCTATGCTCTCCTACCTTCCAGCAGAATGCTCTTCCCAACTGCTTTGGCTGGATGGTAAATAAAGAGGGAATGTGCCTAGAAGTGTTTTGTTTGGAAAGCAATTTGAGCCCCAGTTGATGATATCCAGAAAGGATGATTGCCATGCTAAGTTTCAATTTGTTAAATGAAGTCCCTGTAGGTCCTTAATCATTTGAGTAAAATGATTCAAATGATATTTTGAAAAGTGTCAAACTGATAGTGGATAAAATGATTTTTGTGATAGTACAGATAGGGAATCCAGATTAGCTTGTTATTGAAATCTAATGAGGGTGCTGATTATGGAAGTGAAGAGTAGAGAATGACCTAACACAGGAGCATCACGCAGGAGTGCAGGGAGTCTGACTGCTTGCATTTACAGATTGCATGAAAAGCGGTGAGGAATCAATTTCAAATATGCACTGCTAATTATAAATTATAGGACCATGAAAACACTCAACACACATAAAGTAAACGTTGAGAATTAATTCAAAGTTTACATATTTCTGCCAAAGAGTCTGAAAAATCACCTTCATACAGGAAAGACAGCTTATTTAGTCTTTAAAAAGAGTGATAAGCTTCTCATTCCACATGTACAAACCCTACTTTTCATGTCTTTATTGATACATTCACATTTTCATTCAATAAAAAATAGCTGTGTCTACTGTGGACTGAGTTCTAGGGTGGCTACAAATATGAATGAGATGTTCCAAGCCTTAAATCTTCCCAGATATATAGTTTTTGAACCATTTGGACATCTATGTGCTATATCAGAGGTATGAACAAAGGTCTGTGGGAGCCCAAAAGGAGTGCTGAGGAAGTCTGGCAAGTATTGTCAGAGAAGGCTTCACGGAGGAGGTGACACTTGAGATAGATCTTAAAGGACATCCATGTCCTTCCCCAGGAATTGAAAGAGAGGAACACTGTGATAGAAAATAGCCCACGCAAACCAACACAAGGAGTGCTAAAAGACAGTCATGTTTAAAGAGTGCTCAGTCGTGTCATTTGATGTTGCAACATCACAAGGTACATGTGCGGCTGTAAGGTGGGGAGTTTTAAGAAAGTGCCAGTTAGATAAGATAAGCCTGGTCATGAAGAGTAGGACCAGATATCCAAGCATGCTTTCCTAAGGAGTGTGGAACTCAGCCAGTGAATTAAAAGGAGCCATGAGAGATTTGTGGAAAAATTAGTTTTCAGATATACATAACAAATTCTTTATTATTTGTAGCATACTCAAATTGCATTTGATTCGAAGGCACAGACTGAAATTTCTTCCTCATATCCAACTTGATTTGAGAAAGACTCCTTTTGCCACTTTGAGGTCTGCAGCGACAATGTGTCCATCAAGAAAAATACAGGTGTCAACATAATGGGGTGTCCATCCTCTAATGCAACTATCAGATATCAGTTTCCTAGAAGGTGCTTGTTGGGGCTTTTGGAACTGATGTCTGCTCAGGCCATGGTTCTTAGTCCTATGTTTGAGGAATTTTGAATGCATTCCTTCAAAGAGACAACCTTCTGATACTTAAATTAAACTCACAAAAGCCAAGGCAGCCTGCTCTCCTGCCACTAGGCTGTTCCTTCTCCAGCAGCATCTCTGTTGCATGAGAATGGGCTGGTGTAGGCTGGACCAAGGGCATGTTGTGGGACTCTCGTCAGGGGCTCGTCACCTAGGCACTGCAGCACCTCACCCAGATCTTATCCATTTCTGGAGTGTCTGCTTCCTCTCAGATATGTCCTGTTCCTTTGCCTCCTGTCTATTTCTGGTTTTTTATAGGCATATTTCCCTGCTGCTTACTAATAACCAGAATAACAGCTGGTAAAACCAAGTACGGAGAAGTAGGATGCTTTCCCAGGGCTCAGAAGAAATGGAAGGCATAGAATTCTTTTCTTTCTTTCTTTCTTTTTTTTTTTTTTGGAAAATATCACCTCAATCTGAAGCACGTGTCACTGACAGGAGTGACAGACTGACAGACTTAGCATTTGTGTACCTTAGACAAGACCCGAAAGATCTCCAAGCTGGAATCAAATGCAGTACTTGGTGTCTTTTCAACATCTCAATTGCACTTTTGCAATAGAAAAAGAAGCATTTCTCAGTTTCCCTCACACTGAAGCACATAGCTACCATTTCCCACAGAAAAGAAAGAAAAGAAATACCAGGTGACCACACAATACTTGGATGTCCCCTCTGCTCCTTCAGGAGGACAGATGGCATTTTGAGGTCATCCCTTTGATTCAACCTGCAAGTACGATGGCCCATGAGGGCCCTGCTCTGCTCAGATTAACTACTGTGCCTCTTCTCCATCCTGCCTGACTTTCAGGACAACACCAATTGGCCAGGTTATAGTGAGGGTGACATCATTTCAGTCAAAATGAAAATAATGCCAGCAAGGGAAAGGAAATCCCTGTAAAGCGTAAGGAGCATTAAGAATGACCACAGGCTTCTGGCCTCTAAAATTCCCAGGTCTATAATTGTTTGAGAGTACAACGTAGTTACCATGTCCCCTTTCAACTATCCTTAACCTCTAGTACAGGAGTCGGGATTGCCTTGTGTGTCCCTGATATAAATTCAAAAAAACTTCTATATACTTAAAATTAAATGGCTAAATGCATAATTCTGTTTACAGCACCAGTCATTGGGCCCATGTCAAATGAGGGTGAAGGCCTGTGTGAGATATTTTCAATAAAATCCTGAAGAGCCAGCTCAATAGTACAATATGCTATACAAGAAATGCCTGGTTGAGTCCAAAGGAAGAACATGCATTGTGTAGCAATTAATAAATCTTACTTAAGAGTAATTAATTCTTCCCTCTTCTCATGCTATTGGTGAAGGATGCCAGAAAGCTTAAGTGGAATCTGGAGTCATTCCCTCCTGCTCGTTTCACAAAGCCAAAATCTGATGGCCTTAGGGATTTGATGCAAAACGCTGCCTGTTCATCCAGGTGCCTTTGTGATGTACTATGTGTGGGAGAAATGGCGAGGTGGGTGGAAGACTAGGTAAAGCAATGATAGCAATGACCTAATAACCACCTCCTTGGTAAGTGTGACTGGGGGCTCTGCCATGCTTCTCTGCTACGAATCACTAACAACTTTAACAATAATGTGGCATTTCTTTCTCTCCTTATTCCTTTGGACAAACATAAAGTTTCCTGTCTTGATTCAGATAGATTACATTATCCTATTCTGGAAAATACAATATTCCTTAATTGTATTCCTTAGTACAGTTCCAAATCTGAGCCACAGCCTTGCTTGCTCATAGCTGACATTGCCAAGTCAGAACTGTAAAAATGCCATACATTATAAAAGTACCTAGAAGCCTCTGCCAGAACATTACCAAGACCGACTCAACTCAACTGACTCCCGACAGAGGACCTGCCTGTCTCCAGGAGAGGAGATATAAAATAAGGACAGCCCAACATTTCTTTTCTTACCTTAGCCCTCACCCTCCTGTTTCTTCCTCATTCTAAACACTGTTTTCCCTTTCATTCTGTAGTACTTTGGGGAGCAATTCCATTAAATATAATAACAGTGTAGTAATACAAAGAACATCATTTTCTAGGGCTAATAACTTTCACTTTAAAACCACTTGTGTGTTCCAAAATTTAGTAAAGCATCAATTTCTTATCAAGGCCAGCACACATCAAATCAGAAGCTTTAAAGTTCTGTTTCTTTTGGGTTTGTAATCTATGTGCAGGGGAATTGAAATGTCATTTAAAGTCAAATTTGTTTTGATGCTCATGTTGCCAGCTTTAGTGATAGAAACTCATCTCTCTGTATAAAACAGACACAGAAGTGTCAGCACGAGAAGGTAAAAACCATATGAGGAAAGCATAACCACCTGCCTACAAGAGGATCGGGGCTGATGAAATGTTCCTTTACTATACCCTTCCCAGGATCTGAAGCTCATAGCACTTACAGGGCTCACAATTTTTAAACTGGTCATCAGGAGAGAACGGATTGGAGGAGTACTTTCAGGAGCACTGTGTTTAAACTTATGTGAATGCTATTACGTGCTGGCTTTATCCTAGTTTCTTCACTGGAGCTACACAAAGTGTAGCAGAGTTGACAACAGTGACTTGCAACCCCTCACCACCCTTTACTCTCAACTAAGGAGGTTTTAATATGTCTCCACATCCACTCCCAGCCCTTACTCCCTTCCAGTCCAACTAAATCAGAAAGAGTACTGGGTGGGGCCTTAGGCTCTTCACAAAGCTTCCCTGGAGACTCGACCACATAGTTGGGACCGAGAAGCAATGACACAGGAACTGAAAACAGAGAACGGAAGACCTTGATGGCAGCATGAAAGAAGTCAGCATGTCAATACTCCCCTGAGCTGCTGGGGACAGCATTAGCAGGTGACAACATTGTAGAAGACATCGAAAAACAAAGAACGTTAACTTCTGATGATCATAGAAAAAAGCCGTTTCATCTGGTTACTTCAGTGACCACTCTTACCGCCATCACCCAGTCTCTCCTACTGCCCTGTAAAGGTTTGTGGGATCGAGTCCCCTCTGCCAGCGAGCTGCTGAGCACCTGGACTGTCCCCATGGCTTCATGCACATAGTAGCTACCAATCGCGTGCGGCCGATGAGAAACGTGCTGGGAACAGCTGATCACCTGGAGAATGATCCACAGCATGCAAGCTTTCAGTCTGGCTTTGGTGGTTTAAGGAAGGAAGGAAGCGCACCCCAAAGAATTGAGCCGCTAGAGGCCGCTCTGAGCCAGATTCTCACTAAATCCTGTTCTAAAGAGAAATCACATCAAAGGGAAGAGGAAGGCTGCTGAGTAGCACTGGTAGTCATGGCAACCCCAGCGCTCCTATTTTTAAGCTCGTGGTGAGCGAGCACACAGAGTGCGTGTGTGCATGGGGGAGGGAACTCTAATGTATCCCGGGAAAACGTTCTTTCACCAAGTTTTGAGTTTGCAGGTGGCTAATAATCTGTGACAATGAGATCAAAGAATAAACTACAATCAGAGGTATGGGAATGATTCTTTCCTCTTCTTTCACTCCACACCTTTGTCTCAATCAGAAACGATTCTTTCTGGCCTCTGTCAGAAGTACCAGGAAATGCTTGATAGTTTTAGCCAACTTTTTTTGGGGGGGGGGTACTGGGAAGTGAACTCAACAGCCTTCCCACTGAGCTGTATTACCAGCCCCTTTTCATTTGTTTTTAATTTTGATGCAAGGTCTCCCTGAGTTCCCCAGACTGTACTCCAGCTTGTGAACCTCCTGCCTGAGCCTCTCAGAGTGCTGAGATTACAGGTGATTACAGGCGTGCACCACCATGCTTCACTTAGCCACTATATTCTGAAATTCTCATACTTGTTCCTTAAGCTTCGGCACCAGCCTCTTAGGCAATTCACTTCATGTTTTAAGAAAAATAAGTCCAAACGTGCAAAGTAAAGGAGCCTTTCTGCGGATGCCCTGCCCCTGTGAGGCCAATAAAAGGGATGCTGTGCACTGCGGTGTCCCCGTGCCTCACACAGTGCTCAGTACAGAGCAGGGAGTCCAAACACCGACTGGAAGTGTCACCAAGTGAACTGAGAATGAGTGTAGTTTTGTGAGCTATAGAAAAGTGGCCCCCAGAAGTCACATTTCTTTCACTCCCAGCAACATTTTAAAAATATTTTCTTATTTTCTCCAATCTCTGGCTGAGTATAGGCTTTAAACAAATCCAAACTTACCTAACCTGTCAAACCTGAAGAGTGGCCCTGGAGGACATTTGTAACTCATGACAGAGGCCAAGGTCTTGCTTTGTTTTACCGCATGTCCCTGACAGGATTTTCAGTGTGCTTGTAACCTCACTGAACCTTGGAAGATTTTAGAACAGAATTGCCACATCCACTTTGGTTCCATGACTTTCAGGTATGAGAAAACTACACATGGTTTTCCACATATGGGATACAGACATCATATATACAGGAATAGGATAACGAAAAATAAACCACCCTTTCCAATGGGAAAAGGAAGGCATCAGCAAAATCATAGCAAGACACAGTTGGTGACAGACAGTGAAATTAGCAGGCTCAGTGCGGACATCCTCAATGTGTGTGTGTGTGTGTGTGTGCGCGCGCGCTGCGTGCTCTCCCAGGCTGACTCTGAGTTTAACATAGGTTGGTCTGAGGTTAACATGGGCAAGAATTGAGCAGAGAATCCAAACAAGAAAACTCTTTATTACAAAGCCACTCTGTCCTGTGTGTAATAATGTGTTCATGCCTAATTAACTCCGCCTCTTCCACACAGCAGACAGTTCTCAGGGTGGGCACCTGAATGCACCTGAACTGCATAAAGATTTGAGTTTGAAACCCAAATTCATCTGTGCAGCAAGTGGGGAAATGCCTTAAATTTTCTGTGTCTCAGTTTCTTTATCTGAAAAATGGAGACAATAACAACCTTCTCCATTACTTTTAAGATTAATGTTGCTACATAAAGCATTTGCCATATGTTATATATTCAATAACCCTTATTCAAATAAGCTTTCTAAATTGCTGAAGCTTACCATTTCTAAATACCAAGCCCCTTTTTATTATTACTATAGGGAGCCTTCTAGTGGAAAATTTCAAAAGGTATTATAGAGATCTCTGGTTCTTAAACCAAGGATAATCAATATAATTTAAACTTTTACTGATGACTTAACAATGTCCATGCTATTTTGCCAGGCAAGGATTCTTTAAAGAGGTTTACACTTCCTGGGAGTATATGACAGTTTTCACCCAAATGGTCTTAGAGCACCGTGCTCTTCAAGGTCTTCAACTGGGTTTTTCTGATATCTACCTGTCTCCACTCTAGTTGTCGTTTACTAATACTGTCAACCTGTCTACCTGATTTCCATAACCATTTTGTCATTTCTAAACTATTGTTTCCTGGGAAATCAAACATGTACATTAGAGAGTGTTCATTACTTACCAGAAATATGGCTTGATGATCCCCTGAGTGAACAGAACTCTGATTTTTTAATTGGGCATATTGCCCAGGTTAAAAAATAAACTAAACTTCTGCATTTCCCTGGCAGCAAGCTGTGGCCATCAACTAATTCCTGACCAATGGCCTTGAATGAAAGTGTAACACTTCTGGGGAATCATCTTAAAACAAAGGACTGGGCCTTTCCCCCTTTCTAACACCAATCTGCTTGAAACTGGAGTTACAGCATCCATCTTGGTCACAGAGATGAAGACCACATCCAAGAATAAAGGAATAGAAAGCTAGCAGGAATCTGAGCCCAGGAATCATTCAGAGACCATACCGTCTTGGGACAGATTGCCCTAAATACGCTTATGTATTTTGTTTAAATTGGGCAACTGGTGCTCTTCACCATAGAGTGCCACTGCCCCAAATGCTACCTAGAAGTATGTATAAAAAAGAAGTAGGGCCGGGGATTTAGCTCAGTGGTTCTGGTGCTTGCCTTGCAAGCACAAGGTCCCAAGTTCTATCCCCGGTACCAAACAAACAAACAAACAAAAAAATAAATAAATAAAAGAAAAACAGAAGTAACTGAGTTCTAAGTTAAACCACTTTCATTTCAGGGCACGAATTTTGCGGGAGTGATCTCAGCTCAGAGCTGTTTCCTGCTTTCTTCATTGCTGGTCACGTGCTAGGAAGATCGGGTAGTTGACTGTGCGACCGTTCCCCAGGTAAAAGCCAGGGTCCGTGTGTGACTCATCACATATGAGATGTGGTGATACAGGAATGCGAATCATGGCCCTGTGTACCCTCTGGGCCCGTATTTTCAGTCATGGTCTATAATACACTCCCACACATGTGCACACACTCACACTCATACGCACACATGCCTTTTCCTCTACATGGACAATAATGAGGGAAATTCTATGCATTTGTAAAATCAGTGTAATAATTAACTATATTACAACAGCTTTCTATTGTGCTATTCATGTCTCAGTAAAAGTCCTTGGTAGGTTTTTGTTCAAGGAGGAACAAAACTTGTAGGTGAGAGTGTCTGGAAATGCTGCTGGGAAAATGAGTAAAAAACCAGTACCTGAGTTTTCTCTGTTGATGTCCACAGCCCATCCATGCCATGAATAAAAAGCTCTCTGAGATTTGTTTTATTGATTTAGTGAGATAATATACATGAAGATCATCTGTAAGAATTGCTCACTTTAATTATTATCACAATTAGCCGAAATAATGAACAACCTGAAGTTTTTTGACCACCAGGTTTTATGTCCAACATTAAATGTATCTTGACACATAACCTCATCCGGGTTCTGTCTGTAATCTCTTTCAGGCAACTGTGGAAAGGACCACTTAGAATGAGTATGATATTGTCACAGAGTGATTTCTCTGAAATAAATACAGACACTTGACTACTAAATCCAAACAATAGATGGGCTGAGGTTATACATCTACCTTCCTTACAGCCATCAAGACTTTAAAAACTAGAATTACATCAGAAGGAAATAGCTTGATCTTCATCAGAATCAATTCTAGATAATTAGTTTTAAAGGGCTCATCACAACTTCTATCTTGTATTAGATCCTTCCCAAGTAAACACCTGAATGTTCTTGGCCATAGGAAAAAGTGGGGAAATATAACATGCAAACTGTTTTATCCAGTTTTCTTAATAATGTTCTACTTTGTTTGACATATGTAAATTCACATACAAACACAGGTGCTGTCTGCATGTGTAATACATGCACCGTGAATCTGGGTGTGTGCATGTAAGACTTACACATATGGTCACTTATGTACATAGAAAGCCAAAGGCAGGAAAAGCTTTAAAACTTTTAAGTGGAAGCTGGCTTAAAGAAGAGAGGGGCAGCAAAAGATCAATGAACAGAACACTCTATAGAGATGGAAAAGAATAGAGAAAGAAAGGGGGTGGGTGTGAAGCAGTAATGAATGAAGAACAGAAGCAGCCTGAGCAGTGAGGCAGGCTGTAGGCAGCCCCCGGCCGGCTGCTGCTGCTGGAAGCTGGACAAGAGGGAACAGATTGGAGCAGCAGGGCGCTCTAATCTGTCAGCGGCAGTTCCTTCATGTGTGACCAGCCAAACCAGCTAGGGCACTGGTGCCAGTCTGGTTGAGCTAACTCCCACCCCCACCCCAGACCCTCCAGGAAGAGGACTGACCACAATAAAACCCTGAAAGGTGAGAGAAGGGTCCTCATCCCCAGGTCCTGCCCTTGCTTTCCCCTGGCTTCTACCCAGGTCCCATCTGCAGTGCCGTTTCAAACATTTTAGCAGTCATCCTGAATGTCCCACTCTCTCCAAATCCTCACTGGCCACATCTGGTCCTGGAGAATGTTTTCCAGGACATGGACTCCTATGCATTCCCTGAAAGAGCCAGTGGAGAGGAAGCCAAGAGAAGGTTTCAAACCACCATCTATCTATAATGGCTGCAGGATCTCACATAGATGCAGAAGCCACCCAAGCATCTCTGCCCTCCAGAGGTCCATGTCTGTTAAGCTGACCTTGGTAAGCTGTGGTCCAGCCCTCACTGAGGCTTCAGCCCAGGCCTGTAAGCATAAAAGACAGCATTCTAGCTCTCTGGCAGCTCGCCTCCATCCTTCCCCCCTCTCAGCTAGCCTTTATCCTCTGGTGGGAAGAGAGAGCAGATGGAGAAATGACTCCCACTCAATTCCTAAATAATATCAGCTTTGATTCCCATCAACTGTGAATTTGCACCCTTGTCTGAGTAAGAACCAAGGGAGCAGAAGTCGTGGGGACATTGCTAGGCCAGGGCGAAGGTTAACCACAGAGACATAGCTGCTTACCAACCCTTCTGAGAATGTGGTCAGTAGCCGAGAAGCAGTGTGCTTTAGGGGGAACCTCTGCTACCCCCATCAGGATATCTGGGGCCAGTGCCTGCCTGGCTCTGTGATGAGTGATCCTGAGCTTGCGTTTTCATGTATGTATGACCCCTCATCCCACTGTCTCTTTACTAAGAAGATGCAGACTGAAAGCACTAGTTTAGGTGAGCACTGAAGACTCTCCCGATCCCAGTGTTCTGTCACTAAGGGAGGGAGAGCTTTCTCTGAATCTTCGTTAATGAGCTGCACAGTTAGGGGCTGAAATCCAGAACCCCAAGGCAGAGGCAGTGCAGACCTTATCATCACATAGCTAAGCTGGGGACCCCTGGACCTCTAGTGTCCTAAATCATAAAGTGTGAATAGTGATTCTTGTCTTTTCACTCATGCTTTTATCCATTGAATATATATCAAGTGCCTACTTATCAGATACTGTGCTTGAAATACAGTAATTTTTTAAAACCCTCACGGAATTTGAATTCAACTGAGAGGAAAAAAGGCAACAAAACATTTAAAAACACAGACAATATGTCAAGTAAGTGTCACAGAGAAAAGCAAAGCAAGACAGGGCACACGAGAATTTGGGAGGGTGGAAAGGACAAGCTGCCCTCTTAAACAGGGTGAACAGGGTATGTTTCCTGAGAACAGACTCCATGATCCCTTCTCAACCCCCATCATTGCACCAAACCACATCTTTTCTGAGGCAGTCTCTTCCTCCAAATGAGGTCTGTCAGGTTTCTCCGCGGAGGGACACTGCCCTGCTCTGATTTTGCTTCTTTCCTCTTTGAGGCCGTGAACCACTGTGATCTCCCCCAGCCCAGATGTGCACCCTCTGCACTCTGCAGCCCACTCGCTCTTTCTTTACCTGGCCCTCTACTCCAGCCATAAACCATCATATAAGGAGGAAGAAGGAAAACAGAAACATCAAATGGGGTAGAGAAAGAAAAGGAGGACAAGGCAAAAAGAAAAGAAAGAAGAAACACAAGTTATGCCATGGGTAAGCTTATCGCTCGTGAGTCACCCCTAGAATTAAATAGCAATCAAGGATAGAATCATATCGAGGTCTCAGTGTTTAGCATTAGTGAATGCCTATCCGAAGTCTGAGTTTAAGGGAAATAGCAATGATCACTTGCTGAAATGAGTGTGAAAGCCTGGAGGAAACAAGAGTTCAAATAATCCTTATACTCAATCATTCTCCCACAGGCAAGGCCTGCTTTGTTATGCTTGCATTATAAACATTAAATGTGTCTTTTAGGATAGTTGTTGGATTCTTCATTTGTCCCAGTGTATATGTCCTGAACAGATACAGTCTCTCCCTTCCTGCATAAACAGGTGTGTCTTGCTTTATGAAATATTCTGTATGAAAATGTAGCATTCCTTAGATTGCAGTGCATTTCTTTAACAAAGTGAAGGGCAACTATGCCAACTATTCTACTTGTAACTATGCATTCAGGTAACTTTTTGACTGGTTCACATGTAAATGCGATTAAGTTTTGTGAGCCTATCATGCACATTTGTCTTACCATAAATCTGCCTATGCTTGGGACTCTGAGTATTTTATAACGGCTGAGACATGGATAATGACCAAGTAGCTCTTGCCCATCATGTCTAAAAACTAATTGACTCAATTCTTCATATAATTCTTAACCTCTCAGCACTTTCTAGGCCAAATGAGTCAAGTGGGCATCCCCGGGGGACAATACAACTAACACAGTGGTTCCAAGGACAGAGAATTGGCCTCAAGATTGCAGCAAGATCATGTTCATCACAGCTATGCTAAGAACAACCCAGCTAAGCACCTTTCTTCACATCACCTATTCAAAGCCACTATTTGATCCCTGTCCCTCAATAGCTGGGCCAGAAGGAGGGCTCCAGCCTTTTGAGCTGGTGCTTTTCACTGGGAAGGAAGCATGTGGGAGGAGGAAGCAAAACAAATGTTGAGTAGGAAAACTGAGGACACTGGGGAAAAATAATTAGGCAAGATTCATGGAGGATGACTATATTAAGACCCATCTATTTCAAATAGCATCTGCTCTTCCTACAAGTTCCGTAAGTAGCTCTGAATACAGAGCAGCCTCATTGGGTTCTCAGGACAGAAAAGGAACCCAGAAATACATGGCAGGTGTGCCATCACCTGAGGGACAGAAACAGGCCATCAGAATTTCAGAGAGCACATTGAGAAGGAAAATAACCATTAGCTGCTTCCCAGGGAAGTGATACAGGAAAAACATAGACATGTGCTAATAGCTAACATCTCCCTCATTCATGAGCATAAAGATGGATTTGGACAACTGATTTGATCACTTTCTAAACATTTTTAGATCATTTGGTACCAAGAGACTTTTAGATTTTTCTCAGGAACAAAGATCTTTCACTTAGGGGATATATGGCATAAGAAATTCTGTAGCTCTTTCAATCAAATAAAGTTCCCAGTTGGAATAAATCTCTCTCAGCATGCCTTGCGCTATGGTAGGGCATTTAACTGTATTTACTAATAAGGAATAAATGAATATAACAAACTTGCAACAGAAAATTACTTCTTATTAATGTACAAACTAGAATGGGCAGATTTAGCAAATAAAAAGACAGAAGCTCTGTTAAATTTATATTTCAGATAAAGAATAGTTCTTTTTGAACCAGTATGTCCCGATATTTGGGATGGACTTACACTAAAAAATACTCCTAGTTTATCTGAAATTCAAATATAACTGAGTTATACCTTTTGTGCATTCATGGTAAATTCCTTTCTCCAGCAACCTCCAAGCCTATCTGGAAATAATCACTACGTCTCCAGCTGGCCGAGCTTCAAAGAGTGAGGAAGTTATCAGTAGGGAATTTGGATTAATACTTCATAAATAATGCTCATTTAACAATGATCTGAAACAGTGTGTTTTAAGGGTCCACTCAGACTGTATGTATGTAATTTATTTTTTAAAATATTGCTTTGGTTGCTAAAAGTGAGTCACTTCAAATACATGTGTGTCTTTGAGATTCAGGGATATCATATAACCTCTTATTCTTTTCCCCAAAATCTAGACTTACGAACTTCTCATGTATGGAAAGAAATCCACAATCTGGTCAGATACAAATGCGAATCCTACCTCCCCTCATAATGAGAGGAGAAGCCTCTTTCCTGACTCTGTATCCCTACTGTCCTCCTGGGGTTGGGCGGCTTCTCCTAGGAGCCTTCCTCCCTCTGCTGTTGCTGAGAGATCCCAAGGAAAAGTCTTCCTCATAGAACAACCAACCATTTGCAGCAATTTTATTTGCAAAGACTCCCTGCCGTGGCTAAATGGTGTGGTTGCTTGGTTTGTTATTTAAAAGAGTGACCCTGGTGTGACCAGAGCTCTGAAGAAGAAAGAATCTGATTTCAGAGGATCATAAGCAGGAGGAGCTGGGAGAGTGTCTAACTGAATTCCACAAATGTCCCCAGAGTAGAGTGCCACTGATGACACCTCCAGCCTGGGGTACCTCTTCAGAACCCCCATAAGTAACCCAAAGCCCAACAGTATCCTGAGAAAATAATATATTAGAAATCCCCAAGAGAAGCTAAGGATTGGAGTTCAGAGCCATTGGAAGATGCAGTGGGGAGAAGCAGAAGAAAGCTACAATGGAGATGAGTGAGGAATGCAGGTACAGCACAGGGAGAGGGGACACCTTCAAAAGAAGGTGTCCCGAAGGCAGGTAGATGCCCCAGGAAATCAGGGAACTGAGCAGGAGAGGAATTTGCAACAGAAATCTCTTGTCTAGTGGAGAAGTCAGAGGAGAAATCAAGGATAGCTGGACTCCTGCTCTGGCTAGCTACACTGGTCCCTAAGGATGGATGGATACTCTGCCATGCACAGTCCTTATTGCTTCTGGGGCGGCTACACTTGAGTAGACGGAGCTGGGCATGTGTGGTCCTCTTGACAGTAATTTCTATGGAAAGGGTTCAGAGCACTGAAGAGAGGTACTTAGCTGATGGGCCACTGCCACTGAGTGCCTCTCAGGCCTCAGAGAGATGGGAATAAAGGTTAAAACCTATGGCGGTTTCAGAGGCATGTGATTAGAAACCAGGCTTCAGAGATAACATGACACTCTGATCAATAATAATAATAATAATAATAATAATAATAATACCTCCAATTGCTATTGACCCAGAAGATGCTTTAAGATAAAACAAAAAAAGGCATTCCTGTACCATATACAAGGGCTTTAATGTAACAGTCCTTTGATTTGTGTTGTTTGGAAGGTGTTTTAGTCCCAGTATTCATTCCTTCATAGTTAGCTTTGGTTTTAAATAGCAATGCTTGAGGAAATAATCTAAATCAGATTTGAATTTAACACTAACAGCAATGGAAGAAAGCAGGCATCTACAGAACTGAAGCAACAGTAAATTTTCAATGGGACCCTTTGGGTCCCTTCTGTGGATCAGGTGTGTACTGAGTCTCGGAGAATATCATTCATTCACTTCTCTGTGCTACACACTGTGCTGGGAATAAGGACAGAGAAATGAGAAAGGCAGGAAGCCCACTGCTCTCCCAGAACTTGCAGGAAAGGGAGATAATACAGCACAAAATTATCATAGCTTGAGGAGTGGTTTTATTGGAAAAGTACAAGATGCATTGAAGGCATATAACAGGCTACTGTTAGTCCAAGGCTCAGCAAAGACTTCATTAGAAGTGATGCGAAGACAGAAGCCTGAGGAGGAACAACATGAGCCAGGTAAAGGACCACCGGCATGTGTCTAGTGGTGAGAAGGGGTGTGCTGGGGAACACATTCAAGACAGACAAAGGAAAGAGCTGGAAATGAGAGAGAATAGAATCTTCAAAATACTACAGTCAGTTCAGTACTGCAGGAAGATGATGTTCAAATGAGAGACTAGCACCAGGTAATTTTGGAAAGGCAGACGGGGCCCATGATGTGGAAGACTTTAATAACCATGTTAAAGAGATTGGCCTTTATGATGGGAACAATGAAAAGCCACTGAAAGATATTAAGCAGGCAAATGATGAAATCACATTTTCATTTTAGATCACTCTGGCTGCAATGTAGATTGGAAAGAAGCAGAGCTGAGGGCAGGAGGTAATTTAAGAGGCCCTGCAGCAATGCAGGTAGGAAGAGATGGACTGAGGTAGATAGGGCAGAAGAGATGAAAACAAGCCAAAGCATTGCTATTGGGAGATTAAAGTCCATAGAAAACGGCACAGCTGACTATGAGGTCCCAGGGATACAGAATCCAGGACATCTCGGGAATTTTTGTTTCAGGCAACCTGGAAATAGGATGTATCCATTACAGGCAGTGTCTATTTGGCCAGGAGAAGGTGGAAAAGTCTTAGAAGAAAGGATAAGCAGTTCAGCTTTAGGTATGCTAAGTTCTAGGGGACTGTGGCACCCAAGGAAGCATACCTAGTCACGGTGAAAAGTACAAACGTGAGGCCCCAAGAAGGGAGTCTGGCCAGAGATATGAACTTAAGCAATATATAGGCATTAATCATACCCTTGAAAATGGATGTGAGAAGAAGGGGGTCTAGGCAAGAACCCTGAGAAGCATCAACAATTAAGGGATGTGCAAAAAAGAGGAGTGTTCTAGGAAGCCTGAGATGGAGCTACTGGACAGGAAGAAGGAAAATCCAGAGTCTGCACCAAACAAGGGGTGACAGCTGGGAATGGTGGAAGAGCAGAAAGCTCAAGGCAGGAGAGTATTGGGATCAGATCACAGATACAGCCACACTGAAGCTGGTTTTAGTTTCAACCCTACATTAAGAGCTGGGTCTAGACAATTCAAAAATGAGCATCTTAAATGAACAGACATTTCTCAGACAAACAAGTAAAAGCAGCAAATAAACATATGAAAAAATGTTCAACATCACTGGTCATTCAAGAGATGCAGATGAAAACAACACTGAGATTCCACCTCACCCCAGAAAGAGTGGCTGCTACCAAGAAATCAACCAATAACAAATGCTGGCAGGGCTGTGGGGAGAAAGGAACCCTTCTGCATTGTTGGTGCGAGTGGAGACTGGTGTAACCACTGTGGAAATCAGTATGGAGATACCTCAAAGAACTAGGGCTAGAGGTCCCATTTGACCCAGCTATTCCCCTGCTGGGTATCTTCCCAAAAGAATTAAAAGAATCATATCACTGTGATATATGTGCACCCATGTTTATAGTGGCACAGTTTGTAATAGCTAAAGCTTGGAAACAGCCCAAGTACCCATCAACTGGAGACTGGATAAAGAAGATGTGGTTTTTTTATAAAATGGAGTATTACTCAGACATAAAGAATGAAAAACTAGAGTTATTTATAGCTAAATGGATGCATATCGAGGCCATACTCTTAAGTGAAATAAATAGGACAGACATGTGTAAATACTGAATAGTTTCACTAGTGTGAGAAACTGATAGTGTAAACAAGAGTTAAAAGGATTAAAATGAATAACTGATAATTTGAAATAGGAAAAAAGGTCCGAAGACAAAGGGGTGAAGGGAGGGGAAGGGGAAAGGAAAGGAGGGAAAGGAAAAACTATGAGAAAAGAAAAAAACTGTGAATGATGTGTGTGTAAATAGAGAAGGGAGGAGGGGGTGAAGGGCGCACAGGTAATGGGGAAAAAATAAGAACCAAGATACATCACGTACAGGTGCAAGCACCCAATGATAAATGTAAATGAATTGTATACCTAAAATGTACCAATAAAAGAACTTAGAAAAAAAAAAAGAGCTAGGTCTAGAGACTGCAGTCCAGCTCCCTCCCAGAGCTAAAAAGTACACACAGGTACCCACTGAAACCTCCAACAAATGTATTTTATTTTATTTTTTAATTTTTTATTATTTCTTTTGGTACTGGGGATCAAACTTGGGTCCTTGCGCTTGCAAGGCAGGCGGCAGACCCACTGAGCTAAATCCCCAGCCCCAACAAATGTATTTTAACATTCTCAGAATCCCAGAAGCTAGGTGTAGGGTACCTGAGTATGCATTGTTTTTCTGAATAGTTTTTTCTCTCTCTGATATAATTCAAAATAAACTTAAAATGAATGCCCAGAACATATTGTTGAGTAAAAGAAAGTCTGGTATTGAAATGCAGGTATTTTCATTTATGTGAAATATTAGATTGAGATCAGAATGGACATACTATATACACAGCGAGATGTCTAGAAAGATATTCACTAAAAATTTCAATAATCATTATCTGTGGTTAGCTGGATTTAAGGTCATTTTAATTTTCTTCTTTGTGTTCTGTTTTGTTTGAGTTTTTACAGTGTGCCTACACAGCCATTTTCTACAAATAATAAAACCATAAAAACACAGTATAGGATTTTCTACCTCACACAGTCAATTAATGCATCTAGGAGGATGCGCTCCTACCCTGGCTGGATTATATGAGGCTTTGCTAACCAAACCAGACAAAGAGCAGTAGTCTTACTCTTAAAGATGGAGAATAGAGAAGCAAAGGAGATAAAAAATAAAGTCTGTTCCTTTAAGGGAAAAACATTCTTCATAGGCTAACAGGTCCATGTAATCTGTTCTTCCCTCCCAATGCAGCAATATTCCCGAGGAAAGAGGACTGCACCCTCTCATCCTTAAGCCTAGTATACTTCTCCTGGTGATCAAGTGCTTAGGAATCAGAGAGGCCCAGGTGCAACTCCAAGCAGGACTGTGGACAATTTACAGCCTTGTTCTCTTATATTGCGAAGCTGAAACAAATTTTAAACCCAACTAATAGAGGTTTTTGAGGAGTAAATGAAGTCAATCATGCCAAGCTCTTAGAGTAATAAGTGCTCAATAACCGGGAGCTGTGTAGACAAGAGCACAAGACAGCAAGGTTTGGAAATGCAATGCTCCCGACATCGTGACCAACTGCCATGCCCAAGGCCACCCCTCCACCAGCTGCATCCTGAAAGGCTCTTCACAGTCTCCAAACCCCCAACCCTGCTCTGTGAAGGTGTCCCCTGGTCTTCATCACCACAGGCTCCCTGCTCCACACTCACCTATTGAGCATATTTGACTGGTAGATTCTCTTCTCGTGGGTGTTGTAACAACTGCTTTTGGGTTCAGGGATGAAGCTGTGCTCAGACAGCATGTCGGAAGCAGCGGTGGTGATGATGGCAATCCCGTCTCTCACTCTGGCGGGCAGGCCATAGTCCCATTCATCATATGATACAGAGATGAGCCCAGTAGGGAACTCTGAGGGCACTGTGTCTGTATCCCCTGCCACCAGACTAGGCACAATCCATGTGTAGCCATAGCCAGTCAGCCCTACTGAGTTAGCCACTTCAAAGATGTAGGTAGCTTCTTCCTTGGTACAGTAAAGAAGAATGATGGGGCTCTGAAGTTTCTTGAGCTGGTTCTGGATCTTAGAATCTCCATCATCCAGGGACATGTCCAGTAGGAGGACTTCCTCTAGCTCCCAGCCCACGAAGCTGTTCTCAATGGTACTGCGGATCTTGTTTACAAAGTCCTGGTAGCCAGGGAAGTAGGTGGTGACAATAGAAAAGATGTACCAGTCGTATTCTTCCATGATGTTGAGCATTACAGAAGCTTGCTGTTCAATTGATGGGCCAAACTGGAAGAACATAGAGGATTCGTCCTAGAACAGTAAGGGTGTAAAAGAAAAGAGAGAGAGAGAAATCAAACCAAAGATGGTAGTGGAGATTTTGAGCCAACTGGATATAAAGGTTTGTGTCCATTATTTATCTTTTCATATAGTACCTATAGATATTTTTATTTTCAATAAAATGTATTTTAAAAACCTGAATTGCAAACATTTATAACAACTTTCTAAAAGAATCTCCTAGAATTCAGAGAAAGTCAACACAGGTTTGCACTCTCCTTGTCTGAAATCCTTAAGGCTAGAGCCTAAAACAGCTCCTCAAAATGAAATATGTTACTATTTCTACAGCAAAGCATGTGAAGAGCCACATAAAGTAGAATCAAGATTCTCACAGGCTCATGCCAGTTGCAGTTAGGTTTTGTTATCAGAGTAGCCAAACACATGCACGTGCTCGCACGGTGCCGCCTGTGCACTTCCCATTGTTGGAGAAGGTTGGAATGTCTTGGTTGCGGATGTGGATCATTCAGTATGAGTGAATAATCTAAAATGCCACCTATCTGGCCTCAAGATGGGCGACACTAAAGTGTGGACACCTTAAGGAAGAAGCATATGTAAATGTGTAACTGTTAATTAGTGCCGCTGTCTATCAATTTAGTTTTTCCTGTCACTTTTGCTCTGATAATAAGATATGAAAGTTAGAATAAGGCTCAAAGAGTATATCTAAGCTACATGTTAAAACTGCTGGTATTTAAGTACAGAGGTGATTCTTTATTCTAGAGAAACAGAATATTGTTCTTTCTCTCCTACCCATAATGCCACAGGTGTTGGACTGGGCTAAGCACTAAACTTTCACCCTTCTAGTGATTTTGAGCCTCTTCTGTTTTTTCCTTCCTTTCAAGGGAGAAGCCATTTCAAGTTTCCCCCATTTTAAGCTGCATTCCACCTGCCATTCTGAAATGTCAAGCTCCATATTTTATTTCCACCTTATAGCTACAAGAATCTGAAACTGCAAAATGAACACCCTCTCAGCCTTGTCTTTCTCTCAGTCCATTTCCCCCTGATTTCCTCCTGGGTAATGGCATCTCTTTTCTTGATCTGTGCCCACCTCTCTTAACCAATGATTCATTTCCATTTTATAACAATCCAGGCTAATAAAATTGTGTCTCTCTCCAAGGGGCAGTTCCTTTTTATCCCCCAGCTAAAGCTTCAAAATACAGTGACATGAGACAAGGAAACTGGGCATTTAGACAAAATTATATAGTGATTTCTTGGTTCAGGAACATATTGTTGTATAGCTGAGAAATTGCTGAGTATTTCTTGGGCAGCCACTACTGAAAAAAATACCAGGTGGGAAACATCCAGCTGGTGTGAAAGCTCCTGATTCAGAGAGGTGAGCTGCAGTTCATTGGCTATGCCAGAGCTGTTTGTCCCTATGGCTTGAACTTGTCACATTTCCCACAGGCTACTCAAAAGGAAGGAGTAGATGCACACTTATTTGCGGTGATTCTTTCTACTAAGGGTGAAGTGGCACTGATCCTGCCCCCCCCCACTGGCTAGAACACACAGTTGTTCTAAGAACCATGGAATTCAGAAAAGTAGGGAGGTTGGGGCCCCAAGAATAAACAGGTAAGGGGGAAGAAATTAATTTATAGATAGAGTAATTATATCATGTGTGCTCATTGCAGGCCCTGATCAGGATAAACCCCTCTTTGTGGACTTCTCCTATAACATAAGAACTGTTGTTCAGACCTGTCTTTATACTATGGTCATGTTATGATCTAAATATCTGGGTTTCCACTAAAATCATATGTTGAAATTCTAACTCCCTAAGGTGATGTTATTAGGCAGTAGGTTCTTATGGGAGGTGATTAGGTTACAAGGGTGGAACCCTCATGAATGGGATTAGTGCCCATCTTTTAAAAAAAGGGTCAAAGTGTTGCCTTGACCCTCCTATCTTATGTGGGACCAGAAAGGGCCACCTATGAACCAGAATAATCCATTGCCAACCGGCAAATCTTCTGACACGTTGGTCTTGGACTTCCCAGCCTCTACAACTGTGAAAACCAAATTTATATTGTTTGTGAGGTACCTAGTTTATAGTGTTTTCTTCTAGCAGCCCAAAAGGATTAAAATGAGTGGGAACATGAGACAACAAAAAGATTAATTATTCCAAGATTTACCAGCAGCTCACACAAAACTACAGAAACAGTAAAAGAAGTCCAGTGACAGAATAATTCACTTCAAATAGCTATTGCTTTAAAGAAATATCTGTTTAATTTTTCTTGTTATTACTTCTAGCTAAGGGAATTTGGGTTATTCTCCAATGGGAAATATTATCCCACGAGTTTCTACAAGCCCAGTGGTTATAGCAAAGCACAAAAGCTTTCAAATATACCTTAGGGTATACAGGGCTTGGGATGAAAGGGCTCCCAGCTGCAAATAAAGTTAGTCTACCTATTCTGTGACAGATAAGCAGGTATTATCATAAGAAGGTTCTTGACTCCATATACAGTTCCATATACAGTGAAACTATCAGTGGCTCAAACACACAGCAAGAATTAGCTTTCAGCAAAACCAACGAGGGTACCTAGCAGATACTCACATGATAATGGGATTAAATTTAAATACTCTCTCAAATTTACAAATGAACTTGTAAACACATCACCAGCTATTATGCAAAGTCAATGCATGGTGAAAGTAACAAAAGAGAAAATTAACATAGCTCTATCATACCCCGACCACTCTCAGATCCTTCCTTCTGATTCTATTGTCCTGCACAACTTCATCCTGGTTTTGACTCCTCTGCCTCCATCCACATGCAGCTTATCTTGCCAATCCTCCATTAAATAAGTGTGCTTTCCATGGCCATTTTACCTGGCACCAAGAGGAAGATACTGAAGGCAAACAGAAATCAAGAGACAGCTATAGATTGGGCAAATGTTTCCTGGCATAATGAGTAGTCCAGTGTTATTAATTTAGTTGACACATCAATCTGGTGTATAGTGGTCGGGAATGGACAGCTCTTTCTCAACAAAGCTTTGGGCTAACTATAAGTGGCAAATGGTGACAGGCTTTGCAAATTATGGCTACAGCCACAAATCAAAGTGCAATCTTCATGTGTGCATGGAGTGGAAAGGACTAGTGGCCCTGCATCCATCTTTGCAAGCGCCCGGCATGCACTGTGATCACCCATAAGTGATCAAGGATGAAGGACAGAGACATAATTCTGTTTGCAGCTCACTGTGCCTCGTCACTTACATTTTTATCTCCTAATGTCATTACAAAACACTGACATGCAGGGGTCCTTGGAATAGCCTCCACCTCCTACTGAAGATTCCCAGTCAAATTTATTGCATGAATGTACTTCTTCAACTTGTCTTGAGAGAATCTTTAAAGTATTCCTGAGTAAGATGCCACCTTAACTGAGATGAGCAATTAGCATGGGGAAGGTAGAATTGTACATTAGACTCAATCTGTCCACAGCCTTTATGTTGTACTCTCATTACTTTGATGTTCACAGTGTTTATTTGCTAATAAGAAGAAACAAAAACCAGTAGTTTTTCATGCTATTATCTGCCTCCAAAAATAATTGCCTAATTAGGAATGAAAAGGGTGAAATGACAACAGACCCAGCAGAAATACAGAGGATCATCAATACCTACTTCCAGAACCTATACGCCAATAAGATGGACAACACAGAAGAAATGGACAGATTCCTAGATACATATGAATTATCAAAGTTGAATGAAGAAGACCTAAAAATTCTGAACAACCCAATATCAACCAATGAAATTGAAAATGTAATTAAAAACTTATCAACCAAGAAAAGCCCGGGCCCTGATGGCTTCACTGCTGAATTCTACAAGACATTTAGAGAGGAACTGCTGCCACTACTGCTTAAACTCTTCAGTGAAATTGAAAGGGAAGCAATACTCCCAAATTCATTCCTGGAAGCAAGCATCACCTTGATTCCCAAAGCAGAGAAAGACCCAACTGAAAAGGAGAACTATAGGCCAATCTCACTAATGAACATAGATGCAAAAATCCTTAATAAGATACTGGCAAACAGAATGCAGAAGATCATCAAGAAGATCATACACCTTGATCAAGTGGGATTCATCCCAGGGATGCAGGGATGGTTCAATGTATGAAAATCAATACAATGTAATACACTATATCAATAGAGTCAAGGACAAAAACCATATGATTATCTCCATAGATGCAGAAAAACCACTTGACAAAATCCAACGTGCATTTATGATAAAAACTCTACAAAAAACTGGAATAGATGGTCTCTACCTCAAAATGATAGAAGCCATCTATGAAAAACCAACAGCCAATATCATACTAAATGGTCAAAAACTGAAATCCTTCACACTAAAATCAGGAACGAGACAAGGACATCCACTATCACCACTCTTGTTCAATATAGTTCTGGAAACATTAGCCATGGGAATTAGACAAGAGAAAGAAATAAAAGGAATAAAGATAGGAAATGAAGAAGTCAAATTGTCATTATTTGCAGATGACATGATACTCTATATAGAAGACCCCAAGAACTCCACCAAAAGTCTTCTAGACTTAATATCCAAATTCAGTCAAGTAGCTGGTTACAAGGTTAACACACAAAAATCAATAGCTTTCCTCTACGTGAATGACAGACTCACCGAGAGAGAAATAGGGCAAACAATTCCTTTCATAATAGCATCCAAAAAACTGAAATACCTAGGAATCATCCTAACAAAAGAAATCAAAGACCTCTTCTCTGAAAACTATGGTACTCTGAAAAGAGAGATTAAAGATGATATCAGAAAATGGACAGACATCCCCTGCTCCTGGGTAGGAAGGATTAATATAGTGAAAATGGCCATACTTCCAAAACTGCTATATAGATTTAATGCAATTCCAATTGAGATCCCAGCAGCATACTTCATGGACCTTGAGAAAACAATCCAAAAATTCATTTGGAGCAAGAAGAGATCCAGAATAGCAAAAGCAATTCTAGGTAACAGAGACATGGCAGGGGGTATCACAATCTCCAACCTGCAACTATACTACACAGCTACCGTGATAAAAACAGCATGGTACTGGCAAAGAAACAGACTTGAGGACCAGTGGAACACATTAGAAGATGCAGAAACAACACCAGACACACTCAGCCATCTCATCTTCGATAAAGGAGCCAAACACCCTCACTGGAGGAAAGATAGCCTCTTGAATAAATGGTGCTGGAAAAATTGGGCTTCAACTTGCCAAAGATTAAAACTAGACCTATATCTCTCACCATGCACTAAACTAAAATCAAAATGGATTAAAGATCTAAATATTAAAATAGAAACTCTGAACCAGTTGGAACAGAGGTTAGGTAGAACCCTTGAAGACATCGGTGTAGGAAAAGATTTTATGAACAAAACCTCAGTTGCCCGTGAACTAGCACAAACAGTCAACAAGTGGGATCTCTTCTTATTAAAAGGCTTCTGCATAGCAAGAGAAACCACCAGCAGTGTGAAGACACAACCCACAATGTGGGAAAAAATCTTCACCTGCTCTTCCTCAGACAAAGGTCTACTATCTCGAATGTATAAAGAACTTAAAAACATCAGACCTCCCAAATTTAAAGACCCAACCCAAAAATGGGCATCTGAAATGAACAAACATTTCTCAGACAAAGAAGTAGAAATAGCAAATAAATACATGAAAAAATGTTCAACATCACTGGTCATTTGAGAGATGCAAATGAAAACAATGCTGAGATTCCACTTCACTCCAGAAAGAATGGCTCCTATCATGAAATCAACCAATAACAAATGCTGGTGGGGCTGTGGGGAAAGAGGAACCCTGCTCCACTGCTGGTGGGAGTGTAGACTGATGCAACCACTGTGGAAATCAGTATGGAGATACCTCAAAGAACTAGGACTGGAAGTCCCATTTGACCCCTCTATTCCACTGCTGGGGATCTTCCCCAAAGAATTAAAAGGATCATACCACAGTGATATATGTGCACCTATGTTCATAGCAGCACAGTTTGTAATAGCTAAAACTTGGAAACAGCCCAAATGCCCATCAACTGGAGACTGGATAAAGGAAATGTGGTTTTTTATAAAATGGAGTACTACTCAGCCATAAAAAATGAGAAATTAGAGACATTTATAGCTAAGTGGATGCACATTGAGGCGATACTCTTCAGTGAAATAAATAGGACACACATGAATAAATTCCGAATAGTTTCTCTGGTGTGAGAAACTGAAAGTGTAAATAAGGACTAAATGTATAATAGGTAATGTGAAATAGGAAGAAAAGGGGCAAAGGGGAAGGAAGTGGGAGGGCTAAGGGAAAGGATAGAAGGGAATGGGATTAATATGAGAAAATGTAAAAATAGGAACAAAATCTTTGTAAATAGGGAGGACTGAAGGGGTTGAAGGGAGGGCTGGGCAAGGGTGAAAAATAAGAACCAAGAGAGACTATGTAAAGGTGCAAATTTCCAATGATGAATGTCATTATATTGTATACCTAAAATGTACCAATGATTAGAATGAATAATCGAAAATGTAAATTAGGAAGAAAAGGTCCAAAGGGGTAGGGGTAGTGGGAGGGGCAGGGGAAAGGAAAGAAGGGAAAGGAAAAATGATGAGAAATGGAAAAAATGGAAATAAAGTCTTTGTAAATAGGGAAGGGTGGAGGGCATGAAGGGAGGGCTAGGAATGGGGAAAAAATAAGGACCAAGATGCATTATGTAAAGGTACAATTCCCAATGAGAAATGTAATTGTGTTGTATACCTACAATGTACCAATAAAAGAGTTTAATAAAAATTTTAAAAAAAGAAAATAATTGCCTAAAGAATTAGCAGTACATGAAATTTTCCTTCTGCATCATCCAGATTTCCTACTGATTCACTTCTGAAATAAAGGATTAAGTCCACCAGTTACTGAAAATGCCCTTGGGAATAATCTTTAATTCAGTCCCCGACTTGGGATTGTCAGCTAAAAAGTGCCATTTGCCCAAAGTCATGGGGTAAACAAAGTTGAATAACTGGATTTCAACAGGTATATAAAGACCTGGTCTTTCTGCTCTAACTTAGGACAACTCTGAAGGATCAACTTATCGTCAGAGTCCTCCATAAGATCAGGTGGAGATTAAATTATATCGCTTTGTATTTCTCTCTCTGCCCAGTCGTGCCTGATCTTCCTTCCCTTTCATGGGGTTAATCTCAAAAACAGTCCTAATAAGCCTGCATACCTCAGTTTTGAAATCTGCTTGCCAGGGAATCTGACTCTACTTCCCTTTCCAACATGCAAAGGAGGTAGCTTAAAAGAGAACATTACATCTATTTTCAAATACCAAAACAGTAGAAAGATAAGTCTTTTCCCCATTAGCTCCAGGGGAGAGAACTAGAACCAAGGAGCAGAACTGAGAGGCATTATTTGGATCAATATGTATAATGCATTTGCAACAATCACAGCTTTTTAAAATAGAATGTACCTCAGAATGTAGTGAGCTCTCTGTCACTGTGACATTCAAGTGGAAGCCACTTATCAGACAAAGGTTTTCTCCCTAAGACTCCAGAAAATCCTAGGTTCACCTTGTAGTTCAAATATCAGCTCTTTGGTAAATGCCACCTTTTCTAATACCCCAGTGAAGGTAGTGTTTTTACAACATTGTGTATGTGCTTCTACCATAGCATCTTTTCATACATTTGTGTTTGCCTCCCCTCATGAAAAATTTGTTTCTCAAGAACAGTAGCTATACCTTATTCATATTTGAATCCCTAGGCTGTGCATGATTTTTAAAAAGTGTTTATTGTATTAATATTATAGGGAAGTTTTTTTATTAAGTGGGAAATTAACTGAAATGACATTGATGATCTCATCCAGCTCCAAATTTCTTTGCTGATGATACATGTCCACCTTGTGGAAATAAGATCCATTGAAAATTATATGTAAGCTACACTTTCATAAAATGTGAGGGGATCCTTGTTGTAGCCAGCCAGGGTGGCAGAAAATGTTCCTGACAGTTATTTACTCCCTTTGCAGTAAACCTCTTAAAAACATCAACTGTACTCACCCAATCCAATCTCTTTTCTCCGGTTCACTCTTTAAACAGACTCCAATCAGACTTTCAGCCCCACTGCTCAACTGAAGTCTCTTTTGTGAAAGCAGCGGTGACTTCTGCCCTATCTCCTCCAGTCTATGCTCAACAAAGAAGCAAGAATATCTTCTTAAAACTTAAATTGTAGGATGTTACTCTCTGCCCAAAAACCCTCAACGGGGCTTCCTGATTTGCTAAAAAGGAACAGCTAATGTTCATGATGTAGACCCTGCATTGCCCCTCAGGCCCCAGGTCTGCAGCCTCCCTCTTCCCCACTCTGCTCCGTGCACTCTGCACTCTCCTGAGCACACCTGCACATTCTTGCTCCAGACTTTCTTCTAACTACTTCCTCTGCCTGAAACACTCCTCCTCCAGCTACCAGGTGTGCACAGGGTAAACACGTGTATGTTCTTCGAGTCTGCTAGATTTCACTTTCTTGACAAAGCCCTCTCAGGGCTGACCACCCGAAGGTGTGCTACAGCCTGTCCTTCCTTGTCATGGGCAGGTCTGGTCCTCTTAATCAGCTCAACTCTCTCTTTTTATCACTCTATTTATTCCCATCTAACAGTCTACAAATAAGGATTCCTTATTTGATGTACTTATTATGAACTCACTGTTGCTTCCCAGCTAGAATGTGAACTCCATGAGGACAGGGGAATGGTTGTTTATTCAGTGTTGTAACCTAGAACCTAGCATATGGCCTGGTTCATAGCGGGCTCTTGGCAAATATTTGCTGAATTTAACAAATGAGGTAACTGATGCTGCAGCCAGATAATTCTCAAATCTCTGTTAGCTATGTGTTTGTGACTATACACTACGACATCCTAATGTCTTTTACATTATTAAAATTGTAGTACTTTATAACATCTTAGGCATTATGGTCCTGTTAAAACATCTGTGTAATTTCAGATAAAGTAAGTCTGAAGTTTTTTTCATATTAAATGCACAAAGAAAATTCTCCTTTGTTCCACATTAAGTTCTTGAGGGGAATCTATATCTCATAAAAGCCCCAAACCACCAGGCTTTCACTGAAAACTTTCTTCACTGCCACCAGATTCACGAGACAAGTGTAGAAATGGTAAGCTGACAGGCCAGGGCCACCCCCACTCCCCTGGGAGAAATTCTGGGTATTCTTTCTTTATTTCTTCTACATTTAGTACAGAGTAGAAACAACTGGGGAGGGGCGCAAAATCTTTTTCTTCTTCCAGAATAAGGGAAAGGAGTTTCCTCCACCCATCCAACTTCAGATCACACCACTGTGTTTTCGGATGATGAAGGCTGGGACTGCATACCTTTGGGATAGGATTAAATAGGGGTGTTTGAGGGAACAATGACTTGCAAGATGGGAGGCATCTCATCACCATTAATCATAAATATCATGAGTGAAACACACAAGGAAGCTCACTGATGGATATTCATGATCGCTGCCGTCTGTTTTGGTTTTTGTTTTTTGGGGTACTGGGAATCAAACTCCAGTCCTTGTGCTTGTGAGGCAGGTGGTGGAACCACTGAGCTAAATCCCTGGCCCGCTCCCATTTGTTAAATGCCAGAATCATTCTTTCCTTTAGACCCTTGCACATGACAAAGAAAGAATACTGGGTAGTCTACAGCCCAAGAACAGAAATTTGAGGAGCCTGGGCCAGTTTAAGAGCCACTCTCGATAACTAAATGACTCCCTCAGAAGCCATTATTCTTTTTCTTATTTATTCTTTCAGAAGATAATTTTGCTTTCTCCTTGAATTTAGCTCCATTCTCTTCTCCTGGCTGATTCTCCCTCTGGGACATGCTTCATTCCCATATTAAAGCCACAGTTGAGAAACAAACTAAAGGCATTCAGTTTGAGAATGTTTACAAAATTCTTCGTATTTTAGGTCTCAGAGATGATTACACAGCAAGAAGAAAGCTTATAAGCAACAGGAAGGGTAAGAAAAGAATAGAAAGGCAGATTCTTTTCCACTAGGATACCCACCTGAATTACAGAATTAAATAAGGGAGCAAAGGGCTAGGGAACACTAAGAGCACTTGTAGGGTGTGCTTGTGGTCCTCTGTAAGGTATCCAGACTGCCAAAATCTTAACAAGGTTATTTCATCTCATCTTAAATTAAAATTCCTCTCTATGGCCCGCTCCATTATACAGATCAAAACAACCCTCAGATGGATTGACTTGTATTTTTATTAAGAGATTCTTTTCTATAAAAGAGCAAGCTGACAAGTTCAGCAACAATACAGTTCTGTGACTGAATAGATACACTCTTAAAAATGCAAGGAAATAAGGTAGGGGAATACGAGAAGTTTTCGAAAATTGAAATAGGTAGAGAAAAATAGTGAAAATATTAAAATAACATTGTTAGTTAAGTAGGAGGGTTATCAATAATCAGTTTATTTAGACAAATTTACAAAATCATGTGTATTCAACACCAATATATATGTAGACATCTATAGCATAAAAAGAAAGGCATCATAAAACTAAATAATTAAAGAGAAAACAGATCACTTCTAATTAAGTATGAGATACTAAATCCAAAATTACCTTATGCCATTGAAATCTCTCCATTTAACTTATGCTGGAAGGGTAGAGGCTACAGAATTGTGAATAATATTAAAGAGCAGGGTTAAGTACAAACCAGTGATGTACTTGACGTTCTAGTAGCATTTTTCAGAGTAAAGATGTTGACATTTGTCTCAAATAAATTAACGTTTCCATCTCCTCATTCACATTTGATCAGAACATCATGTTCATATACTGAGGGAAGCAGGAAAGAGAAGAGATGCCCGTGGGAGCAGAAGGGTAGAAAAGACATTTTATATTTGATTAAGCCAGGAGTGCTAGTCCCTCACTTCCCAAAAATAGCAAAAGCATCAGTGCTAGAGACAGGGACTATGTTTGTCTACATGGCTCTCTTCAAAAGATCCCTGGAAAACAAAGAGCTCTTTGTCCTCATGTCCCTGCTCCATGTGAAGAGGACTGAGCATAGCTGAATTTTGAATGTGGATCAGTCACCCTCTTTTGGCAGATTAACAAGCTATTGTTTCCAATGGCTAAATCCAGAAAAACATTTCCTGAGAAAGTTTGTTTCACCAAACAGCTAGTGATCAGTTTTCCTAGGTCTCTAGATTGGAAAGCTAATCGCTAGTTTCTCACACATAAGCAAAGCAGCTTTGAATATATTTACATTTCCAAAGCCTATTTGGTCATCTGTCTAAAAGTGGCAAGCATTTTGAAGGGTTCCAGAAATAAAAATAAAATTGCATAAAGGAAGATTTAAAAAATATACATACATACATATATACATATATATATATATATATATATATATATATATATATATATATATATCTGTGACATCTTATCAGCACCTGCCTGTCCTAGCCTCAGTGAATCATAGGAGTTTGAATTTTAGCCACCAGGCACTGCCTTCTAATCTTAAAACTAGGATTGACCAAGTACTGCCCTCACCAACACCTTCTTCCAAAGTTGGCTGGGCCACTCTAAGCCCAGTACCTGATTCACCCGCTGTGACTCTACCTGGGTACAGACACAGCCTCTAGGTGAAGCGATGTGACCAATCAATGGACAAAGCTGCTTCCTCGTCCTGGCATTTATTCCAGTCTCTACTGTATGAGGAGTCCTACTCAGGACCTCCAGTGACTTTGAACTGCTGATCACTAACTTCCTGAATTCTTGATGCAGGGCCTTGCTCCCTGTATCTGCAGATTCCAGATGAGGTCCGACACCATCTTCCTTGTTCTATACAGTGAGGTGGCTAGGAAATTAATATTAGCAACATGTTTTTGTTGTTTTGTCTACTTCTATATCGACCCCCTGAGTATCCCCACCTTCATGAATCACACTGAGGAGGTTGCTAGATCATAAACAGCAACCAGGGATTCCTGACCTCCACTCTGTGGCAAGCAAGCCCAGGGAAGGGTTAGGTCCAATCTTTTTCAGCTCTCTGCCTCTCCCTAGGCTTATCATTTAGCTTCTGCATAGCCTACAATGGAGTGGAAATGGCATCTAATATTTGATTAGTTGCATCCAAGTCTGAGATTTGTTTTGTTTACTTTATACTGAAAATTGCTGTCCTTTTCCAGAGTTGTTCAACTTCTACTGTCTATGACTCATGTAAACCTGCTGACTTTTAGCACTTAAAAAATGGATCTTTAAGAGTTCAGAATTCCTAATTGCTTATGCTTCCTTCTCTTTCCCTTTAACTCTGGTGGGAACAGACATATAAAATCTCATGGAGAATAAAATACAACATTCTAGAACAAATACAAGTCCTTAATGGAGACTGGCAGAGAATCACACTCATACTAATGGAGAATCGCACCCATACTAATTTTCTAGCCACACATTCTTATCCATAGTCCTAAGAAAAAGCCTACCCATTTCTTTATCCACACAAAAAAATAATGTTCTACTTAGAATGTATAAATGTTGTGGATTGAGCTTCCAAAACAGTCACTCTCTCTGACCCAGCCAGTCCCCTCTGATTTACCAGTACAAACCCTGCCAACATCCCTGGAACTCCTCGTTGCTATAATCAGCACTACAACTGGGCCTGAGATGTTTTCCTTTTCTGTCTCCTTTGCCCACAGCATTGTTTCTAGATACCATTCCCATGGGAATGTCCTAATTGACCCCCAATCCCAGCCCAACCAGTGGACCATTCTCCCCTTTGGGACCTTGAAGAGCTGAAACACTGTCAAATGTCTCAACCTGACTCTGGAGATTCAAGCAGGCACAAGAGGCTGTAATCACGTAAGAAAAATACCAACATTGGTAAATCTTTCCCAGAAATAAGAATTTGACAAGTAAAAGAATAGTCTACTTAACTCTTACTTTGAAATTTGCTTATTTTCTTGCTTTCAAACCACCAGTGATGTTCAGCACTTTTATAGTTCATATCATTTCACCTGAATACTTTTCCTCTGATAGAAGTATGTAAGCAGAGAAAGGGACTCTTCCAAAGAAAATGCCAATTATTATTTCAAACAAAAAGTCAGGACTGGTTTTTCTCACCCATCTTTGTCAGACTCTCTACACAGCCATTGTTATAATCTGATACTAGCATTTATTAACAGTTCATCTGGATCCTCACAGTGGGGCCTCTGAATCATCCCAGACAAGTGTGAGCTTCACATGCAGTCTTATTATCTCTAGAACTGACTGTCAGGCAACCCACCTGAAGCTATCAGGCTCACATCAGCTGGCTGGGAATGCTGATCTGTGCTAGCAAAACAAAATGGGGCATCCTTATGGCTCACCAGTGACATTATGATGTTAATTTGGTGCTGATGAAAGCTACCAATATATTCATCTTTTATAAGCTCAGATGAAACTCTCTGTTAAGTAACACTAGTCCAAGTCCTCAAAGAACAGAGTGGCTTGAGCAGTCACTAGTCCAGCTCAGACTAGGACCACCACTAAGCCAGTTTAGGGGAATGTAAAGTGGAATCAGATTATCCCCCAAGTCTTCAAAGAAAATTCCACAATTCCAAATGTCCAAAATTCCACAATTCCACAGTTAGGTGAACCACTGTTGATTCCATCTCACTGCAGATGAAGACCTTTGGGTATCATGCTTTCTTTGGTAAAAGGTACAGAACAGGCCATCAAAAATTTTATCAAACTGATGATAAGATGGATGATGGTTTGCAATAGTTTTGTGCAAAGATTATTATTAAACCTAATTTCAGCTTTTTCTTTCTAGACATAAACAATCTTCTTTCTTTTTCATTTTTTTATAGTTCTTTCCACAATCCCTCCCCCCAACTTCTTCCTCCTCCTCTATCTCCTTCTCCTCGTTCCAGTGCTAAGGATCCAACTCAGGGCTTGCATGTACTAGATAAACATTCTAGTTCTGAGCTACACTCCCAAGTCAATAATATATACTGAGTTGTTTATGGTGTTCTTGGTGCCATCCATACATAATGCAAATTAATTCCCATATCCTTATGAAAAAGAAAGCTCCATTATCTACTCTTTTCATTTTAACAGTAGAGTTTTTTTGCATTTGTATGGCACTGGGGATTGAATCCAGGGCATGCTGAGTACACACCATACCACTAAGCTACACCCCAGCCCTCCATTTTACTAATAGAGACAGTGAATTTTAGAGTAGTTGAGCACTTTTCCAAGGTCACTGCCGGTGAGAAAGCTTTAAACAAATCTGATTCAAGGCGTACATTCTCGACCACTGTACCACACAGCGTTCAAGTGTCCTTCATTAAATTCTGGGAGCTCCCATTAAAATTGTCCACATATCCTCACTTAATTGAGAAGTACAGAACAACCACAGCTCTCTGGTATAAGTCTGGTATAAGTCTAGCACCTGCCCATTGCAGTACAAAGATTATTTTCATAAAATCCTTAAGCTTCATTCCCAGGCATCCATCCTCCCACTGGCACACTGGTGCTGCTAACTAGTGATGGCCTTTTACATGTGTCAGCCCTGTAGCACGTTCTATTGGACATACATTCAATTGGTTTTTTATAATCTTATCACTTGCTTATCAAATACATTTTTATTAAATGCTTATCTGGTACTACTGGAGGACGTCGAAATGAAGTAGAAATCCTGATTCTCATCTTGAGGTGAGTTGATGGGAAGGTAGGATCAAAATATACAAAATAACTGATGATTTTGCTAATTTAAATTATAACGAAGTTTAGAATGTAAGTGCCACCAGAATGATAAGGGGAAAAGGACAGCATTCTGGACAGCATTATTTTTGAAGCTTCTTCCTACTTATTCGTCTCTGCCTGCTTTTCCACCAGTTCTGTATAGTGAACAAACTAAACATCCATTTTCATTTCAGTCCAAATGCCAGACACCAGTAACCAGTAACCAGTAACCAGTAACCAGTAGAGACACCAGTAACACTGGGCCTTGAGCTCAACTTTCAGTTTGTCCTCAAGTGGACAAGAAGCCTCTGATATCTACTATCTCTGGCAGCAAGACAGGGCTGATGGACACATCACATAGCATCATATCCAAATAGTATCCAGGGTCTAAATGAATTATATATAAGTGCTTTTTCTTGATCTACTCAGTCTTTCATTTTCATCTCGGAAGATTAGATTACTATGACAGGTTTTGTCCTTTATGAAGTCAGGCTCCCTGGTTTAAAATCCTTCTTCTCTTCCAATGACTGCAAATTGATTTTGTTAAGATTTCTTTTCAGTATTCCTTCAGAAAAGCTAAGGGAGTGAACATTTTGAGTCTCTTCTTTTCCCTCAATATATTTGATTTCTTTACATTAGACTTCTTTCCTCTGGCCTTCTATTAGTTTTCAATCAGACACATTGGTCAGTAGATCCATCAACTGTTTAAATGTTCTTTGTGTAAAAATAACCTGGGTTACAAATTTGTATTCCAGAATCTCACAAAAGTAGCCTGATAGCAAATTTTCTTTCTTCACGTCAATTTATTAGTTTCTGTGTACTTAAAAATATATATAGATGACTATCTAAATGCTATTAGTTCTCAAAACTGCCCCTTGTCTATTAAAAAATATGATTCTTTATCTTTTTGGTGATTAATCAAGGGTAAATTTTAAGAACTACTTTAACTCTTAGTCTCATGAAATTAAATGAATATATAGTAGTATTACCATCCCTGGGTAATAACATGGTAACAGTTCCTCACTTTTTGCCAAAAAAGCATGCCACAGTCTGAGTGAGAGATGCTGCCTAGTGCAAACTGAGTGGGGTACAAGTTCTTGTCTGTATGGTAGTGTTTATACTGGTTATATATGTAGCAATATTTCATCAGTTAGTTACCAAAAATCATGGGTTTGGTTTCCAAGTTATGCTTCACACAAAGAGAAAGGACAGTTTGGCTCATAAGTAAATATTTCCTTTCATTTATATCTATGAGTTCCACAATGGTACAAAGATAAACAAAATTATCTACACAAGAGCCCCCGAAAGACCTAGTCAGAAACTCCACCAGACCAATAACCTAGTTGTGGTAAGTTCTTAATATTGAAGTCTTTGGAAATGAAGGGTTAGTTCATCTCTCCTTAATCCTCTCAATTTCTTAATTCTTTTTTTTGTTGTTTTTTGTTTTTTGGTACCGGGGATCGAACTTGGGTCCTTATGCTTGTGAGGCAGGCAGCAGAACCACTGGGCTAGATCCCCAGCCCATCAATTTCTTAATTCTTTTTTACTGCAAGGTAGAACAATTCCCAGATTCCCATCTCTGTCCCTTCCTATAAAGGCAAAGCTTCTCTTGCTTTGACCACAATAAAACCTTTTGAATACCTCACTGGCTTTATTTATTAAATATGTACCAGAAGAGGATTTCTATCCACTTTGCTCAGTGAAGGGTTTCTAGAATCAGAATTAGTTAGATAAGCCTCCCTCTCTGGTGGTTGAGTAATCATACTCCATTTTCCTTTTGGCTTAGCTTCCTTTGCTCACAGCCTTGGCTGCTCTTTGCATAGCACAGGTACTGACAATAGCAGGAGGGGGCCTGACCGAAGCAGCTCACCTCTCAGCTGCCAGGGCCTACAGTCTATGCCTGGCTGGAGAAGAAGCCCAGGCCATCAGACCAAAACCAAAACCCATCAATGAATGGCTGATATTTCCCCAGTGACATGAAACAGAGTGAGGACCTTGGCAAACCAAGATCATGAGCACTAGGAAATAACAGGAAACAAAAGCTTTGGGATAGCAGAGGAAGACTAAAGTAGAAAAGGAAGTAGATCAGACATATTGGAGAAGCAGAGATAACTTTAAAATACTTTTCCTGGGGAAAGAGTACACAAACTGGTGGGGGGTTCTTCATCTTCATAGTTTTCCAACTCTTTTCATATATAGCCTCATAATATATTGCCTGATATTTTGTTTTTGTTGTGTTTTTTGTTTCTAATAATTTACATGATCTTTACTCTTGCTAATTAAAAGAACCTAACTCAAAACAAAAAGGCCACTACTAGTGTTAATTTTTTACTTTATAATATCATCTTTGGAATTTATTCTACAGCTTTCCATTTTCATGAGGCAGATGTTTGCCTAGAATTTCACCTTGTTCAGAATTCAATAGAGTAGAGATATAGTGAGGGCCAGGCCTCATTCCTGGCAGACTGTTGAGCAAAAATAGTGGCTGGACAGAGTTCCTTCAGTAGCACAAGGTCATTCACATAAGATCCTTCCACCTCCAGCCAACGCCCTTTTCTTATTTCCCTCTTTGCCTTCAATCCAGTGGCTGGTTGTAATATTCATTCAAGTGTGGCTTTTCATCACATGGGAGTAAAGATGTATGGTGAGCTTGCCACATTCATACCCAAGTCTTGTGCACACATTCCCAAGACTCAGACACATCCCTGAAGGTGCAAGATACACATTGGCAGCCTTCCTCCGTCTGTTCTTTTATCTCCCCAGCCACTGGTATTTATTCAGTCTGTGACATATGGCTAACATAGAACTGGGCACAGCAAGTAGGTACAATTTACTGGGAGATAAAGTCAAATCATACACTTGAAGATTTGCAGTTTTCTGGGAGATAAGATTGCTTGCTTCAGGAAGCTAAGTAACAGACACTAACAAAACCGCCTCCCTTTCACAACATTGAAAGGGTTAATCAGAAGTTGTTTCCAAACCAAATCTGCCCTGAGTTAAATAAGTAACCCCACTGAAGGTGGGACTGAACCAGTCTAATGAAAGATGAGGAGCAGAGTCTCGTGATACCCCATGATGTACAGAGCCACTGGGGCCCACATAAAACTCAATCAGGGCGTAAAGAGGGATATCCACGCAACATCAGGCAAATGTTAATCATTTCAGAAAGTGAGATATTTATTTTATCTGAATTTCTATTTTATTTGGATATTTGCTCATCTGAATATGGTTCTTGGTTTCTAAAATTTTAACTACATCTCATTCTTCATAGTCTACCTTTCTCAAGTACTTTATTGATAGGCCCTTAATGGAGTCAAATTCACTCCAGTGTTCAGCTTTTCCTTGGTGCATATAAAATTGTAATGTTCAAATCATGTCTGCATGTCCAAATCATGTCATTTCCCCATGTCTCCA
Source organism: Heterocephalus glaber (assembly GCF_053883595.1). Lineage (NCBI taxonomy): Eukaryota > Metazoa > Chordata > Mammalia > Rodentia > Bathyergidae > Heterocephalus > Heterocephalus glaber. The sequence goes on along the minus strand of NW_028258297.1, from coordinate 23,907,667 downwards.
TGAGTGTAGGATGGAAAAACTTGCTCTGGCCACCAAAGTTAGATCTCAGTTTCTTCTGAATCATTAGGCAATTTACAATAACCTATCTTCTCATGATCATTTCAAAAGAGTTTAATTTTCATCGATGTTGACCAAATTTGGTTCACTCTAAGAGTATCAGAATATAACCAGATAAAATATTAAGTTTATCCTCTGTAAAATGATGGCTGAACAGCTGTCCAAACACTAGTTTCTGAAATATTTAATAGAGTTCACTGAAATTTGTTATGTGAGAAGAGGTTACAGAGTTATTTGTTAGTGCTGAGATTAAAGTAAAACACTAATTTACCCCTTCGGATTACAATCTCACCACAAGCCACAAACCCCTATTTTAATCACACAGGGAGGTAAATGTATCCTATTCATTCTGAGAGTAATGATCTAAAGATGTCCTGTGATGGATTCTGTCCTACAAGAAAAAAGAGGTGCAGACCTCCAGATATCCCTACACATTCAGTCCCTGTTTCATCCCCAATCCTCAGCCTTTGTGGTGATTTTGATAGCTCATTTCCTGTAACCATCATTTCATAATGGCCCCACAAGAGAAAAATCTGAAATTTAGATTTTCCTCCTTATAAACCTACATGGTTTTAAAAGAAAGAATTATGTACTAAGAAGCCAAGATAACAAAGCAGTAAGTACAAAAAAGGGGGGTAAGCATATTGCTGCTATAGAACTCAATTTAGAATCAGAAAATTGAATTCAAATCTGAATACTTCTTAACAATGTGACTTTAGACAAGTTATTTAACTTATCCAAGCCTCAACTTCCTCTGGAAAGTGAAAGTGCTAGTTCTTAATTTGTAGAATTGTAAAGAGGATTAAATGACACCAAACTTCTTGGTATAGTACCTGACACACAGTAGGTTCTCTGGTTCAGTAACTACGAGTGTATTGATCACATGCAATGGCCAAAACTACAAGAAAGGAAGAGTATTAAAGCACACTGGTCTACAAGCTTGTTAAGTTGCTAAGTCTCATCATCATTTATTGTCCTCATCATCTGAGCATCAGTCATATTGGATAAAATACAGCTTCCAAGTTTGACTGGACTTTGCTATAACCCAGAGCAGCATGGGCTTCTGAGTTGTTTTCTTCTAATATGCAAGAACCTGCACGTCACAGGCTTAGCAGAGGTCCCACTGATTCTTTCCATGACTTGAGGCCATGCACTAGCTGGATGATTTCTATGATTTTCAGCCCAAGGGACACACTTTTGGCTCTTTCCTGCTTCTTGCTGTTCTGTAGAACATTCAACAACCCACTGACAACACTGGTTCTACTGTTCCCTAAAGGTCATCTTCTTCAGCTATTGTTTCCAGCTACCATCTGGTCTCCTGGTCTCAGATGGAACAGCTTCCACTGGGTAGGCTTGGCAGGTGTCATTTTCATAGCTCTTTGCCATCAGGCTGCCTTCCTTTGCCAAACACAATTCCTCTTCACTATCTCAAGGAAAACCGTTTTTTCTTCACATGTGAAAATCAAGACCTTTTTTCTATGTTTGTCCCAATTTTAGTTCTTCCCCCAATTTAAGGACTGTCACCAGTTTTTGGCCCATTTGCAGACTTGTTTATTCTGAGGATAAAGGAGGTCTAAACTGAGCCACTTATGCTCATACATGTCCCCTGGTTAAGCCACCAGCTCCACCTACTTCTGATTCTCTTGATGACTCGTCAGGCAGGGTATATGCCCTGGAATATCCATCTAACCAAAGTTTTACAGTAAAATTCTCCAAGGGCACCCATAGAGTAATGCAAAATAATACCTACTAAAAAAGAAGCAGCATTTAAGTCATGCCTGAACAGAGCATATAGCTAGACTAAGAAGAAGATAAAATATAGAATAGAAATTGAGGTTGTAAATATCTGAATCACTTTAAGACACAGTTCTGACACAGGCAGCATAACACCCTTGTTAACAGATTTTTTTTTCTTTGAGAAATTATCTAATTTCTAAATATCTTCACAGATGCACAAAATAATCATACTTTCCAATGCTATTTGTCTTCACTTCAAAGATTCCTTGCTCTATATGAATGTATTTTTGTTGGGAAAATCTCAATCTCTGTTTTTTTTTTTTATAATATTACTGGTAAAATAATATTCTACAATGTGTCATCCAGGAAGGTCCAGTGATGTCACTGATGGTGGTCATGGGTGAACTTCACATTGTAACACAAAGAGAGTAGGAACGTGAATAATATTAATTTTCTGGGGGTGTCAGGTTGGAGGGGATGATTAATATTGCAAAGGTGACTGGTCTTTGTGTATTCCCAACCAGGGACTAACAGATTCATGCTTGGCATGTCCCTTCCCATCCATCCACATCAAAATTATGAGGGTCAGGCGAGGGATTTAGCTCAATGGTTCCAATGCCTGCTGTGCAAGCGCAAGGTTCCGAGTTCGATCCCTGGTACCAAAAAAGAAAAAAAACTATGAGAGTCTATGAAAGAGAAAATTTTCCCTAAAGGTCTATACTTTCTTTGCTTTTTTTTCAAATTCAATTTTTACATTATCTAAACTTGCTAGTGTGTCATTAGCTGTGAGTTTGTGTATGCACAGAACTGCACAATAATTTGTGTATATGCACAAAAAAAGAAGGGAGTCATCACAGAAAGACTTTTCTTTAGACCACACATCTGTAACATACAATGAGGTGGGTTTGTGGCACAATGGGACTTAGGAGTGTTTGGTAAGGGAAGTTGCTAGCACCTCTTTGATAAGGTGGGCACAGAAGATCACCTTGGGACAGAAGTTTCTCTTTCAAACTTACTAGACACTCTTCTGCTGTATGTGTGTGTGTATATATATATATATATATATATATATATATATGAAATACACATTTTCATGTAGAGACCCCTAATAGCACAGGAAAAAGTTAGAGCTCTCTATGAGACACTAAAAATTCTGTGAGTGAATCCAGCTCAACATAGGGTTTATAGAAGAAGACCAGCCTAGACCACCATAGGCTGAATCTGGAAATCCTATCAGACATGTGTACCCTGGAAAATGGTCCTGTCTAGGGAACAGCAGATGAGAAAATTAATTAACTTGAAGCACTGCAAAGCCTAGGCAAAGGCAAAAAATAAATCAAGCATAGTGTATCAGCCTATATTCTGCTATTATAACAAAATACCTGAGGCTGAAGAAGTTATAAAGAAAAGAGGTTATGCAGCTCACCATTTTGGAAGTGGAAAGTCCAAGTAGTATGGTGTCTATGCTGACTTCATGATAGAACACATCACAATGACAAGAATAGCTATATCTGTGTATACCTATATCTATATGTATGGGGGAGAGGAGTCACATGGAAAGCCAGGAAGCCAGAGCATTGGGAGGAGACTGGCTTGGTCTTTTATAACAACTCTCTTGGAGAACTAACTCAGGGTCACCCTAGAATTGCATCACTTCCTCATGAGGCCACACTTCCAGTGACTTAATGACTCAGTCAATTCCCACTAGGCCCCACCTCAAAGTTCTCACCACTTAGAATCATGGCCACATTGGTGACTAAGCTTCCAGCCCATGAACCTTTGGGGGACAAGCCACATGCAAACATTAGCATGAGGTCGACTAATAGATTTCTCAGACTGTCTAGATGTCTCTCCATCTGAATCAGGTTGACCCATGACCTGAGTAAACTCCTGGTGTTCTTGAGCAATCTGGTGACTTTGGAAGGGTGACATTTTCCCCTTGCTATTATGGAAAAGAAGGAGTTTTAGTAATAAATTGAAAAATAAAAGGCATGACTCCTCTTTATACTCCAAGATGATAACTGATACAGATGGGTACAAAATCAGGTACACAGGTGACAAAGATGAAAGCAATTTGGGTCCAGTTTAGATAATTGTGCTACTAGATTTTTCATAAAGACATGAAAAAATAGAGGTGCAGTGTGGAGAAAGTGAACATCTAGTTGATTATTATTGTCCCAATACTCAGAAATCAATGTGGCTACATGCTAGATTTATCAAAGAAAACTCATCCCTTTGTGGAAACTAGGGATGCCATGCATGAAAATAGTAGAAACATTAAGTGTCAAACAGGCATTTGATCTCATCTTACAGGTTTTGAGCAGGACACAGGGCCTAGCAGAAATTGTTAACTCCACTGAGTTACTAATCTTGCAAAGTCAAATGTGCAAAGAGTAAATATACTTTTTAAAAAGATAGTACCATAATATGTGCAAGGCTTTGATAAGGTCATTTTCTGAAGAGCTATATATATTTGGGGGACATGTTTCACAAGCTGCTTGCCCTTATATAATTACTTCAAAAGACATCACATGCTTTCAGTCTCTCCTGCGCACATACGTACTGCATAAAAGGCTCCGTTCTAGGTACAAAGGAGTATGGGAGATGCAAAGGGAGAATACTCTTGATCTAATAGAGCTAAGGTACTGATAGCTGGAATACACAAGTAACAGTAAAACAAAGGGCAATGTAATTATCAGAAACAGATGTTAAGGGTTTAGAAAAGTAAGAGTGGGCGTACAGGTGATCACTGGTTACTAATAAGCTCAGAGGCCCATTCTACTGATAGGAACAACTGAAGTGGTTCCCAGGGATTGGTTCTGAGGACCATGAAGGCTCAATTAGTATGTCTCTTTGGCAGATATTTATTAATTGCCTAAGAAACACCAGACACTGATTTGAGGGCTAAAGATGAAGACAGGAGCTTCCTACCTAAGCTTTCACATTTGAGTGAGGGAGTAAGGGGAAAATAGAAAAGTAATGCCATTAGTAAATACTGTGTAATACAGTATTACAGCATGGAAGTTATAATCGGCTCCATGGCAAGAACGTCTAGGTTGGAAGTGGACTCTACTGTCTACAAGCTGTTACCTCGGGCAAGTTACTTAGTCTCTCACGCAAAGATTTTCTTATCTGTAAAATAGGTTGGGAATGCATCTACCTCATAGGTAAATGAGATGGAGCCAATGAGGTACTCAACCCTGTGGCTGGCACCTACTAAGCACTGTGAGGTACATACTTTGTTTGTGTTTCAGCCTATATCTGACATCATAATTTCCTAGAAGTAGAATTAGGGAAGAATCAGTCAAGGACATTAACTTTCCAAAGTCATTAATATATTTTTACATGTTTTCCAAAAATGTCAGATTGCTTCACACTCTGTTAAGCAATATAAAAAAGAGTTCATCTCACATACTTAGTATGTTCTTTAAAATTTTTGTTAAATTGATAGGTAAAAAATGATATGTCACTGATGTCTTAATTTTCATATATTTGATTAGAGGAAGGCTTTTTGCTAGCCGCATATATTTTCCTTCATCTAATGATATTCCCATTTTACAAATGGGGAAACTTGGATTTCTGGTTTGGACTTAACAAATCAGGAAATGTGGTGTCTTTAAAAATTACTAAACAGAACAACAAATTAACATAATCTTAGATTACAGTATATACATACTAGGTTATGTATATAACCTAGTATAACTTTTATCTCTATTCTAGGGAAAGAATATAAATCAACTAGAGTAGCACAAATGAAAGTTTGGGGGGGTTTTTAGAGCACGAGTCAATATGAATTAGACCAGAGACAAGAGAATAAACAGAAAGCTTTAAAACAGAATGATAATATGGGCAATAAAATAAAGAAAAAAATGAAAAGACAGAAAGAAATGTGACACTATTCAAACCGTGCCCCTTTTTTGGTTAAAATGTTCATCAAAGCCAGGTAAAGAAAATGGGATATAAGACATGAATCCTTAAAACTTTTAAAATAACATATCCAGTTATTTTTTAACTGCATCTACTTCTGCACCTAAATGTGGCTTTAGCTACACTGCTGAACTGCAAAATGTGCAGTGATGTGGGTGGCAGTAGGGTGATGATGAAGCAGGGGGGAACAAGGGCATGCTAATGGGAGTCTCAGACATATGCAGCCAAGGTAATCCCAAGCCCTATTCCATTAACCTGGTGGCCCTGCCCCTGTCCTGACCTAAGGGCAAACAGAATAGCATCTGAATATGGATGCCTCAGACCCAGACCGAGTCACCTTTGGAATGTCCCTTTCTGGCTCCAAGAACAGAAGGACAACATAGGGAACACCAAGTTAACAATGGGGCCAAGAACAATATATCCTGGAGCCAAGGGCTTCTTCCTTTCACCAACTTCTTGAGAACTCCTCTCTTTTTCAAGATGGCTGCCCAATCACCCGGCCAAACTCTCATTTACATCCTGACCACTCAACAGTTTCCAGCCTCCTTTGGACTCTCTTCTTTCATGTCAGTTTCAGTCCACCACTAGGAATCTGCACTGAGGCAATTCAAGCTGAACAAGAGAAAGGACATGGAGGAAGAATTAAAGGGAGTCATTGTCCCCACTCTTGAAGGATTCTGCAATATCCTTCTATAGAAAAAGAAGCCAGGTGAGGGCAGACCCATAAAGTGGTAGCAAGGTTCATGAGGGTTGGGATGAAAGGCTTCTAAACAGGAGAAGGGACCACATTGATTGGTGCCTTTCCACCACCAGCACTGGCAGAACATGGGCGTTTTCTCCTCCAACATCTTAGGGTTCGTCAGCTGTTCTCCTTTGGTGTCTTCCCAACAAAACACTGACATTCAAAATATGGATCCTGTATTTTAGGTGTTGTACACTTGCTTATAGCCCACATGTGTCAGGTGGTGGCCCTTATTCTTGGCAGTCTTACTGATTTGGGTCCAAACATCATACCTGAGACTGGCGCGGTCAAAATGTTCCCCTGAACTTTTTACAACTGGTGTGGCTTACTCTTTGTCAGTCTCTCTGTGAGTTCCTATGTCTGTCCCAATTGTTTGCTGCTGTTCAACCCAGTCCTTTTAAAATTCAAAGTAAAGCATTAAGCAGTTTCTATATAAAGTGTGGAAATCCACTTATTTCATCCCCCTTTGAGCTTAGGCATTTCACAGACTTCGGTGGACCCGGAAGGGCCACAGTGTTGACAAAGTGACTTCCGCCACTGCTACAGCTGAACCACCCTCCCAGTCTCCCGTCTTCCTCTGTCATCCTGCTACTCCTGGGCATCAGGTATATGCTTTTATTTTCTTATTCATCTAGTGCTTTTCTATGTCAAGCAGAACACCTTTTCCAATACCGAAGACCCTCTAACTCTCAGCTTCTACCCCAAGGGGATTTTTCAAATTATTTCTTCTAAAGAATATATTACTATCCTTGAGAGATATTCTAGAGAATACAACTTTCTCCAATCATATTTACACAATGGTTCAAATGATATAAAATTCAAGAAGGTGCAGGGTATAGTTTCCCATAAGCATGGATAATATTAAAAATATTTAACAACTGGCATGGCACCTTCAGTAGCCAACAGCACTGAAGCCAGATGTAGGGATGGGGCAGGGCCTTAGGCTCTGGCTTGGACAAGTATTAGCCCTGTGGGTGCTACCTTGTGGGAAATCCTGGGAAAAGACCCAGGGGCACTACAGGCTTCAGCGTAGCTGACAAGTACCGGCTAGTACAGAACTATGGTCATCCCTCAGTATCTCGGGGTGCTTGATTCCAGGACTCCCCACAGATAACAAAATCTGAAGATGCCTGTTATGAATTGGATCTAAAATGTCCCCCAAAGCCTCATGTGTTTGGCAGGTGATTGGATCGTGGGAGGACTATATTCATCAGTGGACTAGTTCCCTGAGGAATTCATTGCTGACCTGTTGTTAGGAGGAGGGCCTGGTTAGAGCTAGGTCACTGGGGGTATGCTCTGAAAGAATGGGTCCTTCTTTTGGGCTCCTTCCCTCTCTGCTTCCTGGCTGCCATGGGTTGAATAGCTTTCTTTCTCTGTGCTCTTCCACCTTGCTATTTCTGCCTTGGAGCCAGCCAACCACAGATTGAAACTGTGAGCCAAAATAAACCTCCCCTGCCTAAGTTATGGGTGCTAGGTACTTTGTCTCAGTGATGGCAAAGTGATTAAAAGAACACTCAAGTCTCTCATAGTCTATAAAACATGGCCATCCTCTGGTAGATTTTAAATTATCTCTAGATTACTTACAATATCTAATACAATGGAGAAGTTATATAAATAGTTATGTTGTATTGTGTATGAGTTTATACATATTCAGTACAGATGCATTTTTTGTTTGTTTGAGTCAAGGTTTCACTATGTAGTTCAGACTGGCCTTGAACTCATTATGTAGCCCAGGATGGCCTCACAGCACTTCTCCTGCCTAAGCCTCCTGAGTACAGAGATTACAGGTGTGTGCCATCATGCCTAGCTCAAGATGCAATTTTTTAAAAAAACATTTTTGATCTATGGTTGGTTAAATCTATGGATGTAGAACTAGAGGTACAGAGAACAGAGTGTAATTCCATATTGTAACATCAGCATAATCACACAAGTGCTTAGCAGTTGAACTTGAGTCCAGTGGCTCAACAAGAATGATCTTGTTTTATTGGGCTAAAATATCACTCCATCTCTCCTCAGTCAGCTGTGTTGTAAAACCTGAAATTGATTAAGTAATCTTGCCCTTAACTTGATCGTTCACTTTGGGTTTTATATTTTGGTCAAGGTCAGTGCTCTGCGATGTGTTTGGGTATTAGGAAACAAATTCATTTTGCCTAAATGTTTTCCTTTAATTTCAGGGAGAAATTAATTCATTCAAAGTTACTCAAAATGGACACTGGCCTAAGTTCCAGATGTAATATGTCCTAGGAACAGGCTCTGTTCCTTGCAAGATGCTACTCAACTTGCCATGCTGCCTTGTCCTGAAGCTTTCTGCATTCCTTTTTAGTTCTACAAATGTTACCAAACCCCCAATTTTTGATTGTGTTTGTTTTGTTTTTGAGCTTTTGCTAAACAATGGTCTTAAAGGAGTAAGTGCTCCAACAAAAATACAATGTTGGCCATATAGATAACCTTAAATTATTTGGTAGACACATGAAAATAAGTTCCAAGTGTGTACTTCATTCTTACCACACATCTCAATTCAGGGCAGCCACATTTCATGTGCTCAGTTCCCACTTGTGAGCAGTTGCTACCATATGGAACACAGCAACTGGAGCCAGATCACCTAACCCAGGCACATCTAACTCTGTCACTTTTTAGCTGTTTGATTTTGGGCAAATAAGATCTCTCTGTGCCTCAGTTTTCTCATCTGTCAAAGGGTGATGATAGAATGCACACACAACGAGACTATTATGAAAAAGGAATGAGAAAGTTCAATTTCTGGAACAAAATAAGACGTCAAATGGCGGGGCAGGGCAGTACTGGGGACTGAACGCAGGGCCTTCACATTGAGCTACATCCCTAGCCCTTTTCTATTTTTTATTTTGAGATAGGGTCTTGGTAAGTCACTAAGTTGCCCAATATGATCTCTAACTTGTGATTCTCCTGCCTCAGCCTTCTAGAGTGCTGGGATTACAGGCATGTGGCATCATACCTAGCTATTATTAGCTATCATCATCGTTGTTGTCATTTTGTGATTTCCTCTCCCAATATTACTTTCCAGTTTTTCAACTTTAATACTCAAAATCCAAAAGAACTGGTGTCACCATATCAAGAACATTCTCTCCTGGAACTTATTTCCCAGCCATTACTTTTTCTAGTTGGAGAAATGAGAACAGTGCCAGATCTTTATTAATTAGAGAATGTCGGTCCCAGCCTAGACAGACCAAAGTTCACCCAAAAGTGAAGTTGGCTGAGTACAGTCTAATTATAGGGATGCTGAGAAGTAAGAGTTATATTTGCCATAAAGCTGTTTTAAAAGTCCCTACACAAATCACTTCTATCTCTATGCCTGAGCTCAGTCACGAAGGCTTGGTCAGAAAGAAGCACTCGCCATAATTTACCCACCCAAATATTACAGGGTGTTATGTATTTGGCCTTCATGCAGGCTCTATGTCCATCCCTGGCCATTTCGTCATTTCAACCACAAGAATAGGAGATACCCTATGTTTCCCAAAATTCCCTTAAAAACAAGCTTGTAGATGCCAGGAGTACAGTGACATTAGTGACTGGAGAATTAGCCATTAAGAAATGAGTGCAGAGTAGTCTGAAAGGAATTAAATTAGTTCTACTGAGGATCAAATCATTAACCGAGAGCAAAGGTTTATAAAGCTAGAGAGCAGGAGAATTTGGAGAGAAGAAGGCCAAAAAACAAGAGTCAGATAATGCAAGAGCAAACCTGTTTGCAGAGGTAGGTTGTCTGATATTATTTGTAGAGGAAAATGGATTCTTTGAAGGGCTCAGAAAGATAAGGGCAAGTTTTGCCAAGAAATATGAGAGATATGTGCATAAGTAAGAGGCATATTTAATAGGAAAAGGAGAAAAGCTATGGAAGCAATTTCTAACACATTGTATAAAATTATATATTTTTTTTTCTAAGAAGGACTATTTTCCAATTACAGATGTCAAACACTTCAGCAGAACACTCAACAAGACCCTTGTGAAATTCTGGTGAAAAGATAGAGAAGGAATGTAGAGGAAGATCCTGACCTAATCCTATTTTATTCTGCACTTTAATCAACAACTTGAGAGAAAAATATTTTGACTAATTTACAAAATATGCACATGAAAAGAAGATGAAAAGACTAACAGAGGTATCACATAGCAAAATCAAACTTCAAAATTATATGGGCAGATTAGAAAGATAAGGTCAATCTAATTAAATGGTATTCAACTGGGTTAAATTTAAAACCAAATGCATCAAGAGAACATGAGAAAAGCTTAGCTTACTTTGGCTTTCAGATCATCATAAATTTGGGAAATCAGGCTGTCCAAATAGCTAATGCTATCTCTGTTTTATCAGATTCTTCCTTTTTTCTCTTTTTTATTAGTATATGATACGTAATAAATACATTCATGGTGGTGAATTGGTACATAGACATATCACATCTTGTTGCTTTCTACTTGCACTACCTTAAACCACATTAATAAAAGGACAGCAAACCAAACAAGGAAGATGGTGACTATTGTATTCGACAGTAAACAGAATGTGCAGAGACTGATCATTGGTACCTCGATGGAATGTCCAGCTTGAGATATCTGAAAATTATTTAACCTGAGAATAAGCAGAAGAAATTTCGACTCCAGTTTGAAGAAGAGAAAACTCAAGAACTGCCTGGGAGTTCTAACATACTTGGAGGCAGCTGCATGGAAAGATGGTTAAAAATAACTCCATGGAATAGAATGTGACCCCCAAAATAGCAGTTACAGTACAGTAGATTTTGCCTTAATATAAAAAACCTCCACAATCTGAATGGAATGAATTCTTTTGATCATTCAAGTGTGTTCTCTGCCATAAGAAATGTTCTAAGAAACATTCACAGGGCCACCTGTCAAAGACTCTTGCACTGAATGAGGAGTTCAACTAAGTGACCTTTAAGGTTCTTTTGGATACTCTATTAATATAGTATGTATGTAATAAAATATAAACAAATCAAGCCGGGGCGGGTGCGCAAGCGCAAGGACCCAAGATCGATCCCCAGTACCAAAACAAAACAAAACAAATCAAGTCAGTTTTGTCTGAAACTATAATGTGAGGCAATTACACATACAGAGTATGAGTGCTATCACTAGAGAGAAATCTTAGCTCTTGTGTCTGTAGATCAATTATGTCAACACCATTATGTGCCACACTTTGAGCTGGTGAGGCTGAACCTAAAACAGGGTCAGACTTTATTCATCTTGATGAAACAGGCTTTACTTTCACCACAATTAGAAAGCACAAGTCAATCAGTAGATTTATTTAAGGAAGGAAACAGGCTACAGAAGAAAAATGAAGTTTTTAGTTCTCCTTCTTATGTGAGTCACATAGGGGACAGGAGGGTAAGGGACACACGCACGTGTGTGCGCGCGCACACACACACACACTTCTGTGTGTGGATACCTAACAATAACCAGAGAACAGGCTTCTGTGACTGTCAACATTTCCAACTAGCTGTGAGGAAACCCTCCTCTTTTATACCCAGATGATCTTTGCCACAGGTTAAGAAGAGCTTTATATTTTGCTCCTTTCAAGGGATAAATTTGTCAGACTGTAAGATATCACTTTTATCTTTGGGTTGACACTACAATAAAATACACAATGAATTCTAAGTTAATTTTTGGCTCTTCTGATTTTAAGATCAATGACTCAACATAGTTCTTTTTCTTTTTCAGTGGCTTTTTAAGTTTTTTCTTTTTTGGTACTGGGAATCGAACTCGGGACCTCCTACTTGCCAGCCAGGTGCTGTGTTGGTGAGCTACATCCCTGGCCCAACATAGTTCCCTTTCTCACAGGATAATGAGACCCATTTCTTGCAGATATTAAGGAAAGGACTCTCACTGATTTATAGGACAAGTCTGCTGACATTCTTGAGATGCCTTTCACTTTAGTGAATCAAATTTGGGGGGACTCTTTGTTCTAGATTTAGGTCACCCATATATTCTCATCTTCCTATCACATTGTTACCTCACCTTACCTCCTCACTAATGGTCAAAGCTGCTGTTGCTCAGGGGCCGTGAAGGCAGAGACACAGGAGGAGTATAATCTTCAGTCTACAGTGATGGGGAAGATGCACCCATGCAGTTTGGGGGGAAGAGCCTGCACTGTGTGCGAACCTGAACTAGCCCACACCTAAAGAATCCCAAAGCTCGGACTTTAGGGCACTGTCATGTCAAAAAGAAACAATACTTTGCAAGTGCTGAATGGAAAACTTCTATTAATGAAGAAACCCTTAATTTGCATACTCAATGTCAAATTTAAATAATGTAAAGATTAAGCAATTTTATAATATGCTACCATAAAACAGTAAAAGTTTCATTTTACTTAAAGCTTTTATTGAGAATTCATTCAAATCTCTTCCAGGTAAATTCTTCTCTTTCCCATCCCAATCATTGAGGAAGAGGACACCAAAAAAACATAAGGACTTATACACCAGAGAAAAAGAAGAGAGAAAATCAGTGATTCTGTCTACTTTCTGCTTTACAGGCAACAGGATTCCCTAATATGTAATGAGCTACAGACATGCTATTGATCTCCAGAATATAGGACAAGAGGATTCCTAACAGCAATGAATCTTTAGAAAACCACAGCTGGGCAGTAGGGTGAAATGCAGGCCTTTGTTCCAAGCAATAGGCAGAGGTAGGTGGGTGTTAACAGAGAAATATTTCAAAAACTGAAAACCACAGTAATAAGGACACCATGATCTAGGTACAAGAATCTGGGGCACCTGGATAAAAGGAGCTGACTGAGGTCTGTGAATTTCCCAAGAAATGGTCCAAAAGGTCCATGGGATTTTCCATGGGACAAAAATATGTTTCATTGTAATGCAACAACTAATCAGAGGAAAAGGGTAAAATGGAATCACTTTAAATAAAAGGCTCATTCCAATTAGCCAAACTCTAGAGTCTACCTGTTGGCCAGACTTGGTAGGAATTAGGAAAGGCAGAGCCCAAGGGATCTACATTTTAAGAATTTTTACCTTAGTAGTCTCCAGAAAGCAAGAATGAGTGGATACCTGACATGGAACATAACTTTTTGTGTCATAATTAATTATGCAGATGTTTATCTTCCTGCCTAACAGGAAGCCTTCTGAAGGCAGGAAAGACCCAGAATAGTGCTAAAATATGGCAGGTACTCAACAAACATTTCTTATGTAAGTGCAATAGCTCAATTTGAGCTGTCCACATCTGACAGGCTTAATGGACCAATGGTCCCCTTCAATGGCCTGCCTGTATCTACCCCTTTGCAATGTGACTTTGCAGTTCCTCCCATTCAGAGAGATAGTCTATTTCCTCACACCTTAAAATGAGCTAGCCTAATGACTTATTTTAACCAAAGATGTATGATAAAATTTTCCTTGCTCTAGCTCAAAGCTTAAGCCTTAAGAAGCTTTGCATACCTTTGTCTTTTCTCTTAGAAACCTGCCCTGATGTGGCAGTGATCCTGGGTTATCCTGAGGGAGGCTGAGAGAGCACAAGGCAAAGAGCCCAGTTTGCCCCAATTGAAGTTATTTTCAGCCAGCCTATCACCAGCCCACAGGGACACATGAGAGAACACAGTCAAGAGGAGCAGAGAAGATGACCCAACCCAGAGCTGACCGGAAGGGAAGCCAGCTGAGAACAGAACCATGCCCTGGACTCCTAACCATAAGAAATAAGTGGTTGCTGCTTTAGGCCACTAAGTTTTGGATAGTTTATTATACAACAATAGCAAGTGGACACATCCCACTGAATATTGCTTTTATGTTTTTTTATTACTGACCTTTATTTTTTACTGCATATGATCTATTTTAGCTTCTAATAATTTAATCCCAAAGAAACAGCAAAAAAAATCATCATTAATTCAGTAATAACTGTGTCTCTTTATGTTCTCACTTTTTTCTCTCTACTTCCCACTACTTAATAAAATCTGCTCTTACTTCTCAGTTTTTTCTGTTAAGCTGTTCCTGGTTAATTTCCTGGCGTGCATCCTTGTCTTAACCCTGTCTGCACCATGTGTTTGGGTTGTCATCATAAAATGTGTGAGTGATTGTGTCACTCACTTCCTCAGAAAGTTTAAACCTTTCACATAGTGCACATAATACAGTGTGAACGACTCATATGGTCAGTCAGCACTCAGATTTTTGCCTAACCACCCTTCTCCATTCTAGTCTCACACCATGACTCCCACATGCCTTATGTTACAGCCTCCACCATTCACCAAACATACCTTCTACTTCTCCACCTTCATATTTTTGTTCAACTTGTTTTATGCATTTGCAATTTCCCACTAACCCAAATCCCATTCAAAGCCTCCCACTCTGAGAAGCTATCTTAATTTTCCACTAGATCTCTGTGTAATAAAAAGATATAATAATAACACCAACCATGTTTATCAAGCATGAGCTATGAGCTGGCACTGTTTAAGGCTTTCTACGTGCACTATTTCTTAATGATCATATTAATCATGGGACATAGTTCCTATTATCATTTTCTACATAGGATAGATGAGCAAACTGAGACTTAAAAGTTTAACCAATCCAGCATGATTACCTATTAAGCTGCAGGGCTAAAATGTGAATCTAGGATTCCAGGAGAGGATGCACTGTGTAATGCCATGTTTTCACTTGAACTCCTATGGTTATTGTAGTATATTAAACTAAACCACCAAGGAGTTAAGTGACTTGTCCAAGGTGACAAAGACTAGACCATGAGTCAAAATATTTTGAATCTCTCAATTTCATGCTAACTTTCTGCTACCCAGGAAAACATAATTACTCCAGCAGAGCTTGAGAGTTTTCTTTTGCCCATTTTTTCCAGTAAGAGTGCCTAAACTGAATTGAGCAGGTAAATTTCATTTTCTCCTACTACTCTAGTCATTCATAGCTTTTCAGCCAGAGGTCCAAAGCTAGAAGAGGAAATAGTCTATAACCAAATTAAAATAATTTGGTGCTTAATTTGATTCAAACCATCAGAAAAAGTTTACCAATTAATTAATCCTGTAAATATACAACTGAACTAAATTTCCCATATTCTCAATTGTGTCTGATTCCATTGGGACCACATATAAGGTTGATGCTTAATTTAAAAAAAATTTTACAATAAATAATCACCATAAATCACCCTCAAAATACTCCTTCCCGCACCAAACACACTTATCCCATCATTCTTGCCACTTTTTCCAGCAGTTCTGGAAGTCCTCTTTTGTGAGGGTCTTTACTAGGTGTGATCAAAAATTCTGAAAGACAGGCTCATGAAAACATGCTGTGTACTCATCCACCTTATTCACTGGATCTGGCACCATGCAACTTCTGTCTCTTCCCCAAAGTTAAAATAACCATGAAAATAAATATTTTGAATCGATTCAGGATATCAAGGCAATCACGACAGCACAACTAAAGAAAATCATGAAAGAGGACTCCTGAACTGCTTCATAAAGTGGCAAGAAATGATGGGATAAATGCCCTAAAGCAAGGGAGAGTATTTTGAGGGAAATCAATGGTAATGTCCTACTGTAATGAATTTTGTAAATTTAAACATTTGCCATATTTTTCAATCACACTTTGTATGTAGCTCAGATGACTTAAACATGCTCATCTCATTCCATCCTGCTTTATGTATTCATTGCTCAAAGAGCATCACATAGCTGAACTGGCTTGTGTTTCAAGAACTGTATGCCCTTTTAATCACATAAAATGGCAACCAGAACAGCCCCTAGTTGTGATAGATGCATTTACACACTTCACGAAGTGGGTCTGCTGCTGGCCGGTGGGGACGAGTCTTCTAAGCTGGCTGCAAATACAGGCCTGGGAGCCAGCAATAGACCACATTTTGCCCACAAGTATCAGAGCTGGAGGAAAATAAAAAATGAAAAAAGAGTAAAAAGCCTGGGTTGAATGCAAACCCCGGTGAACCGTGTAAGCTTAGAAACAGTTCTTTTACCAACTAGAAGGAAAATAAAGAGAAACTGACAGCTTGTTTTGCTGCCGCAGCCTGTTGTCCATTCCTTTCTTTGTCAATGCAGCTTTCACAGTGGGTGGGGCTGCCATGGAGACCAGCAGGGGCCTCAGAGGCACAGGGAGAGGGGCTATTTAAGAGCGCTCAGTCCTCCCAGTTTGAGACTCTCCACCAAAGAGAGACAACAAATGCAGGCTTCAAAGGAGAAAAGAAACTGTGTACAGTGATCCATCTCCTCCAAGGAGCCTCTGATAGACACTTCTCACCTGCTGTTTTATGTGCTTCCTCCACCTCCCAACACTCACCTAAGAAGCAGTTAAAGCATTTTTTTTCTTAAGACCTATAAAAACAGACAAAACAGGTTACAGGATGATATGCAGGGTCAGGCTTAGCCTAGGCCAGGGAAAATATCCATTGAATATTATTTGAAAAACTTGCATAAGTTTATTAGAAGCCCCTGCTCCAAAGCAGATGAGCTGGAGCTGAATACCTGAGCTCTTCAAATGTTCACTGCTTATCACACATGTAGCATCAGAAGAGGTGAAGATTGTGTTTTACACAGTAGAGGAGACAGGAAAGAAATGGCAGGTTTAAAATGGGTCTTTGCTGCTGAAGAAATCCAAACTCTAGGGGTGTTCAACTGCCCGTCAGAACCATCTGCATTACTTCAAAAGTTCTTTCCTTCAAAGTTTGACTTAACAGAGCCACTGCTTCTCTCCCCTGTGCAATGTCAGAGATATCAGCACTTCTGCCAAAGGGCACAAAGTACAAGGGCAGTCAAACACAAACAATAGCCAGTTTGGTACAGAAAGATCTTATGAGGAAAAGAGCTAGAATTGAATGTTCATGAGATTTCCAAATTATCCCAGGATTTCAGGTATCTATTAGCCTCCTTTGGGCATGTAACTGAGACTACTAACATCGACACATGTAAAAGACCATCAGCAAATCTGAAGCTACAATCAGAGTTTGGGGACTCGGAAAGTGACACTCTGCAGTGTAGCACTTTAGCATACTAACTACTTCAAACCAACAGCATTAGAAGGGCCTCGCAAGCACAGTCTCTCTTTGACCTTCTCCTGTCCTTTTTCTTGATCCCTTGTCACCCTCAAGGATGGCGGCAGAAATAAAGAATCCCTTTTCCCCTAAAAGGTCATTGAAACTAGAATCCCTCTCTTCGCAAAGCAACCGTAACTTAGAAATTCCCCTAATGGTCCCCTGCCTTTCCGTGTAAGAGCTGGCCATAAAGAAATTTATGAGAGTATAGCTAAGACCCTCATCCCTCAGGTTCTGCACATTATCTAGGAGAAAGGAACATTATCCAGAGAGGCCAAGGAGAAACTGGGCAAACTGGCTTTGCCAGGGTTTCCCCCTCCCACCTATTACATTAGATCACACTTTTTTGTCCAATCATATTTCTATATGTTAGCCATTCTTCATCAAATCTAAGCAAAAAAAATGCAGAGTTGTCTTTGGGTCTTTATTCTGAACACTTCGTGTCACTAAAACACTGATGAACATAAATGTGTTGTCATGCTTATCTTTTGTAAACCTGTTTTTTGTTATAGGAGTGTTGACCATGAACCTAACGGTGACTGAGGAAAGATATCACACCATTCTACTTATACAGGAGCAATCTTTCATTAAACCTTTCTAAAAATAAAGATTTCAACTTGTTTATCTCAGTGATAAGGTGGGCCAAGTCTCCAGTCTACCAATGTGTCACATTCTAAACATTCACTATTAAGTTAGTCATTTTAAAATTCAAATTTGCTTAGAAATTCCATTGATCCATGATAAGTGATCCATCACAGATCCATGATCCCTGGTAAGTGGTGATTGCAATTTCAGTGTGACAAACAAATACAACTTATGTCACATACACCAGAAATCATCTCCATAATAAGCCCAGCCTCTCTGGCCCATAAGCCAAAGAAGCCCCCTTGAATGGCAAACCCCTTTGGGACTGGTATCCTGATACCACACAACCAAGAGAGACGAGGGAAGGAAAAATATGAGGGACTGCCTGGGTAGTCTCTGTAACAGCTGTTAGGAGGCACAGGTGGAAAGATGTAATATTTCTTCCTAAACCAGGCAAATATCAGAGGAAAAAGATGGTGTATGATGAAGCTTTCTACTTTGTTCATAAGAAAAGATTCTAGGCTAGGGATTTAGCTCAGTGGTTCCAGTGCCTGCCTCGCAAGTGCAAGGTCCTCAGTTCGATCCCCAGTAACAAAAAAAAAGATTCTGAATTTAGGGATTCTGAATTTAGGGACAAAATTGAACTCTTTGGAAATTAGAGAGGTCCCTCTGGTGTTCGACAGAGTATATTAAGTTTTCAACAAATACAATCATTAAAACTGTAACACATTTCTCTCATTTCTAATGGTCATAACTGTCATATACTAATTACAGAAAAATATATTCTAAAAATCTAGGATGAAAGGTCTTACCAATATATTTATATATTTGCTAGAATGATAGAATTTGGCCACTAAAGAGAGACTTGGAAGTCATCTATCCCAACACCTTTGTATTAAAAATAAGGTCACCTAGGGAGGGAAAAATTAAGTGATTTCTAGTCACTGAGACACAGAAGTCTCCTGGTGGCCATTGGGGACATTATTTCACGGGCTTTTTCTATAAACTTTGCCTCCCCTCCTTCCAAGAATTTCTCTATATTGATGTTTCTCATGAGGGTGAAGACCTGGTTGCAGCCAGAAACTGTTTATCTGAGAGAGGGAATTAACAGCTTCTGCCTAAGCATTTCTATTTGAACTCTGAGAAACCTGCTACACCCATCTCTGCTCCTAGAGAGACCACTTCCTTTTCCTCCAAGGAAGGCCATCGCTGGCCCTGATCATCACACCTTCAGCATTTACTGCCTCTAAGCAACTGGAACACAAAATTGGCAATACAGCAAGAACTCTTCTACAAATGCAGAACTCACTTAATTTGCTGAGCATCTGATTAATAGTTTATCTGTACATTCCAAGTCAGCCCCAGCTAAACCTCTGGAATTTCTTGCCAAAGACTTCTTAAAAAGTCTCAATTTTTTTCCTATCGACACTTAGAAACCTCATTAAACGAGAGAGTATTTTTTAAAGTAGTCAAATAGTGTTTTATCCATAGACTTGGAGTGTTGGAAGTTATAAACTCTTACATTCAACAACAGACTCTATAGGACGCGTTCCATAGGATCAGAATGACATGAAAAACCACTGACAACAGTGCAATAATAGTACTCCATTTGCAATCCATACCATAAGTGGCAATAACTGCAAAAGATGTTACCATTATACTAAGTGTATGTGCTTTCTACATTCCTACAAAAGGGTTTCAAAGATAGCAGCTGCTTACACTGGCTGGATGAGGAAAAAAGGTGATAAAACCGAGGGTGCCCCACTTCCTTGTGTCCCCTGGGCTAAGACTATTTTGCTGGCAAGTACCTTAGTGTCAACTAAAACAAAAACATCGGTTTTTTGGGACTCTAAACTCCCATGACCTGCACAGCGGTAGGGTCCATAGCCGGGGAGAGTGGTGGGAGATGAAGAAAAGACAACAAAGATTATTCTTGATTATTCTTGATAGCTGGGACCAGGTGGAACCATAGCCTGATGAGCTAATGGCCACCTGGCATCCAGTGTGCTCTTTATTTATAGTGTAGGAAGGTGGGGTGACTAGTGCCATGTAGCCCACATGGCCTGGGCTGAATGTGATTATCTCATGATTGGGGCATGTGCAGTTAAGGAACAAGGACACATAATGTAACTGTGTCCTGGGGCTGTGCCATCCAGGTCTCTACAATTTTAGTCGAATAGACACAGTCTGTTTGCCTATCTAGTCTATGGAGGAGACACAGTCTGTTTGCCTATCTAGTCTATGGAGGAGAAAGGGAGTAGGGATTAGAAGAAGGGCCATCTTCAGGAGGCCCGCACAACTAAATATTTGGAGAAATCAGCTAACCATTACCAGTTTTAGTTTCTTCAGATGTAATCTGGTAACAATAATTGTGCCCTGTACAATGTTTGTTGTGATGATTAAAAGATTCAGGGTTATATATTAGAAATTAGCAAATTTATAAGTTCAAGGCAGTATTCAATGAGGATTAGCTATTACTTTTTAAAAATTTGATTGAATATGATGTCTTTCAGAGTTCCCCAATACCGCTGGTATCAATTGAGATTAAACTTGCTATTGCTATCATCCACAAGTACATTGGGAGGAGGGTTTTGATGGTGTTGGGAAGACTATAAATGGGAGAAACAATCTTTTGCTTTTCACAACCCTCTTTCCCTCTTCAGATCACAGAGTTTCTGATGCAATGTATTTACAGGCACAACTGGTCTTTGCTAAAGGGCAAAAGGTCCCCAGGAACCCATGAATAGAGATGATATGAGTCAGAGGAAGAGTTTTATGTTACTTATCCTGGTAAGGGTTTAAAGCATGAACATACTATCATCACTCTCCCCACATAGAACCTGATTCTTGACATCTCAGCTGGAGGCTGATCCAATTTTGAGACATCAGCCTAGTTTTCTCAGTTCTCATTGACAACACTGGAGGATGCAAAATATTGTCCAACTCAGACCTGAATCTATCCTCAACTCTTCTGCCTCCTCCTGCCTGCCTATCACGGGCTCAGCTTCTCTGCTGTAAATCTCTCTAATCTCAGCCAGTCTCTCTCATTGTGCCCCTGCAGGGACTCACCTCCTTAGCAGCACCCCAATATTTATGCACTGACTTTTAACTCTTCTGTATACTCCCTTCTTCTCCTTTTCTGGCTCCGCTAGCCTCCCTGTCCAAATTATCCCCAGGTCTTTCCAATCTGAGTCACCTCTCTCTGAGCTCATCATCTCGGGCTTTCCTTGTACATTAGATACAATTAATAAAAACAAGAAAACAATACCTTACATTTTCAAAACACTGTTTCCTAATCATAAATCTCCTTGACCCAAATGAGAATGTTTTGATTTCCCCTTTGGAGAATCTAAATAGATAACTAAAAACTACAGACAGCACCAAGAAGCCTGTCAAGGCCCCTCATTATATTTTTTCATGACTTTTAGGGCAATTACATTTCATAATAATTGTCTCCCATGAATCACCTGGAAAACTGTTGAATTTTTTTTGAAGGGATGTGGTCACTGGTATTGGTCCCAAGCGGTGATTTTATAAAACATAGAGTAGAAACTTAAGACCTAAAGAAGACATTTGCTCTTGTTCAGGCCATTAAGGTGAAATTAAGACCATTATTTAAACCCAAGCCAGGATAGAAGGCAAGGCCCAAAATGAGCAGACTGAGGTTGAACTAAGGACTGAAAGTGGGAAGCCAGGAACGAGAGGCAGACCAGGCCAAGGGCTGATTTTCCAGCAGGAGAAACAAGGCTGGCACCTTGCCCCAGAGATAGAATGCCAAGTCCCCAAGGGTACAGGGGTTAGAACATAGATACGGAGAGGAAAAGGTGGCTCAGAGGAGCCCCCTGAGTGGCTCTTTCTCGTTTTGGCACAGATCACAAGGTAACAGCTATAGAAAAAAGAAATAACAGTGCAAAGAGAATTAAGGAGCTTATGTGAAAACTATTCATGAGAACAGGGTCAATACTCCAACTCTTGTGAAAGGTTCACAGAATTTTTAATGACAAAAAAAGCCGCAAGACTGCACCATGGACAGTATACTGTGCTTTATTTCTTATATACTGTGTTTTATTTCTTATCAGGGGGTGTACAGTTTTCTTACAGTCTTTTGAGTCAACCATAAGAATACCACATTCTGGAGGAGGTGAGCCGCCCCCAGAGCCCAGGAGGAGGATTCCAGGCCACCATACCACCACACCCAGTGCTGAGGAGGTGAGCTGTGTGGGCGCCAGCAGCACACACACACACACACACACACACACACACTCTGTCAAAATGAGAAGACACATAAACAAGTTTCAAAACCAGACTTTCAGATCACCTAAGGCAACAGCAAAGGGAAATGAGGTGGAACACTCTGATATTCAACCACCTGGACTCCCTGAACTGTCAGATAACAGCAGATTGTGCCCATAGTGCAAGACATGATTAATAAATCTAGAGAAGACACAGATTAAAAAAATAGAGGAACTGGGGAACATGATGGAATCCCAACATTGGAAACAAATGGAATCCATAAAACAGATGCAAACAGATTTCCAGGAGATTAAAAATGCCACTGAAAGTTTAAGCAGCAGAATGAGCCAATGTGAGGACAGAATTTCAGACACAGAAGATAAGATTGCAATTAGTGACCAGGAAAAGAAAAATTTCTTTAAAATTGTAAGGGACCATGAGAAATCAATCCAGCAGTGGCTAAACAATGCAAAAAAGAATAACATAAGACTGATCGGAGTCAGTGAAGAAACAGGAGAGAGTGCAGATGACATAAAAAAAAAAACAACTGTTCACAGAAGTGATGGCAGAAAACTTTCCAAGCAGGGGAAAAGAACTTGACATACAGATAAGTGAGGAATATAGGACTCCAAAAAAAATCTACACATAGGGATATAATAGTTAAGATTCCAGAAACCCAATAGATGAACAAAATTCTACAAGCAGTTAGAGAAAAGAAACAAATCACATACAAAGGAAAGCCTATCAGAATCACAGCAGACTTCTCAATGCAAATCCTCAAGGCAAGAAGAGCTTGGAGTGATGTATTTCAAGCCCTAATGGAAAACAGCCTCCAACCCAGACTGATGTACCCTGCAAAATTATCTTTCAAAATTGATGGAGAAATAAGATACCTTCATAACAAAGAGCACCTTAGGAACTTCATGAATACCAAAACAGCACTACAAAAAATTTTAGACAATATCCTAGGAAAAGACAATGAGGATCACAACCCCAGGAAGCCCAGAAGAATGAATCCATTGGGCACGACATGAAATTAAATGCAAATGGGGAGAATCCAACAAATAAAAAGTCATGACAATGATAAGTCAGTACATATCAGTTATAACCATCAATGCTAATGTTCTCAATTCACCAATCAAAAGAAATAGACTGGCAGAATGGGTCAAGAAGCAAGATCCAACAATATGCTGCATACAAGAAATACACTTAATTCAAAAAGAAACTCATAGACTGAAAAATAAAGGGCGGAAAACAATACTCCATGTGACAGCAACCCGAAAAAAAGCAGGAATAGCTATCCTCTTTGGGGATCAAGTAGATTTCAAACCAAAATCTGAAACACTTCTGGTCCCAAGAATATCAGATAAGGGATAGTCAACTTGTGTGTACAAATCTATTGTGAACATGTGTTTTCATTTCTTTTAAGTAAAATCTTAAAAACAGAACTGCTGGTTCTTAACAGTACTACAAGAAATTTCTTTATTGTTTTCCAAAACGGTTTCATCATTTTTCATTCACATTAGCACTACTGGAAAGTTCTAACTGGTTCACACCTAAGCTGACATTTCTTCTTTTAAAACTTTTAACAAGGGCCAGGGATTTAGCTCAGTGGTTTCATCACCTGCTGTGTAAGCACAAGGACCCGAGTTCGATTCCCAGTACCAAAAAAAAAAAACTTTTAACTTAACCTCCCTAATGAGTGTATAATATGATCTTGTTATTGAACTGATTAGTATTTTTCTGATTCTAGTGTTGCACACATTTTCTTGTGCTGAACTGGCTATCATCTTCTTGTGTCTACTTTTTAATTGGGTTGTCTATTAATGAGCTGTAAGAGTTCTTTATATATTCTGGTAATAGGTTATATGTATAAATATGTTCTGTTTAAGGACTACTCTTCATCTATTTAATGATGTCTTTTAAATTTCTAAATTTTGATGGACTCTCGTTCATCAATTTTTTTCTTTTATACATCATGTTTTTGTATCCTAGGAAGTTCTTGCCTACCCTAAATTCACAAGCATTTTCCCTTATAATTTCTTCTTAAAGTTTCATAGTTTTAGTCTTTCATATTTAGGTTCATAGATCCTTTCAAGTTATTTTTATGTATGGAAATAGAGGGTTGAGGTTAATTTTTTACATTCGAATACCAGGTGTTCCAGTACCACTTGTTGAAATCACTATCTTTTCCTCTGTTCTTGAGTTGAGTTCATGTTCTATAAAATGTTAATATTAAACAATCTTTCAAAAATCAGTGGACCATATATATATGGTTCTATTTCTAGATTCTCTGTATTATTCCATTGATCTATATGTCTTTCCTTATGCCAACATTGCCTTGATTACTGTAGCTCTAGAGGAAATCTTAAAACTAGGTAATAAATGTCTTCCAACACTGTTATTTTTTTTCTTTTAACTTTTCTAGGTCCTCTGTACTCCTACATAACTTTTAAATTTCAATATCCAATTCTTCATTTATTGCAAGTATATAGAACTGAATTTTTATATATACCTTGTGTTTTCTAATCTTGCTAAATTTAAATACAAGTTCTAGAGGCTCCTAGAGATTTCTTAGTATTTTCTCTGTAGATGATCATTTCATCTACATATAAAGATTTTGCTTCTACCTTGCCAATCCTATGCTATTTGTTTCTTCTTATTGCCAGACTATTTTGGTTTGGACCTATGTTTCAAAGTTTAATGGACAGATGAAGAGTAGGCATATCTCCCCTTGTTCCCTACCTTAGGGAGAAAGTATTGTATCTTTTCCATTCATATAAAGCATTTTTGCCGGAAGTATGGAGTACATGTCTTTAATCTGTTGAGAAGGTTCTGTTCTACTTCTAGTCTCTTGATAGCTTTTACCATGAACAGCTGTAGAATTTAGCCCAATAATTTTTCTTCAACTAGTGACAGGATCATATGGCTTTTTCCTTTCCTCTGTTAAAATGATGACTTATGAGGGTGGATCTTTCAATGCTGAACCAACACTGCCATCCCTATAATAAAACCACTTTCTACATACTGCCAGATCTGACTTCTAAAGTTTGTTTTATTAAACAAATTTTTATTTGTGTTCATACTTTCTTCTTCTATTATCTTTATCCAGTTTTAGTATTAGCACAATGTCAATTTCCTAAAATGAGGGGAGAAGTGTTCCTTTTTATTCTGCTTTAAATGTTGATATAATTCATCAGTTAAAATGTATATGAGCCTGTTGTTGTCATACAGGTAGGTTTTCAAGCTAGGAATATACCTTCTTTAATAGGTGTTATTCAAATTTTATATTTCCTCCAGAGTTAGTTTCATAAATTTGTCTTCCAAGGTACTTCATAGAAATTCTCAAATTTATCTCAAAGAAGTTTTTTGTAATATGCTTTCTATATCCTTTTAAATTCTGTAAAATCTGTGGTAATGTCCTCTAAAAAAGGAGCAGGGGAAATGGGAGGGGTAGGGGAAAGGAAAGAAAGGAAAAGGAAAAATACAAGAAAAGGAAAAAAATGGAAGCAGTCTTTGTAAATAATGGAAAGGTGGAGGGGGTGAAGGGAGGGCAGGGGAATGGGGAGAAAAATAAGAACCAAGATACATCATGTAAAAGTACAAGATCCCAATGATGAATGTAACTGTATTTTATACCTAAAATGTACCAATAAACTTAATGGAACAAAAAAAAAGAATACCACCTTCTGTTGCTTTTCCATTTTTTTTTTAACATCTTTAGGAGGTAAGAATTTTTAGCCCAAATGTCAAGATGAGAAAACTGAACCTCAGAGACACTAAGGACTGGCTGAAGACTACGGAGCTAGCAGGGAAGTTAGGATTACATCATTCACAGACTCTACAGCCACACTCTTCAGTAAGCCTCGGTGGCTTGCCAGGTCTGGTGGCACAGTCCCTTGCTTCCTGAAGAAGGTCAAGTTTCAGCATGAGCCAGCACTGGCATTCTCAATGTTTGGGCTTCTCTTGGAAAGTGGAGGGGTGGGATCTCCAGAGGTCCATTTTTGTACAAAATAGAGGAGCTCCCTGGGGGAAGAGCTGACCTTAAACAATGAAGAAATTAAATAAGCTCCAACCACTACCAGAGGTAAAGTCACAGGATGGGAGGAGTGGCTTCAAAGTCACTGTGAAAAAGCACAATGAAAGGTGTGTCGTTCCCATCCTTCTAAGCTCTTGAGTAAGGACTACTTCTATTTCTATGCCAAGAGGCCAGTAACTACCTTCATGGTGATACATCTGCAAATGCACCCAGCTACTAAATTAAATGTTCAACTAGGATGAGCTAGCACCAGAAAACACGATTGTCCACCCTCAGTCAATTACATTACTGTGACACTCTTCTCCCCTCCAAAAAACAAACAAAACCTCTAAGGGCACATGAAGATTCAACAGCATCCAGGAAAATATTTTTATATCAATAACTCCAGTAAGAAATCCCTTTACAATTGTCTGACAGAGGTATCATTTTTTTTCTCACAAAGTTGTTCAAGACAATTGAGTAATCAGAAGAAATGAAGCTAAAAACAAATAACGTTAGACATGAAGTGGGAAGATATAACTCAGCCAAATGCTGGCAAGTGCTTTCCACTCACCAACCCTCGGAAATACACAATGCCCCTTTCTGTTCAGCCATGACAATCTAATTCAGGTTTGGTTCTCCCAGGAGGTAACCACCGAGGCCAGATGGACACCAAGGCACCTCGTCTTCCTGGGCATCAAGGCCAGACTGCACTGCAGGTGTGTGCTGAAATTCAGCTCCGTTTCTCTCCAGCCAGCTAGCCTGGCCAGGAAAGGAGCTGTCACATGCCTGGAGCCAGCTCCTGGGTGGCTGGGTAGGGCCATTAGCTCTAGGATTCATTGGGTCACTGTGTGTTTCAGGATTTAAAAGTGCAGCAGAGCTCAACCCTGCTCACTCACTGGAATTCTGAATGACTAGAATACATAATTGTGTTATGATCAGAACCAAACAACAGCAACAAAATGTTTAGCAAGGACAAATATGCTTAGGCAAAAGAAGCTGTGATAATGTACCTTGAGCACTGGGAAAAAAAACTAAGAACATTTAGCGGACAATAAGTTTATAATGTAATAAGACAAGGAAAAGCTATTATATTGAGATAATCTCAATTTCAGACAGCAAAGCAATTCTAGGAAAGTGTTTATCATTATCAAAACACGGATCACATCTTTTCTAGAGAAGGAAGTAAGGTTGCTGCTGTACAAAAATAGGAAAATAAGGTTTTACACTTGGAAGAACTGGACTTGACAAGGCCGGGTACTTCTGTGCCTCTTAGCATAAACTCTCTGAACTTCTGTTTTCTCACCTATAATATGGGCATAAAACTAATACATAATTGTGTTGTCACAGTGTGTGGTAAGCAGTAAGAGCCCAATAAATGTTAGCCATTAATGGGATATCTCCATTTGATATTACCAAAAACACTAAGGGGAAATGTAGAAGGCTTCTGGAGAGTGATAGCTATATTAAATGTTGTAAAATGTGTACTCTTCTGAAAACTTGGCCAACAGAAAACCCATAACCTGTGGACTAGGCCTTGACCCCGTTTTGAAGCTCAGCCTGGGTAAGCAGCCAGACCCCTTGGTATTTCTGTCTTCACCTCACTTTGTGAGTAGAGGGAAACACAAGTGTGTCCAGAGGACGCAGGCATGATCAACTGCACTTGGGCTTCAAAATCAACAACAAGCCTTTCCCCAGTTCAGAAAAGCTTTTAAGACCTTTTGAAAATAAAATGTCCATTAACCTTGAAGGCAGACACTTGGTAATGCAAATCTTAAGTCACCTTATAAAAGAAAAAGAAAAAGATCAGCTCATTTTGGAAACCTCTGTGAGATAAACCTTCTTTCTGTAGCACATCTACTGTCTCCCATCTGGCCAGCCAAACCTTCCCATCCATCATTCCACCACTTGATTTGCCATTTTCCCGCAGGTTTGGGAGCAAGAACTGGAAGACTCTGAAGTCTGCCCAGTCCAAGCTTCTCATTTAAACAGATGGGGATTGAGACCTGAAGAAATTAAGGTATTATGCAAGAACTGAAACTTGGTGGCAAAGCTTTTGTTCCTGGTTTTCCTAATTACCTACCATACCTCCAGACTTAATGAGGATATGGAATTATGATTCCTCTACTTCTGTTTATTACACTATCAGCCCCTTGAAAGAGGTTAAAGTATCTAGCTTTTGTATTTCTCACTCAAACCAATAGTTAGGTGATAAAAATATTGTTTTAGTCCATTCAGGCTTTTATTAAAATATGCTTAGTAGCTTATGAACAACAGATTTATTATTGGATGCTAGGAAGTCTGAGATTAAGGTACTGGCAGATCTGATGTCTGCTGAGGACATGGTGCCCGGTTCTGACATGGTGACTTCCTCATGTGGTGGAAGAGGCAAGAAGGTTTCTCTCAGGACCGTTCTATGAGTCCCATTTGTGAGAGCTCTGCGTCCATGGCCTAATACCTCCCAAAGGTCCTGCCTCCTAACACTATCACCTTCAGGGCTAGAACTTCAAAATATGAATTTTAGAGCATCATAAATATTCAGACCATAGCAATAATAACAGTTGTCCCTTTACTAATATGATGTTGGAAAGTAGAAAACTCCAGTTTCTATTTGGGCAGAGATTGGCTTATTCTGTTTCACTCAAGTTAGACATAACTTACGGTAACACTTCTGAAAATTTGCAAATAGTTCTTAGAATATGGGTAGGAGCTATCTAATCATTTTCAAATGGGCTCAGTTTCATGCAAGTGGGTAGAAAGCTACATATTCTGAGTCAAGTAAAAGCCAATTCGTCTCCCATTACCATATAAGATTAAGAACTGTTACATAAACAAATTGAAAGAATTTTATGGTCCATAAAACAGAAGTAATGTTCTTATTCAACAGGTATGACTTCTGTAAGCAGACTTTCCATAATCATTATCCTTAGAAATCTTATAAAAATAACACAGCCCACCCTGAGTGGCTCAGCTATTCTCTTGCATGAAAACACAAGGTGGACAGATACCTTTCAGTGACCCTTTCTGTTCTTTCTTACTTTTGCTGTTTTATTACAGATGTTCTAGCAATAGTTAATTCTTCACTATCATCACATGTCCTACTTCTAACTCCTACAGATGCCAATTTGTAGAAAGCTTCCTTACTTAATCAATCACATTCACCTTTCTTTCAAATTACAGCTGTGATACAGAAGGTCTGAGGTAGTGCCCACAATTCCTCATTTCACTGTCCCCAATAACACAGATGCCACTGGTCCTCAGACCATGTTTTGAATACGAAACCTCTAGAATGCATCCCATGCACTATATACTCAACCCATCAGAACTGCTCTTTTTCTTTTTCTTTTGGCAGTACTGAGGACTAAAACCAGGGCCTGCTGAGCTACCTCCCAGCCCACTGATTGACTGACTGGCTGATTCTGAGACAAGGTCTTGCTAACTTGCCCGGGCTGGCCTGAAACTTGTGAACCTTTTGCCTCAGTCTCCCAGAATGCTGGGATTACAGAAGCACACCACCAAGCCTTACTTCATCAGAACCATTTTCGACTCATTCCCCTTCCTCAGTAACCTTTTTACTAAAATGCTTAAATGGCTTTTGTGTGTTTATTTTTAAATGAATACATTATTAGAGAATTATGAAAAAGAGCATCCAGTATCATTCATTTAATCACTAAGGAAAAAGAAAGTGGCCCTTTTGTAATGTATCTTACCAGCCTTTCAGGATACAAAGTGAATAACATAATCTTATGGGAAGTTTGATGCCTCAGTCCCAAATTCACTAGTTGACTAACCTTTAGGAAACCATCCTATCCATTTGTGCTAGTTTTTTCTTCTGTAAAATGAGGATAACAACATTCACTTCACAGGGTAGCATGAGTATAAAATAGAACTATGTACATGAACTCATGGCATACTGCAAAACATACTGCAAAATATCTGATATTTTATTATTTGATATTTATCAAACTATTTGATATTTATTATTATCTGTTTGGGCTCCTCTCATATGTAAACTGCCTTAAGATAGAAATGATATTACCTATGTTCCTTCTACCAAAACTCAGTTTAGCATTCAACTCTACGGAATTCAAATTTTTATGTGTAGGCCGGGGATGTAGCTCAGTGTCTCTGCCACCTGCCTTGCAAGTGCAAGGTCCTGAGTTTGAAACCCGGTACCAAAAAAAAACCAACAAATTTTTATGTGTGTTATCACTTTTATTCCCATTCTTGAATAAGCAGTACATCCCAGAATATTTCCATGCTGAGACACATCTTCCTGAAAATCACTGATCTGAATGGCTTATCATTCCCATGTTAAAGATGTCCTTGAATTTAACAAACTACTTCATTTCCCTGTGGCCCCACTCTTCCACTGATCTCAACATACTTCCCATAGTCACCAGTGCTCAATAAATAGTCACCGAGTGACTGAGTTACTATTATGGTTCGACATTTACTAAATCTAAAAAAATATTGACAAGTTGGGGAACTGGGGCTAGAATCTGTAGCCTGTCTTCCCTTCATGAACAGCTACCCATCACAGCCCCCGGATGCTGTTCTGAGGTCTTGTGTTGCACTTGGAAGGACTTGGAATTTCTACCCTTGTTTTTTAAGAATCGCAGCACTGATGGAGCTGACACTAATTCACCCTTCCCAGCCCCGACTCCCACACAGGGCCAAAGGCTAAATGAGACCAAACACACTGCCTCTGAGGGTGGCAGAGGGTGAGCGACAGTGAAGGACAGTAGAGAGGAAGTTCAGGGATTCCCTGCTGTTCTCTGCGACCTCTTTGCTCTAGTATTACATTATGCTCACACCCCTAGAGGCCATCAGTCCACCACCGCATCCACTTAGGCTGAGGCAGAGCCGTAGAAGGCTGCATCCACACGCCTTCAGGTCCTAGGCAGTGACCCGGTGTGGAACCCCAGAGCCTCTCTTGCCCACTGCCTTCTTCTCCAGGTGCTGTTCCTGCTGCAGCCACAGACAAGATTAACAAGAAGGTTATATTTAAACTTCCAAGAGGCGCTGCTGTGCCATTATGGGTCTATTTAAAATCCTCCGGGCAGCTGCAGTACACAATAACAAATCAGCAGGAGAGAGGGAGGAAAAGGAGAAGGGAAGGAGGAGGGGAGCTGGTCAGGAGCATCCTGGATTGTTTCTGTGAAGAACTGACTGTCAAAAGACAGCAAGGATACAGTGAGTTAAAGACGCCACCTGGGGTGCGAGTGAGGAAGGGGGCACCTTAGGAGGATGCACTGAACAGAGAACTTCGGCTTCTAACATGAAACTCTCCAGACCTTCCTGCCTGCCTGGAAGATGTCACAGCTCTATACTACTCTATTTCTCCCAGGGGCCCCTACTGAACAAACCATCCTTTTGGAGTTGATGAAAGATCAGCCTTAGAAAATACAGGGATCTGGCGGGAGATTTAGTTCAGTGGTACCTCTCCTGCCTCACAAACACAAGGTCCTGAGTTCGATATCCGATACCAAAAAAGAAAAAGAAAATAAAGGGATCTGATGAGAGGAATACAAACCAGCTCCCTCCAACCCAACCAAATGCAGGTCATCCCGGGTGTCCTGTAATTCCTCCAGCAGAAGATCCACGTCATGCTCCCTTAAAAATTATTCCCTATGGCAACAATCTTACACCAGATGACTCGCCTATGGGTGAGCTCAATTTTGATTTGAAGGCCCACCCTGTTCTTGCTGTCTTTACTAGATTTGGAGGTGAGTTTTTTTCAGTCTCTACTTTCCTCATCCCATGCAACCCTTCAGGGCACTGTGCAATATTCACAATGTGTGCTCTCAGCTGGGGCCACATTTATGGGCCATTTTTATCCAGCCCCACCTTCATTGGCAATATTTGTTAATGTGTCAAACTGACTCACGTTATCCAAACTCTTGACCATTTTATCACCCTTACAGTTGCTTCAAAATTATTAGTATTTCTTCTGAATTTTTTTCATATACAAATTTAGTTATACTTAGTTATTATCCATTATTTAAATTTCTATTAATTGTTCAAACTATCATTTTATATCTATTCCATGGGGCTTCCATATAACATTTATATCTCTGAACTCATAAGCACGGTAATTACAAAATGAAATGAACTTGGTGTCCCTGTGTGGGATATTATTAAAATGAAACAAGTTATTAGTTGATTAATTTTGCTTCTATGGTTGATCAAATGAATGTCACACATTAACAAATTTACCATGATCGTAAGTCATAAAATTAGGATGTCTACAATGACCCAATAAACCAAATAAATATCAAAAAATTAACCTTCAATTGCATAAATGTATTTTAAATATCATGCCATATTCTGGTGTAAGTATGTGAATAAATGACATATGACATCAGATGCGATATAAATATATCCTCAAAGAGAATATTCTAGTAGATCAGCAAATATTAGCATTTTATACAAATAAGGTTAAATTCTAAGGAGCTTTATTTTCATCTTTGTTTCTGGTTGAATGTCTAATGAGTGAGAGATTTATAAAACTGTCCCTACCAAAGGAACAGTGGGCAAACAATGCATAGAATTTATATTAAGTCAAACTCCCCCATATCATCACACTTGTTGACTGTAAAAGAATAGTAAATGCGTATTAAGCACACTATGCAGAGCATATTGTACAAATATCTCCAACATACATTAAATATACAAAGCACTCTGCTTATGTTCAGATCACATCTGTACCCTCATATCAAAAATCTATGACAACCTACAATGTGGGAAAAAATTTTTACCAGCTGTTCCTCAGAAAAAGGACTACTATCTAGAATATATAAAGAATTTTTAAAAAATCAGACCCTGCCCCCCAAATTTAAAGACCTAATTCAAAAATGGGCATCTGAAATGAACAGACATTTCTCAGACAAACAAGTGAAAGCAGCAAATAAACATATGAAAACATGTTCAACATCACTGGTCATTCAAGAGATGCAGATGAAAATAACACTGACATTCCACCTCACCTCAGAAAGAATGGCTGCTATTAAGAAATCAGTCAACAACAGATGCTGGCAGGGTTGTAGGGAGAAAGGAACCCTTCTCCATTGTAGGTGGGAGTGCAGACTGGTGCAACCACTGTGGAAATCAATATGGAGATGCCTCAAAACACTAGGATTAGAGGTCCCATTTGACCCAGCGATTCCTCTGCTGGGTATCTTCCCAAAAGAATTAAAAGAATCATTCCACAGCGATATATATGCACCCATGTTCATAGCAGCACAGTTTGTAATAGCTAAAACTGGAGACTGGATAAAGAAGATGTGTTTTTTTGATAAAATGGAGTACTACTCAGCCATAAAGAATGAGAAACTAGAGACCTTTATAGCTAAATGGATGCACACTGAGGCCATACTCTTAAGTGAAATAAATAGGACGCAGATGTGTAAATACCAAATAGTTTCTCTGGTGTGAAAAACTGAAAGTTTAAATAAGGATCAAAATGTATAATAGATAATGTGAAATAGGAAGAAAAGGTCTAAAGAGGAAGAGGAACTGAGAGGGGTAGAGGAAAGGAAAGAAGGGAAAGGAAAAAATGGAAAGAAAGTCTTTGTAAACAGGGAGGGGTGGAGGGGTTGAAGGGAGGGTAGGAGAATGGGGAAAAAATAAGAACCAAGATACATCATGTAAAGGTACAAGATCTCGATGATGAATCTAACTGTACTGTATTCCTAAAATGTACCATAAACTTAATGAATAATAAAAAAATAAATCTATGAATCTGGGGTCGGGGAATTAGCTTAGTGGCGCTGCACTTGCCTCAAAAGGGAAGCTCCTGAGTTTGATCCCTAGTGCTGAAAAAAAAAATCTATAAATCCCTTGTTACCTACTATCAATGTCTTTCCTTCTTTTTCATTCCTATATTTTCCCCTGTAAATATTGGGACCCTCAAAGATTAGACTGCCAAAAACAGCACAAGATCAAGGGAATTCCTCCAGGATGCACTGCCCTGCTTCCCAAAAGACTGAAGTAACAGAGAACCTTGTGGTGACATCCCAGTTAGGCCTGGAGAAATGAATCCACCATCCAAGATGAGAACAAATGGTCTTGGCCAAATTAAAATTACTTTCTCAATAATCAATATAGCAAAGAATTCAAAGAATTCTTTCAGGGTGAGGCCATCAGTTTAGGAAATCAGACATAACAATTCCAAGGTATCAGACTGATAAAACCTTGACAAAACAAACCCTGTTTGGACCTGTCCATAATTCAGACTTCACATGAACTTTTGCTGAGCACTTTGCTCATTACCAGAGTTCCTGCTTCCTTCACTAGCTTCCCTGTCACTGAACTTTGTTGGATTGAACCCTTCAATCTAGGCTTAGGTGGTGCTCTGAGCTGTGGCCTGCACTCCAGACTGCTGTAGGTCTACACACACACACCCTTCCATTTGTTTGGTACCCAAGCATTCACACTCCTACTAGACGCTTACTCAGTCCTTACCCTGTGTTGGATGCTTGGGATACAAAAGGAAGAAGATATGATCCTGCCCTGAAGGAGTCTGAAGTCCAGCCAAAGAAAAATATTTGTAAACAAAGGGTACCATAATGCTTTACTCAATGAAATCATAAAGACAGACACACACACAAATATAGCTTCTGTTTGCAAGTACCTACACGAGTAACACACAATTCATAAAAGCAAAATAAAAATCAAGTGGCTAGTAAGTATATTTTAAAGTTCAATCTCATTCATAAATCAACTAAATAGAAATCTAAACAGTGATATTTTACCTTCTTAAATATGTAAAGATTTTTTTCATTATTGCAAAAGTAAGGAAAGTGGGTACCAACATACAATAATCATAAGCACACATGCTAGTTTAAAATTTCTAGAGATCAATTTGATGATATATATCCAAAGCTATAAAATATTGATATCATTAGACCAAGCAAGTTCAGTTCCACAAATTTATGCTAAAGAAATGCCAAAGGACAGACAAAAAGATTTATGTCCAACATTCTATTATTTGTAAAATCCCCTAATTTAAAAACAATATAAATTGCTGAATGATAGGAAATTGGCTAAAGTTAATTTGCAGAACTCTATGGAGCCACTAGAAATGATGTAGAAAGATGTTTTTGATAGAAAAGAGTAACATTATGTATTGCAAAATAGAAAAAGATGGATAACGAAACAATATGTGCCATATGACTTGATTTTTATTTTAAATAACACACTTTGAGAGATGTTTGGAGTTCTAAGTAGTATCTGGTGAGATGGGTTATAGCTGGGTTAATTGTTTCTTCACTTTTAGTTTTGCATTGCCTTTGTGACATGAAAAAAAAAATAACTAAAATTGTACTTAACTTTAAAAGAAAACAGATGATGTGTCATGCCAGACACTGGGCTCAATCTGTGCACACAGGATCTGTAATTCATGTTCCTGTCAAGCACTGCTGAGATGCAGTGGCTCACCACGTCCACACACTGGGTAACTAGCAGGGTAGAGATGTGAGGCTGCGTACAAAACCCTTGTCCCTTACTCCATCATGCTTGCTCCAAATACTTGTTCCCTGGGATGTCACTTTCTTCAGTACTAGGGATTGAACCCAGGGCTTTGGCACTAAAGTAAATCCCCAGCCCTTTTATTTTGAGACAGGGTCTCATCAAAATTCCCAGGCTGGGCCTGAACTTGTGATTCTCCTATGACACATGTTATAAGCCTCACATGAGGCCAACGTCAGTCAGTCTAAACTGATACAGGAAGTCAAGCCAGACAGGCATTTGCTTTGGTGCCTGTGAATCTCCACTTACCTTGGCCTGGACCAGCTTGCTATCTTAAGCCCTTTCTGCTTCTATTTAAAGAATAGGACACGGAATTACACTGTGCTTGATATGAATTGTCACTTCACTATATGCCTTATTCCTTGTTTACCTATTTTTATCTTTCTCTGAACCTGCCAAATTGCATCTTTTTTGCTGGAATGTCCATTCCCGGGTGGTCAAGTTTAAACCTGACAAACTTTTGCCTCTTCTTTATGATCTCACTGTTTTTTGTGGTTTTAGCAGTTCCCTTCTTTTTGTTAGTGAGATATTATTTTAGATGAGAAATCTTTTCAATGTTGCTCTGCTTCTCTACGGCTGGGTTTTTATTACCCTACACTGTGTATTGCTCACATTGTATTACATAGATTTTCACTCTCTGCTCTTTTCAAAATCCCAAGAAGATCAGTGCTTTGTTCGTGTTTCAGGTTGTTATTCCTCAAAGTTTTACTTTCATATAGACTCATGCTTTTTGGATTTTCCACCATTGTTTAGGGCTTTTCATAATCTATCCTATATTTAGTCCTCCCTTTTACATGTCTTCAATACAAACCCAAAACCAAAACATCTGAACTCATTCTTGAAAATTATGACCCTCTCATACTCGGTCGAGCACATCCACCTGTCTACTCTGCCCTCCAACTTCGCCCTTGTCCTTGCCTGTGAAATCCATGGAATTCAAATGCCATCTCCTCCAGTGTACTTTCTCTGGTCAAACTAATTAAAACTTCCCTCCAAAGTCATATATAACACTTAGTTTTACAGCTCCTGCTGTGGCTCTCCTAGAGATTTATATTATGTACACTTGGTTATGTCTTATCTCCTCCAATAAATTCTAAACTCCACAAGGTCTGGAAGAGCATCTAGTAGCAATAATGCTCATAGTAGGGACTTACTGAATATTTTAAAAATGATTCCAACCAGGTTTCATGATGATACTGGTCCTGAGGGTCATGGACACTACACAGTGGTGTCCCCATGCATGTGTCCCTCTCTCGCTCACCCAGAATGTATGGATCTTCTGGGCAATAAGCTGTCCCCAGTTTTATCCCCAACACACACAGGCACACATAAAGCTTCAGGTGCCTTATTTCTAATTTCAGTCTGATTCAGCCTGGATTTAATTTTCCCTTTATATGGTTTATTTAGGGTTCAATTCATTTCATCTTTTAGTCTTTATTCTGTATTTTATGCTTGGCCAAAGCTTTGCTATCGTTGACTAGTCCTCTGTGGAGCAGATCAGTACTGTCATTGCTGTTTTATGATTAAGAAACAGAACCCAGCAAGGTTCAGCAACTGAGGGTAGAGGCCAATGTTACAACCTACAGCTACTCGGTTTCATGCCCACAGATGGCTCTATCTCACTGCAGTCCCTACCAGAAATCAGGGCTCCTGGATCGGCATAAGACAACCACATAACCTGAGTGAGGTTGGATCTTGGAAAACTTGAAATATTTATCTCAAACTGAAAAAGTGTTACTGTGTTTTTCCTTGAAAGTAATGTTCAAAGCCAACTATGGCAAAGAAAGAAAAACACTTGAATCTCCCACAGTGAAGTGTTTGCTTTTCTAAGAACAATAAGTACATGAGTTATTATCATTAACATTATTAAAAGTACAAAATGTTCAGTTTAGATTATTCCATTAATTGAGAAATAAAAATTATATATACATATGACGTGCAATATGATATTTGATATATGTATGCATTGTAGAATGTCTAAAACCAGCGAGTATATGTATTCCCTCATGTACTTGTTTTGTTGAATGGGGTAAGAATATTTAAAATCTAATTTTTAAAGCAATTTTCAAGTGGATACTACATTGCTATTAACTATAGTCACCATGTTATACAGTAGTTCTCTTCAGCTTATTACACCAGTCTAGCTGAAATTTCATGTTATTTGACCAACATCTGCCCAATATCCCCACCCTAAGACCCAGTAACCACCATTCTACTCTGTTTCTATGAGTTCAATTGTTTTAGATCCCATGCAGAAGTGAAATCATGGAGTGTATGTCCATCTGTGCTTGGCTGACTTCACTTAGGATCATGTCCTCCAGGTTCACCCATGTTTTCACAAGGGACAGGATTTACTTTCTTTTTAAAGGTTGAGTATTATTCAATTAATTGTATAGTATATGCCAATTTTCTTTATCGCTTCATCTGTGATGGACACTTCCATGGCTTCCAGCTCTCAGCTACTGTGAACAGCAGTAACAACAATCAAGGAAGCACAGTCATCTCTTTGTCATATTGGTTTTGTTTCCTTTATACCCAGAAAGAGGATTGCTAGATCAAGTGGTAATTCCATTTTTTAGTTTTTTTTTCCTCGAGGATACTCCAGATTGCTTTTCAAAATTTCTATATTAATTTGCATTCCCAACAATAGTGTGCAAGGATTCACTTTTCTACACACTCCCTGCAGCACTTACTCTTGTCTTTTGGTAATAGTCTCTCTAACAGGTATTGGGTGATATCTCATTGTAGTCTGCTTTTTCCTGATGCTAGAAGTGTTAACCATTCATTCATCTCTATTTATATATATTCTTTTGCAAAATATTTTAAGGTCCATTTTTTAATCAGGTCATATTCTTGTATATTGACCTGC
Source organism: Heterocephalus glaber (assembly GCF_053883595.1). Classification (NCBI taxonomy): domain Eukaryota; kingdom Metazoa; phylum Chordata; class Mammalia; order Rodentia; family Bathyergidae; genus Heterocephalus; species Heterocephalus glaber. Next base: position 23,868,961 of record NW_028258297.1, on the reverse strand, counting down.
TTGAGTTCCTTACATATGTTTAATAATTAACTCCTTACCCGACATCTAGTTTGTAAACATTTTCTTCTATTCTGTAAGTTGTCTATGCTCTCTGTTGATTACTTCCTTTATTGTAGAAGCTTCTCAGTTTGATGTAATCCCATTTGTCTACTGTTGCTTTGGTGGCTTATAATTTTGAGGTTATAATTTTTTAAAAAAATCTTTGACTTATGTTTTATTCTAGTATTTTTAGTTTCAGGTTTTCCATTTAAATCTTTAATCCACTGGATCTGATTTTGATATGGGGGGAGATATCAATATTAAAAATATTTAGTTCAAATTCTAATTTAAGAAATAGTGCCTGTCAGTTAAATGCACTAAAAGTGCCTTGTAAATTATAATACTTTATGCAAAGGTAACGTCCATCACTGTATCACTGCTTGTTTTCCTGAAAATCTCACTAGATCACTTAACTTTCTAGGCTTTCAGTCTTGAAATTTTTCTTGGTATTCTTGGGCTGGATTATGAAAAGAGTAGCTGCATGGGAAGATTGCTGTGGTGTCTTTCTGACTGAACATGTCACAGCTATCTGAGTGGCTCCAGTGCTCTAATTCCCCAAATGGGAACATTTCAGGATAGTGAGTAGTCACTGGGTGGAAATTACATAAAGTCCTTCACATCATTTCATATAAGAGGCCCTAGAAAATTTCCAGTGACTTCTGCCTTAGCTCCTTTATGCTCATTTCACCTCATGGGATGGCCTTCTCCTCCCTTTCACCTCCGCTCATGTCTCTGACCACAGTCACCTTGCCTTTCCTCTTCTTGAACTAGTAAGTGAGCTTTCCTAGGCGAGGACAGAATCTCACCACAGGGAAATTTGCCTCAATTTCAATCAGCAACAGAGAGGGGAAAAATGTCCAAATTAAGCTGCTTGATTACAAAAATTAATCTTGTCATTTAGCGTCCCTGTTCTGCAGAACAGGGCCTTTGATTAGCCTCCTTGTTTCAGAATATTACAAGCAGACGTTTATTAGGCAGAAGGCATTTTTTTTTTTTTTTGTAGTCAGGCAAGTCTGAGGGAAAGTAAAGGTATTAAGAAACATCTGAAATAAGGGTGCCAATTGCAGGATCCTCACTCTGCTTCTGAGTTCGTATCCTTCTAGAACAAGAGTGTGATGGAATCACGACTTCAGCTGTCCCATGTAGCTGCAGATTGCTCCTCTGATGGGAAGTTTAAGAATCAGAAAGATAATGCACAACCTGTTATTCTTCTAGTAATGACATGAGCCCCCTGACCTCAAGACAAAGTGGATTATGGATAACATCATATCCTGTAAATTGAATGCAAATGTGCAAATCTGCTATCTCTTTAGGGTCACACACTCTGGCAGCTCAGAGTGATGTTAGTGTGTACAAAAGCTATTGAAATTTTACAAAGATTATATGTGTGCTCTGCGTAGGAGAGAGGGACAGGGGTCATTCCCTTTCCCATTAGTGTGCATTAGTACATTTAAACTTTGAAGGGGTGCGTCTGGCAGGGGTAATTTGCTTCCCAATCTTAGAGCTGTTGGGACCTCACTGAGTTTCCCAGTCAGGACTTGAGAATGACCTGCTCCCAGATCACAGAACATTCTAGAAGGAGTGCTTTTTCAGTGCTGAAAGCCTGACCTACACCACTCCAGCAGAAGCCCAGCATGGAGCAACAAAGACATTCAGTCCTGAAGCCCCAGCAGTCACCAGAATGGCTCCAAAAGCCTGAGCGGCTCCTAAGCCCCAGAGCTCAGAATTCAGGCTACCATCAACTCATGGATAAAATAGTGCAAGGAGACAACCAGCTGTTAACAAAAACAAAACACACACACACACAAGCAGCTTAACAACACAGCCCATTTTCTTTCATTGGTTCCTAAATTCCCCTTAGAATAAAAGCAAAGAAACATAAGCAGGACAATGATCTAGAGCACACAGGAAATATATATTAATTAAAATTGTGGAATGATTAGGAATGCAGAAAAATACACCTGTAACAGGATTTCTCAATCTCAGCCTCACTGAAAGTTTGAGCAAGCTAATTCTTTGATGTGGAAGGCCTGCCTTGTGTTCTGTAAGATGCTGAACAGCATCGCTGGTTTTTAATCTATGGATTCCAGTAGCACCTCCATCTCAAGTTGTGATTATTAAAAAATAGTACCAGACATCACCAACTGTCTTATGGAGGCAAAGCCATCTCTCCATTGTCAGCTGCTATTCCTGAAAAATGCCAGTCTCAGAAAAACCAATTTCCTAACTTTCCACATAAGCTCACCTTTTTCCCTTCCAGTGTAGTATTGCAGAAAGAACACAGTTTTAGTAATGATGTTCGAAGTGGATGGCCATGACTCTGTACTTCAGTGTTCTCATTTGTAAGATAAGAATAATAATAAACTGATTGCAAGATTTTTATGACAATTACAAGAGATAATGAGTTCCTGGTATCTGGCTATATAGGAGAAGTTTAAAAAATAGTTAAAATCCTAAAGTCCTAATCTAAGACAGAGAAACACTTCCCCAAAAAACCTCGTAAAATGAAATATTAGCCTCTGATATAGCCACCAAGAAGGTTTGATTTAATTAGGCTCACGGAGGGAAAGGAAGAGAGAAATAAGTGAGGCCTCTGGGAAGATGAGTCCCCCAAAAGTAGGAATAAACTGTGACATAGGGGAACTATATGAATATGGAATGAGTGAGTAAACCTACCTAACCTGGCCTTTTGTTCCACTTTGGGGCCCTCACGTTCACCACTCTGTCTTCATTTGGCATGCAGAGTACTCTTGTAAACATAAAGCCCTTCATCGCTTCTCTCCACACTTCTAATGAGATCCAGGACTCTCAGCCTGACAAATGGGACCCAGTGCGCCTCCCCAGCCTCAGTTCTCACCATCTTCCCCATGTGTCTGTGCTGGCCAGGGCTCTTCTCACCCTTCTCACTCCACCTTCCAGGCTTCTCTGCTTGTTGTTCTTGGAGCCTAGAAAGTTTCTTGTTTCTTCCACTTTCAGATCTTTGCTCCATGCCATCTCTTCTGAGAGATCTTCCCTACCATCCTACTGAAATGAACTTCCTCCCAAACTTCCATTATCCTTCATCTTCTTTTTTAAAAATTCATTAATTTTATTGGTACATTTTAAGTATACAATATGATGACATTCATCATTGGGAATTTGTACCCTTACATGATGTATCTTGGTTCTTATTTTTCCCCATTTCCCTGCCCTCCCTTCACCCCCTCCACCCTTCCCTATTTACAAAGACTTTGTTTCCATTTTTTCCTTTTCTCATATTTTTTCCTTTCCCTTCTTTCCTTTAATCCTCTTAATCCATTTACTACGTCATTCTATCTCAAGTCATGTTTTCTGGATATTCCATTTTTCGTGTCTCTCCAACTAAAAAATAAGTTTTATAAAAGCAGAGATTCTTTCTTGCCCACTAAGGAGCCCTAACACCTATCTGCTAATAGGCACTCAACGAGTATTTGTTGAGTAAATGCAGCTGAATAAATACATGTCCATTTGAAAGAGTTTTATTATTGGTGAAAGAAGCCTGGATATTTTTCCAGCAGCCTGACTATCTTAGCACAGGCCCCTGAGAAGTAAGAGCTTCCGTTACTACTGAACGAACAATTGGTTTGTATGTCTACGTTCCGTTCCAGATGAAAAATGAACTGGAGCCAGACTCTTCTTCTGAGTAGTTGTTTTTGCAATTCCACTGCCTATATACTGTCTGGCACACAATATGCACTCAAAAAATGTTGATTTCTCTTGATTGTCAAATGAATCAAAGGAATAAGAAATAATACTCTTTGCTTCTGTCAACATACTCAAATTCTGGGCCAGCTGCTCACATTGAAGGTCACAGAAAGCCTGTCTTCACTTCCTTCCCAACACATGTAACATGTCTCCACAAATAACAGTATACCACTTGGTCTGAATGTCTGACTATAAATTAGATTAAAGTACCAGTGAGCAATAGGACAGAAGCTGTATATTACATGAAGGAAGATTACTTTATTGGACCAAATAACAAGATTTATCTGATAATCAGCTATTACCACCAATGCTAACTAGCCAAAAACATAGGACTAACTTCACTGAAATGGACATTGAGCATACATAAATATTTGAGAAAGGGATAATATGGAAGATGCCAAAAGAGAGTTGGCAGTATAAAAGCTGAACTCTCTTTTTCCCTATTCCCATTCTGCAAGGACCAGTCCTATTTACAAATGACCTAATGTTGTAAAAAATATGATCACTATTGCCACAGAAACATCAAGAAGCATTGTCCCCATGCCTGAACAATAACATTCGGTACAATGTTACTTATCTGAGGGATACAATAGGCATTTTCCCTCTTAGATTCCAGTAGAATTCTCTGAATTTAATATATGAAGCTGTGGGATCTGCCAATTAACATACTAAACTGATTGGAAAGCAGAGAATGGAAAGGACATTAAGGCTTCTTGTGTACAACTGGGCAGAGAAGTCATCTTTTAATGGAGGTAAGGAATTAAGGAAACATCAGGGAAAAACACAGGTGGAGCAGGGATACTAAACCTGGAGTTTATGAATGGCCCTTATGAGATCTCCAAATACTCTCACACTGCAGAATTCGGTAAGGGATATTTTTCTTTAAGAGACTTCTATATCTTCCTTTAGATTATCAAAGAGCAATGATTTGTGCAACTGTTTCTTAGAAATCTCAAAAAATTACCTATGTTCTATGACTCTTAAACTAAAATAGTGTTCATAGGCTTAGGGTTAGAGTTTTCAGTTAACTATTCAGTTTAACCTCAATAAAAATCAATTCAACAAACATTTACAAAGCCCCAAAGGTACAGAAGCCACTATGCAGCACCACTTCTAGATGCATACCCAAGGGAAGAAATGACCAGAAGATGCTGAGGCGCTTTTCTTCTACTGTGAAAACAAAATTCTTAGCAAAATGTTCACCAAAATAACTTCTGGATCAGGCATCTTGACTGAATATTATTTGCTTTTCATATTAGCATTTCCCATTACATATTCTCCCTGACCTCTATTTTCATCTGTACATAAAACTTTTTTTTCATTTTCCGACTTCTTGTCTTCTACTAAACCTATTTCAGCTTTGAACAATTTCCATGAACAAAATTTTGCCACAGTGCATTGCAATCAATAAAGGAAGACTAGCATAAAATCTAGCTAACAAAAATAAAAATGCAATAAATAAAAAATTCATATTTTTTTACTGTATTAAGTCTGAGGAAGCAATGAGAGATTAGATAATAATATCTGCAAAAAATGGAAGTGAGAAAAAAAGTAAGATAATGAGTAATAACATCAGATAAGTTGATGAGAGGGTCTGTTTTAGACAAGATTTTTTTAAACTTATTTTTTAATTAATTTTATTGGTACATTTTAGGTATACAATATAATGACATTCATCATTGGAAATTTGCACCTTTACATAATCTCTCTTGGTTCTTATTTTTCCCCCTTCCCCTGCCCTCCCTTCAACCCCTCCATCCCTCCCTATTTACAAAGACTTTGTTTCCTTTTTTCATTTTCTCATATTAATTCCATTCCCTTCTTTCCTTTCCCCTACCCCTCCCACTTCCCCTTCCCCTTTGCCCCTTTTCTTCCTATTTCACATTATCATTTATACCTTTAAATCCTGATTTACATTGTCAGTTTCCCACACTAGAGAAACTATTTGGTATTTACACATGTGTGTCCTATTTAATTCACTTAAGAGTATCACCTCAGCCAGGGATTTGGCTCAGTGGTTTCACTGCCTGCCTTGCAAGTGCAAGGTCCCAAGTTCGATCCCCGGTACCAAAAAACAAAAAAGAGTATCACCTCAATGTGCATCCATTTAGCTACAAATGTCTCTAATTTCTCATTTTTTATGGCTGAGCAGTACTCCACTTTATAAAAAAAAACACATTTTCTTTCTCCAGTCTCCAGTTAATGGGCATTTGGGCTGCTTGCAAGTTTTAGTTATTACAAATTGTGCTGCTATGAACATGGGTGCACATATATTACTGTGGTGTGCTTCTTTTAATTCTTTGGGGAAGATACCCAGCAGGGGAATAGCTGGGTCAAATGGGACTTCCAGTCTTAGTGCTCTGAGGTATCTTCATACTGATTTCCACAGTGGTTGCACCAGTTTACACTCCTATCAGCAGCAGAGCAGTGTTCCTCTTTCCCCACAGCCCAGCCAGCATTTGTTATTGGTTGATTTCATGATAGCAGCCATTCTTTCTGGAGTGAGGTGGAATCTCAGTGTTTTTTTCATTTGCATCTCTCCAATGACCAGTGATGTTGAACATTTTTTCTTGTGTTTATTTGCTATTTCTACTTCTTTGTGTGAGAAATGTCTGTTCATTTCAGATGACCATTTTTGGATTGGATCCTTAAATTTGGGAGGTCTGATCTTTTTAAGTTCTTTATAGATTCTAGATAGTAGACCTTTCTCTGAGGAACATCAGGTGAAAATTTTTTCCCACATTGTGGGTTGTCTCTTCACACTGTTGGTCGTTTCTATTGCTGTGCAGAGGCTTTTTAATAAGAAGAGATCCCACTTGTTGATTGTTTGTGCTAGTTCATGGGCAAATGAGGTTTTGTTCATAAGATCTTTTCCTACGCCAGTGTATTCAAGAGTTCTACCTAACCTCTCTTCCAGCCAGTTCAGCGTTTCTGTTTTAATATTTAGATCTTTCATCCATTTCAATTTTAATTTAGTGCATGGTGAGAGATATAGGTCTAGTTTAAATTTTTGGCAAGTTGAAACCCAATTTTTCCAGCACCATTTCTTAAAGAGGCTATCTTTCCTCCAGTGAGGGTGTTTGCTCCTTTGTCAAAGATGAGTTGGCAGAGTGTGTCTGGAGTTGTTTCTGCATCTTCTAATGTGTTCCACTGGTCCTCAGGTCTGTTTCTCTGCCAATACCATGCCGTTTTTATCACAGTAGCTTTGTACTACATTTTCAAGTTGGGGGTTGTGATACCCCCTGCCGTGTCTCTGTTGCCTAGAACTGCTTTTGCTATTCTGGGTCTCTTCTTGTTCCAAATGAATTTTTGGATTGTTTTTTCAAGGTCTGTGAAGTATGCTGCTGGGATTTCAATTGGTATTGCATGGAATCTATATAGCAGTTTTGGAAGTATGGCCATTTTCACTATGTTGATCATTCATACCCAGGAGATATCCTACCTCTGATATCATCTTCAATCTCTCTGTTCAGAGTGCTATAGGTTTCAGAGAAGAGATTTTTGATTTCTTTTGTTAGGTTGATTCCTATGTATTTCAGTTTCTTGGATGCTATTGTGAAAGGAACTATTTGCCCTATTTCTCCCTCAGTGAGTCTGTTGTTCGTGTAGAGAAAAGCTACTGATTTTTGTGTGTTGACCTTGTATCCAGCTACTTTACTGAATTTGGTTATTAAGTCGAGAAGACTTTTGGTGGAGTTCTTGGGGTCTTCTACATAAAGTATTATGTCATCTGCAAATAATGACAATTTGACTTCTTCATTTCCTATCTTTATTCCTTTTATTTCTTTCTCTTGTCTCATTGTTGTGGCTAATGTTTCCAAAACTATATTGAACAGGAGTGTTGATAGTGGACGTCCTTGTTTTGTTCCTGATTTTAGTGTGAAGGATTTCAGTTTTTGACCATTTAGTATGATACTGGCTGTTGGTTTTTCATAGAAGGGTCTTCTCAGATTGAGGAAGAGACTGTCTAGTCCAATTTTTTGTAGGGTTTTTATAAATGCATGCTGTATTTTGTCAAATGCTTTTTCTGCATCTATGGAGATGATCATGTGATTTTTGTCCTTGGATCTATTGATATAGTGTACTACATTGATTGATTTACATATGTTGAACCATCCCTGCATCCCTGGGATGAATCCCACTTGATCAGGGTGTATGATCTTCTTGATGATCTTCTGCATTCTATTTGCCAGTGTCTTATCAAGGATTTTTGCATCTATGTTCATTAGTGAGATTGGCCTATAGTTCTCTTTTTTGGTTCAGTCTTTCTCTGCTTTGGGGATCAAGGTGATGCTTGCTTCCAGGAATGAATTTGAGAGTATTGCTCTCCTTTCAATTTCATTGAAGAGTTTAAACAGTAGTGGCAGTAGTTCCTCTCTAAATGTCTTGTAGAATTCAGCAGTGAAGCCATCAGGGCCCAGGCTTTTCTTAGTTGGTAAGTTTTTAATTACATTTTCAATTTCATTGGTTGATATTGGGTTGTTTAGAATTTTTAGGTCTTCTTCATTCAACTTTGGTAATTCATATGTATCTAGGAATCTGTCCATTTCTTCTGTGTTGTCCATCTTATTGGTGTATAGGTTCTGGAAGTAGGTATTGATGGTCCTCTGGATTTCTGCTGGGTCTGTTGTAATTTCCTCCTTTTCATTCCTAATTGCATGGATTTGGGCCTTTTCTTTCCTTTTTCTCATAAGGTTGGCTAAGGGTTTGTCAATTTTGTTTATTCTTTCAAGCCAACTCTTGGCTTCATTGATTTTTTTATATCATTCTCTTAGTCTCTATTGCATTGATTTCTGCTCTGATCTTTAAAATTTTCTCCCTTGTATGAGCTTTGAGTTTGTCTTCCTCTTTCTTTTTCTAGAAGCTTGAGGTTCAGCATCAGGTTGTTTAATTGGGCTTGCTCTGTTTTCCTAATATGAGTATTCACTGGTATGAATTTCCCTCATAAGACTGCTTCCATTGTGTCCCATACATTCCAATATGTTGTATTGTCATTGTCATTTAATTGTAGGGACTGTCTGATTTCTTCTTTAATTTCCTCTGTGACCCACTAGTTATTCAGAAGTGTGATGTGCAGCTTCCATGTGTTTAAGAAATTCTTGTGGTTTCTTTTGCTATTGATCTCCACTTTCACTGCACTATGGTCTGATAATATACAGGGGATAACTTCAGTTTATTTGCACTTCTAAACAAGTTCTATGAACTAGTATGTGGTCTATTTTGGAGAACGACCCATATGTAGTTGAAAAGACTGTGTATTCTCATTTTGTGGGGTGGAACACTCTGTAAACTTCTATTAAGCTCATTTGTTCAAGAGTTTGATTGAGCTGTAATATTTCATTGTTATTTTTTTGTCTAGTTAATCTATCTATTTGTGACAGTGGCATATTGAGGTCCCCCACTGCTGTTGTATTAGTGCTTATTTGATTTTTCATGTCTGTTAGTATTTGTTTTATATCATTGAGTGCACTAGTGTTTAGTGCATATATGTTTATGATTGTCATCTCTTCCTCTTGGATTGTTCCCTTTACAAGGATGTAGTGTCCTTCTTTGTCTCTCTTAATTAGTGTTGGTTTGAAATCTACTTGATCTGCAAGGAGGATAACTACTCCTGCTTTTTTTCTGGTTGCTGTCACATGGAATATTGTTTTCTGCCCTTTAACTTTCAGTCTGAGTTTCTTTTTTAATTAAGTGTGTTTCTTGTATGTAGCATATCATTGGATCTTGCTTCTTGACCCATTCTGTGAGTCTATTTTTTTGATTGGTGATTTGAGAACATTGACATTGATGGTTATAACTGATACATATTGATTTATCTTTGTTATGACTTTTCCTTTTTGTTGGATTCTCCCCTTTGTGTTTAATTTCTTGTTGCGCCTGATGGATTCATTCTGCTGTGCTTCCTTGGTTGTGATCCTCATTGTCTTTTCCTGGGATATTGCCTAAAATTTTTTGGAGTGCTGGTTTTGTATTCATGATGTTCCTAAGGTGCTCTTTGTCATGAAAGTATCTTATTTTTCCATTAACTTTGAAAGAGAATTTTGCAGGTTACATCAATCTGAGTTGGAGGCTGTTTGCCTTTAGGGCTTGGAATACATCACTCCAAGTTCTTCTTGCCTTGATGGTTTGTGTTGAGAAGTCTGCTGTGATTCTGATGGGATTTCCTTTGTATGTGATTTGTTTCTTTTCTCTAACTGCTTGTAGAATTTTATTCTTCTGTTGGGTTTCTGGACTCTTAACAATTATATGCCTATGTGTAGATTGTTTTTGATCAAGGCTAGTTGGAGTCCTGTATGTCTCACTTATCTGTATGTCAAGTTCTTTTCTCCTGCTTGGGAAGTTTTCTGACATTTCTTCTGTGAACAGTTTTTTTATGTCATCTGCATACTCTCCTGTTTCTTCATTGACTCTGATCAGTCTTATGTTATTCTTCTTTGCCTTTTCTAGCAGCTGCTGGATTGACTGCTTGTGGTCCCTTACAATTTTAAAGCAATTTTTCTTTTCCTGGTCACTAATTGCAATCTTATCTTCTATATCTGAAATTCTGTCCTCACATTGGCTCATTCAGCTGCATAAACTTTCAAAGTAGTTTTTAGTCTCCTGGAAATCTGTTTGCATCTGTTTTATGGATTCCATTGTTTCCTATGTTGGGATTCCATCATGTTCCTCAGCTTCTCTATTTTTTTTTTTAATCTGTGTCCTCTCTAGATTTATTAATCATGTCTTGCACTATGGACACAATCTCTGCTGTTATCTGAGAAATTATTTCTGATTTCATTTTTTCCAGATCCTCTTTTGTTGCCAGTTCAGGCAGTCCAGGTGGTTGAGTATAAGACTGGTCCATCTCGTTTCCCTTTGGTGTTGCTGTAGTTGATCTGGAAGTCTGGTTTTTCAACTTGTTTATGTGTCTTCTCATTTCAAGGAGGGGTAGGATATGTGTTCTGGCATCTGCAGGGCTCACCTCCTCCATGCTTGGAGCAGTGGTATGGTGGCCCAGAAGGTTCACCTCCTCTGTCCTGGGGGCAGCTCTGCTTCTCTGCACTTGTGCCAGTGCTACTGCATTCCAGAAGGTTCATCTCCTCCCATAGAAACGATTTTTAAAACTATGAAACCATTTGCATTGGAAATGAAAAGATAATGGACTCTCCCTTAAAGTAACAAGGATAAACATCAGTAATTGCACTGCATGAAGTATGGCTAGTTAACTGGTATCCAGGTTACTACAATGAGGCAAGGAGTTGGGAAGCTTGGGAAGATTTTATTTAAAACTGGAAATCATGAAAAGTGAAAGTTAAGCAAGAATGCTACATAGAGTTATCCATTTTAATACTGAATACTAGAATGGTGATATAAGGGTAGAATAAGAATGCGGCAAAAATGAGAACCAGATGGCAAAGGAGTTATGTGAGAATGGTTTAAATCCCAAACATTCCTACACTTCTGGAACTGTAGATGCTAGGAACAGGAAACTGGGATGAGGATAAAATATTTGGTATCAGTAATAACAATACCAGCAGCAGTAGCAGCAGCAACAAAATTACATAATAGCTTAACTATTGAACACCTACTATGTGCCAAGGATTTACAAATATTCTCTTTTCATTTAATGGACACACTACAAGCATAGGAAGAAGCTGAAGATCAGAAAGGTGAAGACACTTGCCAAAGTTCATTCATATAGGAGGTAGACTTGAGTCTGCCTAACTCCCAAGTGCTAATTCATTCAGAAAGATGTAGAGTAAAAGAAGTGAACAAGTTATAATACATTTCTTTTTTGAAGTGATTATATCCATATGAACAAACATATTCAATCTCACAAAACAGAGAAAAAAATGTACCTTTCTCAAGAAATTTTCTTTGCTCCAATTAAGCTGAGCACCCTTCCCTTTTGAGAAGCATGACAACCACAAGATTCAGTGTGCATATTTCTGTGCCTGTGGGTTGTGATGCACAAAGGGCTGAGTTTTTAGGACAACATAGACAATGAATCAAAGGTAAAAATGATCATCTTTCACCACTTCAAGATTCCCCAAAATGGCTCCTTTTAGATGAAATAGAAAAGTTACCATTGACAAGTAGTCCTAAGAACGGAAATAGCAGATATTTAGAGTTAGTGTTTTCAGGGAAACTGGAGTGTCTGGACTCAGGAACTTGATATTTCATACAAAATCTTTCAAAAGATGCAAACATAGAGTCAAATAACTTCATTTATGAGTTTCTTGGTGTGCACTAATTCTCAGTGAGAGGGACTGAGAGAAAAGGGCTAGGTAAGATTAAGTCTTTAGGGTTGGCTAAGATGGTGAGTGAAGGACAAAAATCACTGCAAGGCATGTTTTTTTTCCCCAATGTGATTCTTATGTTATATATTATAGGATTTGTGAAAAATTTCACTGGGTCACTGTGTTAGTCAGTTTTCTATTACTGTAACAAACTTGAAACAATCAAATTAAAAAGAGGAAAGTTTTGTTTTTGCTCACAGTGTCAGTCCACTGTTTGTTGGCCTATTGCTTTCGGACTTGTGGTGAGGCAGCACATCATAATATGCGTTTCCTGGAAGCCATTCACATGAAGGAAACAGAGACAGGAAGAGGCCAGGAGCTCAATATTTCCTCCGAGCACATGGCCCTGATAACATATGTTCCTGTTACTACTTTCCACCTCTTATAGGTTCCTTAACTTCCTAACAGCACCATGGGGTAGAGACCAAGCCTTTAACACACTTGCATATGGGGGACATTCCAAATCCAAATTGTTGTAACCACTACCAGTTACAAAACAGCCACAAGACTCAGTAGCTAAGAAGATACCCACTGAGTTTCTGTGACTAACCAAAGCCTCCTTCAAGCCACTAAAGCAACTTCTTCTTTAGCACTGCAGATTTTCATAAAGAAGTTTAAGTTCCCTTCACCTGTTTTTTCCAGGATAAAGTTCTCCTAGACTATGCAATATAGAACTTCCAGTGATGACAGAAATGTTCTATACTTATGCAGTCCAGTATCATAGCCAATGTCACACATGAGTATTGAGGATTTCAACTTTGGTCCATATACCTGAGAATTTAATTAATTCCACATGTTACCACTGGCCACTGGATTGGTCACTGCAGCAGCTTCAGAGCATCAAGAGCCCTGGATTCTTACTTTCTAGTCCTTCCTGTCTGTGAATATTATTTTCAACTTTTCCCTTAACTTCCATCTCTTTGATTTTGTTAATCTATCTGTAAAGGTCAACCTTGTGTTTCTAGATTTTGTTTATACTGTACTTTTATCTCAGGTTAAATCTTATAAAATTTGACCTTTTATAGGTCAAAAACAGTACAATATCAGCAACTATCTATGGTTCAACTTTGTATAATGTATCCTAAGTTTCTCTGACATGACCCATATATATTTCCTGTGCTACAAGAATGAAAGAATAGATGACTAAATATTGGTTGAATAAATGAATGAGAAAGTCAGGTTGGCAGCAAATGTTTAAGTAATGGTTAAGGTACCTTTCCTTGGATCAAATTGGTGTATTAGCATTGAGATTAAACCACAAGGCAACAACCTCTCAAATAAACACACACACATGTGCGTGCATGTACGGACACTCACAATAGGAATATGGATCAGTGCTGAATTCAGTACAGGTACCATTCAAACATCAAAGAGAGAACTACAGTACAACGTTATGTAAACAGATGATAGAACTCCATATAGGAACTCCTCACATTGTAACTGTAAAACAATCACTGAATAGTCAGGGATTCACAAATTCCTTGAGCAGAAAATTATTAAAAATAATTAAGGGCAGGTTGGATATCATGAAGGGAAATGAGGACGTAAAGAAGTACCTATTATACAGAGAGAGAGAGAAAGAGAGAGAGAGAGAGAGAGAGAAAGAGAGACACTAGGTTAGAATGGACTGTAGAAAAGATGCATTCACATTCTAATAAAGGCCCTCTGGGGTTGTTCCTGTGTAATATGAAAACCAGAGGAAAAGCAATATTGTCAGTTTTTAAAGTTTAACAAAATAAGCTCTCACTGTAAAAAAAAATCTTGCCCAATGTTCTTCATGAATGCCCATGATGCTTATTTTTGAAGTGAAAAGGTAAGGTTAAAAAACTCATGTGTTTTTTTTCTCCCATGCTAAAAATTGTGCCAGTAGACTTTAGCATTTTTTTCTTCTAGTATTTGTATTCCTGAGCTTCATTTGACGTCACTCCTTACACAATAATCTTTCCATTAAAAGAACACAAGTAGGTGATAATTACAAGAGTAATCAACCTCCTATGTCAAGAAACCTAATGTTGTGCACATGTACACACACTCACACAGTGACACACACACACACACCTAAACCTCTCAATGTATGAAATGATTCCACAATCCCGCTGCCAGCAGGTACACACTTGAGAGCCATTTGCAGAGTAAAGAAGAATTTATAGTGATTAACCCATGATCTTTCATCTGGTCCCTACTTGTGGAAACTGCCACACATGTTCACCTGAAAGATGAGTGCACCATATGTGGCTACATATAAGAGATGACAGGCTCTCAGGGAGAAGATCCTGTACCCCCAGGTTAACAGACTAAGAAAATGTAGGTGCAGAGAACTGACCCCTACAATACTATCAGATTTAACAATAGATACAAAAGGGAACCCAGAAAAGTGGATGTTTATGAAAATGACAACAGATATAGAGTACAACTAACTTTCCTCTCCATCCTATTAGAAGAATGTAGAAAATCTAAGGTTATGTCTTTCTCAGTTTTTTGGAGTAGAGTCCTATTTTTCTGCTCCCCCCAAACCACCTCTAAGAGGCTGGAACAGTAGCTTACAGTGAGGTTGCAGTGATAAAGTCCCAGTTTGGATAGGATGTCAGGAGGCTTTTTTGGAGCCATGCTATATGAAGCATGGTAATTCCACCCTGAGAAGGAGTGAGCACCAGAACCTGGTTTCCATAGCACTACCATGGAAACAGCTCTCAGCTACTCTGTGCTGTCAGGCCCTTCTGAAGCTGAAGTATCTCTCCCTTTTTTCTCCAACACCCACCTCCACATCACAATGCCCCCAGATCTCTCAAAAATGATAAAACACTATGTTGAGAAAGTGAGGTCCTAACCAACAATTAATCCGTTATCATTATATACATTAATGTCCTTAAAAGAAGTGAAAATAATCTGTTTCTTCCTCTTTTATGGGGGGGGGGTAAAGAAAGGAAAAATAAAAACTCAAAGAACTAACAGCCAACACTTAAATTGCAAAATCAAAAAATCTTGCCAAGTAACATATTAAAAAGATGAAGCTACTAATCTCATTCATTGGGCTCTGTATCTTCTCTTATCTGCCTGAAATGCCAGCAAATAAATGTAAAAGATTTAATTAGCCATTAGACCATCTAAGAGGCTCTCCCACAGGCTTTACCACTGATGGCCAATTGAAGGTTTGGTAGCAATTGAAGGTTTTTTCCACTTCTATCCCTTGGTCATGATTGTGAAAGAAGAGCAAAAGTTAGGAATTGACCTTCTAGAATTGGGGGGGGGGGTGGGGGGGGTGGAATCCTACAGAAGAGACCATGGACTCTTTAGCAAGCTTTGCATCCCCTGCTTTTTTTTGGATTGCTCTAAGGGAGAGAGTGACAATCAGCCAGCAGTGCACTGGTCTGGAATCTGGCTGTGCAGTATGCACTCTAGCTGGGCTGGAGCAATGCCCACTGACCAGGAGCAAACCAAAGGTCAGGAAGCCTGTTAGCCAGCAGATGCTTGGGAACTTGACAAGGCATAGCAAAATTCTCTAGGCCCAGCAGCATGCCTGTACACCAGCCAGGGGATTGCAGCTGGAACTCCAGACTCCCAGTCCTGTTTTCAGTTCTTTCCCAACCTAATTTCAAATGAATCTGGGACACTGGCCCGAGCACATGTGTGATGCACAAAAGCATTGCATCTGAGAACAACCTGGATACAGTTGCTGGCGAACTTGTTGAAAAGGACCACAAGAAAGGACAGCTTTGGAAATTGCTGATTGGAAGAAATGTTTTGAGATCTCCAGACCATGGGTTTACAGTAGTTCAAGGATGGTTCTTCTGGGTCTTTTGGGGGCAAACCACTAAAATGTTCTATGTCTCTATTTCCTCTGAGAATTTTCCTCTGCCTACTTCACTGAGTACTGTGCAATGGAAAGCACAGTCAAGATCAGACAGACTTAGACTAGGGGGAAGTAAAATAAGACAGGAGTTCTGAATTATTCATTTTTATTTATGCATTGTAGTGGCAATTGTTACTGTTTTTTTTTTCTGTTTCTCCTGTATGTTGAAATTGTAAAAACAAGCCTGAATAATTCAGCATGACTCAAGAAATCTTAAATGGAGCACTGTCTCAGCAGTGAATGCCTGCAGAATTAGGCTCATTTTGCCATTCCTCCTATCACTGGAGTGATGCATGAAACATTGGTTTGCAATTTAATGAATACCCTATGATGGCATTAATGATTAATACAATATTTGCTAAACATCTCAATATTCTAAAAGTGAAGGGATTTGAATGGTCCGGCCCCCATCATTTTTACCAAAGGGCAGCAAGAAGCAAAGGACCCAGTGGGAAAAGGGGGGCATGCTGGAATCAAAGGGCTCTCCAGGAAGACACCAGAGCCCACCCTAGCCAGAGGCACCTTCCTGGCTTCTAACTCATGCACTGGCTGTCTGAGCACTGTTGCTAAACCCTGTGTGCAATTTCATTTCATACCACCACAAGCCTAGAGGCAAGGCAGGATTTATTTCTAAAAGGGGTGTTATTTCAGTGTAAGAGTTACAGGAAACAAATGAAGCACAAATTTCTCATTCTTCCTAGAGACTGAAGAGACAACATTCCATTTCCCCCCTTATATGGCAGGTTTATTATATTACCTGCTTCACAGGGTTGTGGAACTCTGCTTGAAGGAACCAACTAAAGGGTGAGTGAAGAGGGGAGAGTTAGAAAGTCTGTTCAGGGGGAGAACACTGACCCTGAAGATTTCTAGCCCTCAACTTTCCAAATGAGACAGAATCATCATGGTAGATCCTATCTCAGGGACTGTCCCAACCAACACTGACACTGTTGGCCTTTGAAGCACACAATTCATGAAGTAAGGCTCTATCTTACACTACAGGTCCTAGGCATGGCAAACCTTTTAGAGATGAGTGCTCAAACTGCAACCCCAAACCCACTTATGCATTGCAAAGTGCCAACACTACAATTAAACCTGAACACTGATGTTTTCGTTTAGAAAAATAACTCATTCATTAACATCTTTTGTTTTAAAAGAGAAACACAATAACATGTGTGGCATAGGTTTGCCACCACTGCTATAGGG
The DNA here is from genome assembly GCF_053883595.1 of Heterocephalus glaber. Classification (NCBI taxonomy): domain Eukaryota; kingdom Metazoa; phylum Chordata; class Mammalia; order Rodentia; family Bathyergidae; genus Heterocephalus; species Heterocephalus glaber. The sequence continues at coordinate 23,851,867 of NW_028258297.1, read as the reverse complement.
TGCAACAGCCATGGCCTACCCATTAAGTGAGAGAAATATTCCATAGCCGTTGTAACCTCTAAAGAATACATACACACATTTCCCAACACCTCATGGGAGTTTGAGGCTGAATTGTATCCCTCCGAAATTGGTACATTGAAAGCTTAAGTCTCAGTACCTCCAAATGTGACTGTATTTGGATTTAGGGCCTTTACCTTACAATGAGGCTATTAGGATGGGCCATATCTAATCTGACTGACATCTTTATAAAAAGAAAAAATGTAGACATACAAAGAGATGCCAGGGATGTGATCACACAGAGGAAAGACTACATGAGGACACAGTGGGAAGGTAGCCATCAGCAAGCCAAGACTAGAGGCCTGCAGAGAAACCAAAGCTGTCCTGATTGTGGACTTCTAGACTCCTGCACTTGAGACACTAAATTTCTATTGTTTAAGTCACTCAGTTTGAGATATTTTGATACAGCAGTCTGGCAAACTAATGCAGGAGACAGTACCACCTTCCACTGAGACCCAGGACAAGGTTCTACGCACCTCAAAGGATCAACACACATCTTGTCCCAAAGCTTTTACTAATCTAAGAAAGGAATTATAAATCCATAGCCCTTCAAGTAAGATCATAGGAGCAAGATGTGTTTAGTACTTCAAAAATTTTCAGATTTTAAAACAGTAATTAGGGTATATTTACCAAGAATTACCTAATACTATCCAATGTGTGTCTGAGGCAAAACACTATACTGTAACTTAGCATATAAATGTTTCTCCCACAAAGCATAAAAATACGAGTACCTTTAAGATTAAGTTAGGATTGTGAGTATTTCCACATCAGATTTTGTTGCCAAATAAATTTTTATATAAGGTTAGGTTTTAACACTAAAAGAACTGCCAAAAAAATCCTTTGGGATTCAGAATGTGTTTTTGGTCCACTTCCCTTAATAAAATGAAATCTCTAATGCAAGAAACTGAAAGTGTAAATAAGGACTAAAAGGTATAATAGATAATGTGAAATAGGAAGAAAAGGGGCAAAGGGGAAGGAGAAGTGGGAGGGGTAGGGGAAAGGAAAGAAGGGAATGGAATTAATATGAGAAAATGGAAAAATGGAAACAAAGTCTTTGTAAATAGGGAGGGCTGGAGGGGTTGAAGGGAGGACAGGGGAAGGGGGAAAAATAAGAACCAAGATGGATTATGTAAAGGTGAAAATTTCCAATGATGAATGTCATTATATTGTATACCTTAAATGTACCAATAAAATTAATTTTTTTTTGTACCAGAGATCAAACTCAGGACCTTGTGCTTGCGAGGCAGGCAGCAGAACCACTGAGCTAAATCTCTGGCCCTAAAATTAATTTTTAAAAATGAAATCTAGAACATTTAAGGTCAGTAATAAGCAAGCTAAACTCACTGCAGAGAGTTTCCACCTTACACCAGATCTTCCCCCTTGTTTCCTGATCCTGGATGGATACCACTGTCCTTGGATCTCTAGGTTAGACAAAGCCTCTCTCTTAGTTTACCTCATTTTCAATCAAATAAACCTGGATTTTCCAAAAGACATTGCTTAATTCTAAGGGATATCAAAGGGAAAACAAACAGCTGTTCTGATCCTACTCTTTCTAGCTAGCTCTCAGGGGCTTACAACCCTCAATAAGTCCCCATCAACCCTACTGAGAGAAGAGACTAGATCTACAGCCAAACAGTGAGTGGAATACCTTCCACTATCTAGGGATACAACCCTATATATTTTGATCTTCCCATCTATAAAACCAAGAGAAAGTTCCTTTCTTCATCCTACAATAAAGTGCAAAGAAATTTTCATCCCTTAACCATATACCCACTGACTAAAGCTCATTCACTTATTCAATAAATATTTATTAAGCACTTAGTAGTTTCCCCCAATTCAACCAAGTGCGAGGGGTACAAGTATGAGTGGAATACTGAGTTACCCTAATTTGGCTTAGAAATCTTTTCCTTCTCATTCCGACAGTGCTATTTGCTCCCCCTTACAGTGAGCATCTTACTGTGTTTTGATTGTGAAATGTCCACCTGTCTTACTCAACTTTGAGCTTGTTATGGGAAGGAGTAATGTCCTATTTATTTTTCTAGCATTTATCACAATGTATGGCCTACATTAGGGGCTCAGAGAAAAGCTGATTGGATTAATACATAAATGAACTGGGTGAGAGACAGTTTGATCTCTAAATGCCATCAATCCCATCTTTTAGCTATTTCTCCTTACCTCTCTGGCTCGCCTTTACTATCTTCTGGCTGGATTGCTGTACCAGTCATGTAACTGACCTCCTTGCTCACAAAAATTCACCTTCCTCACCACTGCCAAGGAGAGATATCTAATCCCCTCTTAAATTCCACTGCCCACAGGACAAGGATGAAGCTCCTTTGCATCACATATATGGCTCTTCACAATCTGCCCCAAATGGATTTTTTCTTGCATTCCTTTCTAATCTCCTTTCACTTTCTGCTCTGTAATGTTGCCCCATTTACCCAGAAATACTTGATGTTCCTAAAATACACCCAACTGTTTCATCTCTATACTTCTTCCCATACTGTTGTTCCATTTTTCTGTAATGCTTTCTTGTTTCTCCTCTTTCTCTTGCTGTCACCTACCCTGAATCACCTCCCAACTGGAAATAACCTCATTGTTTATTGTTCAGGGCCCAACTCAAATGCATTTCTTACATGGAGCTTTTCTAGCACTTTAGGCAATCTAATTATGGTCCCCTGAAACCAAGTAATAGAGTAATGGCCAGTCCCAGGATAAAGCTCTGCACACTTTCATACATGGTACAGTTTATGTACATCATACACTTTGTGTACACCAAACACTTGGAGAGGTGATTCCTGGCCACAAATTTGAACTATGAAGTACATCCTTCTCCATTTAAGTGGCTGTTGTTAAAGTCCAAATATCAAACAAATGCATCCTATGCAAAGGCTAAGTTAATTGTTATCAGGAGCTACTTCATGGCTAGCTGAGCAATAGAAAGGGCCTGGTACCAGGGAAGAGGGCAGAAGGCAGAAAAGTGCTTTGGAAAAGGAAGTAGAAAGGACATGCAACAATTTTCCTTTCTGCCTGGGACCAGTCCTGGTCCAAGGTAGTAACCTGAATTACATGATCATTTGGGAAAAATTTAGAGCCTTGCATCATGAAATATTCCTCTGAGGCCATATATGACTCAATGAGAACCAGCCACTATGATGAAATAGTTTACAATCTAGTGAACTAATGAATTACTGGAATTTCAAACATATCATTCTATCTTGGGTCAGATTTTTTTCTACCAACCAAACTTAAAACTAAAAAAGTCTTCCTTAGATCATTTAAGACTTCTAAACATTAATAACTTTTCCCATTACAAGAATAAGTACAGGAGCAGAGCCAGGGATGTAGATCAGTGGCGCCGCTCCTGCCTGACAAGCACAAGGTCCTGAGTTCGATTCCTGGTACCAGAAAAAAAAAAAGAAAGAAATGAAAGAAAAGAAGAATAAGTATGGAAAGCAATGAATACTTGTGCAGCTGGCTACAAATATTCTCAAACCTATCCATGAGCTATGTCCTGAGTGTATCATATATAAGGTAACAATTTTAAAAAATCACAACAATTAAATTTGTTTCAAAAACAATTTAATTTTCTCAGTCTCTCTATTCTGCTTTCTGTATTATAAGTATTTACTAAAACATTGGATTTAAAATTTTAAATCCAATAAATCTCATAAATTTTCAACACAGGAGCATCAAGAAGAATCTAGATGTACAAAAAGAGAGGCAGAAGATTTTATAAAATTGATGAAATCATATTTGTAACACATTTGATTAAAAATGGTACCACTGTTCTAATATTTGATCAAAGGGAGTCATATAATCTAATGGATTTTTTAAAGCACCTGTAAGTAGTTCCACTCTCTTAGTTAAGCAGTAGTCAAAGATTTAAACCTGTCAGCACTGGAATGTAACCTTGGGGGTAATACCTAAATACAGGACACAATCTATGCACTTATGATCTATCTGGTAAGATGCAGCATGCCCACTGAGAAAAGCCATTCAGATAGGACCAAATATTAAAAGGCTGAGAAGGATAAACATCACGAAATGAAAACATGTGCCAGATGTGGTGTTGCACACTGTAATCCTTGTTATATGGGATGCTGAGTCAGGAGGATTACAAATACTATCCTAGTGAGACCCCCATTTAAGAAAGAAAAGAAATTTAAACCTGTGACAATACTAAAAACATCTTAAATTTTTTTGAGAAGATTCTACATGCCAAGGAGTTTATAACACCACCATTAAGTCTCATAACTATACAGAAGCACTATGATAGAAGTCCTCTTATCTAACATGATGGGACAAATAGAAAACTTCTGTTAAAGTAAGAAATATTTATTCTTTTTGCATTTTATTTTAAATTAAAATATGTAAATATGCATACATTTATTCATCTTTTGATGTAGGGACAAAGTGTTTTCTTTGATTATTGATTTAGTGACTAAAGTTTAAATCTTTCTTATCTGAATAACACCCAAAAGGCACAACCTATAATTCCTAGTTTCGATTCCTTAAAGGTACTTTCAAGGGTTGAAGATCTTTTTTTTCCATATGGGTATCCAATTGTTTTAGGACCACCTGTTGAATAGCCTTCTTTCTCCCTTGAATTACCCTGGTATCTTCACTGAAAATTAATTGAACATATAAGTACAAGGGCTGATCAAAATATACAGCATGAGTTTAAAGAAAAAAATATTATAACAAAAGACACATTGCCATTAACCTCCCTCAGTATACTTCCCCTCACTTCAAGCACATTTATCAGATCATCCTTGCCACCTCCTAAAGCAGCTCTGGAAGTCCTCTTTTGTGAGCGTCTTTAATAGGTTTGATCAAAAATAAAGTGAATGCCATTGCCAAGTGCCATCCAATGGACAAGCAGGCCCATAAAAACATCATGGTGTGTCCCTGTCCATTTTATTCACTGTATCTGGCACCATGTGACTTTAGGGAAGACTATGAAAGGTAAATGTTTTGAATCAATTCAGGACATCAAAGCAGCCACAACAGTGCAACTAAAGACACTCAAAAAAGAGGACTTCCAGAACTGCTTCAGAAAGTGGCAAGAGTGATGGGATACGTGTGTTTGAAGTAAGGGGGAGTACTTTAAGGAGTATTACTAGAAATGTGTCTTTTATTGTAATAACTTTTTAAAAAAATTAAACATTCACTGTGCTTTTTTTATCACAACTTATGAGATCCCTTTTTAAACTACTTTCCAACCCATGGAGCTTTAGGTCTATCTTTAGTCCAGTACCACACTGTCCTTATTACTGTAACTCAACAGTAAGTTTTTTTTAACAGTAAGTTTTAAATAAAGTAATGTATGTTCTCCAACTTCTGTTTTTTAAAAATACATTGATTATATTATAGGTTCTTTGTATTTCTATCAACTTTTTATAATAACATCAATTTCTACCAAAAAATACTTCACTGAGATAAAGTCCCATTGAGATTTTTACTGAGGTTAAGATGAATGTAAACAATAAGGTGAAGGGAACTGAAATCTTAAATGGTAACTTGTTTGATCCATAAGAAGAACACAGTACATCTTTCTATTTACTTAAGTCTTTTTTTTTTTTTGGTACTGGGGATCAAACTCGGGACCTTGTGCTTGTGAGGCAGGCGATGGAACCACTGAGCTAAATCTCTGGCCCTAATTTTTCTTAAAAATGCTTCATAGGTTTTTCTGGTTTGGTTTTGTTTTTTTTGGTGTGTGTAGAGATTTTGCATGTATTTTGTTATATTTATCCATATATGTTTTCTGGTTTTGATGCTACTGTACAAGTAAATAGTATTCTGTTTAAGTTTGTTAAATTTATAATCATTCTCTCATAGTATATAAAATATGATAGATTTTCATATTTTCACTTTGTACTCTGTGACCTTCCTAATTCATGTAAATTCTAGCGATTTATACAACTTCCTTAGTATGGTCTACATAAAATATCATGTCATATATGAGAGAAGATAGTTTTATTTCTTCCTTTCCCATCAGTAGCTTTCTATTTCCTTTTCATGTCTTATTCCACATGCTACAATCCCTGATGCAATGCTGAGTAAAGTAGTAAAGACAGCATCCTTGTCTTGTTCACATTCTTGGGGTATTCAGTCTTCCACCATTAAGCATGATGTCAGGTATAGGCTTCTCAGAGATATGAAATTGAAGACACTCCCCTCTATTTTTCAGTCTGTTAAGAATCCTTATTATGACGGAGTGTTGAATTTTTTAATAAGATGATAATAGGTTTTAGACTCTCTCTTTTTCTTATTAATATGGTGAATTACGTTGATTGACTTTCATATGTTAAACCAATATAGAATTACTGATATTCAACACTTCTTGGACATAATGTTGGATCTCTTTTATATCTTGTTGGATTTCTATACACTAATACTTTGTTGAAGATTTTTCCTTCCATGTTCATGAGGAATAACAGTATATAGATGTTTTGTAATATTCTGTCTCATCTTTGTTCCAAGGAAATACTAACTATGAGTTAGAAAATGTTCCATTTTGTTCTATCTTCTGGAAATTTTTGTGTAGGATCCTTCATACATTTGATAGAATTCATCAGTGAAGCCATCTGGGACTAACATTACATTTGGAAATTTATACCCAGGAATCCCATTTCTTTGATAGATTTCTAGTCATTCAGGTGATCTTTTTTGCATGAGTAAGCTTATTAGGTTTTTATTTTTCAAGGAATTTGTCCACTTACCTAAGTTGTCAAATGTATTGGGAAAAAGGTGTTTCTAATATTCTTTTATTGGTTTTTTAATTTATGTATAATCAATAGTAGTGTCCCTTTTTCATGTTGTTATTGGTAATTTATATTTTACCCCTTTAAGTTTTAGTCACTTTTGCATAATGTTCATCAATTTTATTGATCTTTTCAAAGTTTCAGCATTGGATTTTATTGATTTTCTCCTTCCTTTATTGATATTCCACTTCATTGATTTCCCCTTACCTTATAATTTTCTTTCTTCTGGTTATTCTTGGTTTATATTGCTCTTCTTTTTTCTAAATCCTTAATATGAAAGTTTAGATCATTGACTGCAGACCTTTTGTCTTTTTAAATATAAGCTTTTAATTCTACAAATGTTCCCTAAGTACTGTATTAGCTGTATTATACAAATTTTAATATGTTGCTTCTTATTTTAAATCAGTCCAAAATATTTCCTAATGACCTTTGTGCTTTCCTTTTGACCCATGTATTGTTTAGAAATTAATTGCTTAATTTAAAAACTTTGGGTATTTTCCAGATACAATTCTGTTTAATTCTGAGGTGGTCACAGAAGGTAGTTTGTAAGATTTCAACCAGCATAAATTTCTAAAACTTGTTTCATGACCCTGAACATTGTCTCTGATCCACGTAGTTGACCTATGCTCTTACTGTGGAGTGCCTGTGACAGCTGTCTTGAGGAAAGGATCCACTTCAAAGAAAGAGCCTTTCTGCTCCTTCCCAATGTACAGAAGGTAAAAGAGTAAAGTGGTACAGTGAGCTGGTGAGTGACCAAAGAAAAGAGCCAGTGTGTCTGATTCAATTCACTCTGCAAAGTACTGGTCCCCACTATCTGTCACTGTGTGGAGAGAAGACATCTAGACTCTCACAAGCAAGACATTTGACAAACACAGGGGACTTTGCAGAGGGAGGTATTTAAGATAACTGAGGGTTGAATATTTTATAAGATGGTCATATAGTTTTTATTCTTTCTCTCTCTTTTTCTTGTTAATATGATAAATTACGTTGCTTGACTTTCAAATGTTAAACCAATATAGAATTATTGATATTCAACACTTCTCGGGGAGAGGTTCAAAACAAAAGCCAGATCAAGATAGGAAGGTCTTTCTTTTACCTTGTGTTATGACTAAATAGTCCTCATTTTGTGACTTGGATTATAATGCATCAGCACTCTCAGATAAGAAAGCTGTTAGTGTTACAAAACCTGGCACAAAGTTAAGTTATTCAAGCTTCTACTTTGAAGAATAGGTCTTTTTCAATATATGACTTCCAGCTTTATGATGATGTACAAGCACCCTAGATATACTGATTACCTTTCATTTGCACATGTGAGCACGTGCATGTGCACACACACATACACTCACACACCAGCTAATAAACCATGGAACAGCACATGACAAAACAGATCAAAATCTCTGTTCTCTGTCAAAGCAGGTTTAAATCACAGGTACATTCCAACCTGAATGTCCCTTGTTAGAAAATCATTTTTACAAGATGAGAGGAAACAAGGCCTAGTAAGGAAGTCCCAATGTATGTAACATCATGATTATCCCTCTTTCCACCACTATCACAGCTATACAGTGAAAAATACAGGTAAGTAAGTTAATTTTCTGCTTCTTTATCAAACTAGTGCAAGTCAAGTTTAAGTTGCTTCCAATGACAATGAAAGAGCTGGGAGAATTCAGTGTCTCCTAACTACTAGTGATCCTCTCTTCTAGGTCAGGAGCCAGCACCCTTACTGGCCACTGGAGGTGCCACTCAGGCCCAACAGCAGGAAGGCACAGCAGAGTCACCAGAACCAAAGGACACAGGGGGTGAGAGCAGCACCATGCCAGTGTATAGCAGCAGTTAATAAGCAAGATGGGCTCAAAGGGGTTGCAACTGAATAGGAGAATGGGAACACCCTAGCAATAAGTGAGGACAGAGAAGAGAAAAGGGAGTTTCTGTGGGTGCTCAGGGACTGCCACTCACAATTCCCTCTAGAATTACCAGTTACAGGCCTTGAGTCTACACAGTCCATGCTGCCTCCTTCACGAAATATTTTTAGTCTCTTTTCTATTTCAACCTTATAAAAGACTGTGTGCTGACATATCCAGAAAGAAAAATTAATCTGACTGGGTTTAAGAGAAGAAATCAGCAGGCCCCAAATAAATACAATAAGCAGCACTTCACTTTTCATTCGTGTTCTATAACCTTGTCCAGAGAATAGTCTCCACAAGAGAAGACGTCACATATCAGTTCCAAAATACAGGCTTCTCTATGCAGAGTCTTATTTTTCCCTGACAGTGGTGGAGACATGCTTTTTTCACCGGTTTATTTTGTTTATTGGTGCTGGCCAGTAGAAGCAGGGGGACAAATGTAAAGAAAAAATGTGAAATAAAAATTAAATCCATGAATAAAAATGGAGTCCAACTTTCCTAAGACCTGTATGTTCCTTTTCTATATATATTCTCACTGTAAGGGGATTATGATACATACTAATGGAAGGAAATTTAAAAATTACAAAAAGCATCCCGAAGAACATTTAAATCAGGTGTGCTATTTTCATTCAGTGATAACATCATTTTGGTGTCTATATGTCAACCTTTTTTAAGTGTTCAGATCTTCATAGTGTATTTACTTCTACAGACATGTGCTCCCTAACCAGACTCCCATCCTCAGGAATACACACCACACTGGACACAGTCTTCTCGAGTGTGCACCTTCACACTATCCCACCACTGCTGGACAAAGCCTTCCACCCTGTTACATGTAACCTTCTACAGTCTGGGATCTGCCTGTCTTACTTACTACTGTACTTTCAATAAGCATTTGTTGATTATTATGACAGCCTGTGGTTTTTCATGTATTTATAGAAATGACATTTCCCCATCCCATTAATATTCTCTTCTTCTAAAATGTAATTTTTAATGGTTGCTTAGCATCTATACCATAATTTAATTTAAACAGCCTTTCATCACTGAATTTGAATGCTTCAAATTATTCACTTCGATAAATAATTCTGTCATGACTATTTCTCAAATAAATATGTTTGCATTGTCATAGGATCAATTTCTCTGAGCTGAATAGCTATAATGGGTATACATATTATTGCCAAACTGTCTCCTACAAAGGCCATTCCAATTTATATTTTTACCATGCTTTTATGAAAGTATCTATTTCTCCACATTCTCACTGACACTAAATATTTTAACTCTTTGAAAAATTGTCACTCTGATGGATAAAATATATCATGAATAAATGGCATGAGGGACAAGGGGGATAATGTGAAAATGGCTCGGCATACTTATGGCACACACATAGCAGTGGATAAAGTAGTAATTACTAGGGTTATAAGATTCCTCTTTTATTAATTGAGTTTATTGGTACAATTTAGGTATACACATTGATCACATTCATCATGTGGAATTTTTACCTGTACATGATATATACTGATTCTTATTTTTTCCCATTCCCTTCCCCTTCCTTCAACCCTTCTCCCCTTCCTTACTTACAAAAGCTTTGTTTCCATTTTATCTTTCTTTTCTCATTTTTTCCCTTTTCTTTTCCTTCCTTTCCTCCTCCCTCCTCCCTAGTGCCTCTTCCCATTGAACATTTTCTTCCTATTTCACATTATCTACTATACATTTTGGCCCTTATTTGTGCTTTCAGTTTCTCACAACAGAGAAACGAGGTGATGTTTACACACGTGTTTCAGATTTATTTCACTTAAGAGTATGGTCTCAAGAATATTCTTATAAGAACAGCACCTAGGACAGTACTCAGTATATGATGAAATAGTAAAAATTATTGTCCCTTAAACTAAAGTAGACAGAAGATGTAGATTGCCTTAATCCATGAGCTTATCACCAATTTGAAATTGGAAGGAAGATGTCTGACAGCTGAGATGTCCCAGGTTTTTTTCACTTTTTTTTTTTTTTCTTTTTTTGCAGTACTGGGGATTGAACCCAGGACCTTCTCACTGACACCTCTAGGCCTTTTTAAATTTTTTTTTTGAGACAGGGCCTCACAAAGTCACTAAGCTGCCCAGGCTTGGCTCAAACTCATGATTCTTCTTCCTAAGCCTCTCAGAGTGCCAGGATTACAGGCGTGTCCCACCACACTAGGGACATCCCACATTTTCATTCAATCTATTCAGCATTGTAGGTACTCAAATATGAGAATTGTCAGGTCACTGTCCAGGCCTGGCCTTCATAGGTGGACCCCAAATCCTTCCTTAGTTACAATCAACATGGGCATGGGAGCCATTTTCCTCTGTTGACATAGACCTTTGTCCTTTATGGTTATTTTAGTTTTGCTCTCTAGCTTTCCTCTGATTCTCAAGTCTGATTCTTTAAGCTAATTGAGAATGTGTCTTGTTACAAATTCAGGTGTGTTCTGATTGGTTTTCCTAAATAACCCCAGTCTAACATACTCCAAACCTGGAAGTCCTTCCCTCCGCCTTATCTACCATCCCAGCCTAGCGCAGGCCAAGTAACTTTCAACAAATAAATGGCAGGCACAAACATGCAGACCGATAGAAACAATGCCCTTCTGACTAAGGAGGCCTGGCAGCCCCTGCCTCACTCGCATTGCCTCCTCATCTTACAGATAAGGAAAAGAAGTTTCAGAGGACAAGGAAGTTCTCCACTGTGTCATGGGTTGCTAATGGCAAAGCAAGTGACAGGCCCTCCCAACCACCCCTGGATTCCTCTCTAATGGAAATCATAGAGCAAAAGACAAAATCAATGGTCATTTTAGATGTTTCTGAATATGGTAAAAATTCTGCAAATTGAAAGCTAACTTACACCCCATGTATAGGCAACTGCAAGAAAAAGGCACAGGATGAAAACACAGCTGCCGCTTGCTAACTTCTAGAATTAGAGGAGTCCTCCATGGGGAGCTCCATCCACAGCTGTAGGTCAGCCTTCAGAAGCAAATCAAGTCACCAGGGCATGCTTCCTTCAGGTTCACGACTAAGAGTGTCACCTTCCAACTTAAGTGCGACCGCATCAGCAACCTCTGCTCCTGCCTGCTGTTGGAACTCAGCCTGTGTCAGCGCCCAGCTCGGTGAACCTAGCTGATGGCACTGGAGTTCTCCCTTCACCCCTTTCACAGGGCAAAGAACAGTGAAGTCTCATCAAGTTCGAATGGTGACCTTGGATTTTCTAAAAATGATATGCAGGAAAGGGAGATTGAAGCTAAGTAGGTGTGAGAATGATGTGCCTTTTGTCCATTTCAGAGATGGCTTCTTTATAGTCAGATGGGTAGAAGCCATGATTACCACCTTCCAAAACCAGACTCTAAGCAAGCCAGTAAATCTCAGCCTCTGCTGGATATCAGAATCAATGGGAAAACATTCAAAATAATTGTGGTGCCCAAGCTGCACTCCAAAAGGATTATATCAGATTCTGTGGCAGCAACCTAGGCATCTGTGTTTTTTTTTAATTCCCCAGGTTATTCCAAAGTGCATCCATGTTTATGTGCCTCTGCTGTGAGTATGAGCCAAAGGAGCCTTTTCTAACTGGCTTCCACGTGCCAAGGTCAGAGCCACAGGCACGAAAATGAAAGAAAGGAAAGTTAAATCTGTCTTGCTCTTCTCATTCTCTTTCTTCTTTCATTTTCATCACAGACTCTAATTCAAGTGGCTAAAGACTAACTAAAATCATCGGAATAGACATAATCCTTCAAAAAAAGGAAGTCCTCTGTCCCTGACCTTCTCTGATTCCCTCCTCCTTCCCTCTATTGCATCCTCCTTTTCTCACTTCCTTCTTCATTTTTAGCATTGACCACTTTCTGTACCCTTAGATTATAAAACTTTCTTGATGTACATATTTTCCTGGGACTCTAAATAAGTTACATGGGAAGAGACAAGGTGCCTGCACCCTTGTTTATCTGGACTTCATTGATCATGTCAGGATATTCTGCAATAATCATGGGCTGGGAAGAAGTTGCTGAGAAATACTTAAAACCCAAGCTGTCCCTTCCTTACCTCTTTCCAGTAACAAAAACTTTATTTTTAATTTAAAAATTTTTTTTGAGACAGGGTCTCACTGTGTAGTTCAGGCTGGTTCTGAACTCACTATGTAGCCCAGGCTGGCCTTGAACTCACAGCGATCCTCCTACCTCTGGCTTATGAGTGCTGGGACTACAGGCATGCTTTGCCACATCCAGCTGCACAAAAACGTTTTGTAGAAACACAGAAATTCCTGTGCTATTAATCCAGCCCAGGTCAACAGGCATCAGGAGCAAACCTAGCAGAAAGGACTCTCTGAAGGCCACTAAATGGCCCCATCCAGAGCCAGACCCACAGGGAGAGGGGAGAGAGCAAGGATGGTGGGTGGGGCATCAGGAAGGTGTCTCCTAGGCCAGTGGACCTACCCAGTTTTGGGGACAGGTACTTAAATTAGCACTCTGGGGGAGAAAGGCAGGGAAGGATTTAAGGAAGCAAAGGAGTTATGAGTGAGAGAAAGCATACCGCATTTTTTTAAAGGCAGCAGGAATATGTCCTAATTTGGAGAAACAGGCCACATTGCCATGGCAACTCTGAATCTCCACAAGGCAGCCAGGCATGCCTTTAAACATCGTGTTAAATAGTTCAACTATGAAGAAGAAGAAAGGAAAGAATGTAGGGGGTTTGAGAGAGAAAGAAGAAGCCTGAAGCCTGCCGAGGGCCAGAGAGAGATGCTGCCTGAGGCCTGGCCATTCTTCAAGGGAAATTTCAACCAGTGAAGCTGCAGGTTCTGAACTGGATCTTGTCTCTCTGATTCTGGCACATTGGAGACTGTATTTGCATATAGTTAACCTGTATCTTAAGAAAGATGTTCTCCAAGACACATAGATGCTAACCCACTACTTTTCAACCTTTTTGATACCAGAATATCCTCAGAACTTCTAGCCCAACCTCAAGCCTGCCCTGTGAACAGATGCTCCCTCCTCCCAGGAGCCTCACAGGGCCTGTACCCTCTTGGCAGAGGTGAGGGGACTGGAGAGCACAGAGGTTGTGAAGAGCAATAATTTGGCCACACCTGTAACCCATTCATGGCACACTAGTAGGGAATTCTTGCTTAAGGAGGGGAAATTGTATTTATTTCAAAAATTAAAAACCATCTGGAAACCACACCTAAATAAAATTATGTCGTGTGTGGCCCTTTGGGATCATGCCAGTGATGACAGCAATCAGGAAACAGTTTACTGAGTGGCTGCGAATCTTTGGAAAATATGAATAAGAATATAAAACTGTTCTCCCATCTGGAACATTAATTACCCAAATTAGGCACTTAATGTTCAGCATTCATTCTACCTTACAAATAGTTTGCAACCACACTGCCTGCCACATCCCTTTGGACGGACCCTTTTCTTTCACGAAGTCTCTCCCTGTGTCCCTTCAGGCCTCTTTGCCCACCCTGCCCTCTCCCTTTTCTCCTCTGATAAGGCCAAGGAGTGAGCTATGTAGTTCCAAGCAGGTAGGAGCAAGGCAGAGAAGGAGAAATGGTGAGGGGCTCCATGCCTCACGCCCACTCAGACACCACTGAAGGGGTAGCCAAGGGTGTCACAGGTGTCCAGGCAACCTGACACTCCACAAGATGTGGGGATTGGAGAGCGCATGCTCCTGTTAGCTCCACAGCAGTCACAGAAGCAGATGGGCTTGCTATTCCCAGGCCTACACTCTCTCCCTTTCTGTTCATCACTTACATCAAATTGTCTATAGATTTATTCTTAGCATATGACACTGAAATTTCTATTTGCTCTGCTGTGCTCCATCAGGAAGTGTTCATTCCATAAACACCCCAGGGCCCAGAAGGGGCTCAAATTACTTCTCTCCTGTTCAGGTCTCCAGACAGAGTCCTTGGGGTCCACAGAAGACCTCAATGGATCCCAAGATAAAGGAAATTGGACTCTCCCACTACGCATCCCCCTGTCCCTGCCCTGTGCCCTCCAAACGAGAATAGATATTTTTGAGCTGTGTCTCCTCCACCACTTCACACACACACAGTCTGGCTCAAACCATAACTCCCTGACCCTGATGGGATGATGTGAGGATGAAGTGAGGTGTGGTGCCTGACCCATCTGCAGCTCCCAGGAGAAAGGCTCCTTTCCCCACCATGCTTGCACTCAGTGTTGGGTGAGATGAGGCACTTGCTTCTCGGTGGACCCCACAAGGTTGCTATTGTCACTCTGATTTATCAGTGAGAAGCTTGCACTTGTCAAAGGTTAAATAATTGCTTAAGTTGAAACAGGTGGGAGCCAGCAAAGTCCAATTTTGATTTTTAGATTCTCCACTCTTAACTCCACCCTCCTCTCAATGATGCCTTGGAATTTCCCAGGAGAGGGCCTAGGGTTGGCTGTCTGCTTGGAAGGTGGGGCTCTCGGAGTTGTGTTGAGATCACAATCCACAGCAGTGAGCACAGTGCCTGCGTCAATCACATTATTTTGGGTGGCTATGGTGCTGTTGGCGGAGTGGCTCAGCTGCTGGTGGCAACCTGTGAACAGGGTAAAGGCTCCCTTGCCAGCCTTTCTTGCAGCTGCCATGGGTACACTGACTTTCTAATAAAGGGCATCAAATATTTGTTTAATGGAAAATATCATAGCATGTGTTCCTTGATTGCAGTTCTGCTTCTTCTGTAGCTGGATCTCCATGGATTTAAAAACTTAGGAGGGAGTTATAAGAAGAAAAGTGAAACTATTTATTTTTAGCAAAATTAAATGAGTGAAAGGCTGTATACCAGAGGGGTGAGGATGGAAAGAGTAACAGATAAATGGTGAGTGGGGAAAAGGAGAGAAGAGAGTGGGAAGTGTTCAATAAACCTGTCTACTTAAAATTCTATTCAGGACAAGGCCTGGAACGTAGCCAAACACAGCTCAAAGTACCTGTTTGGTCCACTTTCCACCTTTTAGGCCCCTAAAATTCCCCAGGATGCCTCATTCCCTGAGGGAAAGCTCTTGGTTTACATCACCCTGTTCCCAAACAAACTTTCATATCTGAAGCACCCCACCCCCTCAGAACTCAAAGACTCCAGGACTGTTTTTTCTGCTAAGCTCTGCCCTTTCTTTCTTCCTGCCTAGTTCTTTCTTTATTCCTCCATTGAATTAACCCACATTTTAAAAATAATTGAATTGTCCATGCATTGTTTCATCACATTACAGAAAATGGCCTCTTGTGATCACAGTGTCAGCCTTTTGGCCTCCACCTCCTGCAATGTCTGTCTCTTCTATTCCAATCTTACCTACTCCCTCTCCTGTCACCCCTTAAAAGATTAACACTCCTTGGGTCAGAACATTCACTCCACTTGCTGGTCGTCACCTGATAAATCTAGAATCTCAAAGCTTTCCACCAGGAAAGAAGCAGGGAAGGGTTGTATTGGAGGAGCCAGATGTTTTGCTCAAGAGAGGAGCGTATTTCAGAGCAGCGGCTCAGGGGGAACTGCCAGCTTGCTCTTGGCATCCCACTGATGCACAATAACACAAAACCTGTTTCTTTCCTCCTTGCAGTGCTAGGCAGGTGCTCAGCACTCACAGACTCACCTTCACTGAAAACCTGGCCCACTCAGAGCACTGCTATGGAAAGCACAGAAAGTTGGCAGTCACTTAGTGAGAGACTCGGCACCCAGACCACTTTCTACCAGTCCTTCCAGCCATTCACTCTCCCAATATGTGGCAAGGAAGGTGCCACCGAGAACTCATTTGTTTGTAACACTTAGTGATCACACTCTGGGGTGAGGTCAGCTGCAGCAAGGGGAAGCATATCTGAGCAAAAAAGGTGAATGAAGCTGGGAGAGAAACATCAGAGAATTCAGAGGTCTCTACAGTAGCCTGGCAGGCAGATTTTCCACCATTTAAAATTAATTGTGTGACATAATGTGCACAGATATTCACAGAACAAAGAGAAAGGTTGGACAAGAGTAGAAAAGCAACTGAGAAAGGGTGATGGAGCCCGGAAATGGCTTATCCAGGATTTACTTATCTGGAGGAAATGTTCAGGCTAGAATTTTTTCTAAATGAAGATAATTTGAAAGTGGCTCAATCAGATGAAATGTAACCACACATAATCACCATGATGAAATCCCTGGATTTTTTTTACAGTTCCTTCTAACTAGAGTAATAATAATAATACCTAGGGCTGACAGTGCTTATAGCTTAATAAAGTGCTCTTTTGCACCTCATTTTAATCATCACATCATCCATTATCATTTTATGGACAAAGAAACTTTGGCTCAGAGAGGTCCAGTGAATTTGCCCAAGGAGCTGAGCCAAACAAAAGACCCAGGTGTCAGACAAAGGTCTTGTGACTCTATGCCTCAGATTTATGCCGCTGTTGTCCACAGTCCTCTTAGAAACAAAGATAGGCACAAGAAAAGCCCAAAGAACTGAGAATAATGTGTATACTAAAAGCTACCCCAAAGCATCGATTAGGTAAAAATTCACCTTTAGTGATTAATAACCAGGTTGAGCCTGAACTCTTTTGAAAGGATCAGTACATTTTTATGGAACATAAAAATCTCCATAACAGAAAAGTCGGCATATGTATATTTATTTATATTATGAAAACTATATAATTATATTATAGAACCATAGATTTATAGTACAGAAACCATAGAATAGTTTTATACTTGAATATTTAAATATAAAATATGCTGGTTTCTTCTCCTCTAGATAAAAGAAAATGAGCTTAGCCTCTAATTAAAGACCAAACCACTTGTATTTCAAATGGTACGGTATGCTCCCCTCATTTTGAAGAGGACATTATGCATGCTGCCACAGTGCATAACACACTGCTCTATTTCATTCTGTACCTCTCAGTTCTGCCCTGCTGCATCCTTCCATATCACTGGGCCCAGTTTTCACTCCCTCTGGAACCTGTTCATTCAGTAAGAATCCAAGCATTCCAGAAACATATAGCTGGAATGGAATTCAAGGTCATCTTGTTGGAAAAGAAAAGCAGCAGAATAAGAGAAGTAAAAATTCCAGGGCTGAGAAAAGTGCCTTGGACTCTTAATGTACACGAGGAAAAGGTAAATGTGTCAGTGCAAAAAGAATCTTGAGATTTGGAGCCAAAGATACCCATTAAGTCTTGGATGCACCTCTCACCTGATATGCCAACTTCACAGCTACTCAGTAGTTCCAGACCTCAGTTTTCTCCTATATAAAATGGGGATAATACTTCATAGGGTTAAACAACCTCATTGATGTAATATTATTAATATAATGCAACTAAATAATATAATCTATGTAATATAATACAAAGCACACAATAAAATACTTGTTCAGAACAAGTTAGATGGCTTTCTACCTTTTATATGTCAAAAAAATCACTGGATGTTCCTTGATTGATTTATTTTTTAAATAATACCATGTTGCTGATATGCTACTTTGGCATTTCCCCCTTCTCTGAGCTTTAAATTGCTTGGCTTGCCTTTTTTTTTTTTTTTTCGTATTTCTTTTTTTTTATTATTATTATTGTTTTTGGTACCGGGGATCGAACTCAGGTCCTTGAGCTTGCGCAGCAGGCAGCAAAACCACTGAGCTAAATCCCCGGCCCAAGATATTAATTCACCTCTCTCTGATTTTGTTTTTGGTTTTTTTTTTGGTACCGGGATTGAACTCGGGTCCTTGCGCTTGTGCAGCAGGCGACAAAACCACTCAGCTAAGTCCCCGGCCCTTTTTTTGTATTTCTAAAAGGCAAATGGGCCGGGCACTTGTGGAGCCCGTGCTCGGTCAGGGGTTCTGCTGGCTGCCTGCCTGGCCGGCTGCACCCCTAGACCAAATCTCGGAGCTGGCCGCCAGGGTGTAGAATTGAGCTGCTCTGTCCCAAGCAGGCAGCATTTATTTTAAGATCTGCTGAGCTCCAAGTGCTGTGGGTACCGCGGGGAGAGCCGCCTCCGCCCCGACGGAGTTTACTGTGGGAGTTGGGGGTCCAAAAAGATCCTAATGATGTGGCACAACAGGAAGCAAAGCACAGGGAAGCAGAAATGAGAAACAGTATTTTAGCGCAAGTTCTGGATCAATCAGCCCGGGGCCAGGTTAAGTAACTTAGCACTTGTAAAGCCTGAAAAACGAAAGCAGTAGAGAATTACCTTATATGGATGGCAAAGTGGGAAGGTCTTAGAACAAGATTTAATAGAAATCCTTGAAAAAGTAAGTCAACAAACAGAAAAGAAAACAACAGTTAAATTCAACAGAAGAAAAGTAATGGACTCTGATGAAGATGATGATTACTGAACTAAAAATGTTTAGAGACTGACACTTAATGGAACAATTTTAGGGCAGAAGTTAAAATCTGTTTAAATGTTTACTTTGTATGGTCTATATGCCTTGAAAAAAATAAACTTGTTATGCAAAATAAAGTTTTTTTAGTATCACAAAAAAAAAAAAAAAAAGCAAATGGAAGAACTTCTTCAGCTTGATTCTCAAGGGGCCAGAAGCAAGAAGTAAGGAAAAATCACTCGCCATTATGAGTATGAATAATGCCCCATATTCAAGTGTCTATTAAGTAATCATAGCTTTCTTCCTTTTATAAATAGATATTGCAGCAGTGTGAGATAACTGTACATCAATGAGCTGTTACAATATTAACTCAAAGCAAAGAAACATATCGTTTCTCTTAGCCTAAGCAACCTATTTGTGGGTAAATGTAAAGTTACTGTGGGATTGTTTAACCCAGAAGACCACTGAATATGCTGCAGGGCATACCATTCCCTTCTTATGGATGAGGAAACTGAGACCCAATAGATGAAATTATTTGTCCAAGTTCATTCAAGTAGTCATGCTGGGGCCAGATGTCTAACCCAGCATCTCTAACTCTCAAGTAAGCCCTCTCTCCCCTATAGGGCACTTTTGAAATAACCTTCCAACCTTCTCAGATTATTGATGACTATGTCACACAGGACAGAAATAAAAGGCTTGCTAAACCAAGACAGAGTACATTGATCACTTCCCCTCCATCCCTGAGCCTCATCAGGCTGTCACTGGAGGAGATTATGATATACCACAGAACCTCCATGCAACATGCTTGTGCTTGCTGCAATTTCTGGTGGAGAAGCAGAGCCCTCCACCCGTCAGGCGCCATACCAACAGTTCAGAGGACACATCTGCCCCCACAGCTCTTACAAGTAATTCCCTTGGAAATCCTGACTCTAGCAATAACATCCAGAGCAGTGCTTCCCAAACACTGGCCAGAGGATCAATGACCACCCCACAATAGTTATCACTGTCCCACAGAGGAAGAAATGATAAGAACCATGTATTGAGTTGTTGATATGACTAAATGTATTCAATTTAAAGGACTGACCTTTATTCTGAGATCATGTACTTTCTAGTTTTGTTTTATTTCTATTTTCAGTATCCTTTCTTTAAAAAAGTAATGTGGTATAGGATTTTTTCAAATCCATGATGGGGAAAATAAAGATTAATGATGGTACATCATGCGAACACTGCCACCATCATTGTAAAATAATCCGTCTGTGAATTAAGAAACCAGGAAACAGCTCTTACAAGAAATGGGCAACAGAGGCTGTGTTCTTGGAAGTGCCAAAGTCCCCACTAGACTGAAGCACTCCCAGAAGACGAGGAGGCTCCAAGGGACTGTCACTGCCTGCAGTCAAGGGACTTGGAGGAGGGGAGGGGCTCTGTAAAAGCATGATCCAATATGACACCCCACTCATGGGTTTTTCATTGTGTGATGGTGTTTTGGTTTAAATTTCTTTGCTTCTACTTTTCACATTCAATTAGCATCATGGGTAACCATGTACTAAGTGTCAGTGTCATCAGGACTTTCCATATGCATTATTTTTCATAGCCCGGTGAGACAAGCCTTTAAAGGTGTTTGAAAGGATCATGCCTGCTTTTGTAGCCTGCTGATGCAAAGGCTTTATGACAGCCTCCCAGATCTTGGCTTATCAAATCCAGCCTTCCTCATCTGATTTGTGTGTCATTTTCTCCTGTGAAGTATTCTACACACTGCCATTGACTAAAACCCTATTTACATCTATCTTTCTCCAACTTCACTATTGTACCTTCAGTGACCTACACCATGTCTAACACATAACGGACACTCAATTATACTACAGCATGAATGGACTAATTCTAGGGCACTTTCCAAGGAGTTAATCATAAGATAATTTGATGAAATTAATCCAAATATTGACATTTCCGTGAAAATGGGCCTGAAAAGAAAGCTGCCTTCTAAAGCTCATTATGGAAATAGGGTAACAGTGAGATTCAAGGAAGTGAAGGATTTTTGCTAACAAAAATAATTAAGAGAATTATAATGAGGTAACACATATAAAGCTCTTAACACATAGCAGGTGTTTCAGACATGTTCTCCTTCCCTTTTCAACTTCTCTTATGATCAGTTACTTATTGGAATGTTGGGGTGATTTGTTCTTTTTATGATTATTAGTTTTATGTTTGTATGCTTATTAGTACGTTTGCTGTACATAATGTTTACATTCATCATGGGGAATCAATACATGTACATAGCACATCTAAATTCTTTTCACCTCTTTTGTTCTCCCTTCTCTCTCCCTCCACCTCACCTCCCTTCCCATTTACAGAAAAGCTATCTCCCTATTTTGTAATGTTTATCTTTTATTTTTCTCTCTAAATTATTTATACATTGGGTTTCTCAAATAAGCGAGATCATGCAACATTTAAGCTCATGTGTCTGATTTATTTCACTTAACATTATGTTCCCAAGGTACAAGCATTTTTCTACAAATCACTCATACTTATCATTCTGTATGGCTGAGTGGTACTCCATTGCATATTTATATACCATATTTTCTTTATCCATTCTTCTATTGATGGACTTACAGGCCATTTCCAAATTTTAGCTATTATGAGTTGTGCTGCTGTAAACACAGGAATGCATGTATCACTGTAATATGTCTTTATCTCTTGATCTTTTTCTATTTAAGGAAATCTATTTTATTGATACATTAATACTATCTCTAAAAATCTGTAATATCAATTCTTTTCCCAGGAAAAACACCTTGAAATTCCATTTTGTCATTGTTTTATGTTCTCCAGAAACATATATACAATGCATACAAACTACATAAATACATGCATACACACACACTTCCAAAATTTTAGTTGACATCAGATTGATGACTACTATGAGTATGATCTTCCAGGTCACTGTGTCTACATCAACCACTTCTAGGGTCTATTCACATTTGATCCAGTTTTAATATTTTTCCAATTGTTTATGGATGATCAAATCAAAACCTTCTTCAAAGTAAAGATTAAATTTATTCCTTTCCCTTCCCCTACCCCACATATTTCTTCTTAAAATGTCTGCACCTTCAGGCATTCACAAAATATTAAATCTATGTGATGAAACTTTTAGGAACACTAGAAAAGCTGGTAGGAAGTGAGCACTATTTAACTGTAAGAACACCGAGTAGGTGATAAATATTAAATAGCCAGAAGACATCAATTAGAGCTAAAAATGCCAACAACTCAAGACTCATACAAAATTGTTATGTCTGTTTTTGAAAAAGGCATTTTCAAAATAATAGGTACAAGTTGCAAATCTATCAAGATCCCATCATTTTCAAAGTCCAACACAACTTACATTTTTATAATTTGTTTGCAACAAATCATCAAATCTGTCTGAAATGCGTCATGTTGTATTGGCAAGCACGTATCTTTCTGTTTGTGCCTATGTATTTTATTTACACCACCCAGTGCAAAGTGGTGCTTAATACCCATTTTAAAGCCAATATTATCACAATATATTGTAGTCTACATCCAGTAACTCTGGAGTAGGTCAAAAACCTAGTACATTTTCTCCTTATTAACACCTCGGTAAGAGTCCCTTACCAGGATCTGGCTAGGAAGCGTCTATCTGACAAGGCTTAATGAAGTGTTAATGAAGGGAAAATGTCCCAGACCATTGTGGGCTATGTTTGGAACAAGTTCAAGTGCACCCCAGTAAACCACTTTCATAGTGGTTCTTATTTTCCCTAGGAGAGGACTTTATTTTGTGAGAGGTTGTAGCCTTGGATTTGTCATCCTTTGCTTGAATAGCGTTCCCTTTTGTTCACCAAATTGAGGTTTAACCCTTGTTGTCTTTATTTTTAAATTCCACTGTGTGGGCCGTTATCTATGAATTTCCATCCTAGATATTTGACAAACCTTTCCAATATCTTATGCACATAAAATCATGTCCATAGCTTCTTTCTCTTCCCTAGAAGTAACTTCTTGATCCTCTCCAGTCTCAGGTAAGCCTTGATTTAACTGAAATGCCATCGACGAAGGTCTAGGGAGCATTTGTACGACCAAACTCTGCATATGGGTGGCTCCGCTGTTTGGACCTGACATCGTCCACCACACATCACCAACGAGTGCAGGGCAGCATAGCTCAGGTGGTTGGTTCTCTTCCCTTCCAGGTATTAAAGGCCAGAAGACTATAATCTATTCCTTATTCCTTAAAATTAAAATTTCTCCATCTTTGATATATCATTTAATTTTTCAGCATCTTAGGAAATTGATTGAGATAATAATAGTTATACTCACTTCTCAGAGAGAAAATCTGAAACCCAATTTCCTAATTTGCACAGTTGTGATGAATGTTATGTCAAGACAAAGTACGTAAGCTCACTTTGATAACTGTAAAGTATCATAAAATATAAGACTTGTCTTTTGAATCTCCCATCACGAACCACATATGAAGTTTCTTCCAGATCTCTCTTCTGCTTTCCTTCTCTTTTCTTTTTGGAAGGCTCTCTACTGTTTCAGCACAATCCCTCAACTGCAAGTACATTTCCCAGCAAATTTGAGTCCATCTTTTCTAAGCATCTCCATAGGAGGAATGCTTTGAAATGGAAGTGGAAGGGATAACCTCAGGGTACCACAGGCCTGGGAGCAGTGTGACACATTAGTTTGGGAAGTTCTCTGGTTGCTGAAGAGTCTGACCTACATAAATCTACTTCATTTAAATTTCCTTTCCATCTGCCTTCTTTTTATTACTATAAACTCATAAAAGCAACACATAGGTTTCCTACTATATGTAGTTCAAAAATTTATTAAATGATACTTTTATCAATAACTGGTATATTTGTTAATGTCTTTTTATCATTTATCTCAGACTCTGTTTAAATGTCCTATCCTTCCCCTCACAAAAATCTTACTTACTTTTTTTTTCCATTAAGTTTATTGGTACATTTTAGGTATAAAATACAGTTAAATTCATCATTGGAATCTTGTACCTTTCCGTGATTATTTTGGTTCTTATTTTTTTCCCCTTCCCCTGCCCTCCCTTCAACCCCTCCACCCTTCCCTATTTGCAAAGACTTTGTTTCCATTTTTTTCCTTTTCTCATATTTTTTCTTTTCCCTTCTTTCCTTTCCCCTACCCCTCCCACTTCCCCTGCACCTTTAGACCTTTTCTTCCTATTACACAATATCAATTATACATTTTTTAAATTACAATATCAAGATCTAGGAGACATTACCACAGATTTTACAGAATTTAAAAGGATACAGAAAGCATATTACAAAAATCTGTTTTGAAATAAATTTGACAACTTCTAAGAAGTACCTTGGAAGACAAATTAATGAACTAACTCTGGAGGCAATATAAAATTTGACTAGCACCTATTAAAGAAAGTATATTCCCAGCTTGAAAACCTACCTATGTGACAACAACAGGCTCATATACATTTTAACTGATAAATTATATCAAACATTTAAAGCAGAAAAAAGAAGGAACACTTCTCCCCTCATTTTAGGAAATCGACATTGCGCTAATAACTAAAACTGAATAAAGATAATAGAAGAAAAAAGTATGAACATAGATAAAAATTTGTTTAACAAAACAAACTATTAGAAGTCAGATCTGGCAGTATATAGAAATTGGTTTTATTATAAAGATGGCAGTGTTGGTTCTGTATTGGAAGATCCATCCCCAAAAGTCATCATTTTAACAGAGGAAAGGAAAAAGCCATATGATCCTGTCACTAGTTGGAGAAAAAGTATTGGACTAAATTCTACAGCTGTTCATGGTAAAAGCTATCAGGAGACTAGAAGTAGAACAGAACCTTCTCAACAGATCAAAGACATGTACTCCATACTTCCAGCAAAAACACCTTATATGAATGGAGAAGATACAATGCTTTCTCCCTAAGGTGGGGAACAAGGGCAGACATGTCTACTCTTCATCTGTCCATTAAACTTTGAAACATAAGCCCAAACCAAAATAGTCTGGCAATAAGAAGAAACAAATAGCATAGGATTAGCAAGGTAGAAGTAAAATTTTTATATGTAGATGAAAGGATCATCTACAGAGAAAATAGGAGCCCTAGAACTTGTATTTGAATTTAGCAGGATGAGAAAACACAAGGTATATATAAAAATTCAGGTCTAGGTATACTTGTTATAAATGAAGAATTGGATATTGCAATTTAAAAGTTATGTAGGAGTACAAAGGACCTAGAAAAGTAAAAAGAAAAAGAAAAAAAATGTGTTGGGAGACATTTAGTACCTAATTTTAAGACTTCCTCTACAGTAATCAAGGCAGTGTTGGTATAAGGAAAGATATATGGATCACTGGAATAAAACAGAGAATCTAGAAATAGAACCACACATATATGGTCCACTGAGTTTTGAAAGATTATTTAACATTAACATTTTATAGAACATAAACTCAATTCAAGAGCAGAGGAAAAGATAGTGTTTTCAGCAAATGGCACTAGAACACCTTTTATCCGTATAAAAAAAATTAACCTCAATCCTTTATTTCCACACATAAAAATAACTTGAAAGGATCTATGAACCTAAAATATGAAAGACTAAATCTATAAAACTTTAAGAAGAAGTTATAAGAGAAAATGTTTATGAATTTAGGGTAGGCAAGAATTTCCAAGGATATAAAAACCATGATGTATAAAAGAAAAAAATTGATAAATGAGATTCCATCAAAATTTAGAACTTTAAATGACATTGTTAAGAAAATGAAAAGTAGTCCTTAAACAAACCATCTTTATAATGCATATAACCTGTGACCAGAATATATAAAGAACTCTTACAGCTCATTAATAGACAACCCAATTAAAAAGTAGACACAAGAAAATGATAAATAGCCGGTACAGCACAAGGAAAGGTGTGCAACACTAGAATCAGAAAAATACTAATCAGTACAATAACAAGATTGAATTATACACTCATTAGGGAGACGAAGTTAAAAGAACAAATGTCAGCCTAGGTGTGAACCAGTTAGAACTTTCTAATACTGCTAATGTGAATGTAAAATGATAAAACCATTTTTGAAACAATATATAGAAATTTTTTGTATTACTGTTTAAGAACCGACAGTCCTGTTCTTAAGTTTTCACTCGAGAGAAATGAAAGCACATGTTCACAATAGATTTGTACATACAAGTTGACTATCCCTTATCTGAAATTCTTGGGATCAGAGTGTTTCAGATTTTCATTTAAAGTCCACTTGATCTGCAAAGAGGATAGCTACTCCTGCTTTTTTTTTCAGGTTCCTGTCACATGGAGTATTGTTTTCCACCCTTTAACTTTCACACTATGAGTTTCTTTTTGAATTGAATGTACTTCTTGTATGCAGCATATTGTTGGATATTGCTTCTTGACCCATTCTGCCAGTCTATTTCTTTTGATTGGTAAATTGAGACCATTAACATTGATGGTTATAACTCACACATATTGACTTATCTTTGTCATGATTTTTTCTTTTTGTTGGATTCTCCCCCTTTGCGTTTAATTTCTTGTCGCGCCTGACGGATCCCTTCTGCTGGGCTTCCTGGGGTTGTGATCCTCATTGTCTTTTCCTAGGGTATTGTCTAAAATTTTTGGAGTGCTGGTTTGGTATTCATGAAGTTCCTCAGGTGCTCTTTGTCATGAAAGTATCTTATTTCTTCATCAATTTTGAAAGAGAATTTTGCAGGGTACATCAATCTGGGTTGGAGGCTGTTTTCTTTTAGGGCTTAGAATACATCACTCCAAGCTCTTCTTGCCTTGAGGATTTGCGTTGAGAAGTCTGCTGTGATTCTGATGGGCTTTCCTTTGTATGTGATTTGTTTCTTTTCTCTAACAGCTTGTAGAATTTTGTTCTTCTGTTGCGTTTCTGGAATCTTAACTATTATATCCCTATGTGTAGATTTTTTTTGATCAAGGCTCTTTGGAGTCCTATATGCCTCGCTTATCTGTGTGTCAATTTCTTTTCCCCTGGTCAGAAAGTTTTCTGCCATCACTTCTGTGAACAGTTTTTTTATGTCATCTGCACACTCTCCTGTTTCTTCATTGACTCTGATCAGTCTTATGTTATTCTTCTTTGCATTGTCTAGCAGCTGCTGGATTGACTGCTTGTGGTCCCTTACAATTTTAAAGCAATTTTTCTTTTCCTGGTCACTAATTGCAATCTTATCTTCTATATGTGAAATTCTGTGCTCATATTGGCTCATTCTGCTGCATAGACTTTCAATGGAGTTTTTAATCTCCTGGAAATCTGTTTGTGTCTGTTTTATGGATTCCATTTGTTTCCAATGTTGGGATTCCATCGTGTTCCTGATCTCCTCTCTAGATTTATTAATCATGTCTTGCACTATGAGCACAATCTCTGCTGTTATCTGAGAAATTATTTCTGATTTCACTTTTTCCAGATCTTTTTTTGTTGCCAGTTCAGGGAGTCCAGTTGGTTGACCATCAGAGTGTTCCATCTTGTTTCCCTTTGTGGTTGCTGTAGGTGATCTGGAAGTCTGGTTTTGAAACTGGTTTACATGTCTTCTCATTTCAATGGGGGGGGGAGTGCTGCTGGCACCTGCACGGCTCACCTCCTGTGTGCTGGTGAGGGTGGTATGGTGGCCTAGAAGCCTCCTCTTGTGCACTGGGAGCAGCTCACCTCCTGTGTGCTGGCAGGGGTGGTACGGCAGCCAACAATCCTACTTTCAATGTGCCCTTGTTCTCACCTCTAGTCAGGACAGAGGATAATTCATTATGTCATATTATCTGCTTGCCTGTGAACTACTAAAAAGGATAGAAATTTTGTTGAGTTTAAAGCCCTATCTGAGTCTGACCTGGTAATCTAGAAAAGTAGGCCAACTCCGTGGGAGAGCTGAGGTGTGGCCTCAGGCAAGCCACTTCATCTTTCTCAGCCTTAGTGTCCTCTACCATGAAATAAGGGCATTAGATGAGTCTCTGAACCCTTTCCAGGTTGAATCATCTTTGATGCAGGAGAGCAAGACTTCATGCTTACCAAGATGTCTGTGCAGGGGTGAGAAGGGGATGGGGTGGGATGGAATAGGCTACCCCTCCCAGGAACCCCTGTCCTTTCCCTGCTGTAGATAACTCTTCACATGTCTACTCTTAAAATTTGTTACCCAAGATATAGCTACAAGACTCAGAACTTGACCACACAACCTCAAACCTCACCACAGTTCTTCATTTACTCTGTTTAGTTATAATCTCCTCACTCTGACCCCTGTAAATTTTTGGTGGCTTCCCTCCTATACTTTTGTCATCTTTCCTTTACTCAACGTCCTTTTTTCTTAGATGATGTATCAGACACTGTTTGAGTGGATTACAAAACCCAAGCTCTTCAGTTTCTTATATTAAAAAAAAGGCCAATAGAGTAAGGGGCTTGCTCAAATAGCTATAGTTGGGTGTAAAGTAAGGACGAGAAGGAGTGCTCCTGACTTGATAGCTCAGTTTAGGCTCTTCTCAGTGTAATGTCTACTGCCATTAAATTAATATTTCCATTCAGCCCTTTGGCACAGGCCAAAATATGACCTACATTATTTTAAAATAATAATAGTTAACCTATTCCATCTCCTTTCTATTTAAATTGGTAGCACAGACTTCCAATTTTAAGTGATTCTAGCACTGTACCATTGACTATTTTTTCCCAGTCTTTGAAAAATGAGAGCAAAATTTCTATAAACTCTTGACAGTTCCATCTCACATTAAACCCACCCAAGTCAACCATTCTCATATCCAGTGTGCTGCACATATGCCCTAGTTCCACCATCATCTAGCCCAGACAATGTTATTAGGATCTATGTGAAAAGTAATTAAATCATTTCTTTAATTATTCTCCCATGCTTATAAATAATTAAGAAACATACATTCTCCTGGAAGTCACTAAGGGCCCAGAAATAGTAAATGGTGGGGGGAGGGGGGGATCAGGAAACACATTTGCAAAGGAAGTAAAAATTCAATGAGGGTATGATGAAGGAGAAAGAAAAAACCTGAGAAAGAGGAACAAGCTAAGAAAATAAAAACAAAAGCACAAAACTGGGAGAAGGAAAGAGCAGGGCAATTCTTAGTGGTACTGGTAAAAATAAAAGGACATCAAGACAGAAGACAGTGTCACAAAATAGACCTAGCAGCAGGAGAGAAAGGCATACAGGCAGAGGGAGGCTGAAGGAAGCCAAACATAGCCTGGATTTGTTGTTATTTTCCTGACTGCACAACTAAGAAAACTGATGAACTCAAAGGTTAAGGAGGTGAAGATTTCAAAACTAATGAGAAAGAGAACCAGAATATATATATATGCATGAAATTATTATTACAGATATCAAAAAATGAGCATTGACCCAATCCAGGCTCCTTATCCAGACACCCACTGTGACCAGGTTGTGAATATGAGTGGTAGCTGCTGGAGGTCATCACTGCCACAGCATGGGGATGAACTAGCAGGGTTCTACCTAGATAGGACACATGTCCTTGGCTGGCCTCATTAAATGTCAAGTTCTAACCAACTGAAGCAACTTGCTCCAGACTATAAAACTAATGTGTGACAGCTCCAAAAACCAGGCACAGACCACCTGGGAACTTGTAAGTATGCCAGGTCCAAAGGTAGGCCATTGAGGACCTCAGCGCTGACAGGATGAAGCATGAAGATGGCCGTGTGCACCACATAAAGCGGACATCACGTGGAAGAGTGGGTCACAGGAGGCAGGGCCAGACAAGGTGAGAGGAGGAAGAGAAACAGGAACCAGAAATGAGATGATGAGAGAGCAGAGGGGGTTAAGAATGAAAAGGAGGAGAGAGAGAAGGAATAAGAGGATCCAAGAAAGGAAGACCCAAAGGAGGACCCGTACAGGCAGGTTAGGAGTTTAGTCTGCGGATATTGAAAGCCAGTTGGGGATTCTTAGTGCACAAAGCAGGATTTGAGCCTCTTCGACAGTGTGGAAAATTAAAGCAGTCTAGAATTCACTAACTAATGTGGCATTCCTATTTCTCCTCTGTTCTCTCCTGCTTCCCACAGGGAGCTCCAGAAATCCTGGTGCTGTAATAGGCCCATTGCTCTCCAAGGCTCCAGAGGAGGTTCTAGACCATCTGCTGCTCAGTGGAGGACAACTGACATCCTTCTCAAGTGGCTTCCTGTTAGTTTTTCTGTCCAGAGCAAAGCCTCCCAGCTGAGCCAAGCCTTATGGTAGGATTGAAAGGCTCCCTGTGAATCACATGATTTGTGGTAGTCAGGAAAGTTCTTTTTGTTCAAAATATATATTTCCTTTATGGTCCCATAATGTATCTATAATCCCACTATTACAAATGTCTTTCACTAAGTTAAAATGCCCACAGAAGGGTCATGTATCCATCGTTCCTATTTACTTAGACTCTGACAAGGACTTAGTTTTACAGATTGTCACCCCAGTTTGAAATGAAACAGGGACCTGTGGGGATGCATGGAGGACAGACCCAGGACTAGCTCAAGTGGTGCTTTCTGGGGGACTCCATCAGTGGACAATGCAGGAAGCTGGAAGAAGGGGAAAGGGGTCCTCTAGATAACCAAGACGCAGAATAAGGGCACTAAATGACCAAAGGGAGCTAGGAGTTATCAAAAATGAATCAAGGAAAATGGGATGTTATGATTTATAGCTAGATGTCCTCATGTGCTCATAGGTGGGGCTTTTAGGATGTGGCTGGATCATGGGTGTGTGATATGGATTAGACCACTGATTGGTTTGGCATAATTGTGGTGATGGCATTACTGAAGAGGGAAGTCCAACCCTGGGTATGGATGACACCAACCAATAGGCTCCTAGCCTGGATGGAATACAAAGGCAGGGTTGCTGCTTCCTGTCTCCTCCCTAACCTGCCATGGACTCTTTCTTTTGTGCCACATCTTCTACCATACTGCCCTGCCTTGGAGCCAGCTGACTATGAACTGAAATTTCTACAAACTGTGAGCCAAAATAAACCTTTCCTCTTTAACTTGGAGATGTTGGGTATTTTGTTTCAGCAACAAGAAAGTAATCATGACATGGGGCAAGGAAGTAAAAGAGACAAAATAGACTAAAAAAAAGGGTTTTTTTTCAGATGCATAACTTTTTCCAAGGCTAACTCTCAAGTTCTGGGTGACAAAGGTTGTTGTGGTTGCTACTTGGAAGTTCCAGGAACATAAAACATAATCTTGCTCAAGTCCTAATGCTGTCTCCTAGTAAACAAGAAACCAACTCCCAGATACTTGTAACGATTAGCCCTTTAGAAGTATCCCTCCAACCACAATGACAAGGTACATCTTTTGAGTCTAAGGGAACACAAGAGCAGAATATACCAAAGAGAGAAAAAGCATCCATCTCCAGAGCATCCATAGAAGGAATCTGCATCCTTAGCCCCTCTGTGCCTTACAGACTAGTTTTTATCATAATCATCGAACTGGTCTCCCCTCAGGAAAAACAGAAATGACATGAGTCATTTCTTACAGGGTTATTGATTCTTCCTTTTCACTAACCAGTCAGACTTACCCTTGTGCACAGAAATTGCAGGGCCCAATAGGAGAACTCCCAGGCCCCGCAATGCTATATAATTTTCTTTGGCAAAAATTAGGTACCAATTTAATCTTAGAGAACAACAGTGATCAAAGACCAGGGCTTTCATAATACAAGTAGTTTCTGACAGATAGCTATATGTCTCTGGAAAAAATGACATTGTAGGAAAGTAGACAGGACAAGAACTGGGACCCAAGCCCTGCAGTGCGTCCTACTGCTCAGCTTGTGCCCATTCAAAGGCCCTGCATGGCTTACCTAGGGTTGCTGCTGGAGATGCTATGCCATCAATTCATTCCTCACTCCTCTTCTGCCTGGTTCTGGGGGCTGGAATATCCACTATTCCACTATTTCTAGGCTCCATCTGACTCCAGAATGCAGATCTTTTTCCATGCTCTGAGTACAAAGCTGGGGTTCCAGAACTGTCCTTCCAGAACAGGAGAACCCCTGTGGTCTTCACTGCGAGGAGTGGTGGAGGGAAGGGTCTGGCAGAGGCTCCAGGCAAGCAGTCAGCAGGGCCAAGGGGAAGAGAATTATTCACAGGATCACAGATGTTAGAGATAACAAGAACTTGCAAAAACATATCTCACTCATCCATCCCACCTAGCCATGTAGGCCCTTTTCCAAGAGCATATGGCCTGTTCCCATCTGATTTCAAAGCAACTATCATTACCAACAAATGCATACTGAGCGCACCTTGTATATTCTACCTTGCCTCAATCACATGGGGAGGACATGAAGAGGCTCTCTTCCTCTAGAAAGGGCTCTCACGGTGTGATAAATTTACCTCTCATGCATTGCCTGAGCATGCCTCAATGTGGGTCTCACCATCTCGTCACAGGTATCTTTCACACACCCGAACACCACCATGTATGTAGTACATGTATGTATTAAACCGGGCTCTGATCATCAGGAAAACAATAGGAGAATAAGTCCTGAAAGCCCAGGAAGGACAGAGGTGCTGAGGAGGGGGACAGAGAAGCTGCCTTTGCATGCCACCTCTAGAAGCTGGGAAGGACTTTGATAACAACATTTATAGCTGATTCTTTAAGACTATTCAAGAAGTAGGGAGCACAAGCCTATAGCCAGGACCTATAACCATCCAGGACAATGAGGCAAAAATATTACTCCTTTTTGTCTACATCTCATTTATGAGATGGACTCCTAGACTTTGGATTAACATGCATCTGAGTTCATTTTCTCCTGATATATACTATGGTGGAAATAAATATCCCTAAACCCCAGAAATGTCAGTGAAGAGTTAGATCTGATCCAGGAGCCAAATCCTGGAGAATTCACTTGCAAGTTTTCTAGGCTTGAGGGTCTCCAGAATTTGGAGGGAAGTAGACCTCTGGTGTAGCTGAAGGCACAGGTTTTGTCAGACTGAAATGGACCCTAAAGTCTTATCAACCCCACATCTGTTCTCCCCTTACTTTCTCTTTTTCCTGTTGTCTTTTATCCCACTTTCTCATCTTATCTCTCTCTCTTCTCTCCTTCAGCTGTTCTCTTGTTCTGGACATTTAGGTCTCAATCAAGATTGACTGGGAAAGGTGGAATGAACTTTGCCCAAGTTGTCTGAGCAACTGGGATATCCTCCTCCCACACTAAATGCTACATGGCCCAAGAAGACCAAGTAAATGAAAGTGCTTAAGCAAAAGAGAAGCATCCTAATGAAATCTGTGGGCTTTACTGTCATTCAGGTAAGGTTCCAGTTTCCACACTGCTGCTGCTAGTGGTAGACCATGGGCCAGTCTTTTTCCTTTCTAATCCTGTTTCATCATCTGGAAATGAAGAATACAACTACTGCTTAAATGCTAGGTCTACTGCTAAATGCAGGCAAAGCACTATCTTGCGTAATGTGTAACACCTGACATTTGGAGGCACTTGTTTTTTTAAAGGGAAAGAGAATGAAGCTGATCTCTTCTGAAACTCCAGATCTGATCCTCCTCAGGCTCATATTAAGCATGGCATCCAAGATTCAAAATCTTTCCAAGGAGCATGTTAATCAATTCCAGACCAAGACTCTTAGTACCCTGTACCCCAACTGAAAACGCAAGACAAGAGAGTTGTGGAACTCAACATCTTATGTGATTTTTCATCCTCTCCAATTCCACTGCCTCTGAACATTTTTACCGTGTTCTCTCCCCTGTCTTCCTTTTCTATATTTTTCATCTATTTTAGCTTCTTTACACCTTCCTCCAGTTCTTCTTGCTCCTTCTTTATCTTTATTAAGCAGCCACACAAATGTAAAGCTCAACAAAGATTGTGACCCATCACAAAAGTTTATAATCAAAATAACATGACACATTCCACTCACCACTGGTTCCCCAAATTGGCTGTATCTTAGGATCCCTTGGAGGAAACTTATAAAAATAGCTATCAATGGGGTTTTTCCCAAAAGTCTAAAAATCAGAATCCTTGAGTATAAAGCCAGAGAATCTGTACTAAAATAATAATGATAAAATTAGAAACTCCTCTGTTTGGTATATGGTCTAGTCAGTTTAGGAATCACTACCAAATTCTAAACTAAGCTAATATAAACTGTATTAAGTTCTTTTCTCCCCTTTTTTTGCTGTTTCTTAAACCCCCTCATTCCCCTCATTCTCTCAACTGATGATGCCATGTAGGTTTATTTTTTGAGAATTTACAGTATTTGCTTTTGTACAAGCACTGAGAACGCAGGGATGGTTAGAAAATAAGAGGCATAGGGGCTAGAGGGAGCTGGAAGGAATATGCAGACAGTGGACCTATGAAGCCAAAAAAAGTAGAGAGATACAGATGGAAGGCAGAGGAAACAAGAGTAGGCAGTAAGAGTAGGAGGGGGGTAGGTGGCAGCAACATGCACTGAGAGTGAAGCCCGGCTTCCCATGAAGTCTGTTGTCCTGGCAACATGATACTGAAAGGTTAAAGGCTGCTGCTCCCTACAACTCTGGACAACATGTTGCCAAGACAACAGAATGCATCCAAGACACATGGTGGCAGGCCATGAGGACTTGGGGGTGTGCTAGGAATCCTCAGTTCAAGGCAGGCCACTCCAGTTGACCAGCCATGCCACACCTCCCACTCTTAATGCCCACAACCTCACTGAAAAATCTCACCCTGCTGCTCCATTTGCTGTGGTGCTCTTTCGAGTGCATCACCCCATTAGGAAGAGGGGAAATGACTTCAGGCTGCAGCTGTAGACACAAGCCAAAGGATTGGCCAAAGGACCCTGGTACAAGGAACTCCAAGGATGTAAAAGGAAGGGAGGCTATTTAGTTACAGGAAAGCCAATCATCATGCTTCTAATTTTCTACATTGTTGTATTAGTGTGTTCACAAGTTTGTAAGAAAATTTTGTAAACAAAACAAAAACTGCATAACCCATAGATAAACCAAAAGAGAAGGTTGCCTGATCCAAGAGGAGTTTGTATTTAAATACTAATAGAAATGACAACAGCAGCCATTTATTCAAAACCAGATGTGTACCTGGCAGAGTAACATGAATGATATAAAAGTAACTTCATTCAATCCTTATAAACGTTCTTTGAGTTTGAGTTTGAACCACAATAGAGATAAGAAAAATAAAGCACAGAAGACACACATGGCAAGAGTCACCCAGCTTCTGAAAAGTGGAACTCAACATGGACCTAAGGTCTATGCCCATTCCCAGATGACACTGACTCCATCTGCAGAAACAGCAAATCAGCTCGCATCGCTTCCTACTCATACCCAGAAGGAGTCCAAAAATACCTGACCCCATGGCAAGCCTCTCATGCCCACCTTGATCTGGCCCCAGAGTACCTATTCCATCTCCACTAAACTTGCCATCCTACTACTTAGAAACAACAAAAAACAAACAAACCAGCAAAAACAATAGAATACATTCCCACTTCAATGCCTTCACACTTGCTGTTCTCTCTGCCACAGTGCTGCCCCTGAGATCTTCACATGCTTTGATTTTTCTCATCATCCAAATATCAAGTGCTCTTTTCTCCAAGACCATTCCCAACCAAAAGAGCCCAGGATATCCTTTCCTAATATTTACATTAAAGCACTTACCATTACCTAAAAACCATGTACACCCCTACCTTTCTGCATGCACAGAAAACCAAAGTGCATCCCCAGTTACCACAGAGCTGGGTGAGTTCAGGTCATAGTGGTGGTGGTTTGTGTTCAATGATGTGTCTACTAATTGTCAGCCAATGCTTCATAAGGACTTGTCTCTCTTATTGACTCTCCAGGACCTGGGACAGCTCCTGGCACCAGCAGACATAATAAGTGAGAAAGGATACTGTTTGCTAAAGGAAGTTCTCAAAACCTCCTGCTATTAGCTTTGGCAAATTAATTGTGTTGATTAAGTAAAGTTGAGTGATACCTAGTTGATTAGCACATGAATTACATGTTTATCTTTCAAACATTTTAAAAATGTTTCTCTTTGGAAAGAGAGTTGATAAAAGGCAAGACCATCCCTGTACCCAAATGCTTTGCATAATAATAAAAGATTTGCTCTGCTCTCTCAGGCCCCACTTGTCAACCCAAGACAGCTCTTTGGCAATGTCTGTCTGGAAGAAATAAAATGGACATGAAGGTTACAATCCCAGATGCCAATGCCAAGCTGATTGGTGGTATCTGGCCAGATGTGAAGAAGGGCAGGGTAATGGAGATAGCAGCCTACAGAGAGATCAAGAAAGTATTTGCCAGTAACTAGAGAGATTAATCCTATTAGCCATTTTCATTTCTCTTAATTGCAACTGACATCTGCTGCCCTAAAATAATTCATCCATACATTTACTAAATATGTATTAAAGGCTTACTATATGCCAACCCCTATAAGTTAGGTTCTGGGAACATACAAAAGAAAAAGTCATAGTCCCTTCCCTTGGGAAGCTTGTAGTCTAGCAGGAAAGAGAGCTAAAATAACTATGACTAATCATAGTTGTGATTATATGAGCATAAAGTGGAAGGGAATAAAGAGGAAAAGGAGCAGAGTTTTGATTTGAAGGTGGAGAGGAAGAAACATCTGAAGACAAGGGGACCTTGGGTCAAGAGGGAGGCCTTGGAGGGATGGTTACCATCCAGGCTCTGGTAAATACAAAGACATCTACATTTACATTTAACACACTCACACACACACACACACACACACCCCTACCTTCAAGCACTTGTGCATGTACAGAAAAGCAAAAGAACAAAGGCAGAATAAGAAAAGATGAGTGTAGGGGGAGAGGAGGACCTAGGCTAAAAGATAGAAGTCACTCCCACAGCTTCACCAGTGGCCTCCACAGCTAAGCAGATCGCCAACACATCACTTTTTCAGCATTGTCCCTAGCAAAGGGGACCCCAGAGCATTGCTTTGAGATAGAGCAACCCAAGTGCTCCATTACCACAGAGCTAGGTGAGCTCAGGTCACATCGGTGGTGGCCCGTGTCATGTCTGTTTGCCTCTTGTTTATTCAGTGAAGTATACTAAATACCAATCACAGCCTGAACACCTACCATTTCCTATTTGTCAGCCCTTTAACAACACTTCATAATCTTTAGAAATAGGGCCTCTCTGCATTACTCTTTTATCAGGAAATGGAAGCTTGGAGAAATACAGTAATTTGCCCAAGGTCAGTCACTAAATGGAGAGTAGTGTCAGGAAAGAACCTAGGCTGTGAAACTCTGCTGTTCTTCCTTTTAACTGTGGTGTGCACATAACTTCCCTAGGTCTGTCCTAACAAATCACCACATTGGGTGACACAGCAACAGAAATGTATTTTCTCATACATTTCTGGGGTCCAGAGTCTCAAAGCGGGGTGTTAGCAGGGTCTCACTCCTCTCAGGGATACAGGGGATGTGCTTCCAGTGCCTCTTTCAGCTTCAGGTGGCTCTGTTGGCCTGGGGTCCAGTAACTCTCACCTGCCCCTCCTTTTATACAGGCTTCTCCTCTGTGCCTGTGTCTTCCTCTCTTTGTCTCTTAGAAAGCCATTTGGCCTTGAATTTAGGGGGTACCCAAATAATTCAAAGTGATCTTATTATGAGATCCTTAATGATATTTGCAAAGATCTTTTTTCCAAATAAGTTCATAGTTACATGATCCATGGGTTAGGACATGGACATATCTTTTTGAGAGTCACCTTTCAGCCCTCTACAATGCATATGGAGTGCACAATTCAGTGGATGTTAAGTTTTAAATAAAGTTAGCTGTTGTTGTACATCAGACACCATGGTATGTGCTAGGAATACAAAAATGGATAAGGCATGGTCCAGTCTCAGAATAGGCACAAAAGAGATGGACATATAAACAAGACCAGTCACAACAGAGCATAAAGAGGGCACAGGTGGTGCATGAAGAAAGAAATGGTAAATTCTATGAAGATGGTACAAGACAAGAGGAAATGGCATGACTTCTCCTGAAAAATGAAGTGGTGCTTCTGGGTGGACAAATGCATTAGTCACTTTCTGAGGCTGGAACAAAATACTTGATGTGAGAAGCTTAAAGAAGAGGTTTATTTGGCTCACAATTTCAGAGGATTCAGTTCATGGTCACTGGTTCTAAGACAAAAATGGGATGGCAGAAGGGCACAGTAAGGAAAAGCTGCTCAGCCCGTGGCAGCCAGGAAGCAGAGAGAGAAGGGAATAGTGAAGGACAAGAATACCCTCTTCTAGGTCACACCACTAGTGACTCACCTTCTGCAACCAGGACCCACCTCCTAAGAGCACATTCAACTAATGAATTTCATCAGTGGATGAATCCACTGTAAGTATAGCACCCCCATGATGAAATCACCTTCCAAAAGCTCCATTTCTGAACACATGAGACTTTTGGGGAACGTTTTAGATTTAAATCATAAAAACAAAGAAGAGGACAGTCTCAGGAGTGGGAGTAGCACAAGCAAAGGCACAAAGATGGGAACCAGCCAGGACCATTCAAGGAACAGTGAATAATTTAGCATGGTTTGATATTGCAGTTTAAGGGCAAGGAGGTAAAGAGAAATCCTGGGGAGGCATCCTGGGACCTGATCAAAGAGGACATCATATTCCAAGCTGTGGGGAACCAGGGCGGCTGTTTTAAGGGAAAATGTAAACATCTGATTTGAATCTCTAAAGAAACCCAGGTGAGCTTTGACTTGGCTATGGAGACAAAAGGGCAAGAGACCCAACCCTTAGGTCATATCAGCAGGCAAAGTGTGGACACAGACCAGGGCAATCCTAAGATGTGAAACTAACAAAGCTTAATTATTGCTTGAGAGAAAGGAATGGTCCCAGACTGGTAACTACTTCCTTCCGAGAGCTCTCTTGGTTTCTGTGTTGCCCCTCTATATTGTCTTAGCTCCTTTATCATCTCTGCCCCTCTGGCCACCTTCAAATGATGGTGCATCTCCAGATTCTGCCCATGACCCACCTCTATCCTCATTCCACTGGGACTCTGAGTCATCTCATCCAGCCAACTGCCCTGTCATTATAGATGAAGAGATAATAATAGCCTACACAAACATAATAATCTATATGTCCAGCCCAAATCACTGTCTTTACCTCCAACCTCAAACTCAACTGTTCACTAGACATTTCCACTTATAGGACCCCCTATCCTAAAGTCTATTCATTCCCATTCCCAATGTCACCAAATCTATGACAAGTCTAATTACTCATATCATAAATTTGGCAACTAACATTAAAAAGGTCAATAGTGTTCCCTACAGAAGGTTAAGAATAACTTGAAAATCCATCGAATTTTGCATTTTGAAGAAAGTGAAAGATGAAAATGAAAACTGTAATTTCAGACTACTTTTTAAAACAGGAGGGAGGGGAGAATGATGATCAAGGAACGCTTTCATGTTTGCTTGTTTATTAATATTAGAGTGACCTGAATAGGTTTCTGGGCCACAGAGATATTTTTCAGTGCAGGTACAGTTAATATTTTGGGTAAGACTATTCTTGACTATAGAGTTCTAACACATATAGCAGGACAGTTAACATGCTTGCTCTTATGTTTCAAGTGCCTTATGGTGCACACAAATAAATGCACACATATGCATATATGCACACATACCAGTCCTTTTGACCTTTTAAAAAAATCCCTGCACTACATATCCAAACATCTCCTAAGAAGCCCTAAAAAGGAAAATGCCAGGAAAGAGGGATAAATTAATAATTAAAGAGAAATAAGTAATAACTGATGAACCAAGATGCCTGCCTAGAGGACACATTGAGGAGATGAGAATAAGGAAACAAAAGCAGTATTGGATGTGAGCCAGGAGAAATGAGAAATGCATTAGTTGAATTCTCAGGCTGTCACTTACTTCTTTTCAGAGACGCTGTCAAAGCATTCCCGTCCCTAACCCCTTGCCACCCTCTCTGGCAACCTCCAGAGAGTTGGCCCCATGACTTTGTTTGGGCTCCTGAGATCAGGATATGCACCTTGT
Organism: Heterocephalus glaber; assembly: GCF_053883595.1. NCBI lineage: Eukaryota > Metazoa > Chordata > Mammalia > Rodentia > Bathyergidae > Heterocephalus > Heterocephalus glaber. The sequence continues at coordinate 23,811,958 of NW_028258297.1, read as the reverse complement.
CCTTCTTTGACTATAGACATGCCAATGCCAGGAGAACCCCGCACATCAGTCAGCCCTGAGATCACTGAGACCCTGAACCCTGAACGACCTCCAACAAGCTCTGCCTCCAGGTTGCGTGCTCTGAGACACCAACACTGACTTGAGGAAGTCACTGTGAGAAAATCATTATTAGAAGGTCTTGGAAATGTAGTTAATCTCTTTGACTTTCAGTTTTCTCATCTGCACAATGGAGACAAAATACATGCCTCACAAATTCAATGAAAACCTAAAATAATATGTATAAAGTGACAAGCTTGTACAGGTGACTAGCTCAAAGTCTGACAAAAATAAATATCATCAATATAGTCTTTCTCATCACAACTACATGATGACTTAAGATAACCAGGTCTTCTTTATCTGTGAAAAATAGTTACGGCAGGAAATTTTTCTTATTCTCAGAAAAGTAGAATAAAAAGAGCCTTTAATGTTACTATCCAGCATTCTGGACTCTTAAACTACACAGTCAAAATATAATTTTGAATGAAATGTAGGTCTAGCCTTTAAGAATAAGACAAAAAGAATCACAGAAGTCTCAGTAAAAGGAATAAAAATATACTTATCACACAGAAATCATAATCCAGAAGTTTTCAGCTCTGTTACTGTTATCTATTAAAAAGTGGCTGGTGATATGTTGAAAAGTAACTGTCCTCCTGTGTCTATAACATACTGCTCCTTCCTACCTAATATCTTTAATATTTCACCCACCTAGTAATTTTTTATTATTTATCAACACTTTTGAATCTATAACTGTGAATTCAAACACTCTTACTCTGCTATGCCTTTTTAAAAATGTTTTTGACTTATCTTCTTTGCTAATATCCCACGTGTATCAGTTTATGGAGATCACCACACGTCTTTGCAAATCTGAGTAAGTTCTGATCATGCCACAAACAGCAGCTGAATTACCATGCAGACAAGCCCACTGAGCTGCTGCTCATCCACCAGGTCTACAGTGAAGGGTACCACATCTCAAACTCTTCTCCTTATAGGAAAAAATAGGATCCTTTTTCCTCAAAGGAGAAGTCTTATGAAGTCTGTCTTATGTAGCTTCCTTGCCTCATAAGACTCACTACCCACTACGAACCTGGTGTTGGTTTTGTCCCATTTGAATCTTATGAGGCTCAGCAAGCTTCTCCAGTATGGCTAAGGTGTCAAGTCTGAGAGGAAAATGAGCAGAGCCCAATTCCATTGGCTCCCAAGCCTGTGTTCTGTCCTGGTTGTGTCGCTGCCCTTTTGCCAACACACCATCATTTTCCTGGAGAAGTCCAAGAAGTCTGTGAATGCTAATGCGATTTCTAGGCCTTCAGTTTGTACAGCATTAAAACTGTACCTGAACTCCAGGTGGCCAGTCTCTTTAAAGCCCAATTTAAAAAGAGAGGATTGCTGGGCAACAAGAAGCATATTCCACACGCAGGTGGAGCACCTGGAAAGCACACAGGTTTAAGGGCTGTGTCACTGCTGCTTAGAGTGTTGAGAAAGAGCTGACCATAGAGTTCCAGCCAGTAGAGGAAACTGACCTCTGTACAGGCAAATCCATCCTGGTTTTTGTTCTTACTTCCTCAGAGCATCAACTGGGCAAAAGTTTTAAGGTCAGGTATACCTGGATTCAGATTCCAGTGCTACTATTGTTGTCGCTATGTGACTTTCACCAATGTACATAAGCTCTCTGATTAATTTCTCCATCAACAGAAAGGAAACACTACTAATTGCTCACAGGATTGCTGAAAAATTAGGATGCTCATGGACATGATGCTTGCAACAAGATTGGCCTACTCTATGAACATTTCCCCTCTCACTTTTCTTACCTCTACATCAAACTCTCCTCATCCAAGAAAGGCTGTTACACCAGAGTTTGCTCCTGAGGTCTGTCCCAAGAAATTCCACTTCAAAGACGAGAAAAGCAAAGTAACACACCAGGACACATTAGAGACTCAGGAAGAAGCACACGGAAGAGGTGTGAGTAACACACAGCCATCTTGGTTTCAAGATGATGTTGGGTATGTTAATTCACATTGATAAATGAAAGGCAATAGTGCCACACACCACCTCCCCTCTCTCCAAATGAAAGGCTGCTAGTTCAGGAAAGGGATATACGAGGTAGCAGGAAAGGGGAAATAAGACAGGGACAAAGAAAGAGTAGCGACCATCTTCCCAAACCCAGTTACATTACAAAATGTGGTTTTCTCCACAGAAAATGAGTGTATTCTTCAAAACAACAAGTTCTAATCAAGCACCTTAGAAAGGAAAGAATCATAGCAACAGATTCCATGCTAAGAATATCTGTGCATACCCTTTAATGGGGAGAACCATACAGGCTGATGACTTAGCCACAGTCTTTCACTCTGATTAATCCGTTTCCAGACTCCAACTCTGACCCAGCACACGATTTTCTCTTCCGTTTTTGCAGTACTAGATTGTATCCTGGATACCCTTGCCTGATCTTACTGTAGCTTCCATCTTTCCATTTTCCTTCCCACCTCCTGCCCAAGCCATCTGCATCTAGTCCTGATGCCAGTGACAGAACAATTGTCAGGGACTCTCCTTTCCTACCACCTCTCCCTATTTTCCTCACCTAAAGTGTCTGTTTGCACAGTGCTCTCCCAACGTTTCCCACATATTTTATTTCATCTTATCTCCAAAATGTTGTAGATTGGGTAGGATGAAAACAAAAATTATATCTTACAAACCATACTCTATCATGTAGCTTAAATGATCTGATTGCCCAAATTTCCAAAGCTCATCAGAATGGAGATTAAAACTAGAGAGCTACAATTCTTAGTTCAGTATCTCATGAGGCAGAATTGTATAATAGAAAGGACGGGCTCCAAGACAAGTATTTCTGGGGTTTGAATCCCAGTCCCATTGCTAATTATGAGCTGTGATCTCCTGGATTCGTTACTTAACTTCTCTGAGTTAAATTGTGAAAATCCAAGAAAGATTTCAGCAAATGAATAGAGAATATCCCTAGAAAGAAGTGGAAATACATCTAGTTTTAGTTCATTATTTGAATTCAGATGGGCATCCTAAATCCAAGATCTCAGAGAGACTAAAAGCAATTATAACAAAGCAAAATAAAATAGGTTCTTTATACTCAGGTGAGGAACTGCCAAAAAGCACCTCATACATTTTTAAACATCCTCTCCGTTAGTACTGTAAACAGTCTTCTGTTACAAGCACCCCTTGGTTCACTGCTTTACAGCTTTCCTGAATGTGTCGTTTTTGGTCATAGCAGTTTCTATTTTCTAACGAGCCTCAGCTTCTCTTGTGGGACAAGACCAAGAACTCAGCTCCACAATTCAGAGCCCTTTCCCAGACTTAGCATTCTCCAATTCAGAACTGTCTGAGGCACTATTCGATTCTCATTCTTTTCCTGAACCATGAAACTATCTCACTTTCTCCAAACTGCTCCATATAGCCTTCGCTTACGCTGCTGAGTGCTACGCTGAAGACTTTGTGAGGCATTTAATCCTCAACAACCCAATAATGGCTCCATTATTATCCCCACTATGCAGCCAGGAAACCAAGACTGTGAGTAAGGAGTTGGTGGCCAGCTAGAGCCCCACATCTAGGAAGTGATGGTTGAAATTAGCTCTGCCTCTAAATTGAGAGCCCTTACACCCGCTTTACTCTCCTCCCCTACTGCTTTCTGGCACAGTATAATGTATATTTCTTCATCTAGAAAGCAGAGCACCAATTAATGTTTTTACTGATTAATTAGCACAAGCAAAAAAGTGAACACATGCTATGTGACCAGATGCTGAAGTGCTGAACTGTGTCTCTATTATTTCATCAAAAGTCTTTTACAACAGTGCTGTCTTCTCTACATCAAAAACTCTTTCAAAAGAGGGACTTTATCCCTGTTATGCAATCTGTGACAAGAGCACTTAATAAGTGGGTTTTATGCTAAACAAACTAACAACAAAAAAATGTTAATGAAGTGGCAATTACTTGTCTCTTAAAAGAGGAAGTGAAATGGAAGGTTTATTTAGCACTCTTCAGATGGTCACTGTATGTCCCAAACACAGCCAAGCTATCTCTGCTTTCAAATGTTTGTCCCACTGATCCATTGTCGATTAACAGCTGTCAAGCTGTATGACCCCATTCTATGTTTACAAGTCATGGTCAAGGTACATAAAAACACATTTCTAGTTTTTTTTAAAAAAACTGCCTTTAGATTTTGAGGTGGTTTAGTTTTGAAATTTGTTCCTAAGCTTTCTCTAAGATCTGGGAGACTCTTCTTCCCCCTAGCACTGGGGGTTTACCTAGGGCCTTGCACATTCTTTGCAAGGGTCTAGCACTAACTTACACCCCCAGGACTCATTAACAGTTTTATTTTGAGACAGGATCTCTATAAGTTGCCCAGACAGGCCTCGAAGTTTCAATCTTCCTGTCTCAGCCTCCAGAACAGATGGGATTATAGACATTGTTACCATAGCTTGCCGAGGGACCCTGTTTTGGCCTTCATGCAAATTCTTCGACCCTGTGAACACTCTTCTGTGTGGCTCCTGGGAATCTTGGTGCTGAACCCTCCTGTTGCCTGTGACTCTGGCAGTAGTTTCCTCTGCAGCCACCATGCAGGCATCCAACTTTCTAGCTGTCAAGACTTCCTTCTTCTTTTTCCTCTTGCTGCCTACCTTTTAGAAATGCTTCTTTTTGGATCTAATGCTAGCTAGATATAATGTAGATTATTTTAAGAAATTATCTAAAACTCATTGTCCACCTCCTTTTATTAACGGAGAGAGAAAAAGATAGGACAAAAGCAGGGGTGTAGTAGCAATGGGGAGAGGAAGAAGGGAGAAGTGACAAGAATGAGGTCTCATTACAGTGACCTGGAAGACCCACCACTGAATTCAGTTCTGCCTTTTGCCCCTAGAGGTAACAGGCCTTCTGTGGACTGTGCCACACTAGGCACTGTGCCATGTCATGCTCTCATCAGCCCCCTCCTGTCTGCCTGGTTATGAATCAATTTCCGGTCACATGACATCCCCCACAAGGTCACATACAGAGGAGGGAGAGGGTAGAAAGGTCGATGAGACTTGGTGAATTCAGGTCCCACTTTCTAAGGGACAATAGAACACATGGCCTTTGAAGCCAGGAGCAAATGTTAAGTGTGGCTGCCACTTTCAATATATCATTTTGGATGTGTTATTTCACCTCTCAGAGCCTCAGTTTCCCTAACTGTAAGAGACAGATGAAATAATGTTTTAGCTCATAAAATGACTAGCATGTGGTGAATACTCTCAAAGCACCTAGGTTACACCAGAGAACAAAAGTCCGACCTCTCTGTGTGGGTTTCATTTTAGCTCATATTTTTATATTCTTATTATAAATTCGTAAGAGGTACCAGAGAGACACATTCAACCAGTTTAGGCATAATCTTTTCTTCTGGGAGGAAATAAAACAGATTGTACAATAGCCCGTATTTGAAAAAATCATTTTTACCTCTAGTACTCTCAAAAGAAGTATGCACTTATTTAGGATTTAAATATTTGAATCTTATCCATATCAACATTATTTCAATGCAATATTATGTTGTCAAAATCCCACTACTAAAATAGAATATGATTTACTAAGGACAATAATATTTTAGAGCAATATCTACCTGAAGCAAAAATTACAGTCAGGGCATTTTCCAGGTAGAGTTTATCCCTCTTCCCATAGCATGGGCTCCTTATCCTGCACGTGTTCTCTAACATCTATATCCGTGCCCACATGAATGGAAGATTATCTTTCTCATATGATTCTGAAATTTTTCCATTGCATGCTTTGTTTTTTAAAATTAATTTATTAGTACACTTTTGACATACATAATGACCGCATTCATCACAGGGAATTTGTACCTGTACATAATATATCCTAATTATTTTCTCCTTCCCCTCCCTTCCCTTCCATCCTCCATACTTTGAACTTGATCTCTCCTAGACTGAATAAAGGAAAGCTGAGCCACAAATTGGTCATCTCTGCCTGCCGCCGACAGATGGCGACAGTGGACACGCAAGGCCAAGCTGCGGCACTGTGGCCAAGAGGCACACTTACTTGCGGTATCTGTTCTGGTTTTGAGGTGTTCAGGGAATCATTAACCCCACAGCATGTCTTTTCAGTACAAAACTAAAGGCAGTTTTGAAAGTGACAATAAGAAGTTTAAGATGTCAATGCTAAGTAGAGACAAGTTTAAAAATACAAAGAGATAAAAAGTGAAAACGGAGGCCTGTGTTGCAGTGAATCATTGTAGGATATAAATGTACTCAGAGGACAGTATATATGTGAGAAGTGCTGCGCCCACTAATCAATAAGGCAAGGAAAAATAACAAATGACTAAAGATGTAAAAACAAAACAATACACTTCCTCTGCAGTTGGAGACTAAGCACGAATTTCAGAAGATAATTGGTCTGTCAGTAGACAATCGGATATTAATGTAGGAGAGACCGGGATTTAGCTGGGACTTGAACGCAATGATTCCTGACCTTAACTACATGCTAGGATCACCCAAGAAGCTTTTGACAGCCCTGAAGCCCAGGCCAATAATCAGAGTGTCTGGGGGCGGGAAGCAGACATCAGTAGTGCTGAAAGCTCCTCAGGGATTCCAGTGTGCAACCGAGGTTGGGAATCATTGCCTGCAGATCTACGCATAGGGAAAACGTGGCAGTGACAGCTCCAGGGATTCCAGTCCATTTGAATGTATAGCCCAGTGTGAGTGATGAATGCGGATGCTGTCCCTTGCCTATGACATCTGTGTCTTTGTGGAAAGCAATTATCTGCCTTTTTATTTTCACAAAACCATTACGGTGGGGAAAATAAGGAAAATAAGCATGCTTTCTTTTAAAGTATTGAGAGACCTATTCAGACACCTAATTGAAGAAAATGTATCAGAATTACAAGCTTCAACATCTCTCAATCACTTCAGCAAGTCCATTTATAAACAAAAGGAGACACAACCAGTTCTAAACTATAGAAGCCTCTATATACCCATGTGTTTCTCTCTCTTTCATCTCAAAACAACCTGGCCGATCCACTCACTCAATGCATCCCAGTTAATTTCTATTTTTAACAACCTACTTTTACCCTAAAATAACGGTATCATTTGATCTTCAACACAAGCCTCCCTCCCAGCTCTTCTTGCTGCAGCCCCCCCTTTACCTTATCTGCCATTATCATGGAGGAGCCCCCGTGGATGCCCAGGATAGGGGTCAGAGTCTGAGCAGAGATGAAATCAAGGATCTGGGCTATGGCTTCCTGGTCTGTGTCATCAGCAAAGACCACACCCTGGATCTTCCGGTCAGACATGAGATCACAGATGCGGGTGATGATGCTCTTTGGGTCGGTCTCATTCATGGCTACCAGCTCCACTCGGGGCACCACGGAGAGATGGTGGAAATCATCTTTCTCGTGGGCATCTTTGATGGCCACCTCGTCTGAAGTGCCCACGAGGATGACAGCAATGCCAATGCTCGGGGGGCTCTTCTGAGAACGGGCTCTGCTGCCTGACACGACCAGGACGGCCAACACCAACCAGAACTTGGGAGAACAGCACTCTGCTCTGGGCTTCATCTTTAACTTGTCGACTCCCTGGAAAGACAAAGAGAGAGAATGGTTAAAATATGACCCACACTCTATGACCTGTCTTTGAAGAGGGTGAATACTGCGAGTCAAGGGCCTTATCTTCTTCTACTGATTATCCAACCCACCTTCTATCAACTAACCCAGTCTCTAATAGCTAGTGTTTGCTCAGCAGAATGGGAGAAAAAGAAACTTTCCAAAGTCCCAGATGTCTTTGAGCAAGACAATAAATGATGCTACTACAACGGCCATCAGCAGCAAATGGACAGAGACACACAAGGACAAGAGGATGCAAGGATCTGAGAAGGTTCTGCCAAGCACACACCTGGAGTCTGTGGGAAGCACCCAGCCGCTGCTGCTGACCCCCGAACTGTGGTTAGAACACACCCTGAACCTGCTCCTGGCCCGGTGAGCAGCAAAAGGGGCTCAGCAGAGACCACAACAAAACATGACCCAGAAAAGCTGCACACAGGGGCCACATGTGGGGAAGCTCCTCATTCTTTCTGCCTTTTCCTTGTGTTTGCCTCGCAGAGGACAATAGCTGGCAAAAGCTTAGGAACACTTCCAGCGTCTGGTCCCTGATACCAAATAACAAGAACAGCCAATATGTGGGCAAGTATTTTCAAGTGAACCTTATAATTGGTCCCTATAAAAAGTTAGTGGGGAAAAAATAAGAATATCATTACCCTCATTTTATAGATATTCATGCCAAGGTTCAAAAAAACTGACTGACCTGTTCAAGACCATGAGCCAATTAAGCAAAACAAACTTGAACTCAGAGCTTCTGACTTTTGTCTTACAGTTTGTATTCCATTGCATTATATCACATTTCCTTTTATATCATCAAGTACAGTATTATAAGGAAAAGCATTATTATGATCTCTTTATACTTGAAAATATGGTAACTTAGACAAATATTATTAATAGATGAAGTAACGTTAGAACCACCTTTGAAAAATTTCCATTTTTTTTTAATGAGATCTCATGGCAGTGACTTCCCTAAAATGACTGACTCTATATTTTCATACACCTTACCACCTTTTCCCTACAAAGAATTCCTGCTTCTTTACTTCCACACATGACCCTAAATCTTACCTAGGTACTAGATAAAGAGCTCTGCAGAATTTAAGCACTAGTCACTTCTCTTTATGTTTCTCATCATTCTCCAGAAGCCACTCTTATTTTAACAGAATGAGTCTTGCATGTGTTGCTTTGTTTTAAATAGTCATTTATTATACACCTGTCATGTGATACACACTGCATTAGGTACCTCTTATATGCACTCTCTTTGGTCCTCATGGGAACCCTGTAAATTAGACATTTTATTCCCATTTCCCAAATGTAGAAACTGAACCTCAAAACAGTTATGTAATTGTTCAGGGTCAGAATGCCACTATAGAAACAAATCATTCTTATACATCAAAGAAGCATGCTACAAACTGCATTCAGAACCAGAATCGGGGATTTTTCTTCTTCCACAAGAAATCAAGAGAGCAAGAAATCAAAGATGAAGATGCTCATTAATATCTCCCATTTGTTTGAACAATAAAAATGTGAGATATTAGAAGAACAAAAAATTGTGAGTTTGGCTAACGAAAAAAAAATGAAGGTGTTAAAGAAGGATAAGGAAGTATTCATGCTGAGGACACGGACCACAAAAAGCATTAATAAATCGGGAGTGAGATGATGGGGACATTTTGTGGCTGAAGAAGCACAAAATCCAATCCAGTTCTTGGCAGAAAACATTTTGGAAGCCTTGGGGTTGTAGTCATCCTTCACTACTGCCAAGAAGGAGACCTGTATCGATTGCCTTGTCTCACTTTTGTAAAAAGACAGACCAGTAGCTCAGTGGTGCACGCCTGGTGAAAGCTGACTCCTGTCAGTTCCCAGGTCCCCATGTCACTATGGAAAGAGGAAATAACTCCATGAGCTCTGAAAATTCAGGCTGATGGTCTGCACTCCATGTAGCAGAAGAACCAGGACTTAAATTCATCCTCCCAGAGTTTAAAGAAAAGCAACCGTATGGAGAGAGTTGAGCAGACTGAATATTCTGGAAAAGAGTTAGATTTAGCACCTCAAAGAGCTGGAGAATATATATACACACACACACACACACACACACACACACACACACACATATATACTGTTCAATTCCAAGGACTGAGGACTGGTTCTCCAGGAGAACCAAAAGATGTAGAATTTGGCAAAACTAGCAGCTAACTTCATTCCAGTAGGATTCTAATCCTACAGTTACAAATCCTTAAATTAGATTCCTTCACATTTAAAACTGGTCTTGTCTGCCATGACAGTTTATTAACTTTAATGCACTCTACACTCTCCAACTTTGAGGTTTTATTTGCTCCCTTAAAATATCTCTTGTGTTCCTCTATTGCTTCTCACACAATATATTACACTTTGTTATGCAATGGCTAGTGTGACACTCAAAGAAGAGACTGATTTTACAGAGCATCTCTTTTCTACTCAGGATGACGCAAAGCACTTTACAAAGCAATACATTATGGAAGATACCAGTAACAGAGGGACTGTGAGACAAAGAGGCTGCTTTGAATACAAACTCAATTTCAGACATTAGAAAGGGAGTGGTTGAGAGAAAGCACGTAGTCCAAGATAAGCAAAGTGGTGTTGGTCCCCTCCTCAAATGGACCACAACAAGTCTTAATGCACCTGCTCTCTGAAGCTGCAGACCCCCCTTTTCACTGCATTTCATCCTCCCCCAGTAGAGCTGAGCGTGGCTTCCTTTGCACTCACACAAAAGCCTGCAAATGTCTAATAAATAACAGCACCAGTATACTGTATGATTATGTGTCTGCCCATCTTAAATGGCTGACCATCCTTGTGGGCAGTTTATTGGAATTATATGATCATGTGTCTGCCTATCTTAACTGGTTGGTAACATCCTCGTGGGCAAGGACCTTCTTAATTCAGGAAGCATTTATTATTTATCCATCAAGCATCCGCTACCTTCAAGATGTTGTTTTTGGTGCTGAGGGTGCAGCAGATACAGGCTCTACCCTGGGGGCTAAGGTCTTTCAGAAGATACACACGGAATATCTTGTCTCATTTCTATTCACATTCTTGGGATCTAGTAGTACCTCACATGTAATAAATAGAGAATTATTCAATAAAAGATGCACAATATTAAGTTTCTACAACTCAGTTAGACCATATATAAAACTGCTGATATTGGACCATTTTTATTTATAACAGTTCAACTTCTTGTGTCCCACGTACTATTATTGCCAGGTAATTTTCTTGCATTATTTGGTCTTGATTAAAGGATCATAAGTCATTTTCCCTGTGTTACAAATGAGGCAACTGATCTAAGAAGTTGAGTACATGATCAACATTATATAACAAGTAGGAGAATTGTATCAAGTTTCAAATCCAAGCTTGTCTGACTTCAACTTTTTTCTTTTTCTATTTTGGGACCACTTCTCAATATGAGTGGATAAACGAATTAAGAAATAATGAATGAACAAAATCACCAAACTGGGCTTTCAACCAGTCTCACATTAACAAGGTATCTGAGGTTGGGCAATTCACCTAATTACGGAATGTATTTCATCATCGGTGAAACCAGGATAATATACCTAACCTACATAAATGAAAGGTTTTGTGAAGATCAAATGATAATATGTACATGGAAGTGCTTTGAAGAATATAAAATACTCTACAGAAGCGAAGGATGTTACCTTTAAGCTTTTAGAAGCTTTTCAAGGAGCCTAGCTATTTATGAAAGCACAAAGTGAGCATGTGGGAGGTGGGAGTGAAAGAATGTCAGACAGAGGCTGAGAGGAATGTTAAGAGGAACCTCATGGGGGGCAAGAGATATTAGTTCCCTCAGCGATATAACTTTCTGAAAAAGATGTCACATCATGGCCTCAGGGTAACAGCAGACTCCACTGACAGCTCACAAGACATGTAGCAGAACTCAAGAGTCATTCAGGCCAGGGTCAGCACTGGGAATCAGTGGAGCACAGCTTCTCCTATCATGCTATGAATTCAGGCACCTAGGTGCAAAAAATAGAACCCGCAACAGGGCAGCAGGATTAGACTGACCACTGCTCACCTATTTGGCCCTCTGCTTCCTTGAAGCTTGGGCTCAGTGACCCTTGGATATCCAGCAAGCAGAAGACCACAGCTGCCCATCCTCAGGTCTTTAAATGGTTAGGGGTAACTGCAGCAGGAAAGAGTCTACACACTTCTCACAGCAGACTCCAAGCGACACACATCCATGTGAGAGGATGGGCCAACCCTGTCATCAGAGATGACGGTCCTGGGGCAACCCCAACAGGAAGAGTAAAATGTGACTACATGAATAATTTTAAGTCAAAATTCTCAAGCACCATCCTTCAGTGTAGTCAGGATGCTACCCAGAGTGACTCAATTAAGGACACTGTGGTTGGAATATGACAGGCAGCAAAATTCGAATTAAAAGTGCCAGAATATACTTCAGGTGCGTTTCAGGTCCAATTTCCAAAACTACAAATAAAGAAAGAAATCTAGAATATGGGCCTTAAAATGTGTCACATTAAGAGGGTGTGGGGAAACAATTTCATAAGCCAAGTATAAGTCAAGTGAAGTATGTGAGTGTGGCCTTTTTGGTGGTCAATGTGAGAATATCTATCAAAATTTCAGTATCAAGACAAAATAAAATTCAAAAGTAAAAACATCAAAATGAAGAATGAGGATGTCACATACTGGTACCAAGATGATACAGTAACTATGAACATAGGTGAATCTAAAAACTACAGGCTTGACATCTTTAAAGCAACAGCTAAACTTTCCATGATGGGGGGAGGCATAAATTGAGGAGATAAAATATCTAATTAACTAAGACATAAAGGACTTTAAAGCAAAGCATGAGTTATAAGCTTAAACTAATTCAGATATTTAGAAATGCATATATTACAGAGAACACACATCTTTATAAGCAGATATAAATATTAAATCTACAAAATTTCATCAATAAATTTTAAAAATCATTATGACCATCATTTTCCAGTAACAAGATTAAATACATTCTTAAAAGTTGCTTTAAAATATCATATATCTAAAAATTTTAAAACAAAAACTTATTATTAAATAACTCCAACTTTAAAGAGGAAATCATAAAGAACACTAACAAATCCTTTGACAGAATAGCAACAAAAACACTAAATATCAAAATTTCTAGATCATAACTTTAGTTTGAGTGTAGAGAAAACTACACCTCTGGACACATTTATAAGAAAATAAAATACAATTAATTATAATTACATTTTCACTTACTGAACACTTAACAGAGTTGACCCTAAGGAGGACAAAAACAATAAATAAATGAATGAAACACGAGACAAAGAAAAAACAAAACAAAACTAATCCTTTAAAAGACAGACAAAGTTCTGACAAGACCAATTAGGAAAAAAACAGAAAATTCAAGTTGAATGTATAATTAAAAGGAGAAAATAATGACACATATAAAGAAAATTTTAAAATAATAAAAGAATATCATGAAAATAGTTGCTTTAAATTGAATGTATAATATCTAAAAAATAACAGATGGAGGGGCTGGGGATTTAGCTCAGTGGTGCCACGCCTGCCTGGAAAGTGCAAGGTCCTGAGTTCAATCTCCGGGACCAACAAATAATAACAATAACAAATGGAAAAGGGGCAAAAGAACGTAGAAAATGTGAATATAGTAACCACTAAAGAGTGTAAAATGGTATCAAAACCCCACCCCTAATCTAACAACATAATCCCCAACGCCTTCCCCCCTCATTCCACTGTCTACACTGCAATCTCAAAAACTCAAGCTGATCAGAGGGTGAGATCTGTTCTGAGCAGAGCACACTGCCCTAGCCCCTGCTCCAGGGGATCCCCTCCGCACTGCTGGGTCACCCCTCCAGCTCTGCAGCATGAGATCCGCCACTCTAAATATAGGACTCAGTAAAACAAACAACAACAAAAAGAGAAACAAAGGGAATGAGAGCGGAGATGGGGGGGGGGGGGCGTTACGTAGTTGGAGGGTAAATATGAGCAAAATATATGCATTGAAACCCCTTCCCCCGAACGTGGAATTAGTGGGGAGTATGGGGCAAGGGAAGTGATGGGAAACATAATCACCAAAGTATGTTATGTGCATGTACAGATCTGCCAAAATAGAACCCATTAATCTGTAGAACCAATTAAAAAAGAGTGGGAAAACAGGAAAAAAGATAGTAAAACAGGTACAGGTGGTTTTAGATAGAATTAACAAATTTAAGGAAGAAATGAGCCTTGTTCATACAAGTTAAGCAAAAGAGAATGAGAAGGAAATTTGATTATAAATCCATGTAAGAATAGTACAGTAAAAGACTATTATAGGTCCCTTTCACTTATGAACATAAGGCCAAATTTAAAATACCTAAACAAAATATTAGTTAACCAAAATACACAGTGTATATTTTAAAATAATATTGATTGATGTGCCTTACACCATAAATGCAAGGATGACTGAACTTTGAAATATACCTATCAAAATAATTCACCACATTAAAGGACTAAAGGAAATATTTACATGAATAATCTCAAAAATGAATAAAATACATTTGATTAATGGAAATACTCATTCAAAATAGAAATGGTAAAATTAAAGAGAAAAACTCTTTGATGATAGATAATAGAGATCATCAGCCTGGTAAGGTTACATACTAGGAACTGTTATCTCATATCCTTTGATGTTGAGAAAGTGCCAGGTTAATTTTATTATACTATGGGAAATTCTGATAAAAAAAAGTCAAGAAAACGAATGTTTTAAGAATAGGAAGGAAAGAATGAAGTGGTAGTATATGAAGATAATGCAGTTATCTACACAGAAAATCAAACAGAATTTAAGAATTACTTGAATTAATATAGCTCAGCAAGGTTTCTAAATAAATGATGCTCTTAGAAAAGATCAATATCTTTTTTATAACCAACCAGAAAATATAATATTCATGAGTAAAAGCAACTGTAAACTATTTTGGAATTAACAAAGAAAGGTCTTAACAAGACATCCACAGAGAAAATTTTAAAACTCTGCTACAGGAGATGAAAGGAGATGTACTTACCTGAACTAGTAGTGAAAACATGCCACTATCCAAGAAGTCTGATTAACTCAACTTTGCTGAAGAGAACCTAACTAATTTTTCATTAACATATTTTTTTAAATTTTAAGTTCCAAATCAATTCCGGGTTTTAAGCCATACCAAATATTTGGAACAAGAACAAAAAAGATGCTCTGGAATCAGAATGCTTAACCTAGGCAATGAACGTGAAAATCAGCAATCTGAAGCAGGGAATGTGGGTATCACAAAGGCCAAATCCACTATCTAATGTCCACTATCTAATGTCATTAGATATCCACTATCTAATATCTAATATCTAATGTCATTAGATATCCACTATCTAATGTCATTATGAAGTCCAAGGCTAATATTTATTTCCATAACGTAAAATTTAAGGGCATCTATTTATTACATTCTGGACATCTGAAAACCCGATTTCAATCTTCTAAATGCATTCAGTCTTCTAAACTACTAAATATCATCCAAATCCGCAGAAACAATGCATAAAAATGATAACCTTTGATTTTGGTTGACTTCGATCTTAGCACTTCTGAGCGCTGTGATCTCTTCCTTCTCACTCTGTGATTGTCACCCATTCCTCTTTTAGAGATCCTGAGTTCCTTTGGCCCTGCTCTTTCTTCAGAGATGAAGCCCCAGGTTAAGAAACCTATGAAACCAGTGAAGAAAGAAGTGTGTGCCTGTACATGCCACAAGCATTCCAAATCTAGTTTTAATTTGGTAACTTATATGGCAGCAAACAAGGCTCCTTGATCCTGTTAGGGTATTTGCTTAACTAAATACACTCTTGTGGGCAGCCGATCTTAAATACACTTCAACATATCATAGCCACAACACATGATATAAATAGAAAATCAAAGAAAAAAGACCCTAAGTTAAGTTGCTTCTGGGAAAATGTTTGACCGGAGAAGAGCAAGAAAGCAGGGAGACGTGGGGAAGATACAGGCGAAAATTATCCAAACTCTTGACCCAGCCGATGAACCATCAAGACCTCCTACATAAGGTAGGGAAGAACACCCTACCTAAGCTCCCCTTCGCCCCAGGAAAAGATGCTGTCATCACTGCCCAGGGCAAAGGCGATTTTGAACTCATTTGCAGGGTTACTTCTCTTTTCTAGGACTTCTACTGAGTAACAGCCCCTTCTTGTTCACACTTGAGCAACCAGATCTGTCATCTAAGCTCTTGCCTTGTTCTACCATACTTCCAGTGACTAAACCCAGGTGTTTGTTTGTTTGTTTGCTTGATCTGAACAGCTCTTTCCTACCACATGCACAAAAAGAAGTATCACTTCTATTGTCACCCAAGTTCTTGACACAAGGATTTCTGCAGATAAGTAATAAAGGATTATGATTCACTTTACTTTTGTAAATTTAATAGACATTTGTAATATCGACGTAGACGATTATCTGAACTCTCACCAGCAGCAACCACTCATGTTTTTTTTAATTTCCTTTAATATTCTGCCATAGCAGACAGCAAAGCTGCTCAAAGTTTCTCTTCTAACATCTGCAAACGGTTCTTAATTATAATTAATTTTTATGCCTCCAAGGACAGTGTAGGCAGCCCTGCTGAAATCCAAACCTTTTGAAACCTGATTCTGATTATTACCATTTGGCAGCAGATTAGGGCAATTGTGTGTATTGGTTTAACATCAAAATAGCATTTTCAAGTGTTAATAAAAATTATTGGCTTGTTGCTGACTATTAGGAGGGGAAAAGGACAGTGAAAATTGGTGGGATGGTAAAGGAAGAAGCACAGTAGCAGGGCAGCAGGAAAATTTCAACTGAGAAGGAGGTTAAGGGAAGATACTGGAAGGACAACAGAGAACAGGGGCAGGAAGTGGACCACCAAGCCTATAGGAATCTACCTGGACAAGACTGGTGCTCTGATCTGCAGGAAAACAGCCTCTACTAAGGTAGATTTAAACAGTGGGTATTGAAGAAGGCTATTTTCAATTTTCCCCCCAAAAATGACTGGGTTCTACAGCCCTCACACATTCTAAGCCACTACAACCATCAACAAGTCTCCTCTGCAAAGTGCAGGATCCAACAACAATATTAACAATGCTGTGTTGTTGTGAAAAAAGTGAAGCTTTAGAGTTAATGAGTATGTATGTGTTTAACATTTATTCTTAACTTGCTGTGTGATCCTGGATTAGTTTCTTCACCTCTCTGACCCTCAGTTCCTTCACCTGTAAAATGTGAGATAGCTGCCTTCTTAGAATTACCGTGAAGATCAATTGATCATTTTCCATGTGGTGAGAATGTTCTAAGAGATGGATCTAGTCTACAAGGAGCTTGTAGTCTAGCAGGCAAGACAGGAAAATAAACAGGAAACTGGGGTATCACACAGTAAGAGCTATAACAGAGCATGCCCAGTATGTCTAGGATCACCTAACCCTACCTGGGCTAGATCAAGAGGGTAACACCTAAGCACTTTGAGATGAATAGGAAACAGCAGGAAATGAAAATAATTGAAATTATGAAAATGATAAAATATTTTCCAGGAGGGCCTGTTCATATAGTGAAGAAGAGCCTAAGTCAAAAGTGCTGGCATTGACCTTGGCTTTGACACTTACTTATCTTGGGGAGAAGGGAGAGAGTAACTTACAACACTTGGATCTCATTTCCCTTCTTATAAAATGAGTATTATATCCTCACCTCACAGAGTTGTTGTTAATATTAAACAACTTACTTGAAAGCATCTAGCAAATAACAGGTACCTAATATTTATTCATTGAAAGTGAATATACTCTGTTTAGAGGCAGATAAGGAGCTGCTTTTGACTCAATTACTTGGAAAGGAGTCAAAGAGCTTCTTCCTTCCCACCTCCCTCTCTAGCTTTAGTGCAATTTCTACTAATCTTACAAATAGGTTGTTTTTAAAAAATCTCTAAGTAATAATCTGATATCTGAAACAAACCATATTTAAAATAGATTTTTAATCCCAAAACCAGACGGGACCTACTCCATCCCTACCCGACTCCACCAGCCACTGAACAGCTACCAAATTTTATAAAAAGTAACAAGACCTCTTCAACTGTATCAAAATATCATCCATTATATTTGGAATCCATGTCTTTGCCCACTTGTATGAGAAGACATGAGCATAGGAAAAGCAGAACCCAATGCTCACTACTTTTGCTAGTAAAATGGCTTTTCTTGCAAATCCTAATAAAGTGAGGCAGGGACTACATCTGTCTTCCTTATCTATCCCTGTCACTAACCCTGGTCGAGATTCGATAAACATTTGTTAATGGCATTAATAAATGAACAATACCAATGATGACTTGCCACTTTACCTTTACTGATACATAAATACTATTCTGAATCCTTCATTTCCCAAGGGTTATCACCACAAACACCGATACCATTTCCAACTTCTTTATATTACATGGGAATCATTCTGAGTCAACCTTCTTCATTGGTAATTGTCTAAATAGCTAGTGTTTATTTGCCTGTGTGCATGTGTGTGTAAATCAATGCCTATATGTGTGAAGTAGACATGTATGTGCAAATTAGCCCTCTTTCCCTTGGGCTCTGAGTTCTACAAGGTTCTGCTGCTGAAACATGGCACCCAAAAATGACTTAACCTTTACTAGGTTAAGCCTAGGTTTAAATTTTAAAAACCTTTGAGACCACATTTCAAACACAGCCCGACAGCCAGGCCAGAATCAATAGGGAACAAAACTGTATTATCCAAGCTGGCTGTTTATCAGGCCAACCCTAAGTGCAATTGTACATTGCCTACTATTCAATGCTGTCCTTATTATTCCCACCAATGTATTATTTGTTAACCACACAGCTAATCATAATTAAATTCTAAACTTCTTGAATGTCTCCGATATCACATGTGGAATTCAGAGTGTATTCACGGCATTAATGGTAAGTTGCTACTTCACTTTAATTTTCCTTGCCCTTCCTCTTCTCCCTCCTTTCTCCCAAATTACTGTCTGAGCAGAATGGTGTCATAGAAGGCACACAGAACTGAGGATCAGGAAATGTGTAGGCCCTATTACGAGTCTGGTACCAATAAACCTGTGGCTGTATTTCCTTAACTGTGGAATAAGAGAAATGGACTGGTTAAAATGCTGTGCGCTCCTGTCTTCCATTTCCCGCTCCAGATCTACTCTCCACTGTGCTCTGAGCCCTGGGCAGCTGATCTGTGTGGATTCTATCAAGAAGCTTCCCAGTGCCAGGGCTTCCAGCTGGGCGTAGCCCACAGAGAAGGGCAGCGAGAGATGACAGGGGACAGGGACACGAAGGCAGGGCTATAGGCTTCCTCCGCTGGGCTTCCTGAGGACTGGCTCTATCCCTAACTAAAGGTCACAGCTCCCTTAAGAGATCCTCTCCCGACTCTGCCTCTCCCTCCAGATTCCAAAGCTTGCTCCCACCCTCCTCCCTCAGGACTGGGGACAGGGACTGCCATTACTCCAGCTGCTGCTGACTCTGGGGACATGACTGTGCCTGTGGCCTCTGTGCACTGTCCCAACCCTAGCAGACAGTCCTTTCATCAAACACTTTCACAGTTGAACCAGTTGAGAGTGCCATCTGTTTCCTGCTCTGACTACAAATAAATACTACAAATTCCTCCTGAGTTCCACTCCCCTGCCCACTCCACTGCATCTCTGTTTCAAAGTGGCAAAAGCAAGACCTGAGTTCTGCAACCACCAGCCTCTGAACAGGGAAGGCTGCTCCTGATTCTGCCCACACTGTGTCCTCAGCCCTGGTTAGCAGGGCTGCAGGTAGCAATGCCTCGAAGTGCTGGCCCTCTCCAAAGAAAGGATAAAGAGCCACAGAGTAACTTCCAGAAACAGCCTTGAGAGCCTGCATTTTGTTGAGGAGAGACGGAAAAGCACTAGGAGTCAAAAAATACACCAAGCAATTATCAGACTGTGTACAAAACAAAATTCAGAGAAAGGCAGAGCATTTTCAATACAGAAAATATAGTCACTGAATACACTGTTGAAGAAACAAACCCATTAATGGAGCCCTACCTTCCTGTTTCTCTTCTTTTTGATTAGGTTAGAATCTGCTTCATGAAAAACACCGAGTTTTAGAATTGATTTTCACTGACTATACACATTACAAACCAAAACATAAAGAAATATAATAACACAAGAAAACATAAAGGTGATATATCAAGGAAATACATGAGTTAACTTTTTTCTCTTACAAGCAGTAAAGAAATTTAAATTGGTGAAAACAGAGAAAACGTTTGTGAATCCTTTCCTTTAACAGTAATACTATAGTTGGAATTTGATCATCCGTCACAGTTTATATTGTTTTTTTAAAGCAAATAACTGCTGTCTCTGACTCCCATGTTTTGACAGCATTCGAACAGTGTGTACATGAAGCCTGGATTACCATGTCCACCATCACCATAGAAATGAGGGGGATAGGCTGGCACAGCCCATGCTGCCTGCCTCTTGTACCCTGCTGAGGTTGCACAAAGCTCCCCTCACTCGCCAGACCCTAGTGAGCAGGACAGAGACTGTGGGCAGAGTCTCCCCAGCTGGATTCAAGGAGTATGAACAGGGTATCTGCAACTTTTGGTCTCCATTAGACTTTGAAAGCAGAAAACCTGAATTGCAGCTTCAGATGACAAAAGTTCAATGAATCAACAAATCCTAATTGTGTGCCCATTGTGAGAATCTCCACAAAGGGGATCAGAGTCAAGACTCAGCGTCTACCACAAGGGTCGGACACCCTGCACAGGAGTGACCCGGGACCGGCAGAACTCTCAAGAGGTGCTCGTGGGGCGTGCAGCATTAGGACAGGACGGGGAGAGCACTGAGGGCTAGGGGCCTGAGGACAGCTGTAGTGGAAAGGGGCTTTCAAGCCAGGCTAAGAGGCTCTGAGGTTATCTGAGGTGAGGAACCCAGCTTGAGCAAAAGCACAGTAGTGAGGCTGTGCTAAGTCAGAAAGGCAGCCAGGCACAGAGCTCATCAGGGATGCCTGGGCCGAAGCAGGAGTCTGTAGAACAAGGAGCAGTGAGATAAAGCTGCAAAGGCATGCGGAGGAGTCTGGGTGCTCATCTAAGGCGCTTAGATTTAATGCTAGGGACGCGACAAGAAGTAGTGGAAGAAAGTCAGGGGAAGGAATAGATCTCTGATCACTAAATCCACTTTATTCTCAACTTCCAGGGTGAACGGAACTGTAGCTGCCTTGGAGAGCTGTTTGGGAAGTCACTGGGACTGGTTTATTTCAGCACAGAAATTCCTTCCCTGCCTCCCAATAATAGCAAAGATGCCACTGCTATTGAGATGCTAAGACCTCGATTTTATAATGATTAAGAAACCTAAGTGCTTGTGAGAGCATATTCACCAAAGTGTTTTTGATTGAAATAATATTCATGGGAACAATTTTCATCTCCATATGAACATTTCCCTGTGGTAAAATGAACTTAAATACAATGACCCTGGGCCACCGACTCAAACTGTTCCTGTATTTGAAGACTTCGCTTTTCTCCTTTCTTTACTACTCATGCAAGGGTTGTCCCACAGCCTCGACCCTCCATCCTTAGGTGGCCCTTGTTCAGCTTTTGAGTTTGCTAGGCTCAATGCATCTGAAGAAGGGAGAGAGTGTGTGTGTGTGTGTTGTGTGTGTTGTGTGGGTTTCCCTAAAATGAGTTTCATTTTCATTCACTTTGCCTCTTCTACTCCACTCTTTCTGTTTTATTCCTCACCTTGCATCCTATATCTGTCTTCTCTATTTCTTGAAATTTCCTCTTCCAGTTTTTTCGTTGAGTGCCTTCACACTTTCATCCCTCCCATTTACCAAAACCACCCTGACACAAGTCACTAACAATATGTTCACCTTCAACTCCAGTTGCTTCTTTTCTCTGCTGTTCTAAGTTCCCCTGCTGTGTGTGACAAGATGTGGCACCCACTTCCTCCACGTATTACCATCTCTCTCAGTATTTAACCTCTCAGTGTTTCTGGTCTGCTTGCACCTAAAGATCTCCTTGGGCACCCTTTCCTCTATTCTCTTAACCCTCTGTGTGCCACACTGTATCTCTTCTTCCTGTCTCCTCAGGGCCTGCTTTCTACCTAGGATGTAATCATGGTCCCTACTCCCTCCCCTCCCCCACCCGAGTTACTGAATCAAACCTTACTTATACTTAACTGACGAAGAAAGACTTGGCTTCATACTTTTATCCATGTGTCTAGAGCTTGACCTCACTTCAAGGCTAAACGTTTAAAATGTTTCAACAAGTTCTTCACATGCCCTTGTCATTTTCCTTTGTCTAATTTATATTCAAGTCTAAGTCAAACCCTGCTACTTTCTCTACATTAGCACCAGATTCTTCCTTTATCACGTGATGCAATACCCTGAGGTTTTCCTACAACCATCCTTCTTCTGGCTTCTCCTCGCATTCTGCATCAAAATGTTCTCATCAGAATCATTTACTCCTCCTGCTTTTTTTCCCTTTAAAATCTGACATTTTCTCTTCTATTCTCTTCTCTCAAGAATCTACATAGAGATGTAGTGACGAACCTTAACGGAAATGTAACTGAGTCGGTGTGCGCTCCGCAGAGCTTAATGAAAGGAACTCCTAAGCCTTTACCCCTGCATCTAATGAATCATCCATGCATTTCAATTCACTCATTCTTCTATCATCCCATGCACTTGTCTCTTCCCACACCATTGCTCCAACTACCATCTATCTCTTTCTTACAAATAGCTCCAGGAGATAGATGCAGAAATAATGTAGACATTAACTAATTACATATAATAAAACTGCAATATGACCAAAAGTAACAGGACAAGATGTGTGTTCTAGCATCCTTTTGAGGGTTAGGTGATTCTGTATTTATAAAGAGTTTGTCCAGGAAATATCTACTTTGGAGAAAATAGAAGGACTCCAATGGAGGGCTGAGTAGACTACCAGAAAGCTCATTGGAATTAAATTGGAAGAAAGAATAAGTACAAGGCTTCAAAATACGAATTTGCAGACAATCAAGGACAGAAAACAGCAACCAAACCAACCATACCCCAAACAACTCTTTTCTTCAAAACAAGCCAATATTATCTATTTTTTATTTATTTAATTTTTTTTCCCATGCTGGAGATTGGACCCAGGGCCTTGTGCATGGTAGGTAAGCATTTTACCACTGAGCTATATTCACAGTCCAGAGCTATGTTTTTTGAGAAGCATTGAGAAATAGTGGAAAATTTCTGCACATCACTTAGCTAGCCTCTGAACCTCACAGAAATGGCTCATCATTAAAATGTGAATATAATGCCTGTTTGGCAGGGTTGTAGGACTTACATGAGAAAATAGGTAGGAAAGTAGTTTATAAAGTGAAAAGTACTATGCAAATGTGGAGATTCATTATTGCTAAAAGGATCTGACAAATAAATTATTCATGCATGCATACATCAGAATGTTAATTTTAACTAATAACAAAAATCTTTTTAGGTCCAGTTAATGGAGGTTATTATAATTTGTACATATTAAAATTCGTGCTTTTAGGTTTATAATTCAATAAGTTTTTGACAAATCTATACAGTTCTTACATCATCATAATTAAGATATAGACTATTTTCATCCCTTCAAAAGTTTCCTGCGCTCCTTTGTAATCAACCCCTTACCACTCTGCTGTCCTCGCAACTACTGACCTGATTTTGTCTCTAAAATTTTGCCATTTCCAGACTGTCCTACAAATGGATCACACTGTGTGCAGTCTTTTATGTCCATCACTTGACACAATGGCTTTTGATATTCCTCAATATTTTTTTACACGTCAAAACTTCATCCTTTTTATTGTCAAATACTATTCCTTTTTATAGCTGTACCACAAATGTTGATGGATTCACTATTCATAGACTTTTAGGGAGTTTAAAAATCATGAATGAAGCAGCTATAACATTCATTCACAGTTCTCAGTGTGGATATATGTTTTCATTTATCTTAGGTAGGTGTCTTCTGGATTATTGGTGAAAACATTAATTATTGGTTAGAGTATTACCTTGTAAGAAATGACCAAACTGTTCCAAAGTGGTTACACCATCTTGAATTAACACCAACAGTTCCCATAATTTTTATCAACATTCTTATCATCCAATTCTTACCAAGGTCTTGTGAGTTTTCTTTCCTTCTTGATTGCTTTCCTTCCCACCCTCCTTTCTTTCCTTCTCCCATTTTTTTTTTGGTTAATTTTATCTATTCTGCTGGATATTTATGGTATCACACTGAGCTCCTGATTTGAATTTCCTGCCAACTAATGATGCTGAGGATCATTTCAAGAGCTTATTTACCATCTGTATCTTTACTTTGGTAAAATGTCTGTTAATATTTTCTGTTCATTTTTTAACTGGGTCTTAATATTGAGTTGTGAGGGTTATTTATATATTCTAAACATAATTCCTTTATAAAACATATTCCTTTAAAATTTGTATTTTATAAATTTCTCTCCCATTTGGTTTTTTTTATATATATATATACCATTTCCTTAGCAATGTTTTTCTAAGGAGAGAAGTTTGATTTTTTTATGAAGTCCAGTTTACCAATGTTTTTATGGTTCATGCTCTTTGGATATCAAGGCAATCTTTGCCTAAACCAAATATTTTCTCCTGTTTTTCGTAAATATTTTCTCCTGTTTTCTTCTAAAAGTTTTTTAGTTTCAGAATTTTATAGTTATACTTCTATAAAATATTTTAAGTTAACTTTTTTTTTACATGGTATGAGTTGAAGTTCATTTGTGTTTGTGTCTATGTGGGTCTTGTGTATGGACATAAAAATGTCCCAAAAGCATTATCCCTTTTCTACTACCTGTCACCTTTACAGAATCAATTAACTATATGTGTGTGGTGCTATTGTGGTCTTTTCAACCTGACTGATCCCTGTGTTTCTCTTTATGCTATTACCATAGCATTTTAATTACTCTTGCTTTATAGTAAATGTCATAGTCAGACATCCAGCCTTCACCTTTATTCTTTTATTTAATATTGTTTTGGCTTTTTGGCTTTTCCATTAAATTTTAGAACCAGCTGTCAATTTCTACAAAATAAGTCTATCAGGATATTGATTGTGCTTGTGTTCAATCTGTACAAATATTTGAAAAAAATAAACATTCTTAATTTTGAGTCAGATATCTTATAAAATTTATCCATAAAATATAGTTTTGATTTTTTTTTTACATTTGAGTTTCTAACTTTTCATTGGCAGTGTATGTAAATTCAAAATTTTTATAGGGATTTATGCCCTGTTACCTTACTAAACTGACATTTATTTTAGTAGCTTTTTTAGCATATTATTTGTTAATTTCTTCAGAGAATCAGGTTGTCCATGCATAAAAATAGCTTTATATTTTTTCATTCACTTTTTTTTTAATCTTATAACACTGGCAAGAATCGCCAATACAATTTTTCACAAAAGTAGAACAGTGAACATCCTTGTCCTGATCCTAATCTTAGAGGTAGAGCATTCAGCCTTTCCTATTCAGTGGGATATTATCTGCAGAGTTTCTGCAACCTTTGTCAGGCTGAGGAAATTCCCTTCTATTTCTAGTTTGATAAAATTTTCCAAATCATAAATGTGTACATATAAAGGTTGTTGTGTGTTTCTTTTACTGGAAATAGTCTCTTTTCGCACATGCTTCAAGATCACTTCTATAAGGTTGCTTATAAAGACTCGAGAAAAGAATGGTGAATTTAAATTAGCATGCACAGTGTATTGCTGTGGTTAGAGTTTGTGAGATTTTCAACTGAAAGACAAAAAAAGGTAAGAAGCCCCCCAAAAGAGTTACAGCTCTTCATGTAGAAGACAATCAGGCCATAACAAAGGAGAAGAGGAGATAATAGATCGGAAATTGATGAGGAATAAAACATAGTAAGAAGATGATAGTACGAATTAAGTATTAAAATCATCTCCTGTGGGGAAGGGAGAAGTCAGTGATGAGAGACAATTTAGAGAATAAATTCTGTGCATTTGATATCAATTCCCAGGTGTTAGAAATATGTGAAATTGTAGAGAATGCTGTAGACAATAAAAGACAAACACTAAGTTACAGAAACAGAGCAGTCAGAGCCAAAAAAAAGTGACTTAAGTGTGAACCAAATGAAGATAGTGTGTGAAGGGCATCTGTCTCTAAATCAAGAGCACAAATATACATTCCCAAGAGAACTTCCTACCAGCTGCCCCCAACACACACACACACACACACACACACGTACACACAAAACCTTTTCTCCCATCAGTGTGAGAACTCTCTTCCTTCCTTTTTACCTTCTACATAAATGTTCTTCCCTTGAACAAGGCCTCCCCACTTGCCCATAATCCACATCCTCATCCCCACTTCATTTGTCCAGTGTTGCCAGCAATAGGATCTGAGAAGTCCTGGTGGCAAGACCTAAAGGAAAGTTTTCCTAGGCTTTTATGTGTTGGTTTAGGAATCTACCAACCTTCCTAAAAGTAGCAGTATTCTTCATTTTCAAACAAGAGTCTCAGAAACTGACTTTTGCAGTATAATTTGCTCAGAAGACAAACTATTCACCACACTCAACCACTTAGGGAAACTGGAATGTGAATGCAGATAAGCCAGGTAAGCTAGCGGTGGGCAGTGGACTCGCAAGGCTAACCAGACTTGCTGCCTGAGGGGCTCATGTGGGGTGACTGACTTTGAACAGAGGAGCACTTTTGAACAGGCAGAGAGAACCAGGTGACAAGGAGAAACAGCAACAGGGTTTCAGGAGTTCCCACAGCCAGCGGGGAAGGAGGCAAGAGAGCAGCTGCTTGGTTTCTACAGGCTTCAGGGCACTCATTCCTACCTCACTCAGTTTCCTCTGAGGTTCCATATTCCTTACCCTACAGTAGTCCCCATCCCAGGCCAGCTCCAAGGGCTTATGCATTTCTTAAGCAAATGATTTAGAGTATGACAGTTCCACAGTAGAGGTCCACAAAATAAGTCCACTCTCATAAATACCTATTGAGTATGCATTATATGATATACATGCTCTAAGTGCTCTATATAGCAATTCACTTGTTCTTCACATAGTCCTAGGAGGCAGATGCTATTATTAGTCCCATTTAATGGATGAATAAACTGAGTACAGAGGAGTCAAGTATAACCCTAGATGATAGGGCTACTAAATGGAGGAGCTGGGGCACAAATCCAGGCAGTTATTTCTGGCATTTATGCTCTGAATCACTACCCTATAGATCCTTTCCAATGGCAGCACAGGAAAATGAATTAACAATCAAGCTAAAAATAAAAAGTTGAAAACCTTTTGAAAAAAATTCCAAGGTTACAGAAAAGAAACAAAAACACAGAAAACACTATAAAATTTGAATATCATAAGTGACTTAAAAATATTTCCTTCATAGGTAACATTTACACAAACACATACATACATTGTAAGTATACATACAGTTCAATGAATGTTTATAAAACAAACCACCACTGATGTTTTTAAATACCTTCTAATTAAGTACTGTATAGAGAAATCTTCATAGAATAAGAATGTTCTACCTTAGAACTGAAAAAAATAATATGTAGGGATGGGAGGGAAAGGCACAGAATTCAATACAACTCTTACAGAAAGATTTCAAAAGATAATATGAATAGAAGCAGAAAAATAAGTAAATAAAAAGAAATCCAAATGCCTAAAAGAACAAATCAATTCTCACTTAAAGTGACCTGCTTTCAAAACACTTTGGGGATTTATTTCAGTCTTAGTTACACTGATCTACTCATCCAGGACAAGTAATAATTATGGAAAATGAGTAATGAAGGCTGGGAGACTGAGGATCTGATATATAGAACTTTATTTCTTTGGAGCAATCTTGAAAAGAAAAGCAGACCAATAAATGCTTCCAGGGCTGTATCTTTTAGACATTACTTCTTTGACAAGGGTCTTGCTATGTTGCCCAGGCTGGTCTTGAACTCCTGGACTCAAGCAATCCTCCCATGTCCCAAGTAGCTGGGATTATTGGCACACATCACTGTGCCTGTCTCTTAGGCATTTAGTTCTGAAGCTTGGTTTGTGACCAGGAAGTACATTTGCAGCGTACCTTCACAGTATCATCTCTTCAAACTTATGGTGGTAATGGCTCCTAGCAGCATGGACTTAGCCCCAGAACTGTCTAGTGACAATATCTCTGCCTTAGTAGCAGTAGACTTAGCCTCAAGCCTGATGCGGTCACCTTCATCCATTCTATAAGGCTGTTGGCTACTTTGTCCCAAATCCGAGTCAGTTGAGGACTGGGGGTGTAGCTCAGTGGTACACCACTTGCCTAGCATAAACAAGGCCCTAGGTTTTTTTTTTTATATTAAATTCTTTTATTGGTACATTGTAGGTATACAACACAATTACACTTTTCATTGGGAATTGTACCTTTATATAATGCATCTTGGTTCTTATTTTTTCCCCATTCCTAGCCCTCCCTTCACGCCCTCCACCCTTCCCTATTTACAAAGACTTTATTTCCATTTTTTCCATTTCTCATCATTTTTCCTTTCCCTTCTTTCCTTTCCCCTGCCCCTCCCACTACCCCTACCCCTTTGGACCTTTTCTTCCTATTTTACATTATCGATTATTCATTCTAATAATTGGTACATTTTAGGTATACAATATAATGACATTCATCGGGTTTGATTCTCAGAACCACAAAAAAAATCAAAGTCAGTGAGAAAGCAATGAAACAGCCAAACTGGTATTGAGAAATGCTTTTATATCCAAGTCTGCTGAGGGAATTTTAGGTAAGCACAGTATAAATTTCCCAACTTAATAACATTTATGGTTCATTTTCCAACTACTTTATAATCTTTACCTGATTAATTTTCACAAAACCTCTGCAAGGCATGCATGCATTAAACACCCATTTGTAAATGGAAAAACCAAGAGCAAGAGGTTAAGTGACTAATCTAGTAATGAAGAGAGAGGCTAGTGTGTGAAATCAGAATGTAAACAGCAGCAAACATCTCTGTTCCCCAAGACCACGCCAGATACATGT
This sequence comes from Heterocephalus glaber, assembly GCF_053883595.1. NCBI lineage: Eukaryota > Metazoa > Chordata > Mammalia > Rodentia > Bathyergidae > Heterocephalus > Heterocephalus glaber. The sequence continues at coordinate 23,783,297 of NW_028258297.1, read as the reverse complement.
TTTCCCATCAAGTTATGTTCTCAACCTCCTAGCTGCTGTGGAATGGCACTGAAGGTAGATTTCCGTACTAATAAAATTGGCATACACCTGACTTTATGAAAAAAAGAAGTGGATTTCCAATAAGTAGTCTCAAGTCCAGGAAGCTGAAATACTCAGTGGGGAAAGGTAGGCAGATGTACACTCAGCACAATGAAACCCATCGTCAGTTATTGCTGTCCCCCGGCTTTGCTTGATCTTCTCTAGGTCATTAAGTAAAGCTTGATCACAGCAATAGGTTGGGGCCCTGCAGTTAACAGGGACTGAAATGGTCTTTCTACCCTCATTCTGTCTCCCTGTGTCCAGAGGAACTGAGATCCTGCTCCACCAGCCTCTTTGGGCTGATCCTGACTACACATAGGGCTGACTTACCTTGTCTCCTCAACTGTTACAATCCCCTACTTCAGCTAGAAGTTGGCCTTGAACTCTAGCCCACTCAGAGTGCTTACCCTTTGCTTTGCTATAGGCAGTTTCTTCCTTCTAAGCAACATGGGATTCTACACTTACCAGTAATAGATGACCCTGCCCTGAGTTCTTTGTGCCCATCTGGACCCTGAGAATTGGTACAGCCTCTACGCCATCAACTTGTCCCATCCAGTACCTTCAGGCCCATTTTCCACAATGCCTACAGTTAAGATTCAGTGCCACTTTGAAGTTGTCCTTTATGGTCTACGGACGTAAATCTTCCAAACACCATTTCAGTGCTGGTGCAGACTGGGTATTCCTCTTTCCTGGATGTTTTGTCATCTCTTGCTACCAGTGCATCACAGGCCACTCTAGTAATTTTCTCTTCCCCTATCTGTCTGTCCTTCAGACCCTTTTGGTCTTTACATCCTGTGAAACTTGCCCACCTAATTATTACCTCTAGGAAGCAAACCACATCAAGGATTCCTATACCCTGAATCTCTTGCCAATTACTCTACAGTTTCCAAAACCCATATTGGAGATTTGTAAATGGCAGAGCCTAAACTGGGCCTCAAAACTTGACTGTCTGGAGCTAACTGGAGGATTGGTCCTTCCACTTCCCCCATCAACTTGCCCAGGATCAGCACTAGAATTTTTATTTACAATAGGTCAAGGGATAGCAATCTGGTTGGAGGAGGAACCCGGGAGGCTTGCTATAAAGCACTATTTACATACCAACACTGTTTTTATTTACTTTATATGTTTACAGAGGAAAAGGTGTGGTTTATTAAGTCTTGTAGATGTCATAGAATAATATGTTCACCCCAGTCACCCCTTAACTCTCTGCTGTACCAGCTTAGGTATTTGGCCTCAAATATGGAGGAACTTGTGTGATGGAATGGATGGTGGGTGTCTGGTCAATACCCTACAAACAGAGTGGCCCTCTGCCCAGCCCAGTAAATATTGGAGAGAAGGCAGTATCATTTGGGTACTGTGGGGACATTCCACTTTGGGAGAGGTGGTACCTCAGGCACCATGAACTCTGAAGCTATAAAGTCCAGTGGGTCTAGGACCTACCCACCTAAGCAGGCTTCCTCTGAGGATGAGGTCACTCAAGGCAGTTGCTTTTCCATCTTACACTCCAGCCATGCCAGACAGTCTCTTTGTGAGTATTACTGATGCATGGCCACCTTCAGCTCATTGCCATCTTTCGTCTTCTGGAATGTGATTTTTAAATGTGTTATGTATTTCATTTGTGCAATGCCCTGGATACTGGATTGGAACACAATTGCAGTAGATTACTCTATTTTACATACTTGAAGATAGAGCCTCTTGAACTCAATATGCAAATACATGTGAACAATATGCAAATCTGTTTTTTCCGCCAAGACTCTGGCATTTTTCTTGTGATGGGACTGTGATTCCTATTCAAGAAGAAAGAGCAACTTCCTTGCATCCTCCTGCATCAATGCCTTTCCCCTCCTTCCATCAAGGTCCTGACCAGCTTGTAACTTCAAAGCCCTGAGAAAATTACAGGCTCCACTGAATTACATTAAAAATGATAATGGTCATTCCAAGACATTATTTACTGCCTTTCAATAGGTGTGCTACAAATGCAATGAGGTTCACATTACTTCCATGCCAATTGGGAATTTTATTCTTAACCTCATAGAATCTCACAGTCTTCTTAGTAATTCTAAATTTAAATGTTCTTACCTACTGTACAGATGCAGCCATACAACCTTTCTAAAGGAAAAAATGCAGTTTACAAAGCTTTTTAGAGTGAAATTTACAATGGTGCTGGTAAAAAAAGTGTCAGACTGGCAACTGCAAAATTGAATCCTCATTTTGCCTCAGAATAGTGAATTTCATGTGTCTTGCACATTCACCAGCACCACCACCACCAAAGCTATATAGAGTTCAAGAGGCATTTAGATCCAAGTGAAGCTACTGAAGAAGCTAATGACATTCAACAATTATTTATCCACTAAGTAAAAAGCATTTTCCTAAGTTGTTAAAAATATAAACATAAGATAAGGTATGACAGTCTAGAAACAGAGGTAGACAGTCTAAAAACAATGACACCCAATACACACTTAGCACTTATTTTACACCAGACAATACACTCGGTGAGTCATTTGATCTTTATGACAACCATACTACTACCAAGTTCTTACAGTTGATAAATGATAGAGGCTAGATTCAAACCCAAAGAAACTATCCTGTGACTCATATATAAATAAGTATTGAAATGAATTGAATTATAATCTCATAGGCTAAACACAACTGTCCCAAAGAACCAAGGTGAGATCCTTAAATTAATTCTCAGAGAAGTCTTTCATTCAAAGTTATAATGACAGAAGCGAAGAAAGAAATCAGAAGTTTCATCTCCCAGTGGCCCATTTCAAATTTGTATTTCATGCCTATAGGTCAAATTCAATAAAACGTCCTCACAGTTCTCTGGTCCAGCTCTCTTTGTAAAGAATATTATTTTTTTAAACTACGTTAAATTTTCATAATGAAATATCATACGGGATAGACTTATCTTCCCTATGTAGGGAGTGGAATAAATGAGAGTCCCTAAGTGACCCGGGGAATGGTCAGGGCACAGATTACCAGGCATGGGGAGCTGAGGCAGTGCGCAGAGTAGAACTAAACCTCTCACTCTCTCCAGGGTCCAACAACTTCATTATCCCTCTTAGCCCCAAAGCAGCAGTGCAGGCCAGGCAGAGTGTCACCCTGGATAGAGGCACCTTTTCTATGAAGACAAAACATTCCCGAAAGGCTTGTGGTATACAGTGCCCCAAGCTTGCAGTAGGCTCCCCAAGGGCCAAAGTGGCACACACGAATCTCAGAGTTTTCTTGAGCACTTTGGGGAGTGGAGATTATCTAGTTCACACACCAGAAAGATAAAACATGTCTGGAATTTTAGAGAATGAATTCTAAAGCTTGCTCTAAATTTGAATTTGTGCGACATACTCTTTCCTAGAACTAGAGGATTCAAGGCTCAGAGTAGGAGGAAAACCTGTCATCAGAGCTGATTTATGACCTGACCAAAAAATATCTCTGCCTCCCTAGATAACCATTCAGCTGTTTCTGGGCTTTGCTCAAAATTCCAATTGACTTGGTCAACCCTGATCAATGACTAGCACTTGACCCCTATCTAAGTGCTTTTGGACAGAGTTGATTAAATCGTTTTGAACAACTTTTGAATTACATCTAAACAGTTGTATTTTAAAATAGTAAACACTATTACACCACTGTTATCAATATAATATTCATAGGACCTGTGCACACATTGATTTCTAATCATATGACCCACAGCTAAAGATGCATCTGCTCCTGCAGCTTCTCTTGTGGAGGCGAAGAAAGAAGCAGAAGGTGGAGGGGAGAGGAAAGCAGAAATCTTTACAGTGATATTCCCAGAAAAGTTTTTAGAAACAGAGAAACCCTGCAATTGCAATATCAGAAGAAAAGAACTACATAAAAAGCCGTGACTCCAAATCAAAGAATTCTTAGGAAGAAAGGTGGCAAGAAATATACCAAAATACTGGAGAGCAACTATTCAAAATTCATCATTTAATCACTATTAACTGATGCCAAACTAATGCAAAAATTTAAGAAAATTGCATATCCTCCATCAGCTACCCAGAAATCTGTGAAAAAACATGCATGAGCATATTTCACTTTATTCAATAGATGTACACCTGAAAAGCTACATCTGAGCTGTGATCAAAATACACAGTGAATCTTTAAATTTTTTAAAAAGTTTATTACAGTAAAAGACATTGTAATGGATTTTAATCCCTCTTAAAATATTCCCTACCACTTCAAACACACTTTTCCCAGCATTCTTGCCACTCTCTGAAGCAGTTCTGGTAGTTCTCTTTTATAGGCATCTTTTTGAGGTGTGGCCAAAATACAGTGAAAGCAACTGCTAATTGTCATTCAATGGGAAGACCGGCTTATAAAAACATGATGGTGTGTTCTTACACACCTAACTGTATCTGGCACTGTGCAACTTCTGACTCTTCCCCAAAGTTAAAATGACCATGAAAAGTAAATGTTTTGAATCCATTCGGGACACTGAGGCAACCAGGGCAGCACAATTAAGACACTGACAAAAAAGGACTGTAGAACTGTTTCAGAAGTAGCCAGAATGATGGGATAAGTGTGTTCAAAATGAGGGGGAGTATGGCAATATGTCCTTTACTGTAATAAATGTTTAAAGTTTAAACATTTACCATGCTTTTTGAAAACTCAATTCCATAAATTTATTCTAGAGATAGTTGAAAGATGTCTATTCAGAAGCACATTGTGATAGCTAATATTTAAAGCTATGATGTTGAGGAAGTAAAGGCTTAGAAAAAATCAGCCAAGAACAACAAAAAAATACAACAATATGACATTGTTCAATATCACCTGTAATTAGAGAAATAAACTAACATGCAGTAGAATACAATTTTACCTACCAAATCACAAAGATTTTTATGTAATTTTTAAAGGAGAGTAGAGAAGAACATGACGGCACACAACACTCACATGTTGCTATGGGGAATGTAAACTGAAAGAAACCATTTTGGAAAAGCCATTTGGCATTATGGAGCAAGAGCCTTAAAAATGCTTATACCTTTGACCTTGTAATTCAATTTCTGGGAATCTATCCTAAGGAAATAATGTAAAATACAGACAGAAAAGCTATGTACGCCAAAATGTTCATCGCAGCATCATTTATAATAGTGAAAAATTGAAAGTAATTAAATGGCTGACAGTAAGAAGGTGGTTAAGTAAATTATGCTATAGCTTTATGACAGAATGCTAAAGAGCCTAAAAAATTATGTTTACAAAGAGTTTTTAATAACATAGAAATATCCTTATGCTTATGCTGTGATGTTAAATCGAAAAAGCAGCACAAGAGATGCTATGGTTCCATGTATTTAAAAATGCATAGAAAATGCTGAAAAAATATCACGATGTTAACAGCAATTGTCTCTGTTGGCATTTGAGTGACTTTTTTTCTTTTAGCCAAGGTTTTTAATTTTATCCCAAATATTCACAATAGACATGTGACTTTCATAATCAGAAAAAATGTTAAAGTTATATATTATGCACATTTCAAGTATTTATATCAGTCATTTAATAAAAAAAGGATAGAGAACAGAGGAAGAATGAAACTGAAATGAAGCAAAGAATCAGATTAAGAAGTACCAGCCTCTTCCTGCCCCCTTTGATAGTACTACTAAATTTTTAAGGCCATGTTTTGATTTAGCAATTGCAAGCATATGAAATATTTACCCCATTAATTGGATAAAGATAAGTGCATAAATCTGTCTGGGGTCATATATTTCCTACTCCTAATTTAAAGGAATCACATAATGAATCATTTCAGAAAGGAATTTTTCTGTCAAGTGAAAGTCATGATCTAATTTTGAGTTATCAAGTTTAAAGTGCTGCACATTCTTTTGTGTGCAGGTGTGTTTTGTGTCCCGTACTCTACATAAATATGAATATGTAGGCATTGTGTGGACACACACCCAAGAAGATTAAAGCACTGAGAATTGTACCAGAATTTAACTCAACCTCCCCCCTCACTATATGAAGAAAATGAGACCCACAGGAATTACGAGTCTTCTTAAGATCCCTTGCCAGTGGAAACTCACTTGGTTATTTCTCACTGATTTATGTTGTATTTTTAAACCTGAGTGTGATGACCATAAAAACTGGAAAGTTGAGATACAGTTGCAGTAATATCCAACTCTTACCATAGCCAAGAAATGCTGACTTTCATTTTAACTATTTCCTACGTCCCTTCATTAAAGAAACTTGAAAAGTTATGTGGCTGAGCACTTCTGGAAGTGTGTAACTAACTTTCTTGAGTTGTCACAAGTAATCTCAATTAGGAGAAGCAAATAAAAGCAAGACCTATGGCAGTATCTATTGAGTTGGTGTTCTAAGATCAAAATAACTCCTTCCAAAATTTGCAAGTTCAAGAATTTCAGAAGTTCCTGAGAAATGACCAAAAAGTGAGTTAAACTGAACTCTTAGATAATATTTTTCTTCTACACCACTAAACTAAGTATCCTCTATGATTAACATATGTAAAGTTATCCAGGGTAATTTTTTATTACAATGACTTCAGAAAAGGTTTCTTTAGTGTAGAACTTTGGATCTTTTCATGTTTTGCCAATTCCTCTAACTTTGGGGTCAAAAGGGGTGTCTCGGCTTATGAGTCCTTGTGCCTATAATCAGGGATCTATTATATACAGCAAAGGTTGGTGAAGTCATAACTTAGACCACTTTGGCCAAATATCTAAACTCCCTTTACCAGATGCCCTTCACTGTGGATGTGTGTGCTATATTATCTATATTTTCTATTACATCCATACTCCATATACAAATATTTTCTGCTTATAGAAACTTAATGTTGGCGATAAAATAAAAATGAAGTATGCAAATCGGAGATGATTGAGTGATTTCAAAGGAGAGGTAAGGCATAGTACAAGGCCCTGCCAATAAGGAGGCTCCTTTAATTGGCAATAAACTCAGAGCTGAGAACAGCGAGATAGTGCCAGGGGAAATGAGTAACAGTGAGGAAGATTCGGACAGGAGTGCAGAGCTGATGAAGCTAAGGTGCAGAATGAGCTCGGCTATGACAAGTGCATGGAGGACTGTAATTAAAGATCAAGACAGACATTTGGAGTGGAATCAAGAAGCAGGATAAAGTGTCCCACAAAAAGAACAAAGTCCTGCAGCATCACCACTGGCCAGTGAGGGCATGCAAAGAATACAGACTTCTGAAAATATGGACAGTTCAGGACAGAAATCATTAAATTTATAGTAGTGTTTGAAAAATTTGAAACATGTCCCCAAAATAAATACAATGTATTTATACATGGCAATGACTTCCATAAGTCATATTTAAACAAATCCATTCCATTACTCTATTATAATCACATGGTGATCTCAAGGCTCTGTGGACAAATGAAGTCCTTGGAAAGGGTTAGAATATAAAATATATTGGGGGCTAGAACCTTCAATCTTTAAAAACATAAAGATGATCATCACTTTATGAGCAAGTTAGCTTCATACACACAAACACACATATAGGATAGGTCACTCTCTAGCAAAGACTGCTGACAGAGTTATGGCTTTGACATACACTAGCAGGGTAACTTTGAATAAGCAGTTTGAACTTGCTGAGCCATCATCTCCTTCTGTGAAATGAAAGTAATCATACCTACCCTGCAGAATTAGTGAGATATTAGGTGAGATAATGTATGCAATGTAGGCAGAAAAATGCCTGGAACATCTGCCCCATAACAGACACTTGTTATGATAATGATTATGATGATGCGATGTTACTTACCTAAAATATGTAAATGTCCTCTTGCTTCACCCTTTCCATTGCCCTAAAAGGGAAGAATCATTCCATGGCCTTCCCTCCTAGCCACAACCCTCTGAAAAATGGACAAGGACTACGGGAAAGCCTGATGTGTTAGAAAAGTTTCTAAGCAATTTTCTGTTTCTTACATTAGTCAGCCTCAGTCGTGCCTCTCTCTCACAGGCAGGGAAACCATGGCCCCAGCAGAGTGAAAAGCTCTGGCAAAACTTGTCTAAATGAATTTCCTGATCTATGCTAGCATACTCTGTAAATAAAACCCACTTCCATTGCATTGGTAAAGCCAAAAGCTTCCAATGAGCAGGAACAGGGGAGAAAACACTGCTGTGTAATAAAGACTGCAGGAGATGATCGGCTAAGAGACTCCCCAGTCTTTAATATTTAATAAGAGTACTGATTAATATATTAACCACTTTATCTGTCACTTCACAGGAAAGATCTACTGAAGCCATTTACATTCTGTTTCATTCCCTAGAAAATGTGGGCTCTCTCACGGAATCCAGAGCCCTAGGACCGAGGAAGTACATAACTGTGTGATCTCAAGTGAGACACTCTTTGAGCTTTGGGTTCTCTGCCTAGAAAACACAGATGTTGTATTAGGTAATCTTAAAGGTCCTTCCCAGGAATAACATTCTATGAGTGATCAATGCCTCTTTTAAAATTACATCAATAAAACAGGAAGAGCTAATAGGTAGATATTTTTTAGATAGACAATCAATAGATGACAGACATGTAATAAAAGCATGTTTTGTTGGGGGAAAATTACAATAAATGAATATGACTCCGTTATTCAGTTTTACTGAGGAATTATGTCCTGGGTTCAGATAATTTTAATAACTTAGTCCTTATTGTCACCTCTCCTACCTCCCACTTCCCACTGCCATCTTTATGATAAAGAAAGGGGCTACCAAAGCCAGCATTGGTTCTATCAACAAGGCTTGCTTTTACAAGTAAAAAAAGAGAGATGGGAAAAGAACAATGACAATGAACACACACAGCGGTTGAGTGTGTTTTTCTCCTCTCCTTTTTGAGGATTGATTTTGCAAACCTACAAGCTACAAATGAGACCCTGGCACAGGGGGATTTTCCACATTATTATTTCTATCTAGCTCCTTATATTCCTGAGTAATAAAACTTAGGAATATAATACCACTTGCTGAAAACTTAATGACGTGCCAGCCGCTATGCTATGCTTTTTATGCATATAATTGCATAAATAATCAAAAGATTATCAGAGCTAGGGTACTTGTCAAAACCATATCGTTCATAAAGAGCAGAGTAAGGATTTGCACCTAGGCTTGTCCAGTTCCCAATTTGGTGTTTTGGTCACAGGGCAGAGCATGCCCCTTGTGTGCTATTCTATAGCCACTATGAGGCCAGATCATCCTCCCTGATGGATGTGGGGAGAATGCAAGAGGTAGAGCACAAATGTGGTCCTTCCTTGGCTATCTTTTTCATTTTCTGCAATATTCCCCGGGGCAAATAATAAGAAAAACTACTACTATTATTGCTATTATTGCTACTACTACTATTATTACTACCACTTTCTGAGAATTATGTCTTAGTAGAGACAGTACTCAGTTTAGGTCAAAATCATTTTTCCCATTTTTTTCAGAAGAGAAAATTTCAAATTCAAAAAAGCCAATAACTTGCCTCAGGTCGCACTGGCTTAGAAAGTAGAGACAAAGTTAGAACCCAATATAGACTCAATTCAAAATACACGAAGACAAATTTGGACGCTAAAATCAAGACCACATTAATCAAATTGATCTACAAGATTAACTTGTGGAGGAACCCTGCGAATTCAATGCAAAAGAAAATCCTTTTAAAGTAGCTTCCTTCAAATTAGCAAAACAGTCCTAAAAAAGGAGAAAAGACACTTTGTAATGTTTAACAGAAATAAGACAAGACACCATGATCTGGCAAAAGTAGGTGGGTCAGTGCCAAGTTGAAGAGTAGTTGCAGGGCAATCGAGGAGGTGCCTTAATAAGCCACTTTCAATACCAATGAAAATGAAAACAGGCAGGAGTGTCCAGAGGGGTGTCTCTTTTGCCCCAAGCATTCTTGCCAGGCATATAGCATAGTGGTTAGAAGTGCCAGACACACATTAAGGAATCTATAAATATTAGATTTGATTATTTCATATGTCAAAATGATAAGTTGAATCAAATGATCCATCTGTAATTAAATAAGTCAAAAGGAGAAATTGCCAACTATCCACTTCCTGTTAGGTAGCATAAACAAAAAATGGCATGTTAAGATGTTGAAAACTTTTCTTATTTTGTCTGATGCTAAAACCTCTCTAAGGAGATATAACTATGGCCATGCTTTCCTTCAAGAATCCACAGCCATACTTTGTGGAAGACAATGTAAGTAACGAGATTTTTTTTTAATTGAAGAATAACTTCATGGTTGTCTTCAAGTTTTTGAAAATCTCACCATATATCCCTGTCATGATTAGATCTAAAAGGTCTCTCAAAATTCTCATGCATGTGGAAGGTGACTAGATCATGGAGGCACTGTACTAATTAGTGGATTAATCTACTGATTAGTCTATAGCTGAATATGCTGTTAAGAGATAGGGCCTAGTCAGAACGGATGAACCAGGAGGTTGTATCTCCCTCCTCAGCTCCTCCCTTCTCTCTCTTGGATTCCTGGCCACCATGATGTGAGCAGCTTTCCTCCACTTGGCCCTTCCACCATGTCCTTCTTGTCTTGGAGCCACCCAACTATGAACTGAATCCTCCAAAAACCACAAGCCAAAGTAAACCTCTCCTTTAAGTTGTGGGTATTGGGTATTTTGTTCTAGTGTCAAGAAAGTGATTAAGGCAATTCCTAAGCCAGTTACCAGCCTTATTTTGCACCAATTCCCCAAAAGGGTACCTACATACTACTTCTAGGACTTCAAAGGACATACCTTACCACTCCATACTCTTTTCAATAAAACTCCAATCCTACTGAATATTATCATAATTATTTTCTTACTTTTCTTTGTAATTTTCACTTAATGACACATAGCTAAATAGTATATTCCAATTTTTGTCTTATAATGTAACATGAATAGAATCATGCTATTTGTATTATTTCACTTCTTTTCCTTCTGAGATTTGGTTATGTTGTTGGGTGCAGCTATGGCTGAGTTACCTTAATTGATATATACTGTTCCATTTCATAGTTTTACTTTAATTTCTTAATATATATATATTGAAGTGCAGATAAGACTTTTTGGTGGATTCAGGTTTGGTGCCATTCTGCCACCTCAATTCTTATTTAAGAACCCTGGTACAATGATACATGTGTTTCTCTAAGATTCAAATTCAGTGGATAATGTCAATATTTTCCCAAGTTGAGCCAGTCATGTTTCCACAAGTAGTATAGAAATAGTTCTTTTATTCTACATTTTCACCAACACTTGGTATTATCAAGTTGCAAAACAGTGTTTAATCAACCAGTTGAGTATATTGGGGCAATGTAGAGTGGTTTTAATTTGCATTTTTCTGCTTGCTTATGAGACTGAGTATCTCTTCCATATTTATTGGCCAATTAGATACCCTCTTTTGGGAAGGGCCTAGTTGACTATTTTATTACTGAATATCCTCTTTACTGTTAGAAATTATACAAGAATATTCATTCCTTTATAAATTATTATTATGTTACATGGATATAAATATGTGACATTTATACATTCTTTATCAAATCTAAATCAGTGTTAATCTAATATGCTAGCCAGTAGCCACACATGGCTATTAACCACTTGGAACATGACAAGTGAGGGGAAAGATCTGCTTTTTAAGTTAAATTTATTTAAACTTAAATAGCCACATGTGGCTACTAGCTACCATATTGAACAGAAAAACACTGCATGAGTCTTTTGTCAGCTATATATTTAATAAATACATTTTCCCACTCTGTGCTCTGTCTTTCCATTATCTTTGTGGTGTGGTTTGATAAACAAAAGTTCTTAAATTTAATGTCATTAAATGCATCAAATTTATCCTTAACAATTAGGAGTATTTTACATAAAAACTTTTTCCTACTCCAATTTCATGAGATATTCTTCCAGATTCTATGAGTGTTTTTACCTTGCACAATTGCATTTTGAGGGTATCTGTAATTTATTTTTGTATACATTATGTAGTGAAGAATCTATTTCATTTTGGGTAGACGAATACCAAATTTTTACAGCACTGATTATTAATAAGTATATCTTTTCCTCAACAAATTGCCTCCCACTTCTATCATTTATCTAGTATCCACAAAATGGGGCTCTGTTTCAGAAACTTTGCATCCCATTCCATTGATATATTAGTATACCCTTGCTAAACACCATGACACTTTGAAATCAGCCTTGATGTCTGGTAGAGAGGGTTCTCCCATTTTGGTGTTCTTCAAGATGGTAAAGACTCTATTTAGCTATTTGGACTTGCAAGTAAATTATAGAATATATTTGCTGAAGTCTTCCCCAAAAGTCTCAATTTTTATTTGGATTAAATTTCATCCTACATTATTTTGAACTGAGTTTAAAATATAGAATCTTTCAATATGAGAACACAGTGTATCTATCATCCTATTACATTAAATGTTTCAAATTATTCTCTGTGATTTTTGAGACACAGTTTTGTATCTGCATTGCTTATTTCTTTATTGTTTTAATTCTTGCCTTACTGCCATATGATGCTAAATTAAAGTGAAAATGTGATGCATCTGTATCTTACTTTTTCTAGTATTGGGGATGGAATCCAGGGCCTTCTCACTGAGCTATACTCCCAGCCCTTTGGTATTTTTTATTTTGACAGGGTTTCACTAAGTCACTAAGTTCCCTAGGTTGGCCTCGAACTTGCCATCCTCTGGCCTCAGCCTCTAAAAGTGCTGGGTTATGCACATGTACCACCACACCCAGCTTGTCATATTGTTAATGCCTTCCACATATCACAATTAATTATCATGTGCAATTCTTGTACTCTATCAGAATAAAAATATCTCTCTGGTTTATTAAGAGTTTATCAGCAGCAGCTGGAAGGAAGCTCCCCTGCCTCCATTCCAGGCTCCTAGGGCAGGGAAGGTGAGCCAGTACCAGCACCCGGAAGGAAGCTCTCCCACTGCCATCCCAAGCTCCTAGGGCAGAGATGCTGAGCAGCATGAGCCCCAGAAGCACCTCCCACCGCCCCCGTGGAAATGAGAAGACACATAAACAAGTCTCAAAAACAGACTTCCAGATCACCTACAGCAACCCCAAAGGGAAACAAGATGGAACAATCTGATATTCAGCCACCTGGACTCTGAACTAGCAACAAAAGAGGATCTGGGAAAAATGAAATCAGAAATAATTACTCAGATAACAGCAAAGATTGTGCTCATGGTGCAAGACAATCTAGAGAGGACACAGATAAAAAAAACAGAGGATCTGAGGAACATGATGGAATCCCAACATACGAAACAAATGGAATCCATAAAACAGATACAAACAGATTTCCAAGAGATTAAAAACTCCATCGAAAGTCTGCATAGCAGAATGAACCAATGTGAGGATAGAATTTCACATATAGAAGATAGGATTACAATTAGTGAGGAGGAAAAGAAAAATTGCTTTAAAATTGTAAGGGAACACGAGAAATCAGTCCAGCAGCTGCTAGATCATGCAAAGAAGAATAACATAAGACTGATTGGAGTCAATGAAGAAACAGGAGAGAGTGCAGATGACATTAAAAAACTCTTCACAGAAGTGATGGCAGAAAACTTCCCAAGGAGGGGAAAAGAACTTGACCTACAGATAAGTGAGGCATATAGGACTCCAAAGAGCCTTAATCAAAAAAAAATCTACACATAGGCATACAATAGTTAAGATTCAAGAAATCCAACAGAAGAACAAAATTCTACAAGCAGTGAGAGAAAAGAAACAAATCACATACAAAGGAAAGCCCATCAGAATCACAGCAGACTTCTCAATGCAAAGCCTCAAGGCAAGAAGAGCTTGGAGTGATATATTTCAAGCCCTAAAGGAAAACAGCCTCCAACTCAGACTGATGTACCCTGCAAAACTATCTTTCAAAATTGATGGAGAAATAAGATACTTTCATCATAAAGAGCACCTCAGGAACTTCATGAATACCAAACCAGCACTACAAAATATTTTAGACAATACCCTAGGAAAAGACAATGAGGATCACAACCCCAGGAAGCCCAGCAGAATGAATCCATTAGGCATGACAAATTAAACACAAAGGGGGAGAATCCAACAAAAAGAAAAAGTCATGACAAGGCTTTTCAAACTTTTAACTTCATCTCCCTAATGAGTGTATAATTTAATCTTGTTATTGTACTGATTAGTATTTTTCTGATTCTAGAGTTGCACACTTTTCCTTGTGCTATACTGGCTATTTATCATCTTCTTATGTCTACTTGTTCATTGGGTTGTCTATTAATGAGTTCTAAGAATTCTTTATATATTCTGGTCATAGGTTATATGCATTGTAAATATGGTCTGTTTAAGGACTACTTTTCATTTTAATGATGTCATTTAAAGTTCTAAATTTTGATGGAATCTCATTTATCAATTTTTTCCTTTTATACATCATGTCTTTTGTATCCTAGGTAGTTCTTGCCTACCTTGAATTCATAAATATTTTCCCTTATAATTTCTTCTTAAAGTTTTATACTCTTAGGCTTTCTTATTTAGGTTCACAGATCCCTTCAAGTTATTTTCATGTATGGAAAAAAAGGGTTGAGGTTAATTTTTTATATACAGATACCAGGTGTTCTAGTGTCATTTGCTGAAAACATCATCTCTTCCTCAGCTCTTGAATTGAGTTTATATTCTATAAAATGCTAATGTTAAATAATCTTTCAAAACTCAGTGGACCATATATGTGTGGTTCTATTTCTAGATGCTCTGTTTTATTCCAATGATCTATATGTCTTTCCTTACACCAACACTGCCTTGATTACTATAGCTTTAGAAGATGTCCTAAAATTAGATACTAAACGTCTTCCAACACTTTTTGTTTTTGTTTTGTTTTTAACTTTTCTAGGTCCTTTGTACTCCTACATAACTTTTAAATTGCAATATCCAATTCTTCATTTATAACAAGTATACATAGACCTGAATTTTTATATATACCTTGTGTTTTCTAATCCTGCTAAATTCAAGTACAAGTTCTAGGGGCTCCTAGAGATTTCTTAGTATTTTCTCTATAGATGATCATTTCATCTACATATAAAGATTTTGCTTCTGCTGTGCCAATCCTATCCTAGTTGTGTCATTTTATTGCCAGACTATTTTGGTGGGGCCTAGGTTTCAAAGTTTAATAGACAGATAAAGAGTAAGCATATCTGCCCTTGTTCCCCACCTTAGGGAGAAAGCATTGTATCTTCTCCATTCATATAAGGCATTCTCACTGGAAGTATGGAGTACATGTCTTTAATCTGTTGAGAAGGTTCTGTTGTACTTCTAGTCTCCTGATAGCTTTTACCATGAACAGCTGTAGAATTTAGTCCAACACTTTTTCTCCAACTAGTGACAGGATCATATGGCTTTTTCCTTTCCTCTGTTAAAATGATGACTTTTGGGGGTGGATCTTCCAATGCTGAACCAACACTGCCATCCCTATAAGAAAACCACTTTCTACATCCTGCCAGATCTGACTTCTGTTTGTTTTGTTAAACAAATTTCTATCTATGTTCATACTTTTTCTTCTATTCTCTTTATCCAGTTTTAGTATTAGCACAATGTTGAGTTCCTAAAATGAGGGGAGAAGTGTTCCTTCTTTTTTCTACTTTAATTGTTTGATATAATTTATCAGTTAAAATGTTTATGAGCCTGCTGTTGTCATATAGGTAGGTTTTCAAGCTGGGAATATACTTTCTTTAATAGGTGCTATTCAAATTTTATATTTCCTCCAGAGTTAGTTCATTAATTTGTCTTCCAAGTTACTTCTTAGAAGTTGTCAAATTTATTTCAAAACAGATTTTTGTAATATGCTTTCTATATCCTTTTAAATTCTGTAAAATCTGTGGTAATGTCTCCTAGATCTTAATATTGTAATTTAAAAAATGTATAACTGATATTGTGTAACAGGAAGAAAAGGTCTAAAAGAGCAGGGGAATTGGGAGGGGTAGGGGAAGGGAAAAAAGGGAAAGGAAAAAATAGAAGAGGAAAAAGGTCTTTGCAAATAGGGAAGGGTGGAGAGGGTGAAGGGAGGGCAAGAGAAGGGGAAAAAAAATAAGAACCAAGATACTCATGTAATGGTACAAGGTCCCAATGATGAATGTAACTGTATTTTATACCTAAAATGTACCAATAAAGTTAATGGGGAAAAAAAATAGTTTATCATCATTTGCCGCCTGCTTTGCAAGCACAAGGACCCGAGTTCGATGCCCCGTATTTAAAAAAAAAAAGTTTATCATCATAAATGGACATTGAACTTCAAATATATTTCAGTCATCTATTGAAATAACTTCCTCTTTTAATCTGTTAATGTGATGAATTATGTTAACTGATTTTAAAATGTTAAACCAACTATGAATTCCTAGGGAGATTGCTGGTCATGATATGATTGTTTCCTCTGATAGCACATTTTCATAAGAAATTTTGCAGCTATATTCATGAAGGAGACTGGTCTGTAATTTATCATTCTCATAGTGCTCTTGCTGAGTTTTGGTACTGAGATTATTTAAATCCTTTTAAAGGGATTTAGCTCAGTGGTTCCACCTCCTGCCTTGCAAGCTAAGGACCCTAGTTCAATCCCCGGTAACAAAAAAAAAATCCTTTTAAAAAACCAGAACAAAACAAAACAAAAATCTTAGCGCTTATCATCCCTTTTTTTATTCTATGAAATAGTCTGTATAAGACTGAAATCTGTCTTTTCCTTAATGGTTGACAAAACTTATCGATGAAGCCATTTAAGTCTATTACTTTTTTAAAAGGAAGATTTTTTTGCTACCAATTAAATGCTTTAATAATCATAATCTTTGAGTTTTCTATTTATTTATGAATCAGTATTGGTGAATCATATTTCCTAATAATTTTTCTATTTCAACTAAATTTTTAATTCATCAGCATAAAATTTTATAATTTATCTCCTCATTTCATACAGCACTTATACTGATAACTTCTTTTCTATTGCTTACAGCATTTGGGCTTCATATTACATTTTGTTGGCCATACTTGTGCAAAGTTGGTAAACATTATTTTTCATTTTTATCCAAAAAAGTTTTTAGATTTTTTTAAATACTTTATGCTGTGTGTTCACCATCAATTTACTTTCTACTCATATCTTGATTTTTTTTTTTTGCATTTTTAGGTTACTTTATTTCCCTCCTAATTTGATGAGAGAGACACCTAGTTTATCAGGGTTAAGACTTTTTAAAGTATAAGCTACAAAGAGCAAAGATTTCCTTCTAAGGACTATTTCATCTGTATCTTCCATATAATGAGTTGCACTATTTATATTGATGTTGTTGTTGTTGTTTTTGTTGTTGTTGTTGTTTTTGGTACTGGGGATCGAACTTGGGATCTTGCACTTGTGAAGCAGGAATCAGGATCACTGAGCTAGGTCCCCAGCCCTGAGCTGCACTATTATAGTTATTGTTCAATTTAAAATAATTTCTAAACTTCTATTTTTTCCTTTAACATGCAAGTTATTTAACACAAATATATGAGATTTTCTAGTAATCCTTTTCTTAAAATTTTATTTTATTGGTACAATTTAGGTATACAATATAATGACATTCATCAATGGAAATTTGCACCTTTACATAATCTCTCTTGGTTCTTATTTTTCCCCCTTCCCCTGCCCTCCCTTCAACCCCTCCATCTCTCCCTATTTGTTTCCATTTTTTCATTTTCTCATATTAATTCCATTCTCTTCTGTTTTTACTTACCCCTCCCAATTCCCCTTCCCATTTGCCCTTTTTCTTCCTATTTCACATTATCTATTATAACTTTTAGTCCTTATTTACTCTTTCTGTTTCTCACACTAGGGAAACTATTTGGTATTTACATGTGTGTCCTATTTATTTCACTTAAGAGTATGGCTGCAATGTGCATCCATTTAGCTATAAATGTCTCTAATTTCTCATTTTTTATGGCTGAGTAATACTACATTTTATTTTTTTAAAAAAACCTACATTTTCTTTCTCCAGTCTCCAGTTGATGGGCATTTGGGCTGCTTCCAAGTTTTAGCTATTACAAATTGTGCTGCTATTAACATGGGTACACATATATCACTGTGGTATGATTCTTTTAATTCTTTGGGGAAGATACCCAGCAGGGGAATAGCTGGGTCAAATGGGACTTCCAGTCCTAGTTCTTTGAGGTATCTCCATACTGATTTCCACAGTGGTTGCACCAGTCGACACTCCCAACAGCAGTGGAGCAGGGTTCTTCTTTCCCCACAGCCCAGCCAGCATTTGTTATTGGTTGATTTCAGGATAGCAGCCATTCTTTCTGGAGTGAGGTGGAACCTCAGTGTTGTTTTCATTTGCATCTCTCCAATGACTAGTGATGTTGAACACTTTTTCATACATTTATTTGCTATTTCTAGTTCTTTGTCTGAGAAATGTCTGTTCATTTCAGATGCCCATTTTTCGATTGGGTCTTTAAATTTGGGAGGTCTGATTTTTTTAAGTTCTTTATAGATTCTAGATAGTAGACCTTTGTCTGAGGAACAGCAAGTGAAGATTTTTTCCCACATTGTGGGTTGTCTCTTCACACTGTTGGTGGTCTCTCTTGCTGTGCAGAAACTTTTTAATAAGAGATCCCACTTGTTGATTGTTTGTGCTACTTCACAGGCAACTGAGGTTTTGTCCATAAAGTCTTTTCCTACACCAATGTCTTCAAGAGTTCTACCTAACTTCTGTTCCAGGAGATTCAGCATTTCTATTTTAATATTTAGATCCTTAATCCATTTCAATTTTAGTTGAGTGCATGGTGACAGATATAGTTCCAGTTTTAATCTTTGGCAAGATGAAACCCAATTTTTCCAGCACCATTTATTAAAGAGGCTATCTTTCCTCCAGTGAGGGTGTTGGGCTCCTTTGTCAAAGATAAGATGACTGAGTGTGTCTGGAGTTGTTTCAGCATCTTCTAATCTGTTCAACTAGTCCTCAGGTCTGTTTCTTTGCCAGTACCATGCTGTTTTTATCACAGTAGCTTTGTAGTATAGTTTCAAGTTGGGGATGGTGATACCCCCTGGCATGTCTCTGTTACCTAGAATCGCTTTTGCTATTCTGGGTCTCTTCTTGTTCCAAATGAATTTTTGAATTGTTTTCTCAAGGTCTGTGAAGTATGGTCCTGAGATCTCAATTGGGATTGCATTGAATCTATATAGCAGTTTTGGAAGTATGGCCATTTTCACTGTATTGATCCTTCCTACCCAGGAGCAAGGGATGTCTTTCCATTTTCTGATATCATCTTCAATCTCTCTTTTCAGAATCCTATAGTTTTCAGAGAAGAGGTCTTTGATAACTTTTGTTAGGTTGATTCCTAGATATTTCAATTTTTTGGATCCCATTGTGTAAGGAATTGTTTGCCCTATTTCTGTCTGAGTGAGTCTATTGTTCATGTAGAGGAAAGCTATTGATTTTTTTGTGTTGACGTCATATCAAGCTACTTTACTGAATTTGGATATTAAGACTAGAAGACTTTTGGTGGAAGACTTCTTGTGGTCATCTATATAGAGTATCATGTCATCTGAAAATAATGACAATTTGACTTCTTCATTTCCTATCTTTATTCCTTTTATTTCTTTCTTTTGTCTAATTGCTGTGGCTAATATTTCCAAAACTATATTGAACAAGAGTGGTGATAGTGGACATCCTTGTCTTGTTCCTGATTTTAGTGTGAAGGATTTCAGTTTTCGACCATTTAGTATGATATTGGCTGGTTTTTCATAGATTGCTCTTCTCAGATTGAGGTAGAGACCATCAATTCCAATTTTTTGTTGGGTTTTTATCATAAATGCATGTTGGATTTTTTCAAATGCTTTTTCTGCATCTATGGAGATAATCATATGGTTTTTGTCCTTGGCTCTATTGATACAGTGTATTACATTGATTAATTTGAGTATCTTAAACCATCCCTGCATCTCTGGGATGAATCCCACTTGGTCAGTGTGTATGATCTTCTTGATGATCTTCTGCATTCTATTCGCCAATATCTTAGCAAGGATTTTTGCATCTATGTTCATTAGTGAGATTGGCCTATAAGTTCTCTTTTTCCATTGGGCCTTTCTCTGCTTTGGGGATCAAGGTGATGCTTGCTTCCAGGAATGAATTTGGGAGTATTGCTTCCCTTTCAATTTCATTGAAGAGTTTAAACAGTAGTGGCAGTGGAGTATTGCTTCCCTTTCAATTTCACTGAAGAATTTAAACAGTACTGGCAGTTCCTCTCTAAATGTCTTGTAGAATTCAGCAGTGAAGCCATCAAGACCTGGGCTTTTCTTAGTTGGTAAGTTTTTAATTACATTTTCAATTTCATTGGTTGATGTTGGGTTGTTTAGAGTTTTTAGGTCTTCTTCATTCAACTTTGGTAATTCATACCTATCTAGGAATCTGTCCATTTCTCCTGTGTTTTCCATCTTATTGGCGTATAGGTTCTGGAAGTAGGTATTGATGATCCTCTGGATTTCTGCTGGGTCTATTGTAATTTCATCCATTTCATTCTTAATTGCATGGATTTGGGCCTTTCCTTCCCTTTTTCTGATAAGGTTGGCTAAGGGTTTGTCAATTTTGTTTATTCTTTCGAAGAACCAACTCTTGGCTTCATTAATTTTTTTATATCATTCTCTTCATCTCCATTGAATTGATTTCTGCTCTGATCTTTATAATTTCCTCCCTTGTATGAGCTTTGGGGTTGTCCTGCTCTTCTTTTTCTAGAAGCTTCAGGTTCAGCATCAGGTTATTTAATTGGGCTTGCTCTGTTTTCCTAATATGTGTATTCACTGCTATGAATTTCCCTCATAAGACTGCTTTCATTATGTCCCATAGATTCCTATATGTTGTATTGTCATTATCATTTAATTGTAGGAACTGTCTGATTTTATCTTTAATTTCCTCTGTGACCCATTGGTTATTCAGAAGTGTATTATTCAATTTCCATGTGTTTATGAAATTCTTGAAGTTTCTTTTGCTATGCATCTCCAATTTCATCACACTATGGTCTGATAATATACAGGGGATAACTTCAATTCCTTTGCACTTACTTAAACACATTCTATGAGTATGTAGTCTATTTTGGAGAACGACCCGTGTGCAGCTGAAAAGAATGTGTATTCTGATTCTGTGGTGTGGAACACACTGTAAACATCTGTTACATTCATTTTTTCAAGAGTTCAATTGAGTTCTAGTCTTTCATTACTTATTTTTAGTCTAGTTGATCTATCTATTTGTGACAGTGGGGTGTTGAGGTCCCCCACTACAATTGTATTAGTGCATATATGACTTTTCATATCCATTAGTATTTGTTTTATATAGTTGGGTGCACTAGTGTTTGGTGCATAGATATTTATGATTGTCACCTCTTCCTCTTGGATTGTTCCCTTTACAAGGATGTAGTGTCCTTCTTTGTCTCTCTTAATCAGTGTTGGTTTGAAATTCACTTGATCTGCAAAGAGGATAGCTAGTCCTGCTTTTTATCGGCTTCCCCTTGCATGGAATATTGTTTTCCAGCCTTTAACTTTCAATCTATGAGTTCCTTTTTTAATTATGTTTCTTGTATGCAGCTTATTGTTGGATTTTGCTTCTTGACCCATTCTGCCAGTCTAATTCTTTTGACTGGTGAATTGAGAACATTAACATTGATGGTTATAACTGATACGTATTGACTTATCATTGTCATGACTTTTTCTTTTTGTTGGATTCTTTCCCTTTATATTTAATTTCTTGTCGCACCTGATAGATTCATTCTGCTGTGCTTCCTGGCGTTCTGATCCTCATTGTCTTTTCCTAGAATATTATCTAAAATTTTTTGGAGTGCTGGTTTGGTATTCATGAAGTTCCTAAGGTGCTCTTTGTCATGAAAGTATCTTATTTCCCCATCAATATTGAAAGATAGTTTTGCAGGATACATCAATCTGAGTTGGAGGCTGTTTTCATTTAGGGCTTAGAATACGTCACTCCAAGCTCTTCTTGCCTCGAGGGTTTGCGTTGAGAAGTCTGGTGGGATTCTGATGAGCTTTCCTTTGTATGTGATTTGTTTCTTTTCTCTAACTGCTTGCAGAACTTTGTTCTTCTGTTGGGTTTCTGGAATCTTAACAATTATATACCTATGTGTAGATTTTTTTTTTGATCAAGGCTCTTTGGAGTTCTATATGCCTCACTTATCTGTATGTCAAGTTCTTTTCCCCCGCTTTGGAAATTTTCTGCTGCTGGATTGATTTCTCATAGTCCCTTACAATTTTGAAGAAATTTTTCTTTTCCTGGTCACTAATTGCAACCTTGTCTTTTATATTTGAAATTCTGTCCTCACATTGGCTCCTTCTGCTGTGTAGACTTTCAGTGGAGTTTTTAACCTTCTGGAGGTCTGTTTGTATCTGTTTTATGGATTCCATTTGTTTCCTATGTTGGGATTCGATCATGTTCCTCAGATCCTCTATTTTTTTAATCTGTGTCCTCTCTAGATTTATTAATCATGTCTTGCACCATGAGCACAATCTTTGCTGTTATCTGAGTAATTATTTCTGATTTCATTTTTCCCAGATCCTCTTTTGTTGCCAGTGCAGGGACTCCAGTTGGTTCCATATCAGAGTGTTCCATCTCCTTTCCCTTTGGGGTTGCTTTAAGTGATCTCGAAGTCTGATTTTGAGACTCGTTTATGTGTCTTCTCATTTCAATGGGGGTCTTGCTCTTGGCGCCCTCAAGGCTCACCTCCTCTGTGCTGGGAGTGGTAGAAGAGCAGCCTGGAAGCCCCTTCCTCTGGGCTGGGAGCCATGGAACGGTGGCCCAGAAGCCCCTACCTCCGGCTGGGAGCGGTGGAATGGCCTGATGTATGTTTTCAAGGAGACTTGAACTGACCCTCATATCAGCTGTGACAATATCAGATACCAAGATGTAAAAGGTGAATCCAATCAAATTAGAGCTGCTTTGGCTAAGTCAACAGGTGAAGCCTCTTCCCTCAGCTCTTTTCCTTATTTTGGCTTCTTTGATTTGAGCCCAAATCTTAGTACATGTACAATTGCTAAAAGAAAGCTACAGTTCAGAGAGGTTTCAGTCCATACTCAATTGGCACCAAGGCAGGGATGGCAAACAGGCCTCATAGAGGAGAAACAACATGGGGAGCACAAGGCAGCAAAAGTATGAAGGGAGAATCCTTTTTTTTAAATTTCTAACTTCAGTGCACCATAATCAAAAAGAACAAGGTCTTTTTTTAACCTTAATTTCAGTCCTTTGAAACTTACTGAGAAATAATTTAAATTCTGATAAGTGATAAATTTCTCAAATGTTCTATGTATGCTTGAAAAAAATTGTATTTAGGAGTTTTTCTGTTTTGTTTATATCCCTATATCAAGTTTGCTAGTAATATTCATTAAATTTTCATATGCACACTGATATTTTGTTGGGCTATTTTATCAGTGGCTGGCAAGAGTATTTTTTAAATCTTCTATATAACTATGAATACTTTACACTTCTCCTATGCAACTATTAATTTTGATGCCATACATTTTCAAGTTTGCTACTAGTATTATGTAATCTAAAATGTTTATACCTTCTGAAGAAAAGAGGGGTTGAAGGGAGGAAAAGGGATTAGGGAAAAAAGAAGAATCAAGACATATTATATACAGGTAAAATTCCCTATGATGAATGTAATCATTATGTATATCTAAATGATATCAATAAAGTTAATTTTAAAAATAAATGAAATGAGACAGGCAAAATAAATAAATAAACAAATTAATTAAATGCTTATACCTTCCTAGTATATTTGAACTTTAATCAACTGAAGTGATATCTAAATTCCATTTTCTCTGACACTAATATAGCTATATCAATATAATCTTTATGAATGTTTGCACACTATATGTTTTTTCAACTGTTTATATTCATTTTTTCAGTATTCTTATGATTTGGATATGTTACTTATGAACAGCCTAACACTATTTTTTAAAGCCAATCTGATAATTTTTTACTTAGAATATTTTTATTGTGATTACCGGACTTATATTTATCATTTATTTTTGTGTTTTCTATTTGAGCCACCTTTCCTCTCTTTTTCCTCCTTCTCCTTCCTGTACTTCTTTTTTTCTTTTTTTTTTTGGCCTTCATTTGGATGACTGAATTTTTTTTTTCTTTCTAAATTCTTTTATTGGTACATTTTAGGTAAACAATACGTTTACATTTATCAGGGGGTGCTTGTACCTGTACATGATGTATCTTGGTTCTTGTTTTTTCCCCATTCCCTGTGTGCCCTTCACCCCGTCTACTCTTCCCTATTTACACACACATCATCTACAGTTTTTTTTTCTTTTCTCATAGTTTTTCCCCTCCCTCCTTTCCTTTCCCCTTCCCCTCCCTTCACCCCTTTGACTGAATATTTTTATCATGTTTACTTCTCATCTTCTACTTGTAAATTAGATACTTGGTTTCTAACTGTTTTGGGGATTATCCAAAAAATTATAGCATTTGTACTTAATTTCTCAAAGTTTAAAATTAATCAATGTCTTTACCTTTTTCTCAGAAAATATAAATGTCTTAGGATCACTTTAATTACTTAACCTCTTTGCCTAATGTTTACACTGATATAGAACTCTAAGGTACCAGTTATTGTCTTCCCACCCAAAAAGTTTTTATGATCATTTGGCTTCTATTATTGCAACTGAGAAGGTAGAAGTTAGTGGACCTGTTATTTCTTTATATTGATCTTTCATTTTTCTATAACTTCTCTTAAGATATTGTCTATTTAGTTGATTTTCTGCTGTAATATGTTATAATATTTAATTTAAATTTATATTTTTGAGATATACATGTAAAATAGAATATTTTTATATTTTCCTAGTGCCTGGAGATATTTTTAAGCTTCTCTTTTATTTCTTTGAATATGGTAGGAATAGTTTCATAATGTATGCCTGATGATTCAGTCTGAAGAGTTTGCTGATCTGTTTCTGCACTTGTCATTTCTCCTGGTTCTTGCTGGTTTTGTGGCTTGAGAGTTATCTCAAAGGACTGACTCCTGACTGCTCACTGCCCTTGAGAGTGGAGGGGTGGGAGGGAGTTCCCAGAAGTTTAAGGGGAGAGTGTCTTCCTCCAAAGAAGTTCTGCATTTGCTCATAACAGGTGGGTAGGAGAACTACTAACATACAAGTGCCTCCAACTAAATTCACTGCTCCAAAGTTCTCCACAATCCACAGATGCAAATACAGGTAGCAAGTATTCCAATGAGTGGGGAGCCAGCTGTTACCACTTATCAGGGGCAGGTTTTCTTTCACTTCATTCTCAGTACCCTTCTGCTCAATCTCAAGACAGCTCTCCATAGAACTGCCTGGGGATGTGACCACAGTTTAGTTCTGGTTCAGAGTCCAGCGAATATGAAGGGGAGTGAAGTTCTTTAGGCTCCCTACTTAGGCTGAGTTCCATGCTTTGTTTCTGCCCTCTTCAGCCAGGTCATCGAAACTGAAGCTCAGTTTCTAATATCAGAAAATACCACTGGGTAAATGGAGCTCACAATGCCTTCCTCTCACTTGGATTTCAGCCTTATAATTCTTCGTTTTTCTTATAGCAATTAGATGCTTTTAAGACAACATCCTTTTTTATCCAATATTTTCATTTGTTTTAGCAGAGAATTGGACTGAATAGCCACACTACAATATTCCCAGAAATGGCATGGCCTTTTTTTATACTTAAATCACTTAATATATTCCATTTTGAACCGGGCCTCCTAACTACAAAAAAAAAACTTCACAAATCCACAGGCAATTGTGGCCATGTATACAAGTCATAAAACTGTGTATACAACAAAATGCAATGACTTTGACAGACTAAACTCCTGCCTTGCAGTGTCAAAGCCTAAATGGCACTGGTGACTGGAGAGGACCCTTCCATCTCTTTCTATGCTACATTCAATCAATTACAAGAACAATTTTTTGAGTTTCAGAAACAATAGGGTTGTGGAAAGACTATTAACCACTTGAGGATATAGAGATGAATTGTTAAATCCTAGGAAATGTTGGTTTTTACATGGCCTGCTGTTATGTGGCATGTGTGTGCTTAAGAGGAGGGGAGTGTGTGTGTGTGTGTGTGTGTGTGTGTGAAAGAGAGAGAGAGAAGCACTAAAAAATATAGTCTAAGTCATTGCATTTTGTTGTTTACATGGTTTTATGACTTGTGGGAATGGGCATGAGAACAATGATTTCTGTATCCAGACAATCAGAACAAACTGTTATAATAATGTCATTTCAAAATGTGTATACAATGCAAGAAGCCAGTCCAACAGTGAACAGGATTAATTTGTATCATGGTAATTTGTAATTTTAAATAATTCAGACTTCTGATGTATAATTCAGGCACTATATATGTGAATGTTCCCAGTTGATCTGTCTTTGTAAAAATACAGCATATCATGTTAGCTACTAGTGAACTGTGCAAGTTACTTAATATCTGTCGGTGTCGTGTACTTTGTTTGTCAATCCAAGGGCATGGACACAAATCGTATAAGATTCTTCCTAGCCTTACATTTCTACCAAGGATTTATCTATAATAAAGCCATTTATTCTAAATGGAAATCATTTAGAAATAAGAAGCTTTCTGTATAAACTAATCATGTGCAATAATCTCAGACATGTTAAGTAAAAGCTTCCAGACATAACAGAACTACTGCCTAACTCCCTTTCTATAAAGCTCAAGAACAAGCAAACTTGTCTACAGTTGCCAGAAGCCCGCATGGTGGGCTATAAAACATTACCTGCAAAGAGGCATGAAGGGATTCTCTGGCTTGTTGGAAATGTTTTACATCTTTATCTGTATGGCTACATGCACATATACATATGTAATAATTCACTGATCTGCACCCTTGAGATTTGTACACCTCCTTTGTGTGTTATACCTCAATTTCTTTTAAAAATTATAAAGATTTGAGAAATTGAGAAGTATTATTTAGATATTTCAATGTTTCTTAAAATTCAGCATAAAATAATTCATCCTCTTGAAAAGAGTGTACATGAATTGCATTTGATCTATTCCTGTCCATGAATGCCTTTGTTGTAAATAAGTACAATATTTTAAAATCCTAGGACAGTATCTCATCACTTTTTTAAAAATCCTAATTCAACTTTTCACCAAGTCAGCATGGTATCCTGACCCATCCTACCCGATGTTCCAGCTTTTTGAACTCATAATGCCCCTCCTTTTCCTTTTCATCACAAGAATATTTATATCATTTAAATAATTCTGGAAACTAAAATATTTTGTCCTAGATTTTCACCAGCCTTCCCTGTTCAAGGGAGGAAAATAAGAAAATCATACATAAATATTCCAAATGGCGGGGGGGAAAGCATCTTACAGTGCTCAGTTATAGCAGGAAATTCTGGAAACTGCTGCTAAACATGTACACTATCTTGAGACAGGTGAGACTGCCGCTAACTGCCAGCATTATCACTGTATAAATCATGGTAAGAGCTCTAACTGGCTTCATGCCAGCAGATGAAACAACTCAACTACATAGCAATTAGATGGATACTAATATTATCCCCATTTTACAGGTGAGAAAGCTAAAGATTAGAAGAGTTAAAAAATGTATCCAAGCTGATATAGCTAGTAACTGGCAGATGGTAGATTTAAACTCAAGAAGTCTGATCCCAAAGCAAAAATGTTTAACCCTCACACTCTAAAGTCCTTCCTTATAATGAATTGAACTCTGACATCCTTTACCTTGCACCTAGTTCTGCTCCATAGGGAGGCATGAAACAATTTAATCCATTCCCCTCTGGCAGCATTTCAAATGCTTAAAGACAACTGTCATGTCCTGCCCTGAACTTGTCATCTAAACGTTAAATAACACCATTTCTCTTACCAAATTTTTCTCTATTACTTGTTTCAAGTCATCATCTCTTGCTTAAGACTTCACAAAATGCACTCCAGTGTATCAATGATTGCTTAGAATTGATGGAAGCATATTCCAAAGTGCCCTGATAAGTGCACAACAAGGCCCACTACTACTGCCCTGCTCCAGAAGAGAAGAGCCACTTTAGTGGACTCTAGAACTGTCTGGGAAGCAGCAAAAGTGAGGAGGAGGAGGAGCCTTGGGATCTGGTACACAGCACACTCAGGACTAAAGGCCCCTGGCTCACACTCCGTAATGAGGGCAGTCTCCAAAATGCAACATGGCTAATTTCCATCTCCCCTTTGCCTTCCTCAAGCCCATCAGAGTCTTTGATCCCAGGGCAACATTTTGGAACACAAAAGATAGCAGTGTGTAGCTTCAATTTCATGGCCTAAGCAGGCTATGTTAACTAGGGCTTTGTTTAAAGTTGACTTAATATGTAATATGTACAGAAATCCATATGGGAGCCCAAGACCTTCTCTGAGAACAAGTAAAATAGATTAAACTGAACACTACTCACTTTGAGAAAGACTACCTGGATTCATCCCAGGAAAGTAAAAATCCAGTGGAAATGCTTAATAAAAACAGTATCCTCAGGTGAGTGCCACTAGAGATATCCCATGTGTCCTAGTGACTGAGAGCCAAATGTAGGGAGAGGGCAGAAAATAATGAGGTTTGTTTTTAGGTCCAGTGAAACTTTCCAGTCAGGCTCACCTAAATCTGAGGAAAAGATATCAACATAACAGACATAGATGGGGACGGCATGGTCTGGTGCCCAGCGCTAATGCTCTGTGAAAACATATTGCATCCAGGAGTCTGACAGCTGATACTTTACTTGTCCTGAAATTGGGAAACAGACTAGAAAGATTTAGGAAGAAAAAGAAAAGGCCTCAAGGTATAGACAAACACCTTGAAGTATAAATATAAATGTGACCGGGATGTAAATAGCAGAGAGAAAAGGTTACAGCAAATAACAGCCAGACTATGGTAGTTATTCTGATTTATATAAATATGAGAAAAGAGAAAAGAGACCAGAATTTGAAAATGCCAATCATGGATGTAAGAAGCTCCTGTTTCTAATGACTAATTGTCAGATATTACTGAACCACAAATTTAGATATTGAGAAACAATGTCCAATTATGACCAATTCAAACATTTACTTAGGAAACCTGAGAGCAGAAGCCACTTTTATGTTATATTTCAGAAACAGGTTTCACTATGTTCAAAAGTTCAAATAACTGAGATTATTTTTCCTTATAAAATTTAAACATAGACAAACTGATTTCAAACCTGGTTATTCCATTACTGACAAGTGTAATAATGCTCCCGGGGCTCAGATCTTATTCTTATTAAGTATTCCTAGTGTGCTGAATTCTGTACATTGTAAATGGATAAATAGGTTGTATGCCCTCCCTTGAAGAGCTTTGTGTCTTGTAAAACTGATAGGACCCACATAAACACCTCCAAATTTCTTCCAGAGAATATTTACAAGCATCACAGCTTATAATGTCTTGGTGTTATTTGCAAGAGGAAAATTGAGCTAGTCTTCTATGAAATGAGGAAAACACGTGGGCATGACTATAGCAGAGCTACCAGGGGGAGCCTGTTCTCTCCCAGAGAACACACAGCCCTTCCTGTCCACAGCCCATCCCTCCACTCAGGCCTTGTCCGTCTGTGCTCTCTGCCACTGCTGTGGCTCAGGCCTCCATTTCTTCTGGCTAGGATTACTGCAAGGGCCTTTGAATAAACTCTGCCACCGTTTTCGGCCACTCGGAATATCCCTCCTGCATACCATTTCCCAAGGAAATGTTTTCTCACTATGTCACCCCTCCGTTTAATGATTCCTTAGCATATTCCTGCAGCTCTCAAGATATGGTCCAAATCAACCTCTTAGCATGATGTACAATGATCTTTGTGCTTTGCACCTTTCATAGATTTTTACTATCAACTCATGGCATTCCTGAGGAGCCCATTCACACCAAACATATTGCTGTTCACTCGCCGGTCCCCTAAATTCGCCCTGCTTGTTCACTTCTCCATGACATGGCTCTCGTGCCAAGGGGTAACTGAGACACCCTTCCCTTCCCTCCTTATTTCGCCCTCAAATCCCAGTTTAAGCATCACCTTCACTGAAAGGGCATTTCCCTGGCCGGCCCCTCCTCCGGGCCCCCTTCTGCTCCACAGTGAGACCCTACCTACATCTTTACTGTGGCACTTAGCACCAGGTCGAGTCTTGTCTGTCTCCTCAAATAGACCATGAACTCTTCTGAAGAACAGCTGCGTCACATTCACTTTTGTATCTCTAACATTTAGTGCAGAATTATACAGAAAAAATAAATAAGGGCTAATGAGCCCTGGTGAGAATTGGATGATCTTTTTGAATAAAAGAATGGGTGAATGAATGACCAGCTGGGTAGTTCAGCCTGGTGGCGGGGGGGGGGGGGGGTTGCTAAGAAAGAAATGATGCCAGAGTCTGGACAACAACACCTTGTTAGAGGGTGGGAGGAGGAGACCAGGGCAGTAAGCAAGGGGAGGCTGCTGCCAAAGAAAGCAGAGGAGCTCAGAAGGTGGAAACAGGAGTCAACCCCAACCTTTGTGCAGTTTGTGTCAATATTTATGCTTCTCCACACAATTCTCTTTGGCTACTAGCTCACCCCGGACAATAAATCAAAAACCTGGCTTTCTGGAGGGTCCCTTGTCTTCCATGGCTGTGAGAGAGGATGACGGCCCCTCTTTGGTTATGAATCTTTTGGGGGGGGCGGGTACCAGGGATCGAACTTGGGTCCTTGCGCTTGTGCAGCAGGCGACGAAACCACTGAGGTAAATCCCCAGCCCATGAATCTTTTTTTTAATAGCACAATGGTTTTATTGATGGCAGAAGAAAAAATCTTCCTTTCACTTGTAAAAAGGCTTAACTCATTTTTTCCCATTCTTGAATTTTCCCCCCTAAAAATTTGCTTTTTGTTCTTTAAATAACAATATCCACCATGGCTGTATTTTACTCTGAAGGGAAAGTTGAAGGTCTATCAAGAAGTTTTGACCAGGAGGTTTCCACAGCTCCTTTCTTCACAAGGACCCTTTTCATATTAGTTTTGAGCCCGGGGAGGTTGGTGAAACTGTTGGGTTGGCCGAGTAGATCGTCTTGGCCGGCCATCACCTCCTCTACGGAACTCAAGAGCTTGGTCACAGGTGCCTTCTTCTTCCCATACCTCTGTCTGAATGGGCTTGACATTGCCTAATAGCACCTCTCATAGTTCCCGTAATCAATAAATTAACAACTGCAGTCATACCAGAAGAATGGAGAGCTTCAACTTCTGCTCGGTAAAACTTGTTGCCTTCCCAATAAAGTGCAAAACATTCATCTCCAGGTTTCCACATTTTTGCGTACTCCACAAGAATAGATGATTCCAGCACTTTTTCTGGCTTAATTGGCCCAGATCTTCTTTTGGGCCCACTACTGTAAAATATTTTATCTTCATAGGGTATAGCTGTGACAGGTCCTGCTGACTTAATCGGTCCTACTATTCTCCCTTTCAGTGGCATTTCTGTCTCTCCATTTCGAATGCCAATGAAACTATTACTTCGGACAGGATTCTGGTAATCAGTATTTACATGAAAACATTTTTCAATTTTTACACCACTGAAAGCTTCATTATTTATTGTTCATGATTTCCTGTCATAAAAATGATCAGGATTACCTGTTTGGCTTTCTCTTTTCCCACATTTTTGATTATTATAATCTATGAATTCTTGAGGAAGTGGATTTTCTTTTGCCTCTGCATAGGCTGGACCTTTTCCTGATCTGTTTTGCATAGCATTATCTCTTTTGTTAAAAGCACTATCACTGTGCTGACAACTTAGAGGATACGAAGTATCTTTAGGTCTGTCATATCTAGAATATGGTCTATCACATTTGATTCTCTCCTCAGCCCATACTTCAAATCCTGAAGAAATACTTGGTCTTTCAGAAACTCTATTTCTAGGCAATCCACTGCCATCCAAAATTGACTTTGAATTTTGGATGTGTCTTTGAAAACGAGGAGGTTTTTCATTACTTGGCTGCCCGGTATTATTACAAGGAAGATGTCTTGGTTGACTATTATCTTTTGCTCCATTCTGTTCATTATTTGACATTCTGTGGTGTCCCTGATGAAACTGCTGTGGCTCTGACTTAGGTCCTTCCACACTTAAATGTCACGAATCTCAATCAGACTCTCGCCTCCACCCAGGCACACACACAAGCACCCCCACAGTGACAGGATGGCATGAAGAATTTTCTCTGGGACGCTGACAGTCAGTCACTGGGGTCTGTCCTTGCAGGAGTGCCTGAACCCCAGACACCCACTGAAAGGTATCCAAGAACTGTTCATGTCAGGCTCTTTCATTCTCTGCCTTCTCTGTTTTTTTCCAACTCCCCACACTGTATCTTGCATGAAAAAAAAAAAGCTTTTAGCTGAAAAACGGCAGGCTTGACTGCCCATGCTCTCAGTGTGGCTGTGGCGGAGCTCTCCCACATGGGCGGGCACTGCAGGAGGCAGAGATGAAAGCAGCGCCCCAGGGCAGGGCCAGGGGGTTTGTGTGAAGAAGCAGGAATTAACCAAATCCACGGCACCCACTGCCCACCTCGCCTTTCAGCCCTCACTCGTCACATAAAGAGGGGCCGCTGCTCTAAAATCCCACTTGGCCGGGACAGCCCTTGGGCACTTCCCAGCCCAGGAAGCGCAGTGTGGCCTCATTAGGGTGAAGCTGATGCAGCAGCTCTTCCATCACAGGCTGACATTCACTCTGGTCGCAATTTAACCACTGTATGCAGTGAATAATAACCAATCAGGTCTCTCACCACTCAGAGAAACAGGAGAAAGAGAAGTGTGAAAGACAGGAGGCAGGCGGAGGTTAAAGAAGAAGAAAGGAGGAAATGAGCAATATATGAAGTGAGAGGGAAAGTGAATTACTTTTCAAATGTTTAGCCTTTGGGGGAAATGATGCATAAACAATACTACAAACAATGAATATTCCTGTCGATGCTGCATATTTAATATGTCAGTCAGGAACCCACCGTTGAGCTTCCAGAGAGGACACAGGTCTGAGAGAGCAACAGATCCACCGCACCTCCTGCACAGGGTGAGGACGTGACCCGACTGTCTGACTTTGAGCCCCCTCCACAGGAGTCAAGGCAAAAGCAGCGTGGCTGGAGCAGGGCATCAGGATTTCGAGGTACTGAGTTGAAATTAGATTTTTCTGTGTGAAACAGCATCTAAGAGTCTCAGTTTCTTCATCTATGAAATGGGGATAAATTTAATATCTTTCATAAATTGCTTTGGGAGAAGTTGATGCAGGTGGCATTGGTGAAGCACAATCTAAGCATCAGCTTTTGGAACCTTCCAACATGGAGAGGTAAGGGGCCAAAGAAGTGCAGAAGTCAGGATGCACATTCCAAAGCCCCGGCTCCATCTTTGCCCCTGCCTAGAAGAGAAAGTGGGCAGGCTGATGGTCTTCCCGGCTAGAACCGTAACCCATGCCTCGGTGGGTCTGCTCACACCTATCAGGTGTCCGAAATGAACGAGTGAGCTCTCCAAACAAACAGGCCCTTGGCATTCCACCTGAGCCGGGAGTGAAGTAGAGCGCCACAGTTCCATGTAAATAGGACTCAAACTCAATATCCAGAGGCCACATGTCCTGGCTGGAAGATTTCACATGTATCCTAACTGCTGTTGGAGCCACAGACACCATTTCCTTTTCTTTGTCTCAAACAGAGGGCTTCTGAAGCAATCAGCATTGAAACATGGTTTCAAAAGCCAGAATCTTCCACCTCTGATGCCTCCCCTGTAGAACTCTACTTGTGTACAACACAAGGCACACATGGGAGAAAAGAGTTCTTCTATGCTGTCTCACACAAGAAAGCCTCCAGAAATGTAGAAGCAGTGTCCCTTTGAGAGGCAGCTATCCCAAGAAGGGTAGAGCTGTGATAATGGAGGTGGGAAAGGTCACTGGGCTGTTGAGGCTGCTGTCTCCAGGCACTGGGTGTCACTTCACTCCTTCAGGCCTCTGGGTCCACATTTGAAAAGTGAACAGCTGCATACTCTGCTGGGCAGCAATAAGCCATTTGCAACTAAATCTGGTCTGGTCCTCAATGAGCCAATGCTACTGTTTAGTGTGAACACTAAACAATAGCCTGGATACATGCTCTAACTCTCCTATATTCCATTCTCTCAGACATTCGAGGACTTTAAGCATTTATATCACCTACTTAGTCCCACGGCCATGTAAGACAGATACCTCAGGGGCCACTTCCTTGCTGCATGAACTTAGACAGTGTGCCAGTTAAGATTAATGGTCACCTTGACGGGACTGAGATTCCCAGAGAGGTGGCTGTGCCATGGGGCTGCTACATTCACCAGCAGATGAGCCCACTGATGTTCACAAATGAATGTGCTGTTGGAAGAAGGACCCAGTCGGAAGAGGGAGGTCACTGGCGCCAGCCTTGGAGGGTGCATCCTCAGATCACTGGTGCTCTTCCCTGTGCGCTTCTTCCTGGCCACCATGAGGTGAGCAGCTTTGCTCCACCAGGCCCTTCTGCCATGATGTTCCTGCCTTGGAGCCAGCCGACTATGGACGGAAACTTCTGAAACCATGAGCCAAATTAATTACAGCTCTCCTCCTTTAATTTGTAGGTGTCAAATATTTTGTTCCAGCAACAAGAAAGTTGACTTTTCTCTAACCTTATCTTCCAAATCTCAGCTTCCTCATCTATAAACCAGGAATAATAACAGTATCTATACCTCATAAGTTACTTATGAGTATTATATGGCTTAACATAAAAACTGCTTAGAATAGCACCTGCTAACATAATTATTTTCATATTTGATTCTAGATTCAGCAGATGCTCATCCTATGGAATAAACTTTCCATGGAAGAATAACCCACTTCAGCATCAGCTCTTGACAACAGACCCTGAGAAGGTGATTCAGCACTAACCAGGCTCCACACAGCGGCAGCCTGCAACTACTGGTCCTTTTCCCACCTGCTCCCCACTTCATGTCCCCATCTTTAACACCAAAAGAGGACTGAATTTAAGATTTAGCTGCACCAGATTCCAACTTTGACTCTATTCCTGTGATCTTTTACAGGCTACTTTATTCCTCTGAACCTCCACTTCCTAACTTGTAAAAATGAGGCCACTGTCTTAGAGGCTGAAATAAGATAACGAAGGCAAAAGCAGCCAACGTAGTTCCCGACATATGTTTGTTGCACGATGTTTAGTTGAGTCTAAGCCATCTTCTTTCCTCCCTCTCCACTGCATTTCAAAGCTGCTGTTCGTACCCATGGACATCACCCAAGCCCTAGCCACAAGCAGTTCAGAACTGTTTGCCCATCTCCCTCTCTATTTTAAGCTGCACCTCTGGAACTGCTCCTCACTGTTCTGGAAAAGTCAGGCATACTGCAGAAGTGGTGACACTTAGGCCTCCAATACCCTGGAACAGTGCTGTTCAACAAGACTTTCTGCAGCAATGCAAATTTATACCTGCTGCTGCAGCATCCAATGCAGCAGCCACATGTGGCCATGGAGCACTGGAAATGTGGCTTTGTGACAGAGAAATTGAATTTTTAAATTCATTTAATTTTAATGAATTTAAATATTAATTGCCACGTATGACCTACTGTAATGGATACCACAGCCTCATGGCCATGTCCAGTTATTGCCAAAGTGTCAACAGCAGTCACTCTCCCAAGCAAGACATCTGAATCTTTGACTTACATGACTGACATCTCCATTTGGACTTTCCGACTTCCATCAAGGCTGGCGTGGTGATGCAGGAAAATGATATCACTCCATGGCTATTTCCAATGACCCTTCAGTCACTAGGCAACTAGAAGACTTGCTTTTAAAATGCAAGTTGAATCAATATTTCTCCTCCATTTGTTATATTTG